>NW_026889752.1:10932500-11572500 GCF_033153115.1 Saccostrea echinata | reverse complement strand
TTGATATCAAATGAAAGATCTTGTGATTTTGAAGACTTTTTGTTCAACAGCTATTCAGAGATTTCTTTTCGTTATGGAGATATACTGAATGGAAATATTTAGGGGCCACCCCTCCAAGTCCTTAATGGGGCCGTTTGACAAAAAATGAAAGGGTGCATATTGATTAGAACATTATTCTGACCATCTTTTGTTCAGTATTGCTTTTCAAAATATTCCCCCTTTTCGAGATATAAAGCGTCAAAGATTTAGTATTCTGGCCCCTTGTGACCCCTTATTACGTAACATATGATCAGAATCTTATCATATATTGTCGTAAATCGTTAAGATAAGCATCTTTGCTTCAGTAATGTATTACAAATTATTGATCGTTAAAGAGGTATAGGTGAAAGACTTTTGGCCTCTCTGAGCCCCTTATTTGAGGGGTCAGCCCCTTTTTCTTGATATCAAATGAAAGATCTTGTGATTTTGAAGACTTTTTGTTCAACAACTATTCAGAGATTTCTTATCGTTGTGGAGATATGCTGAATGGAAATATTTAGGGGCCACCCCTCCAAGTCCTTAATGGGGCCGTCTGACAAAAATTGAAAGGGTGCATATTGTTTAGAACATTATTCTGACCATCTTTTGTTCAGTATTGCTTTTCAAAATATTCCCCCTTTTCGAGATATAAAGCGTCAAAGATTTAGCATTCTGGCCCCTTGTGACCCCTTATTACGTAACATATGATCAGAATCTTATCATATATTGTCGTAAATCGTTAAGATAAGCATATTTGCTTCAGTAATGTATTACAAATTATTGATCGTTAAAGAGTTATAGGTTGAAGACTTTTGGCCCCTCTCAGCCCCTAATTTGAGGGGTCAGCCCCTTTTTCTTGATATCAAATGAAAGATCTTGTGATTTTGAAGACTTTTTGTTCAACAACTATTCAGAGATTTCTTTTCGTTATGGAGATATACTGAATGGAAATATTTAGGGGCCACCCCTCCAAGTCCTTAATGGGGCCGTTTGACAAAAAATGAAAGGGTGCATATTGTTTAGAACATTATTCTGACCATCTTTTGTTCAGTATTGCTTATCAAAATGTTCCCCTTTTTCGAGATATGAAGGGTCAAAGATTTAGCATTCTGGCCCCTTGTGACCCCTTATTACGTAACATATGATCAGAATCTTATCATGTATTGTTGTAAATCGTTTAGATAAGCATCTTTGCTTCAAAAATGTATTACAAATTATTGATCGTTAAAGAGTTATAGATGAAAGACTTTTGGCCCCTCTGAGCCCTTAATATGAGGGGTCAGCCCCTTTTTCTTGATATATAATGAAAGGCCGTGTCATTCTGCACAACTTTTCTTCTATATGTTTTAACAAATTCTTAACAGGTATGAAGATATGAAAAAAAAAAGTGTAAAATTTTGTGAGATGTTTCTGAGACATTTTTTGAGCCCTACTGAGCTTCGGCGCCTTTTGCGCTAGAGAGAATTGGACACCTGCCTGCAAATCTACCAATCTTCCCCTACCTTCACTGAAAATCTTGACTCAATATCTTAAGTCGTTTCGGAGAAGTTTCCAGGACAAGCCGACCCTCTAAAAATCAGAAAATCCTAAATATCTCGAGATAGAAAGTGACGTCATCAAAGAAAAAAATTTCCAATAAGGTTCAGATCAATACCTATCAGATCTGAAAATTTCTTGAAAATCGGCCAAGACGTTTTCGAGAACTCGCGTGCACAAAATCGGTAAGAATAATAATAATAATAACTAGATGCGATCTCGTTGCGAGCAACGAGTGGGTCTTCCGTCCGATTTTTGATAAGATGTGAAAAGAATTTGACTGAGACTTTCGTTCAAATATAATGATATAAATAAATTGTTAAGACGACCAATTTTGCTTCAGTAATCTATAACAAAATATTGATCATTAAAGATCATAGATTAAAGGCTTTCGGCCCGTCTTGGCCCCTACTACACTTTTTGTTCAACAACTATTCAGAAATTCTTTTTCGTTTCCGAGATATATGCAAAAGAAAAAATAGGGGCCGGCCCTTCAATTCCTTAACGGGAACGTTTAGCAAAAATTTAAAGGTAACATATTGTTCAGAACATTATTGTGAACATCTTTCATTCAATATTGCTTATCAAAATATTTCCCACTTTCGAGATATAAAGCGTCAAAAATTTAGCATTCTGGCCCCTAATGTCCCCTTATAACATAACATATGATGCTAACAACATGTTATATAGTTAAGGAGTGTGAAGATGATCTATTTTGCCTTAGTAATGTATTACAAAATATTGATCGTTTAAGAGTTATTGATGAGAGACGTTTGGCCCCTATCGGCCCTTATTTTGAGGGGCCAGTCCCTTTTTCTTGATATCACCTTAAAGCTCTTATGATTTTGAACACTTTTTGTTCAACAACTATTCAGAAATTCTTTTTCGTTTCCGAGATATATGCAAAAGAAATATTTAGGGGCCGGCCCTTCAACTCCTTAATGGAGACGTTTAGCAAAAGTTGAAGGTTACATATTGTTCAGAAAATAATTGTGAACATCTTTCATTCAATATTGCTTATCAAAATATTTCCCACTTTCGAGATATAAAGCGTCAAAGATTTAGCATTCTGGCCCCTAATGTCCCCTTATAACGTAACATATGATGCCAACAACATGTTGTATAGTTAAGGAAAGTGAAGATGATCTATTTTGCCTCAGTAATGTATTACAAAATATTGATCGTTTAAGAGTTATTGATGAAAGACTTTCGGTCCCAATCACCCCTTATTTTGAGGGGCCAGCCCCTTTTTCTTGATATCACCTTAAAGCTCTTATGATTTTGAACACTTTTTGTTCAACAACTATTCAGAAATACTTTTTCTTTCCGAGATGTATGCAAAAGAAATATTTAGGGGCTGGCCCTTCAACTCCTTAATGGAGACGTTTAGCAAATATTGAAAGGTTACATATTGTTCAGAACATTATTGTGAATATCTTTTATTCAATATTGCTTAACAAAATATTTCCCACTTTCGAGATATAAAGCGTCAAAGATTTAGTATTTCGGCCCCTCACGACCCCTAATTATGTAACATATGATGTAAATAACATAATATATGGTTGTAGTTTGCTCAGATAAACATTTTTGCTGCAGTAATAGTTCGCAAAATATTGATCGTTAAAGAGTTATTGATGAAAGACTTTCGGCCCCTACCGGCCCCGATTTTGAGGGGCCAGCCTCTTTTTCTTGATATTACATTAAAGCTCTTATAATTTTGAACACATTTTGTTTAACAACTATTCAGAATTTTTTTTTTTTGTTTCCGAGATAAATGCAAAAGAAATATTTAGGGGCTGGCCCTTTAATTCCTTAATGGGGACGTAAAGAGAAAAATGAAACGTTGCATATTGTTTAGAACCTTATTTTGAACATCTTTTGTTCAATATTGCTTATCAAAATATTTCCCACTTTCGAGATATAAAGCGTCAAAGATTTAGCATTCTGGCCCCTTATGGCCCCTAATTATGTAACATATGAGATTTTTATCATAATATATAGTTGTAGATTGTTCAGATAAACATTTTTGCTTAGTAATGTATATCAAAATATCGATCGATTAAGATTTATGGATTTAAGACTTTTGGCCCCTCTTGGCCCCTAATGTGATGAGTCAGCCCTTTTTTCTTGATATCATAAAAAAGATCTTATTATTCTACACAATTTCTGTTCAATATGTTTTAAGAAAATATTTATAGTTTTGAAGATATGATAAAAAATGTCTCGAAAATTCACTCCTGATTCATGTCCTAAATTTTGATCCCTACCGAGCTTCCATACTAGGCACTTCCAGGAAATTTGAAAACTGAGGTGCACAACTAGAACATGTCCTCTATTATCACTGAAAATTTCAGCGCTCTAGCTTTTGTCATTTTTGAGTTTTTGTGTAGACAAAATGGTCACTAAAAATTCGATTAAAGGGCGATAACTTCCGACCGGAAGTGAATTTCCAAAAATTAAAGAAAACGTATTAGGTTTACATCATGATACATTATCTCTGAAAATTTCAAGTGAATCAATCCAACCATCTCTGAGAAATCGTCTGCACAAAATTTGGACAGAAAAAAATAATAATAATAATAGTGAAAAAGAAACAATAGAATAATAGAAGGGTCTTCCGTTGGAGACGGAAGACCCTAATAATAATAATAATAGGGAAAAAGAAACCGAACGAAAACAATAAGGTCTTCCGTTGGAGACGGAAGACCTTAATAATAATAATAATAAGAAGAAACAGAGTAAAAACAATATGTTCCCAAACTTCGTTTGGGGAACATAACTAGATGAGATCTCGTTGCGAGCAACGAGTAGGTCTTCCGTCCAATTTTTCGATAAGATGAGATATGATTTTGACTATGATCTTGGTTAAAAGGTAATAATAGATATAGACTTCCCTAATTAGATTTCAATCCTCTGATTTATATACATTATCAAAGAGCTATCGATGAATTGCTTTTGGCCCTTCTGAACCCCTAGTTTGAGGGGTCAGCCCCTTTTTCTTCATATCAAATGAAAGATCTTGTGATTTTGAAGACTTTTTGTTCAGCAACTATTCAGAGATTTCCTTGGGTTGTGGAGATATGCTGAATGGAAATATTTAGGGGTCACCCCTCCAAGTCCTTAATGGGGCTGTTTGACAAAAATTGAAAGGGTGCATATTGTTTAGAACATTATTCTGACCATCTTTTGTTCAGTATTGCTTTTCAAAATATTCCCCCTTTTCCAGATATAAAGCGTCAAAGATTTAGCATTCTGGCCCCTTGTGACCCCTTATTATGTAACATATGATCAGAATCTTATCATATATTGATGTAAATCGTTAAGATAAGCAACTTTGCTTCAGTAATGAATTTCAAATAATTGATCGTAAAAGAGTTAACGATGAAAGACTTTTGGTGCCTCTGAGCCCCTAATTTGAGGGGCCAGCCCCTTTTTTTCTTGATATCAAATGAAAGGTCTTGTGATTTTGAAGACTTTTTGTTCAACAACTATTCAGAGATTTCTTTTCGTTGTGGAGATATGCTGAATGAAAATATTTAGGGGCCACCCCTCCAAGTCCTTAATGGGGCCGTTTGACAAAAATTGAAAGGTTGCATATTGTTTAGAACATTATTCTGACCATCTTTTGTTCAGTATTGCTTATCAAAATATTCTCCCATTTCGAGATATAAAGCGTCAAAGATTTAGCATTCTGGCCCCTTGTGACCCCTTATTACGTAACATATGATCAGAATCTTATCATATATTGATGTAAATCGTTAAGATAAGCATCTTTGCTTCAGTAATGAATTTCAAATTATTGATCGTTAAAGAGTTAACGATGAAAGACTTTTGGCGCCTCTGAGCCCCTAATTTGAGGGGCCAGCCCCTTATTCTTGATATCAAATGAAAGGTCTTGTGATTTTGAAGACTTTTTGTTCAACAACTATTCAGAGATTTCTTTTCGTTGTAGAGATATGCTGAATGGAAATATTTAGGGGCCACCCCTCCAAGTCCTTAATGGGGCCGTTTGACAAAAATTGAAAGGTTGCATATTGTTTAAAACATTATTCTGACCATCTTTTGTTCAGTATTGCTTATCAAAATATTCCCCCTTTTCCAGATATAAAGCGTCAAAGATTTAGCATTCTGGCCCCTTGTGACCCCTTATTACGTAACATATGATCAGAATCTTATTATATATTGATGTAAATCGTTAAGATAAGCATCTTTGCTTCAATAATGTATTACAAATTATTGATCGTAAAAGAGTTAACGATGAAAGACTTTTGGTGCCTCTGAGACCCTTATTTGAGGGGCCAGCCCTTTTTTCGTGATATCAAATGAAAGGTCGTATCATTCTGCACAACTTTTCTTCTATATGTTTTAACAAATTCTGAACTTGTATGAAGATATGAAAGAAAAGGTGTAAAATTTTGTGAGATGTTTCTGAGACATTTTTTGAGCCCTACCGAGCTTCGGCGCCTTTTGCGCTAGAGAGATTTGGACACCTGCCTGCAAATCTACAAACCTTTTCCTACTTTCACTGAAAATCTTGACTCAATATCTTAAGTCGTTTCGGAGGAGTTTCCAGGACAAGCCGACCCTCTGAAAATCAGAAAATCCTAAATAACTCGAGATGGAAAGTGACGTCATCAACGAAAAAAATTTCCAATAAGGTTCAGATCAATACAGTGCTGCTATCCTACAAGTTGACATGGGATGGGTTTGGATAGGATGCAGGATTGAGGATTCACGATAGAAACATATAGTAGTTAATCCAATCCTATCCTATCCCATCCTATATCCTACAGCCAATCAGATTCGAGTACGGGTTGATTCATATTTCAGAATTAATTGTCAAAACGGAATAGTTTTGAAAACCTTTACAAAAGAAATATTTATAAAATTACAAATGAAAATAAACATTTTTGTTTTAATTTTAACACACTTTTTTTTTAACTCGAGTAACATAACGTACGATATAACCGTGCACGATGACCGGAAGAATCTTCGCATGTAAACAACGAAGAGTTTGAACGTCAATAGACCTAATTTTCTTCAGCATGTTTGGATTATTCAGCCAGTTTCTGCTTGTGTTATAGTTCAGTGACATCTTTCTGAGTTAAATGTGCTTTGTTTGTCTGGATAATCCTATGTGTGCCTGTACTCGAACCGTCAACGGTGGACATCGCAGTCAGGTATACATGTAAGTACACTACGCACGTTACATGCCTTGTGTGCATGTTTATACTTCCCCTTTAAACTATGTCCTAATGGTTGAACAACATTTTATTCTATTGTAATAAACTTATAGACAAAAAGCAGGTGTAAAAAAAAGAAAGAAGTAGAGTGTATGTGTGGGGAGGAGGGGGGTAAAAATTTACAAATTATATTCTGTCACATGATTCAATGTGTCCTAAAACAGTAAGATGTATTATCCTTTTTTCGGTTTGTAACTGTTATATCATTTACTTACTATGAATTTAAAACATTTTTAATGTTTTTATTTGAGTGCAATTATAATAATTCATATTCAGTTCTTGCATGTCTTATGCTACTGTTTAAATGGTATTAAAAGTCCATCATGTACATTTGTAATGGTTTGGGCCATGGATATCAGTCTTGGTAGCTCAGTTGGTAGAGCACCTGACTAGTGATGCAGGTGTCCCAGGTTCATTTCCCGGTCAAGTCATACATTTTCTCCCTTCCTGTTACAGACATGGTGCCATTGACCACCCCTGGACTTGCAGGTGAAAGTCCTGCCAGGGGCAATAAGAACTTGGGTTGGGTCTTCAAGAGCCAAGACAATTTAAGGAGGGAGGGATGTAATGGTTTGGGCCATGGATATCAGCCTGGGTAGCTCAGTCAGTAGAGCACGTGACTAGTGATGCAGGGGTCCTGGGTTCGATTTCCGGTCCAGCCATACATTTTCTCTCTTCCTGTTACACATGTATATCCTGAGCACTTACTAAGTATATGTTTACATATGTATGACATATTCTGAGTAGTGAATTAATAAATAATCATTAATAATACTTCATTGCAGAGAAATGGTTCCTGACTTTGTCTGCCCATATAACAATAAACAAGATTCTACATTTTAAAAATAGGACTAAGGTATGTTTAGATTATTTATGCATGGGTATCAGTAAAATACATACAAAGCATTATCTGAATTTAGATGAAGTGTTTCGCAGATTTTCCGAATAAGTGATTTTCTTCTGTTTAAAAAGTTGAGAGTAAAACTGGAAACAATGTGTAATTATTCATGTCATGTTACATGTATATTCATATTTATTGATATTCAAATTTTATGTCAAAAAGAAAATAAACAAACAAAAATAGATAAAAAAAACAGAAAATAAAGAAAAAAAAAACCCACAATACCTGTTAACAAGTTGTCAAGGTGAAACAAATACAATCTACAAGTAAATTATGATTATTTAATTAAGATATGACTATGAAGTTGCAGTGTAAGATTGGATTTTGCTTGATTTCTTTGAATTCATTATTTTCGGAGAGAAAATAAGTGAAATCCAGCCAATTGTAGATGAAATGAGAAAGATAATCATTATAAAAATACAGTTTTTATGTATAGTATATATGTAAAAATTGTACAATTTACATGCATATAATGTTTATTTTTCAGGACAATCCTGCATATTTGCAGTTTTACACATTGCAGTTCATCTCATCTGCTGCTGGAATAAATAATGAAAGCTGTTTATACTACTTTCCAAGAGCCCCCTAGAGTCTGAAATCCTGGTGTTTTTATTAAGGATATCAGTGTGTGAAGTATTTGTTTTTGTGCCTTGAAATTTGTGAAACTGTTCAGTTACTTGATGACTAGCTTTTTGACACCCAGAAGTAAACAATAATTTGATATTTGAAATCGACTTGGATCGACAGACAAGCATGCCAAATGCTATGCAGTTAAAACATTATGCAAATGATAAACTTGAACTTAAACAAACTAAATGTACATGTATCACCTGTATCTATAAGCTTGGCATTGAAATACATGTGTACTTTGATGAATTTGTCTCATAATGGCACATTAATTTATTGTACATCATGTACATGTGAATTGTATATGAGATTTACTTGGTCCAGGAAAAATATATATACTGAAAAAGCAATTACCTTGAATAAATATTGTGAACTTAATCATGCAATATGTGTGTTTATTCCTCATTTGGACCATGAATAACAATTAAGATCAAATGTCAAGGTCAGAAACAAGATTTACTTAAATAGGGGTTCTGAATAACTACTGTGGCTTCTAGTACATTGAATCTAAGGAAAATGTGTCTTAACTGCAATAATTATTGCTGTCCATCTATCTGATCTGACCGTGAAGATTTATGGAAATTTTTCTGTGAAGTTAAAACATAACTTGATTAAATTATCACACATACAAATGGTAACTGAGATATGGCACTCAGACCAACTGTTCATCAACAATCTGCTGACAGCAGTAGGACACTCAAAATATTTGGATGTCTGGATTCCAGTCATGGACTGGCCCCAGGACTATAAACTGAGAACAATTAAACTGAAGTGAAATTTAGACATTTAACATGTTGAATAACTTGATTTTTATTTAACAAACATGTTAATTTAAAAGATGTTACATGTTTGTATGATATTCACAAACAAATGCATGATGAAACTGAACATTTCATATAAGAATAACTTTAAAAAGAAATGAAAATGAAATAAAATTTTTATCATGCATTTTTAATTTAAATATTACCATGATTATATAGACAATATTTTGAAATGTTTTATAAATAAAGATCAAGATATTTCAGATCTAAAATTTGATTTGTCTGTTCTCAGTTTATGGTCTTGTCATATTTTCTTTTTTAGTTTTACATCAGTATGGATAAAATCCAATACAGATGCATTTAGATCTTTATCATGATCTTTTTTTAATGGTTCTAAGTTTAGGGGAAAATAATTTTTTGTATAAATTTTACATGAGAGAACTTTATAAGATCATATAGCTGTTTAAACATCAAATACATCCGACTTTTTTCATCCTTTATTTATGTGTAGAAAAGTTGTATTTTTCACGGGTTCGGTTATTGTACAGTGCACCTGTGCCGCACGAAGGTTTTGACAATCGTAGTCTGATTCTTATAATGAGCTTATTAATAAATTTTGACTTGGATCGACCCCATACTTAATTATAACATAAGAAACGTATCTGAAGTCTTCATTGTTACTTTTTTTTCAATCCCATTTATTTTTCGTAATGTATAAATTCGGAAAGAAGCAATATATACGTCTCTAGATCATTGTCAGTAGGTAAAACTATATTAAAAAAGTCTGATTATATTTTTTCTATAATATATCTGAATACCGACTTTCTTTACATATTCGTTAAATCAACATTTTCCTGTGCTTTTTAGAATCCTTTTGTTTACATTTGAACTGGATTCTCAAAAATTTATGCGTGCACGAGGTGTTGGGAATTAATGGATGTCGATCTCGATTTGTTTTCCTCCATCAAATCATAAACAAGGTACAAAACAATTACTGATTTTTAGTTGATGGTCATATTACTATTTTTTTCGTTTTGTCAAATTAACTCCTAAATATTGAAAAACTGCAAGTAGCAGGATAGGATAGGATAGGATTAGACTGTAATCACAGGATAGGATTATGGATGCAGGATTCACGATAGGATAGGATAGGATTGTCAACTTATAGGATAGCAGCACTGTACCTATCAGATCTGAAAGTTTCATGAAAATCGGCCAAGACGTTACCGAGAACTTGCGTGCACAAAATCGGTAAGAATAATAATAATAACTAGATGAGATCTCGTTGCGAGCAACGAGTAGGTCTTCCGTCCGATTTTTCGATAAGATGAGATACGATTTTGACTATGATCTTTGTTAAAAGATAATAATATATAGACTTCCCTAATTAGATTTCATTCTTTTGATTTATATAACATTATTAAAAAAGCTCTAGATGACATGCTTTTGGCCCCTCTCAGCCCCTAGTTTGAGGGGTCAGCCCCATTTTCTTGATATCAATTGAAAGGTCTTGTGATTTTGAAAACGTTTTGTTCAAGAAATATTCAGAGATTTCTTTTCGTTGAGGAGATATGCTGAATGGAAATATTTAGGGGCCACCCCTCCAAGTCCTTAATGGGGCCGTTTGACAAAAATTGAAAGGGTTCATATTGTTTAGAACCTTATTCTGACCATCTTTTGTTCAGTATTGCTTATTAAAATATTCTCCCTTTTGGAGATATAAAGCGTCAAAGATTTAGCATTCTGGCCCCTTGTGACCCCTTATTATGTAACATGATCAGAATCTTATATATTGTTGTAAATCATTAAGATAAGCATCTTTGCTTCAGAAATGAATTACAAATTATTGATCGTTAAAGAATTATAGATGAAAGACTTTTGGCCCCTCTTAGCCCCTAATTTGAGGGGTCAGTCCCTTATTCTTGATATCAAATGAAAGGTCTTGTGATTTTGAAGACTTTTTGTTCAACAACTATTCAGAGATTTCTTTTCGTTGTGGAGATATGCTGAATGGAAATATTTAGGGGCCACCCCTCCAAGTCCTTAATGGGGCCGTTTGACAAAACTTAAAAGAGTGCATATTGTTTAGAACATTATTCTGACCATCTTTTGTTCAGTATTGCTTATCAAAATATTCTTCCTTTTCGAGATATAAAGCGTCAAAGATTTAGCATTCTGGCCCCTTGTGACCCCTTATTACGTAACATATGATCAGAATCTTATCATATATTGATGTAAATCGTTAAGATAAGCATCTTTGCTTCAGTAATGTATTACAAATTATTGATCGTTAAAGAGTTATAGATGAAAGACTTTTTGCCCCTCTGAGCCCCTAATCTGAGGGGTCAGCCCCTTTTTCTTGATACCAAATGAAAGGTCTTGTGATTTTAAGGACTTTTTGTTCAACAACTATTCAGAGATTTCTTTTCGTTGTGGAGATATGCTGAATGGAAATATTTAGGGGCCACCCCTCCAAGTCCTTAATGGGGCCGTTTGACAAAACTTAAAAGAGTGCATATTGTTTAGAACATTATTCTGACCATCTTTTGTTCAGTATTGCTTATCAAAATATTCTCCCTTTTCGAGATATAAAGCGTCAAAGATTTAGCATTCTGGCCCCTTGTGACCCCTTATTACGTAACATATGATCAGAATCTTATCATATATTGTTGTAAATCGTTAAGATAAGCATCTTTGCTTCAATAATGTATTACAAATTATTGATCGTTAAAGAGTTATAGATGAAAGACTTTTGGCCCCTCTTAGCCCCTAATTTGAGGGGTCAGCCCCTTTTTCTTGATATCAAATGAAAGGTCTTGTGATTTTGAAGACTTTTTGTTCAACAACTATTCAGAGATTTCTTTTCGTTGTGGAGATACGCTGAATGGAAATATTAAGGGGCCACCCCTCCAAGTCCTTAATGGGGCCGTTTGACAAAAATTGAAAGGGTACATCTTGTTTAGAACATTATTCTGACCATCTTTTGTTCAGTATTGCTTATCAAAATATTCTCCCTTTTCGAGATATAAAGCGTCAAAGATTTAGAATTCTGGCCCCTTGTGACCCCTTATTACGTAACATATGATCAGAATCTTATCATATATTGTTGTAAATCGTTAAGATAAGCATCTTTGCTTCAGTAATGTATTACAAATTATTGATCGTTAAAGAGTTATAGATGAAAGACTTTTGGCCCCCCTGAGCCCCTAATTTGAGGGGCCAGCCCCTTTTTCTTGATATCAAATGAAAGGTCTTGTGATTTTGAAGACTTTTTGTTCAACAACTATTCAGAGATTTCTTTTCGTTGTGGAGATATGCTGAATGGAAATATTAAGGGGCCATTCCTCCAAGTCCTTAATGGGGCCGTTTGACAAAAATTGAAAGGGTGCGTCTTGTTTAGAACATTATTCTGACCATCTTTTGTTCAGTATTGCTTATCAAAATATTCTCCCTTTTCCAGATATAAAGCGTCAAAGATTTAGCATTCTGGCCCCTTGTGACCCCTTATTACGTAACATATGATCAGAATCTTATCATATATTGTTGTAAATCGTTAAGATAAGCATCTTTGCTTCAATAATGTATTACAAATTATTGATCGTTAAAGAGTTATAGATGAAAGACTTTTTGCCCCTCTGAGCCCCTAATTTGAGGATTCAGCCCCTTTTTCTTGATATCAAATGAAAGGTCTTGTGATTTTGAAGACTTTTTGTTCAACAACTATTCAGAGATTTCTTTTCGTTGTGGAGATATGCTGAATGGAAATATTAAGGGGCCACCCCTCCAAGTCCTTAATGGGGCCGTTTGACAAAAATTGAAAGGGTACATCTTGTTTAGAACATTATTCTGACCATCTTTTGTTCAGTATTGCTTATCAAAATATTCTCCCTTTTCGAGATATAAAGCGTCAAAGATTTAGCATTCTGGCCCCTTGTGACCCCTTATTACGTAACATATGATCAGAATCTTATCATATATTGATGTAAATCGTTAAGATAAGCATCTTTGCTTCAGTAATGTATTACAAATTATTGATCGTTAAAAAGTAAAAGATGAAAGATTTTTGGCCCCTCTGAGCCCCTAATTTGAGGGGTCAGCCCCTTTTTCTTGATATCAAATGAAAGGTCGTATCATTCTGCACAACTTTTCTTCTATATGTTTTAACAAATTCTTAACATGTATGAAGATATGAAAGAAAATGTGTAAAATTTTGTGAGATGTTTCTGAGACATTTTTTGAGCCCTACCGAGCGTCGGCGCCTTTTGCGCTAGAGAGATTTGGACACCTGCCTGCAAATCTACAAACCTTCTCCTACCTTCACTGAAAATCTTGACTCAATATCTTAAGTCGTTTCGGAGGAGTTTCCAGGACAAGCCGACCCTCTGAAAATCAGAAAATCTTAAATATCTCGAGATGGAAAGTGACGTCATCAACGAAAAAAATTTCCAATAAGGTTCAGATCAATACCTATCAGATCTGAAAGTTTCATGAAAATCGGCCAAGACGTTACCGAGAACTTGCGTGCACAAAATCGGTAAGAATAATAATAATAACTAGACTCTTGTTGCAATGGCAACAAAAAAGTCTTCCGTTCTTCTAAATCTGTAAGAATTTGCTTTTTTTCTGTGTAAAAAACATACATATCATATTAACTGTGAAAGAAAAAAATAACTGGAAAATAGTCCTTTCAGTACTTAAGGTACTTTGATTTTCATTATCAATCTTGTATAATATAAGAGATATACGTATATCATTTAGCAATTCTAAGACAAACAAACAGACGAACGAACACCGTACTATCATAAACTTCACTGTGTGTATGTTTTGGCATAATTGTGTTGGTGTTATAAAAAAATATAATGAATTAAGTTAGTATCACATTAAACGTAAAGTCACTGAGTTTTGTAAAGTTATAATATCAAGATTTGACAGCATACCTATAATACAGATTATTCATGATCAATTACAGTAATTCTTCAGCAATCGATTGATTGATTATACGTATGTTGTTTAACGTCCCTCTCCAGAATTTTTCACTCACATGGAGACGCCACCACTCGCCGATGGAGACTGCAAATTTTTGTCCTATGCTTTGGCACTTATCGCAATTGAGCAGAAGGGAATCTTTTTTATGCCAGCACCTTCTGCGACAAGGGACCTCGATTTATACGATCTCATTCAAAGGACCGGTCTCCACGTCCCACAATCGAAGTTCATAATACCGAGATATTTTATTTTTTATTTTACTCTATTTTTTCACAAGTTTGTTGCATCAGATTTACTTAAAGATCATACTTCAAGATCATTTTGAACTCAGGCTACTTAATTGCAGTGCATACAGCGTCAAGTGATTTTGATTGACAGGTCAACACACGTGCACTTCGTGTGATACTTTTTAAGCTGAAAAATATACAGGATGTGACCATGACTGACTATGAGATCAGAAAACATTTAATAAAGAATGGGTGTGACCGATATAGAACTAATTTTTGGTCTATGTAAATGGATAGGAGGATCGGGATTAAGAGGGAATCCCCCCCTCTCTCTCTCTCTCTCTCGGACGTAAATTGAACATTTCATAATGACAAATCTACCATTATAGAATATGAAATTCTGTATACATGTAAATGGTAATTACATTCACATGTTCCAGATTTAAATCTAAAACGAATATATAATTCAAATGCTTAGCTGCATGAACGTCTCCAAATATTAATCAAGACGGGGGGGGGGGGGCTTCAAAGGAATTAGACGTCAGTTGCATGAACATAATTATATATCATTGCATAAAATTGTGTTCATTCAGGTATACTTATCCCACATATCAACAGACCTGTGCAATTTTTTTTCATGTTTTTTTTTTCTCAAAAGAAACATATAGCGTACCATTATTTCACACAGAATCGCGTTTTCACATAGTTTTTTTTAACTCTTTAGTATTTCACAAGAATCCAAGAATCGTCTTTTCACATCTTTTATAATTCCTTGGGTATATAGAGTATAGATCATGTGTCATAAATAATTTAACTTTTTATCAAATATACATGTAATAACCAAATCTAATCTATAAATTGATTTTCTTTCTTTAAGTGGCAGATATCAATTTATTTATAAAGGCTTTAAAACAGTACTGTATTACAATTTTCCATCGCTCAATTCCTGTTTGAGTGTATGTAATGTTTTTTAATATCGAAAATAAAACTCGGAAATCGGGATAATTTCGCATTCAAATCATAGAGAATAATAAATCGTCTGCATTATAGAAGGCTTATAACTATCGTATTCTGAACTTACTATACGAGATAGATAAAATTGCATGCCTGTCCATCACTATAAATGTATATTCAGTGCTTATAATATATTTACTTGAATTAGGTACCTAGCATATATATTAATTTTTTTTAGATATATTCATGTGTAAATCAATTAACTGTCAATATAGACTTACACTACACTGGCAACTTTAAACTATACATGTACTGGAAGCGGTAACCATGCAACGTACTCTTACATTTAGAAGAGTGAATATGGAACGTCTTAATATTTTGATATGGAGAGTTTATATGTCTCTGACGTCATCGATACTATTTCCGCCTTTATCTCGAAAGTTCTATTCTCACTTACAAGTCAGAGTTATCTTTCTTTGCCCATTGTTTACACACTAGGTAAGTAGGAAAAATGACGGTACCGAAAATCTGCAAAATGTGGAATCTGATTTCAAAACAAATTATATATTTAGTATTTGTAGAATAACCTCTGTTACACATAATAATATCTTGAAAAAATATTAAAAAACAAAAAAGTTGAAAATTGACCAAACACAAATTCACTTCCGGTTCGGACAGGAAGTACCGGAAACACACGAAAACAACTTCGAAACAAAGAGAATGTCATGATCTAATACTCCTGTAAATTTCACATCTTTACCTCAAACCGTTTCCGAGAAAAATTCCGGACAAAAGTCCATTTAAAAATTGAAAATTCGGCCGTAACTTCGGACCGGAAGTGAATTTTTCAAAAAACGGAATTTTATATAAACTTCATATATCAGCCTACTATCATGTGAAAAATTGTGAAAATCTATCCAACCGTCTCTGAGTAATCGCGCTCACAAAATTTGGGAGGAATAATAATAATAATAATAATAATAACTAGAAACTTGTTGCCATGGCAACAAAAAAGTCTTCCGTTCTTCTAAATCTGTAAGAATTTGCTTTTTTCTGTGTCAAAAACATACATATCATATTAACTGTGAAAGAAAAAATAACTGGAAAAAAGTCCTTTCAGTACTTATGGTACTTTGATTTTCATGATCAATCTTGTATAATGCATTTGGCACCTATGAGAGATATACGTATATCATAGAGCAAGGATGATTAGCAATTTAAAAAAATTGTTTGCAATCATTTCTAAGACAAACAAACAGACGAACGAACACCGTACTATCATAAACTTCACTGTGTATATGTTCTGGCATAATTGTGATGGTGTTATAAAAAAATATAATGAATTAAGTTAGTATCACAATAAACGTAAAGTTACTGAGTTTTGTAAAGCTATCAAGATTTGACAGCATACCTATTAGAAAGAAAGATTATTCAATAACAGTAATTATTCAGCAATCGATTAATTGATTGATTTATTATATGTTGTTTACGTCCCTCTCGAGAATTTTTCACTCACATGGAGACGCCACCACTCGCCGGAGGAGACTGCAAATTTTTTTTTATACTTTGGCAATTATCACCATTGAGCAGTGAATAATCTTTTTTGTGCCAGCACCTTCTGCGACACGGGACCTCGATCTATACGATCTCATCCCAAGGACCGGTCTCCACGTCTCACAATCGAAGTTCATAATACCGAGATCTTTTATTTTATTGTATTTTTTCACAAGTTTGTTGCATCAGATGTGCTTAAAGATCATACTTCAAGATCATTTCGAACTCAGGCTACTTTTTTGCAGTGCATACAGCGTCAGGTTATTTTGATTGACAGGTCAACACACGTGCACTTCGTGTAATACTTTTTAAGCAGAAAAATATACAGGATGTGACCATGACTGACTATGAAATCAGAAAACATTTAATAGAGAATGGGTGTCACTGATATAGAACTAATTTTTTGTCTATGTAAATGGATAGGAGGATCGGGATTAAGAGGGAATCTCTCTCTCTCTCTCTCTCTTCCTCTCTCTCTCTCTCAGACATGTAAATTGAACATTTCAGTATCATAATGACAAAGCTACCATTATAGAATATGAAATTCTGTATACATGTAAATGTAATTATAACCACATGTTCCAGATTTAAATCTAAAACGAATATATAATTCAAATGCCTAGCTGCACGAACATCTCCAAATATTAATCAAGACCGGGGGGGGGGGGGTGTCAAAGGAATTAGATAGTTTTATGTTTTATGAATTATAAGGAAAAGTACGGACGTCAGTTTCATGTACATAATTATATATCATTGCATAAAATTGTGTTCATTCAGGTATACTCATCCCACATATCAACAGACCTGTGCAATTTTTTATCATTTTTTTTTCAAAAGAAACATATAGCGAAGAATTATTTCACACAGAATCGCGTTTTCACATATTTTTTTTTAACTCTTTGAGTATTTCACAAGAAACCAAGAATCGCCTTTTCACATCTTTTATAACTTCTTGGGTATACAGAGTATAGATCATGTGTCATAAATAATTCAACTTTTTATCAAATATACATGTAATAACCAAATCTAATCTATAGATTGATTTTCTTTCTTTTCAGTGGCAGATATCAATTTATTTATAAAGGCTTTAAAACAGTACTGTATTACAATTTTCTATCGCTTAATTCCTTTTTTGAGTGTATGTAATATTTTTTAATATCGGAAGTAAAACTCGGAAATCGGGATAATTTCGCATTCAAATCACAGAGAATAATAAATGGTCTGCATTATAGAAGGCTTATAACTATCGTATTCTGAACTTACTATACGAGATAGATAAAATTGCATGCCTGTCCATCACTATAAATGTATATTCAGTGCTTATAATATATTTAATTGAATTAGCTACCTATAGCTAGCATATACATTAATTTTTTTTTTTAGATATATTCATTTGTAAATCAATTAACTGTCAATACAGACTTACACTATACTGGCAACTTCAAACTTTACATGCACTGGAAGCGGTAACCAACGTACTCTTACATTTAGAAGATTGAATATGGAACGTCTAAATATTTTGATATGGAGAGTGTATATGTCTCTGACGTCATCGATACTATTTCCGCCTTTATCTCGAAAGTTCTATTCTCACTTACAAGTCAGAGTTATCTTTCTTTGCCCACTGTATACACACTAGGTAAATAGGGAAAATGACGGTACCGAAAATATACAGAATGTGGAATCTGATTTCAAAACAAATTATATATTTAGTATTTGTAGAATAACCTCTGTTATACATAATAATATCTTGAAAAAATATTAAAAAACAAAAAAATTGAAAATTGACCAAACACAAGTTCACTTCCGGTTCGGACAGGAAGTACCGGAAACACACGAAAACAACTTCGAAACAAAGAGAATGTCATGATCTAATATTCCTGTAAATTTCACATCTTTACCTCAAACCGTTTCTGAGAAAAACACCGGACAAAAGTCCATTTAAAAATTGGAAAATCGGTCATAACTTCGCACCGGAAGTGAATTTTTCAAAAAACGGAATTTTATACAAACTTCATATATCAGCCTACTGTCATGTGAAAAATTGTGAAAATCTATCCCACCATCTCTGAGTAATCGCGCTCACAAAATTTGGGAGGAATAATAATAATAATAATAAAAAGAAACAATACAAACACTATAAGTCTTCCGTTGTGAACGGAAGACTTAATAATAATAAAAAGAAACAATACAATCACTATAAGTCTTCCGTTGTGAACGGAAGACTTAATAATAAAAAGAAACAATACAATCACTATAAGTCTTCCGTTGTGAACGGAAGACTTAACAATACAATCACTATAGGTCTTCCGTTGTGAACTGAAGACCTAATAAAAAACACAGTAAAAAGCAATATCCTGCCCAAGTTCGTTTGGGGAACATAATAAACAGAAGTCTTTCCACAGATTTGGGCTGGAAAAAAAGGAGAAAAAAGCAAGGAAATAAATAAAACAGCAAAATTCTCATTTCTCTACTAGGATTTTAAGATCGGGCTCGGAGTTGATTTTATTCCAAAGACAAGACGTACTGGGTTAGAGTCGACTAATGGTACCCGCTATTTCATTGACCACGCAAGTAGTGCCAGTTTCAAAAATTCGGACAAATTCTTGGGTATGTTTATGGGTTGGAATGGGATGGTTTTAGGGTCTAGATGGAAAGGCAAGGGTCTGAAAGAAGTTATAAGATTGATATTAATGGGAAATTGTGCGTTTAAGGTGCGTAGTAAGAAGCATGTAAAGATTGAGCATAGGTGAAAACGTTTAGGAATGTAAATGCATGACAGGTGCATAATAAGAGTTGTTTGAAAATATCTTAATTGAGTTTTTTTATGTTTTAAATGGATGAAAATATTAAGTTTAGTATGCATTTCTAGATGGGAAACACGGGGAAGAAACGTGTATTGCTTTTTAATATACCGAAAATCGCCATTTCTGGGGATTGCGTAATTCTAAAAAAAAATCAAATAAATTTCAAATGTAAAATAAAAGAAGAATGCTTGGTATTAAAATATCATTTCATATCAGTAAAATTGAATGCTGTTAACGACATCTAAAGAAATAGGCTATAAAAGGGTTTGATCATGTCTTTGTTTATCTGCACTGAAATTTCAAACACGACAGAATTTGTAATTTTCGCCGTAAAAATTCATAATTTCTATATACTTTAGAGACTCACCGTAAAACTTTCAGGAAACTTTCTTTGGGGTCTTTTCTGCAGTTAGCTTAAATTTTATGTCAATCCGAGGTGATGTTTGAGTTTTACATTAATTCTCTACGTTGCTATTAGTTTGATTTTTTTTTTCTTTGGAAGAAGGGGGGGGGGGTAGTTTACTCTAAACCAATTTAAAGTGGGATTTGTATCTTGTATCTACCTCCAAGAACTTAAGAACTTAAGATTGATTGTTTGTGACCTTTAGGTCAAAGGTGAAGGTCATTAAAAAAACTCTTTACCTTCTATCCTGCTAACCGAAATAAACACTGAAAGCTGAATCTAGATACATGTACTTCATATTTCTTTTTTTACCTTGGGTCAAGGTCAAGGTCGAATTTCAAGTTCAAAGGTCAAGGTCATTTGGGTAAATAGCTAATACCAACCATTTATGTAGATTTTCAATGGTCTTGACTTTTGACCTTGACCTAAATTTCAAGGCCAAATGTCAAAAGATGTAATCCAGTATGCTAGATGCATGCCGTCACTATAAATGTATACTGTTTATAATATATTTACTTGAATGTGCTAGCCGGCATATATCATGTTTTTTTTTTTTTTTTTTTTTTTTTTTTTTTTTTTTTTCATACATATATATACATGTGTAAATACAAAAGCATTCTCAGTAACTGTCAATATAGGCTAACATTGCATGGCAACTTTACATTATACATACACTGAATGGAGCAACCAACGTATTCTTACATGTAGAAAAGAGTGAATATGGAATGTCTTAATATGGAGACGATATCGATACTATTTCCGCCTTTATCTCGAAAGTTCTATTCTCACTTACAAGTCAGAGTTATCTTTCTTTGCCCATTGTCTACACACTAGGTAAATAGGGAAAATGAGGGTATCGAAAATCTGCAAAATGTGGAATCTGATTTCAAAACAAATTATATATTTAGTATTTGTAGAATAACCTCTGTTATACATAAAAATATCTTGAAAAAATATTAAAAAACAAAAAAGTTGAAAATTGACCATACACAAGTTCACTTCCGGTTCGGACAGGAAGTACCGGAAACACACGAAAACAACTTCGAAACAAAGAGAATGTCATGGTCTAATACCCCTGTAAATTTCACATCTTTACCTTAAACCGTTTCCGAGAAAAATTCCGGACAAAAGTCCATTTAAAAATTGGAAATTCGGCCGTAACTTCGGACCGGAAGTGAATTTTTCAAAAAACGGAATTTTATATAAACTTCATATATCAGCCTACTATCATGTGAAAAATTGTGAAAATCTATCCAACCATCTCTGAGTAATCGCGCTCACAAAATTTGGGAGGAATAATAATAATAATAATAATAATAATAATAAAAAGAAACAATACAATCACTATAAGTCTTCCGTTGTGAACGGAAGACTTAATAATAAAAAGAAACAATACAATCACTATAAGTCTTCCGTTGTGAACGGAAGACTTAACAATACAATCACTATAGGTCTTCCGTTGTGAACTGAAGACCTAATAAAAAACACAGTAAAAAGCAATATCCTGCCCAAGTTCGTTTGGGGAACATAATAAACAGAAGTCTTTCCACAGATTTGGGCTGGAAAAAAAGGAGAAAAAAGCAAGGAAATAAATAAAACAGCAAAATTCTCATTTCTCTACTAGGATTTTAAGATCGGGCTCGGAGTTGATTTTATTCCAAAGACAAGACGTACTGGGTTAGAGTCGACTAATGGTACCCGCTATTTCATTGACCACGCAAGTAGTGCCAGTTTCAAAAATTCGGACAAATTCTTGGGTATGTTTATGGGTTGGAATGGGATGGTTTTAGGGTCTAGATGGAAAGGCAAGGGTCTGAAAGAAGTTATAAGATTGATATTAATGGGAAATTGTGCGTTTAAGGTGCGTAGTAAGAAGCATGTAAAGATTGAGCATAGGTGAAAACGTTTAGGAATGTAAATGCATGACAGGTGCATAATAAGAGTTGTTTGAAAATATCTTAATTGAGTTTTTTTATGTTTTAAATGGATGAAAATATTAAGTTTAGTATGCATTTCTAGATGGGAAACACGGGGAAGAAACGTGTATTGCTTTTTAATATACCGAAAATCGCCATTTCTGGGGATTGCGTAATTCTAAAAAAAAATCAAATAAATTTCAAATGTAAAATAAAAGAAGAATGCTTGGTATTAAAATATCATTTCATATCAGTAAAATTGAATGCTGTTAACGACATCTAAAGAAATAGGCTATAAAAGGGTTTGATCATGTCTTTGTTTATCTGCACTGAAATTTCAAACACGACAGAATTTGTAATTTTCGCCGTAAAAATTCATAATTTCTATATACTTTAGAGACTCACCGTAAAACTTTCAGGAAACTTTCTTTGGGGTCTTTTCTGCAGTTAGCTTAAATTTTATGTCAATCCGAGGTGATGTTTGAGTTTTACATTAATTCTCTACGTTGCTATTAGTTTGATTTTTTTTTTCTTTGGAAGAAGGGGGGGGGGGGTAGTTTACTCTAAACCAATTTAAAGTGGGATTTGTATCTTGTATCTACCTCCAAGAACTTAAGAACTTAAGATTGATTGTTTGTGACCTTTAGGTCAAAGGTGAAGGTCATTAAAAAAACTCTTTACCTTCTATCCTGCTAACCGAAATAAACACTGAAAGCTGAATCTAGATACATGTACTTCATATTTCTTTTTTTACCTTGGGTCAAGGTCAAGGTCGAATTTCAAGTTCAAAGGTCAAGGTCATTTGGGTAAATAGCTAATACCAACCATTTATGTAGATTTTCAATGGTCTTGACTTTTGACCTTGACCTAAATTTCAAGGCCAAATGTCAAAAGATGTAATCCAGTATGCTAGATGCATGCCGTCACTATAAATGTATACTGTTTATAATATATTTACTTGAATGTGCTAGCCGGCATATATCATGTTTTTTTTTTTTTTTTTTTTTTTTTTTTTTTTTTTTTCATACATATATATACATGTGTAAATACAAAAGCATTCTCAGTAACTGTCAATATAGGCTAACATTGCATGGCAACTTTACATTATACATACACTGAATGGAGCAACCAACGTATTCTTACATGTAGAAAAGAGTGAATATGGAATGTCTTAATATGGAGACGATATCGATACTATTTCCGCCTTTATCTCGAAAGTTCTATTCTCACTTACAAGTCAGAGTTATCTTTCTTTGCCCATTGTCTACACACTAGGTAAATAGGGAAAATGAGGGTATCGAAAATCTGCAAAATGTGGAATCTGATTTCAAAACAAATTATATATTTAGTATTTGTAGAATAACCTCTGTTATACATAAAAATATCTTGAAAAAATATTAAAAAACAAAAAAGTTGAAAATTGACCATACACAAGTTCACTTCCGGTTCGGACAGGAAGTACCGGAAACACACGAAAACAACTTCGAAACAAAGAGAATGTCATGGTCTAATACCCCTGTAAATTTCACATCTTTACCTTAAACCGTTTCCGAGAAAAATTCCGGACAAAAGTCCATTTAAAAATTGGAAATTCGGCCGTAACTTCGGACCGGAAGTGAATTTTTCAAAAAACGGAATTTTATATAAACTTCATATATCAGCCTACTATCATGTGAAAAATTGTGAAAATCTATCCAACCATCTCTGAGTAATCGCGCTCACAAAATTTGGGAGGAATAATAATAATAATAATAATAATAATAATAAAAAGAAACAATACAATCACTATAAGTCTTCCGTTGTGAACGGAAGACTTAATAATAAAAAGAAACAATACAATCACTATAAGTCTTCCGTTGTGAACGGAAGACTTAACAATACAATCACTATAGGTCTTCCGTTGTGAACTGAAGACCTAATAAAAAACACAGTAAAAAGCAATATCCTGCCCAAGTTCGTTTGGGGAACATAATAAACAGAAGTCTTTCCACAGATTTGGGCTGGAAAAAAAGGAGAAAAAAGCAAGGAAATAAATAAAACAGCAAAATTCTCATTTCTCTACTAGGATTTTAAGATCGGGCTCGGAGTTGATTTTATTCCAAAGACAAGACGTACTGGGTTAGAGTCGACTAATGGTACCCGCTATTTCATTGACCACGCAAGTAGTGCCAGTTTCAAAAATTCGGACAAATTCTTGGGTATGTTTATGGGTTGGAATGGGATGGTTTTAGGGTCTAGATGGAAAGGCAAGGGTCTGAAAGAAGTTATAAGATTGATATTAATGGGAAATTGTGCGTTTAAGGTGCGTAGTAAGAAGCATGTAAAGATTGAGCATAGGTGAAAACGTTTAGGAATGTAAATGCATGACAGGTGCATAATAAGAGTTGTTTGAAAATATCTTAATTGAGTTTTTTTATGTTTTAAATGGATGAAAATATTAAGTTTAGTATGCATTTCTAGATGGGAAACACGGGGAAGAAACGTGTATTGCTTTTTAATATACCGAAAATCGCCATTTCTGGGGATTGCGTAATTCTAAAAAAAAATCAAATAAATTTCAAATGTAAAATAAAAGAAGAATGCTTGGTATTAAAATATCATTTCATATCAGTAAAATTGAATGCTGTTAACGACATCTAAAGAAATAGGCTATAAAAGGGTTTGATCATGTCTTTGTTTATCTGCACTGAAATTTCAAACACGACAGAATTTGTAATTTTCGCCGTAAAAATTCATAATTTCTATATACTTTAGAGACTCACCGTAAAACTTTCAGGAAACTTTCTTTGGGGTCTTTTCTGCAGTTAGCTTAAATTTTATGTCAATCCGAGGTGATGTTTGAGTTTTACATTAATTCTCTACGTTGCTATTAGTTTGATTTTTTTTTTCTTTGGAAGAAGGGGGGGGGGGGTAGTTTACTCTAAACCAATTTAAAGTGGGATTTGTATCTTGTATCTACCTCCAAGAACTTAAGAACTTAAGATTGATTGTTTGTGACCTTTAGGTCAAAGGTGAAGGTCATTAAAAAAACTCTTTACCTTCTATCCTGCTAACCGAAATAAACACTGAAAGCTGAATCTAGATACATGTACTTCATATTTCTTTTTTTACCTTGGGTCAAGGTCAAGGTCGAATTTCAAGTTCAAAGGTCAAGGTCATTTGGGTAAATAGCTAATACCAACCATTTATGTAGATTTTCAATGGTCTTGACTTTTGACCTTGACCTAAATTTCAAGGCCAAATGTCAAAAGATGTAATCCAGTATGCTAGATGCATGCCGTCACTATAAATGTATACTGTTTATAATATATTTACTTGAATGTGCTAGCCGGCATATATCATGTTTTTTTTTTTTTTTTTTTTTTTTTTTTTTTTTTTTTCATACATATATATACATGTGTAAATACAAAAGCATTCTCAGTAACTGTCAATATAGGCTAACATTGCATGGCAACTTTACATTATACATACACTGAATGGAGCAACCAACGTATTCTTACATGTAGAAAAGAGTGAATATGGAATGTCTTAATATGGAGACGATATCGATACTATTTCCGCCTTTATCTCGAAAGTTCTATTCTCACTTACAAGTCAGAGTTATCTTTCTTTGCCCATTGTCTACACACTAGGTAAATAGGGAAAATGAGGGTATCGAAAATCTGCAAAATGTGGAATCTGATTTCAAAACAAATTATATATTTAGTATTTGTAGAATAACCTCTGTTATACATAAAAATATCTTGAAAAAATATTAAAAAACAAAAAAGTTGAAAATTGACCATACACAAGTTCACTTCCGGTTCGGACAGGAAGTACCGGAAACACACGAAAACAACTTCGAAACAAAGAGAATGTCATGGTCTAATACCCCTGTAAATTTCACATCTTTACCTTAAACCGTTTCCGAGAAAAATTCCGGACAAAAGTCCATTTAAAAATTGGAAATTCGGCCGTAACTTCGGACCGGAAGTGAATTTTTCAAAAAACGGAATTTTATATAAACTTCATATATCAGCCTACTATCATGTGAAAAATTGTGAAAATCTATCCAACCATCTCTGAGTAATCGCGCTCACAAAATTTGGGAGGAATAATAATAATAATAATAATAATAATAATAAAAAGAAACAATACAATCACTATAAGTCTTCCGTTGTGAACGGAAGACTTAATAATAAAAAGAAACAATACAATCACTATAAGTCTTCCGTTGTGAACGGAAGACTTAACAATACAATCACTATAGGTCTTCCGTTGTGAACTGAAGACCTAATAAAAAACACAGTAAAAAGCAATATCCTGCCCAAGTTCGTTTGGGGAACATAATAAACAGAAGTCTTTCCACAGATTTGGGCTGGAAAAAAAGGAGAAAAAAGCAAGGAAATAAATAAAACAGCAAAATTCTCATTTCTCTACTAGGATTTTAAGATCGGGCTCGGAGTTGATTTTATTCCAAAGACAAGACGTACTGGGTTAGAGTCGACTAATGGTACCCGCTATTTCATTGACCACGCAAGTAGTGCCAGTTTCAAAAATTCGGACAAATTCTTGGGTATGTTTATGGGTTGGAATGGGATGGTTTTAGGGTCTAGATGGAAAGGCAAGGGTCTGAAAGAAGTTATAAGATTGATATTAATGGGAAATTGTGCGTTTAAGGTGCGTAGTAAGAAGCATGTAAAGATTGAGCATAGGTGAAAACGTTTAGGAATGTAAATGCATGACAGGTGCATAATAAGAGTTGTTTGAAAATATCTTAATTGAGTTTTTTTATGTTTTAAATGGATGAAAATATTAAGTTTAGTATGCATTTCTAGATGGGAAACACGGGGAAGAAACGTGTATTGCTTTTTAATATACCGAAAATCGCCATTTCTGGGGATTGCGTAATTCTAAAAAAAAATCAAATAAATTTCAAATGTAAAATAAAAGAAGAATGCTTGGTATTAAAATATCATTTCATATCAGTAAAATTGAATGCTGTTAACGACATCTAAAGAAATAGGCTATAAAAGGGTTTGATCATGTCTTTGTTTATCTGCACTGAAATTTCAAACACGACAGAATTTGTAATTTTCGCCGTAAAAATTCATAATTTCTATATACTTTAGAGACTCACCGTAAAACTTTCAGGAAACTTTCTTTGGGGTCTTTTCTGCAGTTAGCTTAAATTTTATGTCAATCCGAGGTGATGTTTGAGTTTTACATTAATTCTCTACGTTGCTATTAGTTTGATTTTTTTTTTCTTTGGAAGAAGGGGGGGGGGGGTAGTTTACTCTAAACCAATTTAAAGTGGGATTTGTATCTTGTATCTACCTCCAAGAACTTAAGAACTTAAGATTGATTGTTTGTGACCTTTAGGTCAAAGGTGAAGGTCATTAAAAAAACTCTTTACCTTCTATCCTGCTAACCGAAATAAACACTGAAAGCTGAATCTAGATACATGTACTTCATATTTCTTTTTTTACCTTGGGTCAAGGTCAAGGTCGAATTTCAAGTTCAAAGGTCAAGGTCATTTGGGTAAATAGCTAATACCAACCATTTATGTAGATTTTCAATGGTCTTGACTTTTGACCTTGACCTAAATTTCAAGGCCAAATGTCAAAAGATGTAATCCAGTATGCTAGATGCATGCCGTCACTATAAATGTATACTGTTTATAATATATTTACTTGAATGTGCTAGCCGGCATATATCATGTTTTTTTTTTTTTTTTTTTTTTTTTTTTTTCATACATATATATACATGTGTAAATACAAAAGCATTCTCAGTAACTGTCAATATAGGCTAACATTGCATGGCAACTTTACATTATACATACACTGAATGGAGCAACCAACGTATTCTTACATGTAGAAAAGAGTGAATATGGAATGTCTTAATATGGAGACGATATCGATACTATTTCCGCCTTTATCTCGAAAGTTCTATTCTCACTTACAAGTCAGAGTTATCTTTCTTTGCCCATTGTCTACACACTAGGTAAATAGGGAAAATGAGGGTATCGAAAATCTGCAAAATGTGGAATCTGATTTCAAAACAAATTATATATTTAGTATTTGTAGAATAACCTCTGTTATACATAAAAATATCTTGAAAAAATATTAAAAAACAAAAAAGTTGAAAATTGACCATACACAAGTTCACTTCCGGTTCGGACAGGAAGTACCGGAAACACACGAAAACAACTTCGAAACAAAGAGAATGTCATGGTCTAATACCCCTGTAAATTTCACATCTTTACCTTAAACCGTTTCCGAGAAAAATTCCGGACAAAAGTCCATTTAAAAATTGGAAATTCGGCCGTAACTTCGGACCGGAAGTGAATTTTTCAAAAAACGGAATTTTATATAAACTTCATATATCAGCCTACTATCATGTGAAAAATTGTGAAAATCTATCCAACCATCTCTGAGTAATCGCGCTCACAAAATTTGGGAGGAATAATAATAATAATAATAATAATAATAATAAAAAGAAACAATACAATCACTATAAGTCTTCCGTTGTGAACGGAAGACTTAATAATAATAATAGGGAAAAAGAAACCGAACGAAAACAATAAGGTCTTCCGTTGGAGACGGAAGACCTTAATAATAATAGGGAAAAAGAAACCGAACGAAAACAATAAGGTCTTCCGTTGGAGACGGAAGACCTTAATAATAATAGGGAAAAAGAAACCGAACGAAAACAATAAGGTCTTCCGTTGGAGACGGAAGACCTTAATAATAATAATAATAAGAAACAGAGTAAAAACAATATGTTCCCAAACTCCGTTTGGGGAACATAATTAGGGAAAGGAAACCAGGCTCGATGACCTCTCAGTTTTCTGATTGTTTTGTGCTGAATCGAACAAAATGCAAATCCAAGACAAAATCTTGAACAATACAAAAGTTCTTGAAGCATTCTTTGTGTATTTCTTTATATCTTGTAATACCACGCTAAGCAACAAGTGTAAAAGATTTTTTTCTTCTAATTAATTGACTGAATTGCAGGGCGACTTCTGCAGGATGGGCAATGCGATATTATTGCCTTTGAGTACCTAAAGCATACATGCTGAGCACACATTGCTATACTAATCGTGAAGTGATGGGTTGAAAATCTGATAGCCATCCTATACTTGGCTGCGCGGGGTTGTTTTGTGTAACGTGGAATTGAGAAAGTCATTGTAAAGGATACGTTTTTGAACTAAAATAGAATAACCTTGACTATGACAATCGCAATCATCTCTGACATTTCCGGCATAATCGATTGTCGAAAATGTCTGCTATATAACAATTCTGTTCTTTTAAAATTTTCATAAATAATTCTGCCTAAATGTGCACTGTTTAAATATTCAATTATTAAAATTAATCACAAAAAAATGTTTTCATAAGAAGTTAGACGAGATTAATACTCGAAAAACACTGGGGGAATTTCTTTTTTCTTCTTTCTACTTATCAAATGTACGATTGCCGATATGAGCCTGTTTAAAATAATGGTACACGGCCTCTACCATGTATACCTGTAGTTTTATTTTTTTTTCTTATACATGTACATTTCTCTTAATCTGTACATATACACATGCACATGTATACAAAATATAACGTAATTTTGAAAAAAAAAGACATGTAAAAGATAAAAATATAAACAACGGAAGTAGATAGATTTCGTCACTGTAATTATGGTACATGAAAAAATCTTTAAGTTGTTAAAATGTTTTGTCTATCATTCTTTCATTAATTTTTGCACTTGACATCCGAAACTCCGCAAAGAATACATCTAGAGAAGGTAGACAGCGGCATATAGAAAGCAAATAGAAGGTGGATATATATTTTTTTATTTTTAAAATGATGTACAATATATTCGATTTTTAAAGTCAATAATACGTTCTATCAATATTGCTTTTCATTAGCTATATTTTTTTTCTCTCTTTTTCAACCTAAAGTTGTGTTAGTGTTGAAAGATCAACTGAAAAAAGAATAACTGTTCATAATTTTTTCACATCTTTGAAACCACATATTTAGTAAAGTAATAAAAACTGCCACATGAATAGATGATGCATATGCAACTTCAGTAGATTATATGTAAAATGTCACCAAGTTTTAAGGAGGGAAACTTATGCTTTTTATAGATCAAGACATGGATGCTGAGAAGATGTAGAAATTATTTAACTTATAATTAGGTCAGATTTATGACATGACCGCAATGCTATCCAATAAAAGGATTGATAAACATCTGGAATTCAAGCAGCGGAAGAGTAAACAGTAAATTTATGAGATACAGATCACTTAAATTTTTTTTTCTCGCAACCATCCATTGATAAATTCACTCATTTTCCTTGAAAGCAATGTGTCCGTTTCCCTGTAATATACACTACATGATGAATAGTGAGTTGGGAATTTAAATATTATTGGCCGTATTAATATGGCCGGCGTTCATTTGCCTTGTTCCCTGGCTCATCCATGCCAAAGGTCACAGAGAACACTAAGCAAATTAGGGAAAGGAAACCAAGCTAGATGACCTCTCAGTTTTGTGGACGCAAGTACTTTAAGAATGTTTCAAAAGTGTACTTTTATGGACTATTCGATGCAAAAGAGACTGCTTTGTGTTGGAACTGAACTACAAATTCAAGTCCAAATCTTGAACAAACAAGGTAAATATACACTTTTATATATGTCACGATATATGTATTTTTTAGGCAGAGTATCTGTATTTGAATTCGTTCCTGATCTACAATTCCATAAGGATTTCGAAACTTGGTTGCTTTCATTATTATGTGAAATAACTGAAGCTGAAATGTTAAACTTTAACCAACATTTAGGTTGCAGTAAAACTATCTGCATATGCTATCAGTTACCTCTCTCACTTCCCCTTAAAAAATAATGGACCTAGAGAGCATGAGTAATACATGTACAATACAAATACAATTCTATACTAAGTGCATTTAACTTTTTTGATTATATTATGTAGACCCATATCAGACCCATATCACGAATGAGCATTATTATCAGAAACATGTATAAATGTATGTATGTATATTAGTGTCTGTTGGGGGGGACATAAACAGGAAGACTGTTTTACAGCAGGCACCAGGTCTGCTGATCTACTCTAGTGCGCAATATTAAACTAGTCATATCTGTCATGAAATCATATATAAATGCCTAAGGCTTTGGAAAATTGAAGTTTATGAGACTTAAAATTTTCATCCATAGGTCGACTATGGATTGGTTCAGAATATGGTTGCCAGATTTCCTTTGGAAAATGCGCTCTACAATCTGTCTATTGTATCAGCCAAGAGAAAAGCATAGAGTGGAACTTAGGTCAAAGATAATAAAGGAAGACGATGTTTAAATAAAGAAAGTGTAACGGGACACAAAGAAATTTTATACCTTTAACAGAGAAAGAAAGATCTCAGAGGGTTTTTTTTATGTTTTTTGTATCTTTTTCTATGTTTAGAAGGTTTAATATTATGTTAACTTTAATATTTAGCTTTTCCAGCTTGCATGATATTTAGATAAAGTATCGTTTGTAATATAAAAATAATATATTTTATTAATATTCTTTCATATGAAATTTATCACGAGTCTTTTTGTCATCAAGATGTAATGTATGTTTTTTTCTGTAAACAATATATACAGAATTAGTTTATTTTATGAGAGGAAATTTAACTTGAAAAGTTCTGCTTTTTTTTCAAAAAGTAATATTTGTTTTATTCTGTGAATTACATAAACTGCATCAGTGATATTCTTTGGGGGGGGGGGGATCTACCCCGTAAAGTCTTCCTATCATCGACTTGCAGTGTTTGTTCATGCTTTCAATAATATAAACTGTATTATTGATACTCTTTGGGAGGGAGGGATTTACCACGTACATACTTGCTATTTTCAAAGTTTAATGTTTGCTTTTTCTAAGTATGATGTACGCTGCATCAGTAATATTTTTTAGAGGAAATTTACCCCGTAAATTTTTACTACCTCCAAGATATTGCAAAGCATAAATTCTGTATCACTGATTTTCTTTTGGGGGGAAATTTACCCCATAAAGTCTTGTTTTCTTCAAGATGGGTGTTTTGGCTTTAAAATACTGTATATAAACGTATCAATGTCATTTTTAAGAGGAAAATTACCTTATAGATTGTTGCCATCTTATAGATGTTTGCGAATCAAAAATACTGTATCAGTGATTTTCTTTGGGGGACATTTTTTTTTTGGGGGGGGGGGGATTTACACCGTAAAGTCTTGCTATCTAAACGATGGGTGTTTTTGCTTTTAATTACTGTATATAAATTGTATCAATATCACCTCTGAGAGGAAATTTACCCTGTAGAGTTCTGCGATTTTCAAAGTGTAATGTTCGCTTTTTCTACGTATGAGATAAACTGTATCAATAATATTTTTGAGAGGAAATTTACCCTGTAGATTTTTGTTACCGCCAAGATATTGTGAAGCATAAATTCTGTATCAGTGATATTCTTTGGGGGGGGGGGGGATTTACCCCGTAAAGTCTTGCTATCTAAAAGATGGGTGTTTTTGCTTTGAAATACCGTGTATAAATTGCATCAATGTCATTTTTGAGAGAAAAATTACCCCGTAGATTGTTGCCATCTTATAGATGTTTGCGAATCATAAATACTGTATTAGTGATTTTCTTTTGGGGGAATTTACCCCGTAAAGTGGTGCTGTCATCAAGATTGTTGCTTTTGCTTTCAAACACTGTATAGAACCTGAATCAATGTCATTTTTGAGAGGAAATTTACCCTGTAGAGTTCTGCAATTTTCAAAGTGTAATGTTGGCTTTTATAAGAGTAGTAAATACTGTATCAGTGATATTCTTTGGGGGGGGGGGGAAATTTCCCCTCTAAAATCTTGCTATCTAAAAGATGTGTGTTTTTGCTTTGAAATACCGTATACACTGTATCAATATCATTTTTGAGAGAAAAATTACTCTGTAGAATGTTGCCATCTTCACGATGTTTGCGAATCATAAATACTGTATTAGCAATTTTCTTTGGGGGAAATTTACCCCGTCAAGTCTTGCTATCATCAAGATGTTTGCTTTTGCTTTCAAACACTGTATATAAAGTAAATCAATGTCATTTTTGAGAGGAAATTTACCCTGTAGATTTATGCAATTTTCAAAGTGTAATGTTGCCTTTTAAAAGAGTAGTGAATACTGTATCAGCTAGTGATATTCTTTGGGGGGGGGGGGGGTTTACCCCGTAAAATCTTGCTATCTACAAGATTGGAGTTTTGCTTAGAAGTGCTGTGTATCAACTGTATCAATATCATTTTTAAGAGAAAAATTACTCTGTAGATTGTTACCATCTTATAGATGTTTGCGAATCATAAATACTGTATTAGTGATTTTCTTTGGGGGGAAATTTACCCCGTAAAGTCTTGCTATCATCAAGATGGTTGCTTTTGCTTTCAAAAACTGTACATAAACTGAATCAATGTCATTTTTGAGAGGAAATTTACCCTGTAGAATTCTGCGATTTTCAAAGTGCAATGTTCGCTTTTTATAAGAGTAGTGAATACTGTATCAATGATATTCTTTAAGGGGAAATTTACCCTCTAAAATCTTGCTATCTAAAAGATGGTTGTTTTTGTTTTGAAACTGTAGGTACACTGTTTCAATGTCATTTTTGAGAGGAAATTTACCCTGCAGGTTTTTGCTATCTTTAAGATGTGAATCTGTGATTTTCTTTCGGCGGAAATTTACCCTGTAAAGTCTTGCTAAATTGTCAATAGTTCCTCCAAATATTTACATTTCAGTTTATTTGTGACATTAGATCGTTTTTCCATTAGAAAAATGCTGATTTTTCACAATCTTATGAATAAATATCTTATAATTTTTTTTTTTTGTTAGATTTTGTCAATACCTGAGGGCAAAATGCCTAAAACAGAAAAAAAGATTTTCTGTTTTGATTTTGGAATGCGTTAATAGTTGAGAATGGAAAAGCTGAAGTCATCTCCTTTGTTTTAGATTGTATAAAAATGTAATTGATTTCTAATTACATAAACTAAAAAAAAATGAAAGATTTCACGAGGCATATCAAATTTTAGATACTAGATGTACTTGGGCTCTGCCTCCTAGTTCGCAATCTTGAACCAAAGGTAGAAACATTCACAGACGCAAAAGGGAGACAGAAGTGGGTTTTGATGGTAAACAAATACAGGCCAGTTGTTGAAAGGATTCTTGATCAAGACACATACGGCTCTTCAAAGAACTCCAAGCGTGAAAGTGGAATCCGAGAAGCAAGGTTTAACATGCTTTTACTAGTTCTACATGTATTCCTTCTATGGCTATTTGTTTTCGTTCATCATCCTACGTCGGTCTCAAGCTTCTGCACATTTTCAGTTTATTCTCTGTAACTATCTGCCCAGTTTCACCCAATTTAAAAATATAACATATAAGAGATAGGAGAAATAAAATGATGAATTTTGTGTTCTCTGTCTTGCTAGGACCAAGTGCTGAAGCAAAATCATCACTCTTAATGAAATCTAAAAAACTTCAAAAATCTTCTTTCTTCTACATATTACATGTAAGTTATGAGCCCCTAACAATAATTGTTAAATAAATAGCCTCTGGTTTAGAATTCAGACTCAAAACTTTTAAGTTCCTTATATAGTAAAAATGTTTTATATCATATATATAGTCATATTTTGAAAACGAATTTGAATTGTCTATATTAAAAATAATGACAAGCAGCTGGCCCTCAACAAAAGTATAAATTTTCTGTATCTTGGGACAGTGGATGAGGCTTTAGGATGTTGAAAGTTGGTTATATTTTAAAATTACTATCTTCCTTAGTCCTTTACATCTAACAGACAAACTTCATCAATATGTTAATATGCATAAGGTCTTCAACCAAACAAATGATATGTCTCATAATTCAAGACAAAGCTCCAGGAACATAAAGCTTAGACGAGCTCACTTTTGATCTCAGCCTCACTTTAACTACAGAAATTTACGGTCGAAAAGTGAGACTGAGATCAAAAGTGAGCTAATCTCTAATAAGTGTTATGGCCCCGGAGCATGTTCCAGTTTAGTACGAAGTGGCCAAATTACCTATATACTCATGTGATACTCAAAGCCTGAGATTCTCAAAGGACAATTTGTGTATTGATGTACTTAATGTTTTCAGGTACCAATGGACACGGGCCACTGTTCTTAAATTATTTCTTGAACATGTTTGTTCTACCAATGATTTTCATGCAAAACGGTGCATGATACTTTGGAAGGTATGTACTTTATTTTCCTTTATGTTATTGACCATTTTCTTATCTGATAAACAAAAAGTCTTTACAGTTGTACATGTTAGGATAATGCAGCAGAAAAATGCTGTTGGATTTGCTATCCAAATTTTATTGCATGGCTAGGAAAGGTTCAAGAAAGAAAAATAACTTCTAAATGCAGAACAATCAACAATATGGAATTAGCAGTGTTAATTAGAAAGAGCAAGAACCACTTAGAGCCTCTTTTGGACCTGAGAATTTCGGAAAAATCGAAACTGCTCAGTTTTGGTTGAAAATGCAGTATTTATCACTTGGACCCTTGGTGACCATGTATCTATTGAACATGGCGTAATTTTCTCTCTAGTCAATGTATTATGACGTCATAAAATGCGTCATTTTCGTCATATCCTGTAAATTCCTTTAAAAATGGCCAAAAGTTAAAGTATTTTTTCAATATTTCATATAGAGCACAACCTCTGATCCAAAATATGCAATTACATAAAGAATGATCTGTTTCTTAAGATCATAAAACATGTTTTAATTTTTGGATCGTGGGTTGTGCTCATATTTTAATTCTTTGCTGAAGATAGTCAAATACGCATGTTTTCTGCAAAATTCAAGAACATTGCATTTTCTAATAGACTGATATCCAATACCTGGATTCTCAAAAAGAAATTTTGTTACAGGAAATGAAAGAACAAAATCTCTACTTTATTTTGATATATGGAATGGGACAGAGGGTGATAGTCAATTAATTGATATAAGGACAGGGCCATTTTATGCATAAAGCGAACCTAGCTCTTTGTCACCATGCAAAGTCTACTGTAACTTTTGTGAGAAGCCATGATAAACAAGTATATATTCTATGGTAGATTCCTTTTTATGAAAACTTTATTTGATGTTTATTGACATGTCAGGGTAAAGAATAAATGTTATCCGTCCCTCTAGTCCTCTTTTTTCACAGTTTAGTGTTTTCATTGTTCATCTCTGAAAAATATATGGGTTTAAAACTTCTGGAAAATTTAGTTAGGGTCTAAAATACTAATGTTTTGACATCGCCAGCGTGGCGCAGTGGTTAGAGCGTTTGCTCAAGAGTCGCGGAGTAAGGAGTTGATCCTTACGTCGCGGGTTCGAATCCCACTGTGGGACGTTGAGACCGATCCTTCGGTTGAGTCCGTATAAACCGATTTCCCGTGTCGCAGTAGGTGCTAGCTCGAAAAAGATCCCTCACTGCTCAATGTCCCTGAGTGCCGAGTATAGGTCAAAATTTGCATCTCTCCACCGGCAAATGGTGGCGTCTCCATATGAGTAAAAAATTCTCGAGAGGGACGTTAAACAACAATAAACAAACAGACAAACTAATGTTTTGACACAACATGAAAAGTTATTGTACCAAAAAATTGATGTAAATGGATTTCTTTTTCTTTCAGATGTTGAAAGGTGAAGCAGATATGAAAACCTTCCAATCCCTGGAAAAGATAGAGAAATTTTTGACAATTTGTATGAAAGAAGCTATGAAAAAGGCTTTTGGGTAAAATGATAAAGTAAAATGTTTCATAACTTTGTCTAAATGGATTCTGAAAAAATCTTGAAAAAATTGAGATGGGCTTATGTTATACATGTAGAACCAGCGTTTGTGACCCATGTTCAAGTGTTTGGATTAAGCCTATTCCAAAGTAAGCCATATCTGTAAGAAATATGTATGCAACATGCTTCAACCTGCTTCAGATGATGCATTTAAGCCATCCGTTTTCGAAAAGTAAGCAGATTTTGGAGTATGCCCATTCCAAAGGAACTATGGGTCTTCTTTGTGTCAAACTACATTGATCGAGCTTGTCCACACGTAAATGCCTTTAAGCACACATGGAAAACACCGATTAATCTTTTCGGCGATTAAAATTGTTCCTGATCTCTGAGCAATCTCTGAAAGCCTGAAAATTTCCGTTTTTGTGCATATATTAGGAGGATCATATTGCGTTAAAGCTTGTGTTATGAGAATTAATCGTGTCTCTCTCTACAAATCACAGACTATTTTCCGAACTTTCTCAATGATCTCTCATGCAGTGATCTCGCGCTGACCTCTAATACAGCCCCTCGTAACTTCAGATGGTGTCTCTGTGATGTAAGAATGATATCTCAGAAAAGGCATTTAAATAGTTTGATTGTACTATTTTTAACAGACTTTTTCCTTTGTGCTCGGTCGCCCGCGTGGCACAGTTGTTAGAGCGTTCGTTCTAGAGTCGCGGAGTAAGGAGTTGATCCTTACGTCGTGGGTTCGAATCCCACAGGAACGTGGAAACCGGTTCTTCGGATGAGACCGTATAAACCGAGGTCCCGTGTCGCGTTAGGTGCTGGCACGAAAAAGATCCCTCACCGCTCAATGTCTCTGACTGCCGAGTAATGGTCAAAATTTGCAGCTCTCCCCCGGCAAGTGGTGGCGTCTCCATATGAGTGAAAGATTCTCGAATGGGACGTTAAACAGTAAACAAACAAACAAAACCTTTGCGCTCGTTTAACAGTAGTTTCGAATAGTAGAGTCAAAACTTTGAGGAGACTATGGAGATGTAGATACGGAGATATCAGGGCGATAATTAGGCGACTGCTTAAAGATTGCCAAGAGATTTGGACAACGCTAAGCAGACAGCAATATCTCAACAGTCGCTGCTTCAGTAAAAAAGGGGTTCAGTGCACTATGACCCAATCTAGTCTAAACATATTGATGTGTAAGCATTAAAAGATATGTGTTAATGTATTGCTTTAGATGTTGCAGATGAAATAGATTTAAATTGGAAGGCCTATGATAAGGACTTGCATATAACTAATTGATCTTACTGTTTTATTCATTTGGTATGGTACTATGCCTTTCCTGATAAATTCATGTCATTGAGATGCGTTTTGTTTTTCGTCAATATCTATATCAATTATCTATTTAACCTTCTAGCGATCAAAAGATTTGCAAGTCTTGTGAATCCGAAATAGTCGAGCGACCTATTCAGCTCCCATGTGGTGATGTGATTTGTGTAAGATGTTTTAAGGAGGCACCAATTACAGGAAAAACAGTATGTCCTGTTTGCCATGCCGGATTCCCAGCCGATTTCCAACCACTTGATACAGAAATTTGCAAGTACGTCTTCTAAACAAAGAAATATGCGATGGTTTGCAATAGCAATTTATCCAATTGAACTTTTTAATTGAAAACAATATCCGTAATGAATTTGCCCTGTTATATATTTTGTATACAAGTAATAATTTGAAATTGTAATGAAAAGAAGTCTCCACAACACTCAACACTGTTATACATGAAGGATAATTCAATAAAGAAACTTTAACAAATTACATTATCAACCAATGAAGAATCGTTTTAAGGAAATTAACCCTAAAGAATTTTTCGATCACCACTTCTTGAAATATTAATCATGTTTTCCTGATAGAGAGGAGGTTGACGGAGATGGTTGATTGTCAGTTTGTCTAGTATAAATTGCTATCTTTCGACATATGTGTAGAAAAGAAGTTTAACAAATGTTTGGTGTTCATTTTTACACATGTCTCAAATCTTATTCTGGTCAATATAATGACATTATTAGCGAATACTGGGTCATTGTGGCTAAAATGTTGCATACAAATTACGCCTTTGTTGTTAAACGTTTTATTTTGACTTTGGATTATTCCGGTTACATTATCAATACAGAGGGCTCATGGCAGGTTTGACAGCAGATGCTAACCCCGATAAATCTTCTTTTTTTCAGGCCAGAGATAAAAGAATTTAATTCTTTCAAAAAGTCTTGCAACAGTTTTTACATGGATGTTGTTTCTCAACTATGCTTTTCTGACGATATGGCACCATCACAGGAGGTCATAGAAAAGCTTATGTCGCACATTGCCATTAGTCCAAAAACTGGAAAAGCTCATGAAGTAATGAGCAAGGAAATTTCAATTTTTGACGAAGGAATAGACCCCTCTCCAGTTCTTCGTTCGTTTCTTTTACAACACTTATTGAGAACTAGGTACATTTTAAAAATCAAAATAATATTCACAGAATGATAAATATCAAGTGAATGGACACTTTTTAAGGTGTTAAAATGTATTTATGATAATGTGGTTGTAATGAATTTTTAAGAAAGTGTTATATTTATATAATAATATAAATATATTTATTTAAGGAAATCTTACAAATCATCGTTTATATATATATATATATATATATATATATATATATATATATATATATATATATATATATATATATATATATAAACAGCATGCTACAGTCCAAATTAAATAAATCTTTTCTGTTAGCTCTTTTAGCCTTGTTGGCTCTTCAGACAGTTATGAAAAGTTCAGAACGTTGTCAATAACATTAGCAACGTGATTGACAACGTCTTGAACTTTTCATTACTGTTTGAAGAGCAAACATGGCTGGAAGCGTTTACAGCAAAGATTTTATTTAATTTGGACTTGGCATTCTGTTTTTATTGGTATTTCTTTAAGTATTGTTTCTGTACCAAGACTTTACCTTATCAACTTATACGACGTCAATCAGAGACTTGTTAACGTTAAATTATTATGACGTCACAATAAACGTTGGTAAAAATTTTACTCACTGCGCTTGCGTGTGATTTCATTTAGTTGCAGTAAGTCTTAAAGATGAAAAATAATCCTTAATTTTTCTGTTGTAGTTTCAAAGATGTTGAGACCTATTTGGAAAAATACCTTCTTAACGCACAGAATCTATTTAAGAATAAAGAGAGTAGTCTGTTCGAACTAAGCGTTATGATAATTAATTGCTTTGAGGTAAACTATTAAAACGGTTACATTGTATAGTAATAAATCTCCAATTTCGTTCAACAAACAAAACAGAAGTATTTTGACATGTAAATTTTTCTAACTTATTCAACCTTTTACTTTAATGATTTTTATATATATTTTTGGAATAGGATTCGTTCACACAGGAGTGTTCCAAAACGTCAGATAATAAAAATTCAGAATTGAAAATGGCAGTTCAAATGCTTACAAAAAATGTTCATAGACTGCAAACAGAGCCTTTTGGAATTGCAAAGGTGCTGCTTTTGTCTGAATGCCGTTTTGGGTTAAAAATAGCAGCAGATTGCCTATACAAAATAGAAGTTACAAAGTCAGTCAAAAAAAGTTCCAAGCATGTTCGACGGATTCTAGATGTGACCGAAAAATTCTGTGCAGAGTCTGGACTGATATATCCAAGGTTTGAAAAAAAAACAAAGTGCAGATTTACTAATGTTGTCCTTTATAAGGAAAAGTAACAAGTATTTTTTATACAAAATAGATGAACAAATTCAGAAGCTTGATTTATTTTTCATATCTTTAGAATGCTGTTGCTTTCATAAATCTATTTTAATGTACACTGTTAGACACTATTTTTTTTTCATCTTTACATTTTAGACATTTCATCATTAAGTATCTCTGTCGGTGCTATGGTGTTGAGAGTTTTCAAGCAATTTGTAGCAGCCATGCTCATGATGTTGTTAAGCAGATCGATTTACCTGAACTTCACATGGACGAGGTCAGTATTTTCTGTAATGTTTTTAGAAATAATTTATTCCAGAATTTCGATGTGTGCAAAATAAATAAAGTATGATGTATTTTAGCTGCAAGTAATAATGAAGATAAATTTTATAATATATGATTTTTGAAAACATGTATTTCTCTGTCTTAAAAGTGGATTCATAAAGCTTCAAAGCATTAACTACATTGATAGATGAAAATTGTCATCCTTTTTGTTCTTCACAAGAACAGTTGAATTGATTTTAACTTGTCATTTACATAAATATTGAGCGGTTTCATTATCATGTTGCCAGTATTTGAATCCGTTTATACTACTAATGAAATGAAGAATTTAGCAGTGTAGCATAAAGTGGTTATGCTAATCATAGTGAGATTTCCAGTAATATCAACAACATAATATTTGTAAATGTTTATAAAATTGCAATACTTTTGATCATGCGGTGGTGCCCTATTTAAATTTATAATTAACAAATTTTAAATATTGATAATTATGTTGTCAAGATAAATATTATTGTAATTTCAGGTTATCCAGTGTTTGGACAGATTTATTGTTTGTGGCAGGATTTATCAGGAAGTGAGAGAAGCAATAACCAAGTCCATATTTGGGAAAAATAATTCTCCTTTGAAAAAAGTGCTTGAAGTAAGTTTTGCAAACACAGCCTGGCGTTATTCTCTAACATATTCGAATTTATTTCTTTGAATTATTATGTCAAACTCTATTTTTGTTTTTCATCCAAAGGAAATACAAGAACCGGAACCACAGCAACGAATTGTATTGCTTCTTGCTCTCTTCAAAGAAGTAACAATGTCCAATTTATTTGACCGACAGGATAAACGTAGAATTTCGTTCGAGGTTAGTTTTAAAAAAGAGTTTTAAAATGAAACCTCATCAAGATCGTCATAACTTAAGTATAACAATGACAAAACCATTAAAGCCAGATATAAAATTAAAAAAAGTGTTTAAATAGATTAAGTATAAAAGTCTAACTTCATCAAAGAACAAGGTACGGTTTCAATACAAATCTAGCTTACCCTGTGTTTTTCTTAAAAATAAAAGTGATGTAAAAAATTAAAACTCATGCTTTTTGAATTATTAAAATTCCATGCAGAAAGATCATACAAATCTTTTTTCTCACATGACCTTCCAAATGCTAATTGTGACGTCATAAACTTGTGCATTTTCCCGTATTTTCTGAAAAAGTTGCAGAAGACATCAATTTTCAATGGAATTTTCTCTCAGATAGTATTGTCCACAGGCATCGCCCACAAAGATTTTGAGATATGTGATTTTTCAAAGAATTTTACACAACATATCTAAAAATTAACGTGGGCGACGGCTGTGGACACTATTTTCTTAAGGAAAATAACCCTTGAAATGGGTCATTTTGAGGCTTTTTCTGTTTGAAATAGAGAAATGCATCAAATTAATGATATCATATATCAAGAATGGTACTCCATCATGCTATACTCTTTCCTGATTTATTACAGTCATATACTCAACTAATATTTAAGCCAGTTTCAAAACTTTTTGAAAACCTTAAATTTTCAGGTCACAATAAAGCTAAAACCATACCTTCTTCTTTGACCTTTTGACCACAAAGTTTTGAATTTACCTTGCAAGTTATCGTATAGGCCTTGAATGTAGAGCAAAACAAGCTTAAGGACACATGGTCACATGACTCAGTTTAACATCGTCATACTCTTTGATAATATTTGTCCAAAACCTGATTTAAACCATAAGTACTTGTAAAAATTTTTGACAATTTTTTTAACATCACCATGGTATTTGTCAATATCTCCGAAATAAGGCAAGAAACCTAATGATATGACTACTTTAAAATACGTGGGACATACTTAATTAGCGATATAGAAAATATGAAAAAAAAATTTAATGAAATTTTTTTCAGCTTAAGTTACTTCTTCCCCTGAAATGTTCATCACAGCTTGTTTTAAAAGTCTTCGTAAATTTTATTTTTGCTCAAATATTATACCTTTTTTGAAAATTCTAAACAGTTCTATAATCTTTACCTGTCAAATTTTGATTTGATAACTCGAACAGAATTTCCACGTATTACTAGGAATGTTGTTTATTTGGATTGTATTCTGCATAATGAGATTATGGCCTACCGTAAAACAGAGACAACTTATGTACTTGAATTTATTACATGAAAGTTTGTAGTCAGTACTTGGTCCTTCAATTTCTTATTTTTCTTATTTTTTTTTATTATGTACTAGTGTTAAGATAATTATAATACTAATATGTCCCTAAGCTGGATATTTTCACTACTAATGCCTAAGTTCTTTTTAGGAACTGCATATCACTTTAAGAAAATAATGAAGGGTTTTTGCAATACAGTTATAATTAAAATATTAAATCATAAAATTTCTAGACAGAAATTGGAACATTTTCAAATATTAATTTTTCAAATATGCAATGTTATGTTATATTATGTTCACTTTCGTTGCAGCAAACAAAAAACTTTGTAGAAGGATACCTCTCAGGACATCCCTTGTTCAAGGATCGGGTATATATAATCTTTTTGATTTTTAAGAGAGTATCTCCTCAAAAATCTTAAAAACGAATAATGGTAACAATATACAAGAAAATATGTTTTGCATTTACTATCTTATTTTAGAAAGAAGTTCTTGTTAATGTGTGCAGAAATGTTATTGTTGGTGAATTTCAACTAGAATGGATAGCGAGAGGAATGAACCTACGTCATCAAAATATGATTTGTGTCCTTTTTCATTTCTTCGTAACCCTTTTGGAGATGCCACTGAAAAATACACTCTTTGAACCTTTGGCACAACTGATAATAGATCCAAAATCTATGAAGGTATAGTTTTTCTTTGTTGAAATTTGAATATGCAAACCTTACAAAACACTTATAAATGAGAGAAACATGCACAAATGCTTTACATGCTAAACGTTTCTGATAACCCGAGTTTCTGTTTCAACATATAGTTAATCTTTTTTTTACTGTACTCTGTGTTTTCCTTTGGCAGTGGATATTTGAATATGTGCAGCCTTTTGTATGATAAATGTACTGTTGAACCAATCAGAATTTCATACTCTCTTCTCCTGAAGCATGAAAGATTTTAGCGATGCCATAAATAAATGAAATGTGTTTGTCTAAATGTCTACTAAACAAACCCTGCTCCAGAATTGTGAAGTAACTCGTTTGATTCAGAGTGGAGTCACCATGATAAAATTATTTGATCATTTATCGGTAATGAATTATGCATATGAAAGATGTTGCAGGCAAAATCTTTACACTACGAGCATGAGAAAACTACCCACATTATGAAATTAAACACCTTCGGTAAATCTTCAATATCTAGAATATGGTTAATTTAGATATATTAATAATTCTTCAGGCAAACTGTCACATGATCGTACAGACAAAAAAAGACAGATATTCTAAAAGTTTTTGAAAAGGTTAGAGTATTAAGCCTCAAAGAAGGTTCAATGATCATAAAGCGAAAAAATATTCTTTTTTCAAGTTGCTCTCTCCTGGACATCAGCTTGTTTGCTAACAGTGTACATGACTAAAATCTTACAAACTGTATCGTTCACGACTTCTGTATGCAAGGTCCTGTGTCAAAGTCGTCGTGGATTAGAAATAGTTTATTCATCTAAAGAATATCCTTTATTCCGAAATACCCAGCAGGCAATTATAATTATCGTGTACAAGGCGTCTTAAATAATTGAGTGAAATTCGGTATAAGGATTTAGATCCCCTGGAATACCTTTAACAATAACATGTTTTATGCATAGTTTTGAATCTTCTGGTCATTAAGTCTTGGAGAAAAAAGTTGAGAGGTTGACATCTATAGTAAAAAAGGTCGCTGGTGTGTCAGACAATACTTGCCAGTCAATATATACATGTAATAAAACCAAAGCAAATTATACATGCTATAAAGGCAAACCTAGAGAATGTTTAATAGAACAGTTAATACTGGAGTTTCGGGTTTTAATATAGTTTATTAATTAAAAGCAGTAAGTAAATACTGGAATATCAGGTAACAACATTGTTCTTTTAAAAAAAAAAAGTAATGAAGAATATATCAGTAGACGTTTTTCAAAGAAAAAAAATTGTTTTTAGGATGCGCTTCTGCCAACTATGCCTCAGGATGATACGGAAGACTTCCGTAATATCATTTATGCTGCTAATCTAATTGAGGGACGCCCAGTGCAATATCGTAAGATTACTGATATATACTAATTAATAGGCACTGGTTCAATAGTTTGTATTTACTGAAGTTTGCCGATTTATCAAGTTTCAAGAGAGACATCAAAACAAAGAAGTTTATGAAAGTATCTTGCAGATAAATTTAAAATAAAGTGATCATCAATCAAAATCTTCCAAGATCAGTGGAAAATGCAAATTCAAAATAAAAAATGTAATCATCATCAAGGTACTGAAAAATTACTATTATAACTATGTTCAATAAGCTTTTTTTTCAAGAGACTGAAAACGTTTATTGTTGTTCATTTAAAATAAAATCAAAACCCAATTCAACAGGAATTTGTGCACATTGTTTATTTGTAATATGCTTATTTTGATATAGGATGTCCAAACGGCCATGCCTACTTCATTGGTGATGTAAGTATATATACATTCTTTACAGTTAAAAAATTCCTTAAGCTCACTCTGAAGAACTCGAGATAAGCATATGCTATCTTCCCCGTCATTGGTGTTCCGGGCTAGTGTTGTAGGAACAGGGCCATTTCCAAACAACTTAGAAGCCTTTTATACAGTGTATCTAGACTTAACGTTTTTGATGATGCATTTAAACATGAAGACAACCAAACTTGATTTAATCTTCATTTTGTGGATGAGTGACCAGGTTCAAGCTTTAGTGCGGATATATTTCCAAGTAATTATATATAAGCATTATCTTGACTAACCATGATTCGGATGCTGCATCTGACCTACATTAAGTGTATGATTGACAACACTTACGATTTAGAACGGTTATTCCCAAAGTATCTTTGAGCCGAACATATATAGATAATGAATCAAGGGATGCAAACTGCCCGACTCTCTTCGGAAGCAGCTCTTCACTCTTTCTAGATGAGTGTCCGGGTTAATATCTAAAAGCGGGTTCACCCAAAGAAAAAGATTTTTGGTATTTTTATATGTTTAAGTTTTTAAAAGCAGATAATTATACTATAACGTAACTAAAAGCGTTACCTAGCTCAAATTTGAATTGATTTTTAATTTAAATGTGTATATCACCAGGCCTGATGCTACATCTTTATTTCATAGATGATTGTTTGCAGCGTGTAAAAAAAACAAATGATTAGAAAATAATACATAAACCCCACTTGGATTAAACGATCAAACTTTTATGGGTCTTTCATCTTCAAATATATATCTGTACGGTGCTAAAACTTTTAAATAGCTTCCAACCGTCTTAATTATAGATAAAATTTGTAATTTTTGAATACTGATGTTGTTTTCAAAATATTCTTGTCAAACACACCGGACTGAAATGAATAACTTGGTAAATATTTAAATATAATGTTTAAAATTTAAATGTTTTCCAGTGTGGTCAACCAACGACATTTTCAAAATGCCCAGACTGTGGTCAGAAAGTTGGTGGAGAGAATTACAAACTGCAAGCAAGAAATAAGCTAGACCAAGGGTAAATATTTACTATTGTTTCTGAAAAAAGGAGAGAGGACATTTTATTTATTATTTGTAGCCTTGTTGGTTATGTACGATTATACCTCTACCATCGCTCGGAGAGAAATTTAAATATGATTTATAAAAGGAGGTCCTAAAGACTTTGCATCTGTCAACCTGTCTACGACTTTTACGCAAATAATGATAGGGAACACTACCACACTTTCAACAGAAACCATAGTTGAAAAGACTAATGGATTGAGTTTCAAAAAAGTCGATTAATCTGTAAAGGAAATTAAGATTTGCATATAATTCAGCATAATAAAAAAGTATCTTATTCATTGCACATTGCTAGTACGCTAGGTATAAAAAGGAAGAAAAAAATAATTTTTCCTAAAGCTAGGCTAAGAAAAAAATATAAACATTCAGCAAAGCTCTGTTTCTGTAAATTCAAGAAATTCATTCAAGAAATCTTATCAGACATTATTTTGACTCAAAAAGTGACATAAATTTATATTTACATTTCACATTTATTTTGCAAATAAAGTGTTTTGAAAGCAACGGCATTCAAAACACGATGAAACGGACTGTGTATCAAAAGGGTAAAGTATGCATTTTGACGTCATCAACGTTGAACACTGCACAATTGAAGCGTCATAAGTGAAGGTCAAAGTTCACGCTCACATTAAATAGAAGCTGTTGCAATTGCTCTTCCATTTATTGTTACTTACCCAAAGGATAATACAGGGATTTGAAAGATTTTGAAGAAGTTTCAAAAATGTAAATATAAGCATTGAATCATTATTTTTTGAAAAATGTAGTTTCATAACTGCACCGGTGTGTGCAAACATTTTTTTTATAAAGCGCCATCGCGCGTAACGTTAACTAAATTTGTTTACACACAAAGTTGCAGTTATGAGACTTCATCTTGAAAAAAAAATAACGATTTCATTCTTGAATGTCATTAGATAAACGACTTATATCTGATGATTTGGTTTTTTCCCCAAATATTTCAAGATTTGAATTAAATTATTTGCCACTGAATTTGATTTTTTTAGGGAGGACACGACAGAAAAAGGGCATATATTGGGTGATGCAGACCTAAGGCAGCAGGTTGCCACACCAGAACGAGATTTATCCCCTCTCCAATGTGCTGTACTTAGGCTTTTTACACATATGTCAATGTATCTCGGTGGTTGCAGGCATCCAAAGGTGATTGTTTACTGACTCAAATGTAAAAAAATGAATTCTTACATATTTAGATTATTTGAAATCTTAATTATTATAATTAACGGCAGATGTCATTTATCTGAATTAATTAAATGCAAATAACGTCAATTACATAATTGTAAATCAAGAATGAAAATAGATTATCATAAAAATATGTACCAGAAGAAAAAAAAACAATAAGATACTTGCTAATTGATCAATACTGATGTGGATATATATATTGCATATTTTTACATTTCAGGAGATACAAGCACTTATTAAACCGAATGTTAGTGAGGACAAGGTACTTGAATATATATGGAAACACATGGAGATAGATATTCTCATCCTACAGCAGGCTATTGGGAAGAGTGCAGAAGATGTATATTTATTGCTGCACTGTATTTGCAGAGATTTTGTGACAGAAAAGAAAGGTCCTTTTTACTTTCCTCTATAAATATTTAATTTTTATCTTTAAAATAATTTTGTTTGCCTTTTTTCATTGATAAAATTTCATTTTTTTCAGCTCAAGTGAAAGAGAGAGATGTTTGCCGTTTACAAAACAAAGCTGCTCGGAAGAGATGGGAACAGATGTTTGCAAAATTATTCCTGGAGAATATATTCATGGTAAACGCTGTTTAACATGAAAAGTACATACATCATCATTGCACATTATAGTATGTTAAGTACCAATTTCAACGTGTCGTTTTATGCACCCTTTATTTCAGGATATGGATAATGTCATGGAGTCCTTCAATGAAGAAATAGGGAAAGATGCAAGAATAGGTAAAATGCATTTATTTTTTTTTAACCGTATACGCGGAAATATAGCAAATTGTCCTTAAAGATCAGTATTCTATTTTAGTGAGAAGTAATTTTGCGACTTTATGATGCCTAGAAAGATAACGATAACTAAGAATGCCAAATGAATCCTCAGTGATATTCAGCGATTCAAATAGCCTCGCTGAAAATGCCAAAATTGAATCCTCACTAAAATTTCTGCATATTCAGTGAATAAAATTTTTTATTGCCTCTATTAATCTAATAATGTAAATGTTATCAATAAGATTTTAAACTGTGCAACTGAAGTTAAAAATATGGACAATGTATGTAAATGAAAAATAATTAATATAAAATCATTTACATTGGCACTTTCTTTAAAGTTATTAAACATTACACGAGGATTATGTAATGCAAAACGTTTTGTATGTGAAAAGTTAGAATGACGAATCGATAAAAAGTGGCTGTAAGGAATAAGCTTTTTTGACAAAAACAACTTCTTTTACTTCTATTTAGATTTAACTTTATTTCTGCTATGAATGTTCTATTTGTTTTGATCCTTTTCAAAGCTAAGATTTTTACGTTACCAAACCTGGGTAATTAAAATTTCCCTAAGGGACATAGGTTTCAAATATTGTAAATAGATGATCTTCGTACGTTTGAATAAGACAGAAAAATTATGCAAAATTGTACTAGGTATTTGGTGGAAGAAAGAAATAAAATTATTGTGCCAGGAAATTTTTTTAATCGAAATATACAAAATGTTAAGACCAAATAGCCTCGAAGTCTAATCAAGAAAGCAAAGGTCAAAATGATAGAATAAGCCCATCCATGGACCCTGACTTTGACAGTTTTCTCAAATACATATTTGTATTTCTTTTCTCATAATAACCAAAAACAAAAATTGCAAAATAAATTTATAGGATCGGACCCTTTGACATGTCTCCTGATTGAGGAAGATATTTCTGAGGAGAAAATTGATTTAAATGACCTTCACAACATACCTGTCGTTTGGCGATACAGATCCCAGATAACAATTTCCCATTTGTCTCGTACATTCCTAGCACAGGCACCACAAAATGCTTTCCCAATACTTCGTATCTTCCTAGACGAGGTAAGTTGAATAGAATTAAGTCATTGTATAAAATAAAAGATCATTATATACTTTGTAATTCCTCGTGCTTATCTAGGGCAATAACAAATACATATATTCAGTTTCTAATTTCTCAGTTTTCTATGTTTTATATGTAACATCTAAATAAAAACATATAAAATCCAAATAGTGATATTAAACTGATAAATAATTATCACTCCAGATTATTTACTAAATCTTTCGTGTTTGCCATGCTTTTTTTTAGCCAGAAAAGTAGCAATAAAGGTATTTTGTGAACTATCTCTATTCAGAATAAAAGTATTTTTCTGTTTTTCTTTTAAGGAACATCATCTGAAAGCAATCAGATTGATTCCCAGTATCATTAAGCTTCAAAAGATTTTGATTCAGTTTTTTCAAGATCGTCTTGATAAGACAGATGCTGCACACATGGCAATTGATAAAACGTTAGAGAAAGGTATCGCTATTCAAATCGCTATTTATAAATATAGAAGATTAACATGCTGTCATTATAATTTAGAAACTAAGTCATATATTTTTCCTTCATAGTAAATATATTAATTATATAAATTAATGATGAAAATATTGAATAGCCCATTTGAATGTGTAGTAGCATTTTATACTATTTATACAGAATTAAAAGATCATAATTTGGGCGGATTGGTAAGCGACTTTTTGGAAGCATGGCGATGTGTTAGGGAACATTTAGGAACGTTCAGTAAGTCTTTATGTAAATTAATTTACGTTTTTAATAACATGATGACATGAGTAGGTTTTCATGAAAAAAAAAAACCAAAAAACAATTGCAAACTGTTAGAAGTCATGGAAACCACTTATATTCATTGTTAAGAATCCGTCTCTAAGTTGAACAAGATTGCCTCAAGAAATTGCCTAATTATGTCATCTTCAACAAGACAAAAACCAGAAAATTTTACCTAATTTGTTTACGGTTTATTTATATAATCCTATATAAATTTAAATAAAATACTTTACAATGTCTTCCCATCTGTTTTATTTTTCTAAAGCTTTCCTAACACCAAAAGGAAACCGACAATTACCAATAGAATGCAGCCAGAAAATAATCACTGAAAAAGACTGGATAACATACCTGCTACCAACATTCCAGGATAATGGGCTCTGTTCATATGCCCTTTTATACTTCTTGTTAAAAAAGCAGAATACGTTTTTGATGGAGTATTGTAGGAGAAAAAATTATCAGTGAGTTGCAACATTGCCACTTATTAGCACATAATATCAAAACTATAAATTCAAAATTTTTATACTTCTATGGATCCTTTACAATTTTGCATTATACTCGGGTGACCGTTAAGGCCCCTGGGTCTCTTGTTTTGTAAGTGATAGAGTAGAGCAATCTTTTTCTAGGAAACAAAGCATCACCTCCAAATGTTCCTATGGAAATGTCTAAATATGGAGGAGGTGTAAACTGTGCCATGTTTTCTTGTGGAACAATTTTTCAAATATAATGTTCATGACTTTTGTAATGTCTCAGAAATGAAATTTATACTGTTATAGGTACAAAGACCTACCCAAAGTCCATTTAAAGGATTTGACTACTGCACATCTCATCTGCTTTCATCCTACAAAGGACATATTACCAATGGTTATGGCCAATAGTCAGTACACATTTGAAGTAGAAAAAGGAACAAGAGTACATTACAATTTTGCGGACCTAGAAAGACAGCTCATGGATAGAATTTTATTTTCAAAATCTGTCATCGAAATGCCTCTTTCAGAGGTACTCAAAACTTTCTCAACTCTTAATTTGGAACATGATTTTTAATTTTTTAATTTTTTCTTTAATGAATCTGTTTTGGTATGTCACATGACACTGATTGATTAATTGATTATATGTTGTTTTACGTCCCATTCGAGAATTTTTCACTCATATAGAGACGTCACCATATACCGGTGAAGGGCTTCAAATTTTGACCTTTACTCGGCACTCAGGGCCATTGAGCAGTGAGGGATCTTTATCGTGCCAACGCCTGCCTTGACACGGGGCCTCGGTTTTTAAGGTCTCATCCGAAGGACCCGCAACTTTCACTTCAAAGTGCCGAGCGCATGGCGAAGGAACAGTAGCTACTCATTTTTTATCGACTTAGGTCAGTCGCGGCCGAGATTCGAACTCACGGTCTCCCGATCACGGAGCGAGCGCTCTAATGACTGAGCTACCGTGAACGGTCACACGACACTGAGATCTCCTGAATATTTTTTTCTTGTATCCTCTTTTATTTTTGCATGCATATTTTGCAGTTTCCAATAATGACGTATGCATCTGAAAGAACAAACGCTAGCGTGTTTAGGGATCTACGAAGAAATGTGAAACAGGTATATATATATATATAGAGAGAGAGAGAGAGAGAGAGAGAGAGAGAGAGAGTGGAGGGGTTCATTTCATTGAATACATAACGTTTATAATTGATGAATAAATTAAAATATATTTATCATGCATGCTATCAATTAAATGTAGCTATGCATGTCCTTTTTCAAGCTTTTTGTTTTTTATTACTTTGTTTATAGGAACCTCTGGCACCAGTTGTTGTCCATCAAATTTGTACCGAATTCAAATCGTATCCTGATATTTGCGATGCACTGAAAAAGCTCGATATTGCAATCAGCTTTCTCAAATCGGTTGGAGGAGACATTGAAATGAATCTTGAAAGCTTCATGTCACAGACTCTACAGATTGAAAATCCATTTCCAACACAAAAGGTCCCTGAAAACATTTTTTTAAACTGATAAATGTTATTAATTTAAGTGTTTAGGTAGTAATTCCTCTGCACATTTTTTATTGTAATATTTGTGCCTACATGTATCGAAATTACTGTATTTATCGTAATATTAATATTGGTTTATAAATTTTAAAAAAACCACACTGTTATTTTAACTAGGTAAAAATGAGCTGTCAATGCAAACATGCCCAAGCCCTTTGGATTGCTCTCACATTGACAAAGACGAAGAATCAGTCTTGCTTTCAAGAGGTACGGATGCAGTGGGCTTTCTGTATATGCACATATATTCAATGCTTGTAAAAATATAAGTCCTGATTTATTTAATGCCTGTCTTGACGTTGTACTGGTCAATGACTAGCAGAACTTCTTAAGTACTGGTGATTTGCATTGCTTCTATCCACCTCTCTCTCTCTCTCTGAAGTATGTAAACAACAAAAAAAAGCTAATTCCTATTCACCTTTTGTTATTTTATATTGAATAATGCCTTATGTTGAAAAGGATTATAGAAAGATGTCATGGCCGTCATTATTTTCAGTGTATAAGTTTTTGTGTATATTTCTTTTGGTAGAACCCAGACTTAAGATTTTGAAGGTTTTACTTTTTATATTGAGTTCGATCCAAAACTCTTCATGACCAAGCTAATGCAGTATTAAAAGACAAATCTTTATGAACAACGAAATTGTGAAATTGAATTTCGATGTTTGCATATATTGCTAAGCATGCAAAATATCATTATAAACATTTCAGCGTAGCCTTTTTTCTTGTTGTAGGATACATTTGAAGGCATATCAGGTGATTTTAGAAAAGAGATGGACGAAAAAGAAAGAAAGGCTTTACAAAACATGTGCAAAGACAAAGAAATTTCTCTTGAAAAAATAAATTGCCTTGTTGACATGATGTTTGAGTGCATTTCATTGCAAATAACTATACCAGCTGATGAAGAATTTGATATGGCATCACTAAGGTATGATAAATTAGAACACATTGAGAAAAACTGCGAAATTCGGAGGGAAACGGACAGAAAATACATTTCGCGCATAATATAAAATCATCAAGTATTCAATGGAAAGATACGTGGATCTATTAGATTAGGAGCAATTTGTACATTATTATTATAATTAAGCAATCAAATGAAAAACACGTGTTTACATAAACACAATTTCAAATCCTTTAATTTTTGTCTTTGTAATGTTACAGCTTGAGGGATACTTTGATGGAATACAGTCAGGCCCCGTGCTATGACATACCCCAAAAAGTACAGGATACACCAGATGTGACGGATTTAATCCAGAAAATACCGGCTTCAATTTTGAATACCAAGGCGATAGATGTATGGTTGTGTGTATATACAATTTACACCGAAAAAGACAGACCAAGGCGTTAATAATAACAAAGCTACAAGAATTTATTTGAAGTGATAAGCGAAGCTAATTACATTGATTAATTTAGACATAAATGTCCATATTAACTTTACAATGTATTAAAATAAAATCGAATAGTTATGTATATGTATATGCCATTGACATTTGTATATCTACAAATTCAATTTTGTGTTTTTTTTTTTCTGCTTTAAAATGTGTGTTTCAAAGTTTAAATGCTAAAGATAAAATATTGTTATTATTTAAGTTTATATACATGTTGCCGCCGTGTGATATAGCAAAGATTAATATTATGACATTCTGATATTGATATAGTTTGCTTTATCTAAACATTGTAGAACAAACAATGCAAATCAAAGTACATAATTTTGATGGATCTATTTTTGATTTTAAAGACAATAATATTATATTAAATTATTTTGAATAAAAGTTTACTTATAATTAATACTTTTCATATAATAATCTGCTGTATTGGTAAATAAATTCAGTCTTATGATCTAAAATTATAGTTCTCATACTTATTAATGTATAATTTTATCAAGACTTGTAATAAACATTTCTATTGTATGTATTATGTACATTTACCCAGCAAAGGTGTGCCATAAAATTATAGTACAACACAAATATTTTTGAGCTTGTTCTACTTTTATATGGTTATATATATATATATATATATATATATATATATATATATATATATATATATATATATATATATATATATATATATATATATATATATATATATATATATATATATAGGTTTTGGTTTTTTACTGTGCATCTTTTCAACTCTATTCTTTATTGTTTATGATTAAATGTATATACACAAATTGTATAAAATTATATAAAATACTAGCAAAATTATGTTCACTAGATTGTATTATGTATTTCATTCTTATTAAATCACTGTTACCAACCTAAAAAATGGATTTTTAAATTTACAACACGCTTTTATACAGACCTTAATGTCACTTTTTTCACAAATAATGAATTAGATCTCTTTTTAATAAAAAGTGCAAATCTGAAAAAAACAAAAAACAAAACAAAAACAAGATGTGTTTGTGAAACACTGATGCCCCCGTAAAGCAACTTATAGCAAAGATTAAACTTTCTCAAATGCAAATCAAATATGTTGGTACCCAAAGTAAGGTCTTGTCTCAAGGAATATACCTGTGAAATATGAAAGCCCTAGCAGCAACCATTGAAAAGATATATAGAAAAGGTTAAAGTTTTTCAAATGTAAGTCAAACATCAAGGTCAAATGGTCAAAATTATTGGTGCCTAAGGAAAGGCCTTCTCACAAGAAATATACTGGTGAAATATGAAAGCTGAAGCACCAATCGTTCAAAAGTTATGACCAAGGTTTAAGTTTTTCAAAAGTAGGTCAAACTCCAAGGTCATGGTCAATGGATTTCAATTGTTGGTATACAAAAGAAAGGTCTTGTCACAAGGATTACATATGTGAAGTATGGTAGCCTTAGCACCAACGGTTCAAAAGTTATGGCCAAGGTTAAAGTTTTTCAAAAGTAGGTCAAACTCCAAGGTCAAGGTCAAAGGGTCAAAGTTGTTGGTATCTAAAGGAAGGAGTTCTCGCAAGGATTACACATATGAAGTATGAAAGCCCTAGCACCAATTGTTCAAAAGTTAGGGCCAAGGTTAAAGTTGGATAAAATTTTGCAAAAGTGGGTCAAACTCCAAGGTCAAAAGGTCAAATATGGTGGTACCCAAAGAAAGGTCTTGTCACAAGGAATACACATGTGAAATATGAAAGCCATAGCTCCAACCAGTCAAAAGTTATGGGCAATGTAAAGTTTTTGCGGACAGACAAACAGACAGACAGACAGAGAGACAGACGGACGGACAGGGCAAAAACTATATACCCCCCAATCTTCGATACGGGGGCATAAAAACTTCTACTAAATTTCAATGAAAAAGTGGCGACTTTTGTCTATTCTATGAGAGAAAGAATGGATCGAGAACCGGAGTTTAAGGCCTTTTTCTTACTTTATATTATTATCATCATCATTTATTTGGTATCATGCCATCATACATAAAACAAATATGCCATCATACATAAAACAAATAAACATAACTATACATAATCATACGAAAGACAGTATTTGGGAATCCATACTAAAGGTACTTTATTGTCCCATAAGACATTGTGTTCAAAATGAATAATGCCAGGTTATTAAACTTTTTAAATTCTTTTAAAATGTTTTGTTTTATAAATAGCTTTGTTTTCATAAATACTCCAAGTTAATTGCTCTTCAGTTAACAAATACTGTAAAAATTTATTCAAGCAACATTTTTTTGTTATAAAATGCACAGTACCAGGTGAATACACCAAAAAAAGGGTTCTGGAAAGAGCTATATGCGGTATATGCATATATATCGACGTGATATACACCTTTTTCTCTATAAATCATGAAAAATTTGAATTTACGTCACTTTCCTGACGTCATATCTAACATATGGCTTATGAAAATATTTAAGCTTTTAAGTATGCAGATATCCCAATGGTTTAGAACGTAATTATAGATTTCTCCGTCAAAGTTTAATTTAAGGGGGAAAAATTGGTCATTACCGAATATAGTCCTTTGAAAAAAAGTGAAATTTTCCTTAAAAAGATCTTACTCCTATTAAATTATTGTTGATGTTTCAATTAAAACGAACTATATTTTGTTTAAAATCAAACAAAAAATTTCAAGATATGGAAAAGAAATTATTTTCCAGATTGATTGATTGATTGTATTTGTTTTCAATCCATCAAAGAATTTTTGATTCATACAGAATCGTCACTACTAACGGGTGAAAGACTTAATATTTTGATAACAAATTATGTTTTTTTAAAATGCATTCTCAACCATTGCTGAAATAATTATTTCAATAAAGGTTGATATTTAAATCATGGTAAATAAAGACCTACTATTGAGCGCACTTCGGAACCGAATCCTATTTGTAGCATCTTCTTTTTTCTGCTTCAAAAACGAACTCGAAAATTTTGGTGCACAGAAAAATTGAAAACTTGTTTGGTATTGCTGCCTCGAGGGTTTCAGATCCAGGAGGGATTTTTTACCCTCAAAATTGATGGTAATTCAAAAACTGGTAATAAAATTTCAAGAAAGCGTAAACGCACACTTTCAGCTTTTTTGTTAAAAATACATGTATTTCTCGTCAAGCCAGGAACCCTATTTTTGCTTACAACCGACCTAAATTATGATTTTTGTGACTGTGATAGTGAACAGAATTGATTATTATTTTTTTTTTTTAAAATGTTAATTTTTTTTCCAGGAAGGGGTTTTTCGATGAGGCTAGACTCAATGCCAAACAAAAAATAATTTTTTTTGGGCTTAAAAGTAATTCGGATATAAAGGAAACTCGGTTATAAAGATGAACTTTAAACTCCTTCTTTACAGGATTGCCTACAAAGGCAACGCTTGGTTCCGACGTGAGAAGAAGCTGAATACCTGAACCTCAGGTTTATGCGGTTGTACCAACTGTTTTTGCACCTTCTCACGAACAGTCTGTGAACAGTAAAAATAAGACCATGAAGGACATTGCAGTACAGACAGTACCAACTAAATACAACAGAGTTGAAAAGACTGTTACAACTAAAACGGATGATGGTTCAATTAGAGTTAGTCGTGTCGTAGAGGAGGAAGTTGTAATTAAACTGTAATAGAAACAATTTTTTCCTTAAGGGTATAGATAATACTCACATTTGTTTCTGAGATAACTAGTTGTTTTATTGTACATTTTTCTAATTTGATTTACTCACTGGTATAGAGAGAATACCTTTGAGTAGCATATCAGATTATTGTACATTGATACGTTATAAAAACTTTTGACATAATTGAGATGTTTTGAGATAAATGCCAAAATTTGTTTTTGAGTTAGAATTAGTATTAAGAGTTTAGTTAAGTAGCTTAATAGAGATTATTAGAATTTAGAAATGCGGGAAGCATTCCTCTTTGGAGGGGGTAGTGTAATGTAAATGGTGTTACTAAATTTGAATTTGGCGCCCTTAGTTGGCTTCCGCTGTGAGGGTATATAAACATCATCCTCCATGTGCAACAAAAGTTTATAAGTAAGCGACAGTTTCCAATAAGAGAACGTGGATCAAGTATCCTTACTCTCGCGGGGACAGCATATATATATATATATATATATATATATATATATATATATATATATATATATATATATATATATATATATATATATATATATATATATATATATATATATATATATATATATATATATATATATATATATATATATATATATAAGGATGCATGGTTATTTGGATGGTCGCAACGAGTATCTATTTATTTACAAACCTTTTGTTATCTCTATTAAAAACTGAGTATTGATTCTGGGTTATGGGATACGCAAAGGTCTTGGGGGGGGGGGGGTCTCATTTTAAGCAAATTTTCAATTTTAAAGCACATTTTGTTTTAAAAGACACAGAACACAAGCTTGCCCACCCAGGAAATTAAATATTTCATGCACTAATATCAATTGCATCTTGTGTTAAAAAAATCACAGATAGGCAAGTTTGTGCTCTGTGTTTCCAGAGGTGAAAAGTTTCTCAAAATTGACGAAATTCTATGAAAATTAAGGAAATTTGGTAAAATGTCTTACTTTAGCACCCTCTTTTGCTTTGAATCAAAATTACTGCTGGATTTAAAATAAAAATCATATTAAGTTCTGCACTGCGATTTCAAATGTGTTTTGATTTCTTTATCAAATGAAAGGCAATATTCTGTCATCACCATACCTTGCCCTTTCATTTTCCTTAAAAGTTATTTCTCACAACTGAATGCTTATGTAAATTACTTTGCACAATTTCCATACACATTCACATGATCTATCGATTAGTTAATATTACAATGCACACGATCTCTTGCAAATTTTTAAAAACCTTTGCTGGCCATCAAAATTGGTAGATATCCAAATTTTGATTTCAAGTATAGTCTTCTTTAAGGACGTACTATGGAAGCGTATTGGTGCCACGTGCTTGGACACTTTCTGATTTTTCATTTCCACACTTTAATCTGTAAATTTTATACATTAATCTGTAAAAAATTTCACTTTAATCTGTATATTTTACACTTTAATCTGTGAAATTTATACTTTAATCTGTACATTTTACACTTTAATCTGTATATTTTACACTTTAATCTGTATATTTTACACATTAACTTGTATAATTTACTGTGACTTTTATCTCTATAATTCACTTATTCAATTCGGCAGCATCGTATCGTAAGTAGCATGCTTTAAAACCAATAGACCTTGAATCCTGAATGATAATATTTAATTTTTATTTCTAATCTAACAATTAATGTTGAAAATTAATACTTATCAAATAAAGCATGTATAGATATTATTCAAATAATAAGCAATCTAGAATGACTGATATAAGTGAGAGTAGCATACAATATTTAAAAAAATGTGAATGCAATGGATGTGAAGAGCAAATTAAATTAAATAAACGTCTCTTCCAAAAGAATATGATATTGATATCATTTATACACAAATTCATTTGATGCTCACAGCAGTTAAATTAATGATAACATTAATTCATTTACTTTCTAATTGTATTATGTGCAATGATTGAATTACTTACTGTATTGAAAATTTTTTAATACATGTACCCAATTAATAATGAATATTAAAGTATATGAGTTTGTATCAATTTTGAAACAACATAGAAATTAATCTCCATGATTCAATGATGTTCGTTTACGTTACGTTCTAAAATGACTGTAATTTTGAGTATGTTATTTTACATCATGATCAAAGACCCATAAACTTGAAATATCAATCTAAACTGGAAATAAAATGGCAAAAATATTTTAGTTATATATTTTTTTACTGTTCGTCGCACTTTACTATAGTACTAAAGAAGTATACTGAAATTAGATTCCCGACAATTTGCTGGTTGGGGGCCCATTAACAAATCGTTTGTTAACAAATCATTCTTTGTTATAATACATGTATATACATGTAATACCAAAGGTGCTTCTGGACAGCTCCCCCCCCCCCTTTCCGGTAATACTCGGGAATTATACATCGGATATGACTTTTTTTTAAACTAAAATTGTTATTCAACGTTATGTTTCAATAATGTTCCATATGAAATACATTGTAAATGTGTGTTAGAAGAATAATTTATGAAAGAAGACAACTAAGAATATCCTTGTACCTGGGGGTGTATATTCGATTGGGGGTGGGGTGGGGGTCCTGTCTATACGCAGTTGTGGTAAAAGCTTTTATGCAAACACTTGTAAACATATCAGTTTATATCATTTTTACATGTCATAGGTATAACCCCATGAAATGACCGTTCGACTACTACAGAATATAGCATAATTTTTTTGAAATTAAAGTGTAAAATTCACAGGTTAAAGAGTTAAATTTACAGATTAAAGTGTAAAATTTTACAGATTAAAGTAAAAAATTTACAGATTAAAGTGTCAATCTTACAGATTAAAGTGTCAATCTTACAGATTAAAGTGTAGATTTTATAGATTAATGTATATCTTTTACAGTTTAAAGTGCAAATTTTACAAATTAATGTGTAAATTTTACGGATTAAACTGTAAAATTTACAGAGTAAAGTGTGGAAATTAAAAAAAAAAGTGTCAAAATGGCACTAATACGCTTTCGTAAAGGCCACATCAAAGTCTCAAAATAGAAAAGAACGAGACATATACAATCAAGATTCAAAACAGGCCGACCTAGTTTGTGAGAGACCTTGGGTTTCAAAATAGTTACACGTCACTGGAACACCAAAGTTTTCAATTTTCGAGTATAACAATACGAGAGTCATTCTTGATCGTGCATAATACATGTATGCAAAGGTTGAGAGATAACAAGGTGAATGTTTTGCATTTCAGGTAATTCTTTGTTGTTCCTCTGATTTTTGTTTGTTAATTTTTTTAAATCAGTCGATTTAGATTTTTTGTGAATAAGAGAATTCATATATATTACCATTAATTAAAAACTAGAACGAAGGAGAACGACATCATCGGACTTCGTTCGGGTTGTTCTAATTAAGGAACCTTTGTACAAACTCTATACATTGCTGCATATTTGATAGATTATTTTTATTAAAATTTAAATTTTTTTCGTAAATTTTATGCTGTAAAAAATCAAAGCGCTGAATATTTTTGTAGGCATATACATCAATGTAGCAATTGTGATTTACTGTTGTGTAAAGGTTAGGAAATAATTCGTAAATTGGAGTAACCCCTGCGGAAACATCGATCCCCAGGTAAATTATCACTTACGTTACGCACGCACACACAAGTCGAACTTTGGACATTTTACTGTACGTAATTACAATAAAACTTGTCTAATCCGGACACCACTGGTTCCTAAGAAATTGGCCGGTATGACTTCCGGATAAGACAATATTCAAAACGATTGAATTATCTACAAGGGACGTAAAGCTTACATCATATTAGGAAAGATTTCAGAATACACAACACCTGGATTAGGCCAGTTTCACTGTACTTTAAGCTTTACCTACAAAGTAACTACATATCTAATATCTTTCTTGATTGAGGACCGAATTAAGTTGCAATTATTTAGAGATCATAGCACAGGTAAACAAAAACTGATCCAATCCTTAAAATACCATAGTTTGGATAGGGGCCCTACTCGTAGGAATAATACGATAATAGTGAAATGTTTGTCCTGATTTACATTAAAGCTTACATGGACATCAACTCTTTTCATACTAATTATTAGGTCATTATATACACACTGAATTGTCGACGGATTTTTCCGTTATTTCCCGATCATGACAAGGAGCACACGGCGGGTGTTACCGGTCGGCAGGGGATGCTCACTCCTCCATGGAACCTGATCCCACCTCTGATGTCTTAGAGGTCTGTGTTTGCTCTGCTCCTATTTTGTAATGTTTAAATGGACTTTTGAGCTCGAATACTGTTTGTTATCTCCACATATTTCATTAAAAATACTTAATGTACAGTTTCAAAAGCACACAAAACGGATAGATCATCATTTTTAATGAGATTAGGGTGTGAAATACTCATGTATCCCCTTGTACCAATGAAAAAATAACGATTGTTATTAAAACAATCTGAACATTACATTGTACGTCATAACACAAGGCAAATATTGTTTAAAACATAAATCACAAGAATAAGGATAATTTTGAATAATTACAGCTCATTTACTAATAAATTAACAAAGCTCAAAACTCAAATAATGTTCCCTATCAGAATAATAAATATATTTACCCTTAATTTTTTGTCTTGATTTATTGCAACTGATGCTTGAATAACACTTACATGTAAGCACAAAAAATGCATTGGCCATCTGCTTTTTTACCGAGATGTGGGGAAAACACGTATAAAGTGCATGAACCCCCTTAGCAGTTAAATAACTTATTAGTCATTATGTAACAAAAATATTTATAATTATTATTCAGAAAAAGTGATATTTTTTTCAGGCCGACTACATAAATAATTATATATTCTTTCTCAATATCCACACAAACTTTCATTAAAACTTTATTACATATATATAGAGGACATGTCCACTACTACTGAACAGACTTTCCTGAATGCCTATTACTACTAAAAAGTACAAGCGATAAAAAGTCTTTGATGTAAAAAATATGTCTTAAAAGTCTAAATATCTCATTTGTAGCCTGTGTTGTTTTTAATACCTATCTCAGAACCCTAGTACATATGTTGAAAATTTACGGTTAAAAGTAGAAAATTCCCATTTGCATAGGATTGTGCCCAAATGAGTGCAATAAACAAAAGATACATAAAGCACCATTTATTGACATTAGGAGAAATTCTTATTTTGATTTATTTGGAACGTCTTCTCCAAACAGGTATCACAAATACAAAAAAGATGTACCAATAAACTTCATGTCAAATGGGCAATAATACCATGCATCTGAAATGTCTGGCACTCGATTTCTCGTTTGTGTCTTAAATCTATTAAATCTTCTGCTTCATACTGCTTGAATTTCAATTCTTGCACAAAAATGTTATCTCTAATTTTATTTCATTTTTGCCTTATTTTATCTTGATGCACTCTCACCAGCATTTCTGCAGACGTTGTTTACATATTTATGCCATATGTACCGTAATTTTAAAACCGAAAACGACTATATCCGGCTTTCTGTTCACTCTTGCAGGTAGCACTAAAGTATTAAATTTTGCTGCACACTGTATATTCTTACCAAAAATGCACAACTTTGAGTAGATGATCTTAATTGAAAGCTATTTTTTGAGACGTTTTCTTTTCAGATCTTATAAAATAATTGTTTGTAAACAAGCAGAAAGCCATCCAGCAAGGCACGCAAGTTTGTTTTGATCAAAGTCAAGCAGGTGCTTGAAAATCAAGTGCAGGACATAATCACTCGCCTTCAAATACAGTCTATAAAAAAATCAGCATGCCCTAAATTTTGTTGAATCTGGTAAATACAGGAAGTTTGCATATAGTATTTCCATCTCATAAAAAAATCAGCTCAAGTCTCGTACAAAAATACCCGAATCGGGAAGGGATATTCAGGAATTATATTATTGCGTCAGCCATGTTTTGACGCGAACCTCAATTGACATACTGCACCAAAAGGGTCCTAACTTAATTAAGGAGATGGCAATCATTAAGTACATGTATATGCATGTAAAGAGATCAGGGCTACAATGTTGCAATGTTACACTACCTTTTTTAGCTTACCTGAGCCGAGGGCTAGAGTGACGTTTTTGGTTGTCTTCATCGTTGTAAACTTTTCACATTTTCATTTTCTTTTGAAGAACCACTGGGCCAATTTCTACCAAACTTGCCACAAAGTATTCTTTGGTAAAAGGGATTCAAATTTGTTCAGTTGAAGGGCCAAGCCTTCTTCAAAGGGGAGATATTTACGAATTCATGAAAAATTAATGGCATCATTTAAAAATCTTCTTCTCAAAAACAACTGTGCTAGAAAATATTAAACTTAAGTGGAATCATCTTGAGGTAGTGTAGATTCAAGTTTGTTCAAATCATGACCCCTGGTGGTAGGGTGTGGCCATAATGGGCGATCAAAATTTTCCACAGGAATACGTAGAGAAATTAAAAAAAATCTTCTTCCCAAGAACAGCAAAGCCATGATAGGTCATATTCATATGGTAGCATCCCCAGGTCGTGTAGATTCAAGTTTGTTCAAATCATGACCCCAGGAAGTGGGTTGGGGCCACAATGGGTGATCAAAGTTTTACATGGAATACACAGGGAAAATCTTTAAAAATCTTCTTCTCTTCTCTTCTACTGTGTATTAAATCACTTCCTGTGTACAGGGATTAGGAGACAAACGACCACAGGTAGACTGCTAGCCCTCAAGGCATTCCCAACTGTACAAAATAAGCCCCTCCCTCACCTGAAATTTACCACCCGTTAAAAAATCTCTGCCTTTAAGAGCTATTTTTCACCTTGATTTCAGGTGTACATTTGCGATAGGAAGATTGGCAATCACAACTTATCATCGCGATATTAACAATCCTATCTTAGAGGCACAGTATATAATAAACATGTATATGGATGTATATCATATTACGGAAATCCATTTAGGACCATAAAATGATATTTTTAACACATTTGGGATTTGTTATAACGGATTTTATTATAACAATGTTTTTGAATAAGTTATGACAAATTCAATCTGTAAATACAACTTTGGTAAATCGTTATAACGAAAACAAAACAAAACCTTGTTATAACGAATAAAATTTGTTTAAATGATTTAAAATAAAATTGATATAACAAATTGGATTCGTCTTTACAAATTTGATACTTTGTTATATAGAATTCAAAATTATATTTTTATATGTCCATAATTGGCTCCGTACAAAGCCACTATATTATAAGAAATTACAACTCATTACCATTACATTCAGTTGTAGATTTTTTGAAATCTTATTATTGTTTTACATAGTATATTTTTTTAAGAACGCTACAGTGTATTCAGCTTTAATTTTTCAACGTTTTATGCACTTTTCAGAGCGCAAATCAACAAAGTCTTATTAAGAACATGTGTAAACTTTACAAGAATAAAAAGAAATCTTTTTTAAAAAAAATATTAGTTGACAAAATATGATATCTGTTTTCTTAATATCTTTAGGATTTTACATGAATTGAAGCAGTGAGAATGAATGTGGTTTGCTACTTAATTATTTCCTTTGTTTTCTTATTCGTCAAGGTAAGCAATGTAATATTGTAATTGTTTGTATGTGAAAGGTATATATGTTTTATAGCTGGCTTTCTTTTCTAACATATGACTATTTTATATATATTTCTTACTGTGAAAATTAAGCCTATATCCAGCACTGCGTTACCGATTTGGGCGAAAATCAGAAAACAATGCCCAGACGCTGAAAACAGAACAGCGTGGATTATGGCAGCAACTAAACTTGATTGTCTTCACTCTGGAGATTCGAGATTACCGAGTGAACAAAAACGAGTTTACCACTGCCTTCCAAGCAATCTGTTGAACGAATATGTGGAATTCTGTGGGATAAATTCGCCAATTGAACCGGGTAAGACAATGTTTTCAACAAAATATGTATGAATATTTATTCACTTATTATAAGCATTGATTTATATACATTACATATAATTACATTTTAAATTCAATTTCTATGAAGGAAAATGCATTTAACCTTAAAATTATTCCTCCCTTGTCTAGTGTAAATCTAAATTGTCTCTTACTGACATAAACTATAAAGTTAGACCATATATATATATATATATATATATATATATATATATATATATATATATATATATATATATATATATATATATATATATATATATATATATGTATACGAGGTTATATATATAGGGGAGGGCGTGTTAGGGGTTGTAAATAAAATGAGAGTGCCCACTTGCAGTTTGAAGAGAGGAAGTAATTGTTATCTAATTTTATTATATACCCAACTGTGTATCACTCAATTTTACTGTTGAATTTACGCAATCACGTGACGTCGTGATCAGACTTTCCGGATCACCACACTGTGGTTTTCTGAATCCATATCACCACTCTCTGAAACTGAAGACGTAGTACACAGTATACGTGACGTTTTTTTTCTTGCGTATCAAAAAGTTCCTTGAAAAAATGCTTTGTTTAATGGATTAAAGATATATAATTGCTCACAAACTTTTTTTTTATCATATTTGCTAATTGTAGAGGGGTATATAATAAATTTATCATTATAACAGTAACTTGATCCGAAGAGCCCTATCGCGTCGAGTTGACAGGCGCAGATCATCAGATCAAACTCGACGCTTCGCGTCTCGTTTGATCTGATGATCCGCGCCTGTCAACTCGACGTAATACGGCTCTTGGGATCAAGTTACTGTTATTATAATATATATTTTTATCAACCTTGGTTATCATATTGATTCATAGATATTTTATTTTCATTTAATTTGAGCTGATGTCTTGCGAATAAAATGAAACCTTTATTGATTTTAACATTTTGCAATGTTTTGAAATTTTAAGGTTACTGTCCTGTATTTAAATATGTGAATACAAACGGCAGAAACAGAGGTCCAAGCTATATGAATTGTTCTTCTTTCCAATTCGGTTGTCCAGATGAGCAGTATTTTTCGAAGAATGTGCATAGATGTAAGTCTTCTATTCTCATATTACATTTCTTTTTTTAAAAAATAGGTTGGTCTTTATTTTTGTTTATTTCTTTTAATGGTTTTCAAATCTGTTTAAATCTTACTTACACGTACCATTAGCTTTAATTTATATTTTTTGTAATGAAATATAAACCCATTACATGTATGTGTATTATATTCGTAACTACACATTTTCTTCTTTAAGTCTAAGAAAACGCACTGGGCAGAATTAAGATATAATAAATTTTTTTAATGTATATATTCTTTTTGTCCATTCAAACACTATATGTTAATATTTTTAATTTCAAATCAAAAAAGGGCAAAGTTTCTTTGAAGATTTTCAAATGTTTAAAACATCTCAAAAGCTAAATACTTATTTATCATTTGGTGAAACAAAAGGGAGCACTACTCCCTTCATGTTGTTAATGAACAGTTTTGTGTGCCTCCATATGAATGTGTGTACTATCTATTTCAGTTTTAATATATATCTAAAGGGTTCTCCATCATTTGAACTTTTACTGTGTTGCAGACTTTACGTGAACCTCTTATATTCGCGGCATTTTCGCGATCAAATGCGCAACCGAACCCCTATTCATTATAATTACACATGCAAGCATATATACACACAATTTATTTTAATCACTTATTCGTTACACAAATGGTATGGCCGTGCATATGCAACATTAAAAAAATTCCTACGATTTAAAAAACAACAACATATGATATTCTTTTATCACTATCTACAAGTTGTACGTATATAGTAAATCTTTATATTTTTGTGTATAGAACTTCATGTTTTATACATGCTCTGAAGAGCAGAAGAAATTTTGGTCGATACAATCGATCTACTGTGACAGTAAATTTGCCGTGAATTTTGTCAGTTTATCGAATTACAGAATTAAAAAAAGAAACTTATATAATAGCAAAGTACTTTTTAAGGGTGCCTTTAAATTCTTCAACAATACATTTACATCAATAAAATGATTACGGTACGATGTTTGACTCAGTGCCAGCATGATTCTAGAGACGTGGTTCTGAAGTATAAAGACATATATCTATAATAAATTTTTTAATTTGGAAATAATGTTTAAAAATGCAACTAGCAATTATACGGTTACATGGAAGTGTGAAAGCAAATTATTAGTCTTTGTTCCTTCATGCGTTAAGTCCAGCGAGGGACTAAGAGATTATTAAATTGATTATGTAAAGAGAAAGGCCGAAAACTGTCCATTCTGTGAGAGAAAGAACTAATCGAGGGCCGTAGGCCCGAGATTAGTTCTTTCTCTCACAGAATGGACAGTTTGAGTCCTTTCTCCTACTTAAAACATGATTTCCTTTGTTCTAAGAATTAAATAAAAAATGTACAATTCTGGTATCAGATATTACAGGTAGCAGACATACAATGACAAGTTCATTGTTTACAGAATGGACAGTCACAGGTAAGCTGGGATGAACAGCAATTTGTTGAATAGTCATTGTGTTTTCAAATGCAAATAACAAATTAAAGGTTTTTGTCAAAAGAATGGACAGTTACAGGTGGATTTTGGGGGATACTAATATTTATACAAGGATGCGTTGCTTCAAAATCAGTTTATAGTTTACGTTGAAAAAGTACGCATGTTTTCCTCCGATGGAGAGAGTATATGACAGAAGCAAAATCTAATGAACTAAAAGATGCACAAAATCAGTGAAAGTTGGACCTGGGAGCAGGGAATAGTAAAAGAAAATAGTAGTCAAACTTTGACCTAAAAATGAATTTCTTCTTCGACGGATACAGATACAGAATCAAATCTGGAAATGGTTTATTTGAATTCAATTTTTGAGGAGATGTTGACTGCAGCAGAGTAATGGTGATATGCAAATTGTGTTCTTGGATTAGCCATGAGCCAAACTTCGATCTGAAAATGTATTTCAATTCAAATCTGGAAATGTTTCAATTCTAATTATTTTCTAGGGAAGCAGTATAGTGCTCATGGTGCAAACTGTTTTCTGTGTGGTGGATTTAATATTAGCCGTACTTCATTATTCTTAAAATGGATTCTTCTCAAGGGAATGATGTTTTCGAAATTTAAATCAAATGTGAAATTATGTCATTTAAATTCAAGTTTTGTTAAAATTCAGTTTCGAATACATGTATTGAAATAATGGGTATTATTCATGGATTCAAAAGTATAAAATCGAGCAGATGCTGTGCAGACATTGTGTTCTGGATTAACCTGGATCTCCGTGTTCTTTTTGTTATTTACCTGTAAATTAAATCGTATTTAATGTATTTGTTTTTGTTTCCTCTTGGGCACATTCCAAAGTTTACCTGTAACTCTCCATTCTGTTTGTTTTAACTGTCCATTCTTTTTTAAAAAACTGTCCATTCTTAAAAAGAATAGACAATTTCCCAAAAAGAATGGACACTTACAGGTGACTTAATGGATTGTTTGGGGAGTTAGCTCAACATTATGCTATAGAATGGACAACACAAACAAAAGGTTTACGTCACAATCATGTTTTAAGCAAGGTGAAGCAAGACAAAGTGCGCTAATTAGGAGATAATTAGTGCTCTGCCTTAAAAATTGAAAGAAGGTAGAATTGTTTGATTAAAGTTTCAGTTAGAGAGAATTGATGTTCTGATTTTCTGATTATCGCAGATCTTACTGTGTTGCAAATTTTTTTACTGTGTCGCACGCATAAAATTTGAATCGTTGCTGTGTCGGGGGAAAATTTTACTATGTCGGGGCCGACACAGTAAAACAGCTCATGGAGAACCCTGATCTATTTATATGATATGAAGAAATTTACTTTACACCAATTAGAATTCACCTACATATCTGATCTGATGATCTGAATAGTTAATTATTGTAACTCTTGCAATCATTTCAGAATTTGTTCGCGTATTTTGATATATGACGCTGTCATTCAAGTGTATGTACATTGTGCCAACATACTAAGCTGCTCAACTTTAGTTGGTATGGCTATGCATTTGAATAAACACGTCTGATGGAGGCCTGTAACGAGGTCGAAATATCTCATTAAAAAAATTACACGTAAAAAACATTCCTTTGTCTATATTATTAGAAAGTGCAGTTCTATCCGAAATTTTTATGTTTTATTTGGAAAGTCCAAGTTTATCGTTGGTTCATTTGATATCATGTGTGAAAGTATAGAAATGCAGATAAACTTGGACTTTCCAAATAAAACAACAAGTCTTAAACTAACTGTATCTCACTTCCATTCTCAATGACCGTGTAGTGTAGAGCAGCGCCGCGAGAATTCCATCGGCATCGAAAGCAAGTTTTTTGACTTGCCTAGATAGCCGAGCGGTCTAGCGCGCTGTTCCTGTACTGCTAGGAGACAGATTCCGTAGGTCGAGAGTTCAATCCCGGGCTGGGGCGGAAGTGGGTATCCTTATAAAAGTGAATTTCTTTGTGCATTCTATATATATATATATATATATATATATATATGTGTGTGTGTGTGTGTGTGTGTGTGTGTGTGTGTGTGTGTGTTCTTGATCATATTTTTTTTTTCTTTTTATAGATCCAGAATGTCTCGCAATTAACAAAATTGACATGTGCTACACTGCTGACGCATCCTGTCCTAGAGTTGAAGAAGTAACTGTATCAAGGTCAGTTACAATAAAATGTTGTAAAGAACTATGTTGAATGGATTGCTAATATTCATTGCTGATTTATTAATGCAAAAAGAATTGGAAAAAAATTCACTTTAATCATTTTTATATACAATCCTTTAAAAAGTCAAGGGCAAGATTCAAAAAAATAAAAGCTAAGTATATGACTTATATCAAGTGCTTGATCAATATATCTTTTCCTTCTGATGGATAAATATCTATGGCAATATCAATATTTTTTCGGTCTTCATTTTGTAACACACGTATAGTTGAAATGAATTTATTTTTTACAGAGACGCAAATCTGTCAAATATTCAATTCTAAAAGCATATGCATTTTATGGATTTATGTATCTGTACCCAAATACATGTATAATGCATATGTAATACGACTTCAATAAAAACAATGAAAAAGGTAAGGATAATAAACAGTTATCCATCTCACGAGTTTTTAGACAGTGCAAATCTCTCGCTGTTTTTAACTGTCATTCAACACGGCGACACCAAAAACGTATAAAACTCCCAAATCGAGAATTTGCCGAATATGAATGTTATCTTACTTTTTCTACCTTTAACATTTTGAGAACATTTTTTTTAATATGAAGTGACAACAGGACATAGACTTGCTTTGGAATAGAACTGGTTTCGTTATTTTTTTAAGAATAATTTTGATACACCTGTGATTATTATGGAACGCCTCAGATGAGCTGCCTAATGTAGAGAACATACGTTATATTCTGATACTTTTACATTATATGCTGATACTTTGTCATTATATGCTGATACTTCAACATTATAACCTGATACTTTAACATTATATGCTGATACTTCAACATTATATGCTGATACTTTAACATTATATGCTGATACTTCAACATTATATGCTGATACTTCAACATTATATGCTGATATTTCAACATTATATGCTGATACTTCAACATTATATGCTGATACTTTAACATTATATGCTGATACTTCAACATTATATGCTGATACTTTAACATTATATGCTGATACTTTAACATTATATGCCGATACTTCAACATTATATGCCGATACTTCAACATTAAATGCTGATACTTTAACATTATATGCTGATACTTTAACATTATATGCCGATACTTCAACATTATATGCTGATACTTTAACATTATATGCTGATACTTCAACATTATATGCTGATACTTTAACATTATATGCTGATACTTCAACATTATATGCTGATACTTTAACATTATATGCTGATACTTTAACATTATATGCTGATACTTTAACATTATATGCTGATACTTCAACATTATATGCTGATTCTTTGTTATTATATGCTGATACTTTGTCATTATATGCTGATACTTCAACATTATATGCTGATACTTTAACATTATATGCTGATACTTCAACATTATATGCTGATACTTCAACATTATATGCTGATTCTTTGTTATTATATGCTGATACTTTGTCATTATATGCTGATACTTCAACATTATATGCTGATACTTTAACATTATATGCCGATACTTCAACATTATATGCTGATACTTTAACATTATATGCTGATACTTCAATATTATATGCTGATACTTCAACATTATATGCTGATACTTTAATATTATATGCTGATATTTCTACATAATATGCTGATACCTTAACGTTATAGATATATGATGATACTTCATTATATGGTGCTGTAAAAATAGGCTTAAAATCGTGATCGTGATACCTAAATCCCCTAAAATGTATGTAACAGAACGTGTGAGAATACAATCTTAGACAATTACACAAGGTTTCATTATTTAAAATCAAATAAGGTGGAATATTGCAGATTGTTCGACGTATCCACGCCTTTTTTTTCAGCAAAACAGGTCTCTTTGGGGCGGATTTTAAAGGTTCAAGTGGATATAGACATTTCGATAGTCGTTCACATTCAAAGTCGGAAATGTCATTTCACGGAAAACTAACTTTGTATTGAAAATATATATGTGTAATGCGAAAACCTATGTAGGTGCTCCAATGCATTTGTATTAATTCTTTTGATAAAAGTTTAGCAGATCCTTGAACCTAAAATTATGAATAAAAGTGTCAATTAAGTTTGTTTATTTAAAAAGTTGGTTCTTGTTACGCTAATATTAAATATAATTTTAAAGCATTCAAAAGGACAGTGGGATATATATGTGAAAGGGGTGCCCCCCCCCCGAAAAAAAGAACTCTAAATTATTAAAATCATGACCTCCGGGGGTAGGGCGGGGCCACAATAGGGAATCCAAGTTTTACATTGAAATATGCAGGAATAATCTTTAAAAATCTTCTTCTCAAGAACAACTGGGCCAGAAAAACTGAAACTTATGTGGAATCATCCTCGGGTAGTGTAGATTCTCAACTGTTCAAATCATGACCCCCGGGGGTTGGGGGGGGGGCACAATAGGAAATTCAAGTTTTACATTGAAATATATTGGAAAAATCTTTAAAAATCTTCTTCTCAAGAACCACTGGCCCAGAAAAGCTGAAACTTATGTGGAAGCATCCTCAAGTAGTGTAGATTCTTAATTGATCAAATCATGACCCCCAGGGGTAGGGCGTGACCACAATAGGAAATCCAAGTTTTACATTGAAATATATTGGAAAAATCTTTAAAAATCTTCTTCTCAAGAACCACTGGCCCAGAAAAGCTAAAAGTTATGTGGTACATCCTGGTGTAGTGTAGATTTTAAATTGTTCAAATCATGACCCCCAGGGGTAGGGGGGCACAATAGGAAATCCAAGTTTTACATTGAAATATGTAAGAAAAATCTTTAAAAATCTTCTTCTCAAGAACCACTGGGCCAGAAAAGCTGAAACTTATATGGAAGCATCCTCAAGTAGTGTAGATTCTAAATTGTTCAAATCATGACCCCCGGGCGTAGGGCGGGGCCACAATAGGTATTACAAGGGGGAAATCTGGTAAAGAACAGCATGGTCAAAGTTACTCAGGTGAGCGATGTAGTCCATGGGCCTCTTGTTACATGTACTACAAGTATTTTGAGTTTCTGTTGTCATTCATATCCTCCATCTTGAAATCCTATATACGTCTCTGGAATGTGTTTACTGGCTTACAAGTTACATAATTATATGTATTATTGCAAAAATAAATAAATAAAAGTACATGTATATATTTTATTATGATTTCATATAGATGAATTTATACTGAGGTATAATTTAATTGAAATTTAAGAATATTTAGTGAAATATTATACTAGTTGTTTGGATGTTTAAATTTTTTTTTTAAGTTTATATTTTTTTTCAAATTTTTTGAGAGGGAGGAAAGGGGGTGGTGTGGCAAGATTACAACACCGAAATTTTAACTAACTTCATTACATGTAGCTCAGTCTCGGTGATTTCACAGTTTTCCAGAATGGTCACATCAATGGCATTGGATGTATAGACCAGCTTAAAAAAGTCCTGTTTACAAAAAGTCCAGTTTGCAATGGCAGAGAGATTCTGGAAGAGGTTTTGAGTCATTAGTAGCCTAAATTACTATGTAGATGTCATAACAATGAAATCCCTGAACAACAAAATATAGACTTTTTGTTCAGTGTGTTAAAACAAATTATCTGCACCTGGTCATCTAGGAAATGAATAATCTATCATTCACGTATAAATGACATGAATATAATTAATTGACTCCCAAACGAGTAAAATGTTTATCCCCTAAATTTTATTATTCTGCTTTGATATCCCTGTACCATCAATGATTTTTCAAAAAACAGCCAAGTTTGAATTTCCTGAACTTCAAAAATATCTCAAAATTTTCGCGCAGCACACGCGCTTTTGCAAAGCTATCTTCGTTTAGTTCACTCATAAGTCTTAATATTATATATTTACCCTCTACACCTTCCCACATACACCAGTATATTCAAGACTGCTTACACGTCCCCCCTCCCCCTTTCGTCCGATCAATACATGCATTACACTAAAACTAGTCTAATGTACGTGATATTTGGTATGACGATCCCGATGTTTAACCTATTTTTAAAGCACCATATAGTAAAGTATCATCATATAATGTTAAAGTATCAGCATATCATGTTGAAGTATCGGCATTCATGTATAATGACATAGTTTTAGCATAAGTTTTGTTCAATTATCAGTATATAAATGTTAAAGTATCAGCATATAATGTTGAAGTATCAGTATCGTATGTAAAAGTATCAGCATATAATGTTGAATATCAGCATATAATGTTAAAGTATCAGTATATCATGTTGAAGTATCGGCATACATGTATAATGACAAAGTATCAGCATATAATGTTAAAGTATCAGCATATAATGTTGAAATATCAGCATATAATGTTAAAGTATCAGCATATAATGTTAAAGTATCAGCATATAATGTTAAAGTATCAGCATATAATGAATGTTCTCTACGTAAGGCAGCTGAGGCGTTCCATAGATTATAATGCAATTTTACATTAGTTAATGTTGAATTAAACCTGAATCGACATGAGCTAATTTTCTTTTTCTGATGTTGAGTATAGAAAGGTAAAGATAATTTTTTAGATCTGACACGAGCCTGGTACATGAATTGTAAATATTTTGGGTGAAAATTTGATTCTGAAGATAATTTTTTTTATGAGAGACAAATATTTCCGTCAATTTTCTTGAATGTCAGAATGGAAACTGTTATTGATCAATAGGTTCATTAAGTATTAGGTTCAATGGTCACGTTTAGGTAAGTTTCAGTTCATTGTCAGTTCTGCATTGTTGGTGTCCACTTAAAAAAAAGTTACGGAAGTTAATTTTTGCAACATGCTATAATTTTTGTGAGAAAAGACCCATACATTTCTTTGCAGGAAGAGGTTTCTTTTTATACATTGTATAAGAAAAAAAACCTTTTCTTTTATATTCCATACAATTCATTTTGAACGCCAATCAATTGAAAAAGTTGTCGTGAAATTTTGTGAATGAGTGAAGCGACAGTGAGATTTGCAGTGAGATAGGTTTTTGAATATTATATAATGATCAATTGAAACTCCAATTTTATATAAATTTTAAGTATAAACAAAACCATATATTTATGAGAGGTCTTACATGCAGAGTCAAAATCGGTCTATTAAAGTACAAATACTAGGAAAGCCCAGAAGGCTCATTCGAGATTCGAGTTTCGAAATACGAGATTCAAAATTCGAGATTCGAAATTTGAGTTTCGAGATTCAAGATCCAAACTAACCAATCAAAAGGCGGATTCAATATTTGATTACCCCCCTTTATTAAGTTTTTACTATCAAGAAAACACTGAATATATTTATAACAAATGGGTCATTTGCTTTAATAATAATGCAAGAAAAAATGTTATATGTATCAAAACGAAATAAAAATGAATTTTGGGGTAACGTTTTGAAAAAATATATATAAAATCTTATTTTTCTCATTAAACAAAACAATAGATACGTATATAAAATATTATATGGTCTTATCTTTGAATTGCGAAATTAGTTGGTCGATGAATTATTTAATAAGGACATTGATGAGGGAGAAAATTATTATGATTATATAAATTGATATGAAATACTAAGGATCGTATTTACACTGCACAATAATTTAATTAAGGATACATTTAATTAAGGAATAACTGTCTAATTTTTTGTTTCATGATGTGATCAATCGATTGGCTTGTGTGATAATTTGCGTAAACGCCGAAGGCGTTTATGCATAAAATTATCACGCAAGCCAATCGATTGATCATCGTCATGAAACCAAAAATCTGACAGTTATTCCTTATACCGGTATTTACATGCTCTTGATTCTGCAAATTCAAGTGCTACAAGCCCCGCTTCTGTCTCTATTTGTCCCGCCCCGCACGTGATTTTTTTTCACCACGCCTATCAATGAACCAGTAGATTTATGTAGAAATAAAGTATTTTTACTATTTGAAATTTTATCTCGGACAAAGACATTGGAAATGTAAATATTTACATTTAAAGGTGCATTTGTGCAGTTAGACTGAACTTCTATTTTATAGGAAATAAAATAAATTCCGGTTTGTATTGTATACCGGTGTATAATTTTTAATTAATTCGAGTATTCAAAGCCTTAGATCAAGATAAGTAATTGAAAACTTAATTTTTATGTACATTGTATCTCTCCTATTGGGAAACAGTGGTGTATATTCCCTTCTACTAATGTGTAGGCTAATGTGAAGTCACAGATTTCACCAAAAGCGCATCATTGCCGTATTGCGGATAGGCAAGGAGGGAGTCGCCCCCTCTCAATAGAGAGGAGGGGGTCGGGTCGGAGAACCACTTTTTGCGATCTTGGATATATTTATCATTGTCATTTTTTCCAGTGAATATAATTATAAATCATTTAAACATATATTTATAATACAGAAATTAATAGCGATTCTCTGTAACCACTTAAACTTCTTTGCCACGCATGTTCACCGATTTGGATGAAACTTTGCCCATTATAACAACTTAACACCAGAAACATATATCAAATAAAATTTCGTTGCTATGTGTCTTGGTTGCCATGGTAACAGCCAGAAAATTTGAAAAAATTGAGATTTTCAGCTACTTTGAATCTTTATTACACCTAAATAAAGACCAAGAAAAACAAACAAACCATTCTCCCAAAGACATGACACCTTATTGCCACTTATGCTATAAAGAAACTATAAAGAATTTATCTGTTGGTAAGTGGTAACCATGGGTACATTTGGAATACATTTTAGATGCTGAAAAATGCTGAAAAACGCTCAATATTCACAAATGATAGATGTTACATGATCAAACTTAATCAACAATCTAAGAAAAACAATAAAAAATACTTGACCTTAAGTAATTAGGTATTGGCAAAAATAACTTTCATTGTTGCCATGGTAACATAGTGTAACATAGTGTAACCATGCAAAATCTGTTGCTATGATTGGATTAATGCAACTATCTTGAGGAAAAACAATAAAATTCATGACTGGCACATATACATCCTTATGTCCTTGCAACACCAACAACATAAAGAAAAATTGGGATTAATTGTTACTTTGCAGTGTAACCATGGAAACAACGAACCAGTTGTTCAAAGTGATATTTCTTTGCTGCTTTAGAAATTTACTTACCTTTTAATCAAGAAACATATTATTTGACTCACCTTGAATAGTACTTTTCTAGTAGAACTAAAGTTGAATATCATATATTGATAAAGTTTGTTGAAAAATACAACACTGTTGCTATGGTTACCAAGAAGGGAAACTGTTCGATTTTCTTAATTTCATATCAATATTAAATCCTATGTGCCAGCTTTTTGCATCCAGTTAGAGATTGGATGGTAGTCAAAATTAAAAGTCAGGTTCATTGTTCATATATATCAATCATAAAAGTTTTGGGAATCTACATACAAAGGTACGTATCCAAGGAAACAGAATATTTTTCAGATTTTTAAGCATATTTTTTCGGCTCATTTCCATAGCAACGCTCTATTTAAAGAATTGAATATGAATTTTTTGAAATGTGAAAATTAGGGTCACACCAACGCCTTTAAAAATTGATCATTAGTTATATAGAAATATGCTTTTTTAAAAAATAGGATAAGATTAAAACACTAAAAGAGTAAATTTAAGATCCCTTCTTGGTATTAAAACCATGGCAACCATTGTCAAACTATAAGAAATATCATATTTCGTCCTTGGTATACGTTACAAGGATCTCTTGTCTATTATTTGCTTTCATTTCAACCTATAATTGTTTTTATTCTTAAGTGTGTGACTTTATAAAATTAAATGAACAAAATTATTACTTTTGAATACTTTGTTTCCATAGTAACGTATGTAATAATTCATTTACCAAACATGTTTATCACGCATTTAAGACATCAGGCCTTCAACTTTCAGAAACAGTCATTGCCACTTGTTTGCTTTGCTGCAAACCTTAACTGTGGGACTCTGAACATGTTAAAAAATGCCATTTTTCAAACGTTAGGACATCTTGCTATGGTAACCATGACACGTAGCAACCAATTTTTGCCTGATTTGAGTTTACGGTATCAAAGACTTTTATCATAGAGAGTTTGGAGAAATTCTGAGACAATGCGTGCCACAGCTCCTATATAAAAGTTCAAGTCATTACAGAGAATGGCTTTTAAAAAATCCTCATGACCTCTCTTAATAAAATTGAGAAATTTTAAAATCCTTACACAGTTCTCGGAAATTACGGAAACTTTTTTACCGAATAATCTAAATATAATTTTTAAAATGTTTTATGTTTGACTTCCTACTATTCCAAACATATTTCTTAATTTCTATTTCCTGTCCTAATCGTAGACTATGTTGCTGTCAATTTTAATAGTCTGATATCGACTTCAAGATAACATTTCAATTCTAGATTTAACCAGCTATAAAAATCAAAGGTTTTGCATACTGTAAAAATTGGATAGGCATAAAAGTGTGGGTTGCTAAAAATACTTTTATTGCATTTGATGAAAAAATATTCTAGTAACTGGTAAATAAATAAGATTTATGATCAACTTCTCCCCTTTTTTCAACCAAATACATCTATACATTTTTATACCCCACGCAACAAGTTGCGTGAGGTATAATGTTTTTGACCCGTCCGTCAGTCAGTCAGTCAGTCAGTCAGTGTGTCAGTCAGTCAGTCAGTCAGTCCGTCAGTCCTGTTTTTTTGTCAGCGCAACTCCTCATAAACCGCTGCACAGAATTTCGTCAAACTTTGCAGATATTTAGGACACAATGTATAGATGTGCATATTACCAGGAAATTCCGATTCCTTTATTTTTTCTCGGAATTTCGGCACTTTTCAACTTAGATTTTTGGCCATATCTTGAATATGGAGATGAACAGTTTGTCAGCGCAACTCCTCATAAACCAATGTACGGAATTTGGTCAAACTTTGCAGATATTTAGCACACAATGTATAGATGTGCATATTACCAGGAAATTCCGATTCCTTTATATTTTCTTGGAATTTCGGCACTTTTCAACTTAGATTTTTGGCCATATCTTGAATATAGAGATGAACAGTTTGTCAGCACAACTCCTCTTAAACCGCTGCACAGAATTTGGTCAAACTTTGCAGATATTTAGGACACAATGTGTAGATGTGCATATTACCAGGAAATTCCGATTCCATTATTTTTCTGGGAATTTCAGCACTTTTCAACTTAGAATTTTGGCCATATCTTGAATATAGAGGTGAACAGTTTGTCAGCACAACTCCTATTAAACCGCTGCATAGAATTTGGTCAAACTTTGCAGATATTTAGCACACAATGTATAGATGTGCATATTACCAGGAAATTCCGATTCCTTTATATTTTCTTGGAATTTCGGCACTTTTCAACTTAGATTTTTGGCCATATCTTGAATATAAAGATGAACAGTTTGTCTGCGCAACTCCTCTTAAACCGCTGCACAGAATTTGGTCAATCTCTGCAGATATTTAGTACACAGTGTGTAGATGTGCATATTACCAGGAAATTCTGATTCCATTATTTTTTCTGGGAATTTCGGCACTTTTCAACTTAGGTTTTTGGCCATATCTTGAATATAGAGATGAACAGTTTGTCAGCACAACTCCTCTTAAACCGCTGCACAGAATTTGGACAAACTTTGCAGATATTTAGTACACAGTGTGTAGATGTGCATATTACCAGGAAATTCCGATTCCATTATTTTTGCCTTAAGAGTTTTGCCTTTTATTGAAGAAACTTTCCAGCTAGGTAATAAGAAACTCCACTGGAATCAGCTTTTTATAATGAAATTCTATGTGAAATATTTTATGACCTTAAAAGACCCCTATTGATTTTGAGATCAAAATATTAATGGTTTAACACAAACACACACTCACACACACACCATCTTCGATAGTTCTCTCCCCCCCCCCCCCCCTTCAAATTGGTGTGCTTTGCCTTAAATAATTTCATAAGTACAGTATATAAACAGATTCATATGACTACATCATAATTTTGTTTCCATCAATTATTTAAATGTGTAAACTGTCATGTGTTGGACATGGACTTACACTCATTAACAAATCGAAATCACTGAGGAATTTAAATAACAGTTTGTCAGCATAATTCCGGCTCTGAATTTCCTGAAACTTTGTAGGTATTTCAGAATAATGTATAGATTTGTATATTACCAAGAAATTTTGATTCCATTATTTATCTAGAAACTTCAGCCCAGTTAAATTTGTAACATACAAAGATTTGAATGTCCTTATATGCAAGAAGTTTTGATGTGATGATTTTTTGCAAGTAATGCCCCTTTTTTGAATTATACTGTGTATTTAAAATGAACTGTGCCATTCATTACGTGTTGCATTGTCGAGTTTTGGGGAAGCGTGGGGTATGTGAGCTTGCTCACTTTCTCTTTCATTTTTTATTTTTTACATCAAGAAAATGATATTGCCTATATGGAATATACACCATTAAGAAAGCGAACGCGATTTTTCTTCATCTCTACTACAATGTCTTTCAAGATTTCCTGTGTACACTAAAAAGGCACACATGAACTAAATAATTTTAATAGAACTCCTTTAAGCTATACGATTTTTTTCGAAGTCCTAAAAGTGTTGTATAGAGGGTCCACTGGTTTGTTAAAATAATAAATTTTTTATCATTATTAAACACTTTTATATTTTTTTTCTGTATGGCCATTACATCATGAATTGAAACTTGTGTATTGACTGGTTATGTATCTTGCGAGACCCGAGCGGTTTCCTTATAAATAATTATCGAATATATAATTATTTTGCCCATGCATCGCAAGATTGACACTGAATGTTGATAACCGAACATTTGTCTACCGCTGTAATCAAATAAACAACATAGCCATAGGACCCTGAGCACGTGTCTCTCTCTCTCTCCCTCCCCCTCCCCCCATTCCACATATATTTTTACCGATATATACTATAGAAAACATAGCAACTTTATGCTTGTGTCCTTTAAAAAATAACGTCTAATAACCGTGATAACCTCTGTTGTTTTATTTTTTTTTGGGGGGGGGGGGGAGGGGTCTTTACATTACATTTTTATTATTTCCTACGGGCCTGAACAAAGAGAAATCATTATCTTTATTAACCATGTATATTTCAGCCATCCGTACTCAGGAGCTGTCTCTTGGTTTTACAAACTAGGTCACTGGTTACTTTCTAATACCTTGTCACAAACTATATCCACTTTGAAACCCGTGTTGGTCACTGGTCACTTTCTAATACCTTGTCACAAACTATGTCCACTTTGAAACCCGTATTGGTCACTGGTCACTTTCTAATACCTTTTCACAACCTAAATCCACTTTGAAACCCTTATTACTTTTTATCATTAATCGCTATAAGCTAGTCACTTGTTTAATTGCACATTAATAATTCTCATCGACTACAATAAGCCCCCCCCCTTTCCTCTTTGAATCCGATTAACAATATTTATTATTATGACCTCAAACCTGTAAACAAACTAGATAATACGATATAGATATTCTTAATATAAATCTATTGTAATATCTAAGAAGTTATTATATAAATTAAAGCATACTTTGCAGACCAAAAACCCAATATTTTTCTCATTTTGTTCTGATATATAGAACACTCTTTCTTGCATTGTAATATAATTTAATTTTGTTTGTATTCTAGTCTCTGATTGGTTAATATCCAAAAAGGAACACAAATTATTTCTGTATAACTTGGTTTGGTATGGGGACACACCCCCCTGACAACCAGCTGAATCATCTGTATCCATACAATCCTCTCATTTCCAGTCCTCGGGATTCATGGAAAATTCCAGATTGAATAAATATACCTTTAACTTCAAACAATAATTCGATCTTACCACATGTAAACAAGCTGCTAGGCCTATGTATCAGTTTTTACCTCCCCTCGCTTCCCATCACTTCCGTTACTTCCGTTACTACGGTTGTATTATTGAGCGGCAAATTTGAACTAATAAAAAGCAACGAAATTTTACACCCATATTATTTAATGATTTTAAAATTAAATTATAAGGAATGACTCTAATTCTTGACCAAATTATTCGAGTATAACCTGGTTTGGGTCAGTTTACGCTGTTTTATAATCCGCTTCGCGGATTATAAAGCGTAAACTGACCCAAACCAGGTTATACTCGAATAATTTGGCCAAGAATTAGAGTCATTCCTAAAATAATCAAATAAGCTCTTCAGTTTGAATATATTCAACGATTTCTTGAAGGTCAGAACTTAGCAAAGGGGAGTAATTGAATAATAAACCGCCTTTTGATTGCTTAGTTTGGATATTGAATCTCGTATTTCGAAATTTGAATCTCGAATCTCGTATTTCGAAATTCGAATCTCGAATGAGCCTTCTGGGCTTTCGTAAAATACGACGTTACCACTGTAGATTTCTAAGCGCCATAAAAAATTTTGGTCACGTTTTTGTACAATTACTGAAATACGTTAAAATTAATGTTTTAAAGTCGATTGTAACAAAATAAGTTTTAATATAAATTATTGTTATTATGGAAACAGATCTTCACAAAATATAAAATTTTCAAAGTGTCACAAAAAGGTTTTACACTCCTGACATACTGAAAATCATTTAGGGGCATGGCTTTTTGTGTTCTTAAGGTATCAATGAGATATTTGGCAGACATTTAGCCAGTATAAAAAAAAAACAAAAACAAAAACAAAAAACAAAACAAAACAAAAAAAACAAAAACAAACAAACAAACAACAAAAAAAAAAAAAAAAAAAAAGCAAACCAAAAAAAAAAAAAACAAAAACAAAAAAAAAAAAACATGCTGAGCTTTAGACATTTATTCACATAGTCTGATTTTTAGAAAAGGTTGATAATATGTGCCCAATTATTATTTTAAAATCACCCATAATATCTAAGTAATATAATATTTCCCTAAATATTTTAATACATTTATCAGTATAACAATTTGTGATGTATTTATCCAAGTCATTTTTTTACTATTATAATATATTTTAACTATTTAGAGAAACTCCTCTTGGTGTACCGAGAAGTTCGTTTTCATCAACGACTGATATAGTGGTAAAGTAAGTACTTCAGGAGATAAACATGGGAAAAATCACTTACATTTAGTATATTTCCTCGTATGATGATATTCTGAGAAAATTCAAAGACCAAGCAAAGATGAATCATAAAAAGATAGGGTAAAATTTAGCTACTTCAGTTATTTGTTTTGCAGAAGTTGGTTGAATATTTTATTTACATTTTGCTCAATTCAATAGGATACCTCATATTAAATTTACTGTCAAGGCTTTCAATTATTAATTCAAAGAAGAGAAACTTAAATAGTAAAAATTTGGATAAGACTCAAAGTAAAATTATTTTACTTTCTGATCCCTTTTTTCGACAAAGGAACAAGGAAGGAATGTAACTTTAATCTTTGATTTATATTTAGATCTTCCGGTCAACGTAATCAGAAGTAAAGTGTTCAGGAAAAGTCACTAAAGTGCTGTGGCATAAATTACCATGCATCCTCTAAATGCAATTGCATATCATTCATACTACTTATGAGTTGGATAGGTAGTCATATGAATGTTCCCGATATGTTGACACACTTTGACAACCCTCTGGAAAATATAACTTTTATTATGTAATTGAATAATTACTTGATTTCTGATTGGCGGAGATCCAATATTTCAAAGATCATATCAATTTATGCCCACCTGCAAGAGGTGAACATAAGCATTTATTTTTCCTACTATGGGACCGGTTGCTGTAGCTTTGTGGAAGAGTTCCAGCTTCGCAGTTCGATTCTCGATCCCGGTGAAGCGTCAAACCTAAGACGTAAAGATAGCTAGAGACGGTTTCTTTGCCAAGATCATGGCATTTGAAGAGAAATTCTCGGTGTTACAACGCAAAATTGAATAACAACGCTTAATGTAATAATCCGGAATTACTGCATTTTGCGTTATTACATTTTGCGTCGAGATCAACGCAAATTGTAATAACGCAAAATGTATTAACACGATTTTAGGATTATTACATTTTGCATCGTTACATTTTGCGTCGAGATTAAGCAAAATACAACAACGCAAAATGTTATAACACTTTTTTGGTGAGTCAGATTGAGAATAATTTTCAAATGAGTAGTGGATGAAGAAAATAAACGGAAGGACAATAAAACAAAAGGAAAAAAAACATACGCTTATTCTTACAATAGATCTGATTCCATCATATATTGATATCATTAGCCATTTAAAATCAAGTGATATTCAAATCATAGGTGTTGTAGAAACCTGCGTGCCTACGTGTGTGTGTGTGTGGGGGGGGGGGGGGGGTATTTCGTTGATCAGTGTATCTGTTTGCTTTTGCTTTTTCATAGGCACATGCACGAAATTTAGAAAAGAAATCTATTCATTTTAACTGGCAATTCTAAATATAGCGGGAAGGGGGTTCTTGACAATTAAGATATCATACTGTTTTATAAATCATGTGCATTGCAGACCAGCAAAAATAAATTTCTCTCTCTCTCATTCCACTTATAATAAAATGGATCCTTTCTGCATGCACATAAAAATACAATGATCAACATACGAAATAACCCCTTAACCCCCCCCCCCCCGCTTCTCCTCACCAGACACACACACTTCTAATTTGCTAAACAATGTAAACATGCACGTTGTACATGCATATCAAGAGCTATTAATGGACCCATGGCCAATCTTTGGTAATCAAGAATGTCAGTAATGGATATATAATACAGACTGATTCATAAACAGACGTGTCAATCAAAGTTAAGTTAATTTTTTGTAAGTATTCAATAGAAATGTCAGCAACAGATTTTAAAATATACGATTAGATTTAGTAATGTTCGTAAAAGTCGTAACGTTTGTCTAATAATCATAGGTCTGTCTGTTTAGTAAATCGAGTTTTCCCATTGTTATACGTTTAAATCAATTTTGTGATGTTTCGCATTGAAAACATTACAAAAAAATAATTATATTTGCTATATTACATTTTGTTTTATTACATTTTGCGTTGTTTTCAACGCAAAAAATAAGTAACGCAAAATGTAACAACCAAAAGTGCGTTATTACATTTTGCGTTAATCCCAACGCAAAATGTAATAATCCAAGTTTTTACATTTTGCGTTGTTATTACATTCATACAAGTGAAAAGTTCTTGAAATGGACGTAAAACTACAAACAATCAATCAACCTATAATGGATTAAAAAAAAGATCGAAAATTCTAAACTAATACAGCTGGTTATGTTCACCTGTATCAAAGCTCCCAGGTGTACAAACATTTATTTTCTATACAGGACGAAGCATATGTCGGAAATTTTAAATTGTTCAATTTGTTATGCTTATTAATGTCATGACTTAGTCCCAATAACCTAGTACTTCGGTACTAGCTTGAAAATGCGGATATATATTTAATTGCTGTGGTAAAATTTATAAATTTATTTCAAAATTAAGGATTATCTCCCTCGTGCATACATGTCGCTCTGGCCCTTCAACGTATTTGGCTCCAGTCTTTGGCACCTTTTTACAGCTCGTCCAAGTCTTTTTTATTTAAATATTTTGGATTTCCGGCTTGAACATCATTGAAGAGACAAATTGTCGAAAAGCGTTACGGTATCTAATGCATCAAAATTGGTACCTTATATAATTTACGTTTTGACCCCTGAGTCGAAGTCTCTGCTGGTGGACTGTTTGTCCCCGAGAGTCTTTACAGCCCAGTAACCTAGTACTTCGGTACTAACTTGAAAATACAGATATATATTTAATTGCTGTGGTAAAATTTAGAAATTTAATTCAAAATTAAGGATTATCTCCCTCATGCATAGCTCTGATCCTTCAATGTATTTGGTTCCAGTCTTTGGCACCTTTTTTCAGCTTTTCCAAGTCTTTTTTTATTTAAATAAATCCAACGTTTCGGCTTGAGCATCACTGAAGAGACATAATTTATCGAAATGCACATCTGGTGCATCAAAATTGGTACTATATATGATTTACATTAGTTAAGCCTTCAGCAGTTTAATTCATTAAGAGCCATAAATTCCATAGAGAGTATTCCCAAATATTTACATCTATGTACATAAAGATGTAAATACAAAATTGTCACCAAGTCACCAAGTACTTACATTTGTACATAAAAACACAAAATAATATTTTCTGCAGTACACGAATGCATTCTTCTAAAAAACAAACATAAACAATCAAGAATTATGGCAAGGTTTGCTTATTATTCAATCACATAATAAAACAATTACTGCTGTTTTCGGTAAATACGATAGTTTTGCAAGTATCCATGCTTACTCTTCGGGCTTGGTGAACATTGTAATCCTTGGGTAGCTAAATCATCGTACTGACCCAAAAAAATCAATAACTGGATATTGTCTTATATAAGGAACGTATCTCTTACTTACATTTAAGAGAAAAGGTTGAAGACAACGAACAATGATCAATCTCAAAAATCTTTAAACAACACAAATCGGTGAAGTGGACACAAACACTGACCCCTCGAAAACGACTGAGGCGGGACAAGGCACCCAGGAGGAGAAAGCACTCCTCGTCGAGCGGCCAAACCCGCCATGGGACCCTTGCACCGACCAGACAGACGGATTACTCCTCAGCCAAATCCAGCACAAAAAAAGGCCTAACCATTGGCATGAAATAAGTCAGCCAAAACATGACCCAGTGATAGGCCATATTTGCCAACAAGGCCACCAAAACGACCATAGAACTTACGGAAGGCTGACATCAAACGAGGTGGTCGAAATCCTTGCAACATTAACTTATCTCTCAGTAGCATGCCTCGAATAAAAAAACTGATCGTACCCGTATAACGTTAAGTAACGAATATACAGTTAATTTTCGATAAACCGCCGCCTTTTGTTATTTAGAAATCATGGCGGTATAACGAATTTGGCGATGAATTGAATTTCCCATCTTTGGGGAAACAAGAAATAGAGTTATCGTTCTTGGAAATAAAACATTAAACGTTTATATTCTTAGAATTATATAAAAACACATTTCAAAATTTGACAATACCTCAAATAGTTTTTTTTACGTACAATAATAATGAATTTTGTTTTAAAATAAAATTTAAAATAAATACATGTACTCGGGTACAAACATGTAAATCTGAACGTCTAACATTAAAAAAAGGCTGTGTCAAACTTCGTGATCTATTGCCGACAGTATGTAAAATGAATTCCTGTAAATACATTGTTTATGGCATCGTTGTTGCTAAAACTTTCGCAATTAATACTGTATCACTATTTTTAAAGCAAATGTTGCATTGTTTGAAGAAGGGATCGTCAAACTTATAACTCAAGTTTAACAACCACTTTCGTGGCAAAGCCATGTTTAAATCATTTTCATTGAACAGAAAACAAAATTATAATTACAGCTGACTTTAAAAATTATTGTTTATTTAATTCTTTAACTATATGTGTACCTTGTCTGGCTTTACAAAGGTGATCTAGATAGCGACAACCAATTAGCCGCTTCACTGATCACATGCACCTGTGGCGGTATATCGAGATAATTGACACTTTGAAATGGACGTTTGTTGTGAAAACAGGGTGGCGGATGGCGGTATGCGAATTTGGCGTTATAAAAAGAATTTTATATAGCAGGAAAAACGTTCCTGAAAAATCATGGCGGTGTTGCGAGAATGGCGATGAATCGAATGGCGATAATTCGAGAATTGACTGTAGATGTATTCAACCTACAACTGTACTTTTATATGTGTAATGAACGCAATAAAGGTCTTTGTAATCTTGAGGTAGCATACTACTTACCAGCGTTATGCATGCGTTCCACAAAATAATTAAGTTAAACACCTTTAAAATACGTTTTTCAGCTTTTGAAAAAGAAAAAAAGAAATTGACGTTACATGTAAACATATTAGGACAAATTTATTAATACGTTTATCATGCGTAACAATAGTGAGAGGACTTAACAACCTATTTTTGGATCCTCTAGTTATACTTCTAACAAGCTGAAAATGAAGTAAATCAAAAATATTTTGCAAGCAATTGCAACATAACACGCCTATATAGCATACACGCCCACAATGACTTGACGCCTACAGCGAAGTAATAGTCATTCCCTGTGAATTTAAAACTTAACGGATATTATACAATTATGGACTCTTTCGGTGGTGAATATGGTTTGTTATTCACCAGAAAAATATCAATATTGACCGAGGTGAAGCCGAGTGAATGACAAACCATATTCACCACCGAAAGAGTCCATAGTTGTTTTATGATATAGTCAGGATTTGAATGAATAAGACATTGAAGGCTGCATGGCGACTCCATTTTCATTATCGAACTTCTGTCTTAGAAAAATTTAAAAAAGTCCAGATTATAACTAATAACTTCAGTGTTTTCCTTTCGCTGTTTGTAAGGCATCGAAAAGTTTGGAAAATAATCCTACGAGAAATTTTCCTAAAAGTTTTCCTGCTCAGATATATACAGCATATTCAGCTGGCTCCGGCCGTTGCAACCATTGTTTTCAACGTTGTTTTAGGTATTGATTGTGACGTCACAATGCCGCTGCACGTGCACTGACCCTTCGATGAATACGACTTCAAATCCAGTGAATATGTAGTATTATGAAATGTTTGCGTTTGTATAGATTATATAAGGACTATTTATAGACTATATAATAAAATCAATTATTCTTATTCATAAAATCAGTGAAAAGTATATTCTTTATTGGAGAAACAATTTTGCCCTTATCTTCTCATCCTGTGAAGGGTACTGGCTTCGTGATCGGGAGGCCCGGGTTCGATCCTCGCTCGCCACGTCGCGTGAAACTTTTAAAGACGCAAACATAGGTAGTTACTGTTCCTTCGCCAAGGGCCCGGCACTAACAATGAAAGTATCGGGTCTTTTGGATGAAACCTTAAAACCGAGGTCACGGGAGGCGTTGGCACGATAAAAAACCCTCAATGCTCAATAGCCCTGAGTGCCTAGTGTAGGTCTAAATTTGAAGTCCTTCATCGGCACACGGTGATGTTTCTATATGAGTGAAAACTTCTCGAACGGGACGTTAAACAACATACAATCAATCAATCTCATCCTGTGTTTCAAAGTATGATGCATCATGAAGGATAGATCCTCAGCCAGGAAGGATAACTCTTAAATTTATTATTTTAATTTAAAAAAAGTCTCAAAATGAAGCTTGAAATTGAGATCTTTTCGTCGATCAGTTTTCATTTTATGTATCTTAATAATGATTCAAGGTTCTTTGAAGTCTTAGAACCGATCTTATAAAAAGTTGATATTTTTACCCCATAAAAGAAAAAAAAGGTTAATTCATTTTTAGAGTAATCGAATTTCCGTAAGTCTAGCATTAGATACCACTGTTAATTAGCATGATTTGAAATGAGATGTGATATGTGATGTCTAGCAATGATAACACAAGCTTCTTACACTATGCATTATATGGCAATTGAAGTAAAAAGAAGAACTAAAATACTGTACAAGCATAAAAAAGATGCAATTTTCTCCAAATGCCTGGACACCTATATTTTTCTATCCTAAATTATATTTTTTGATCAATTTTCAACTAGAAAATGCATAGCTGGTATATTTATTCGCATTTCCCGAAAATATACATGAGATTTTATAATTTTCCCTATGTAATATGATGAACTATAATGATAAACTTTGAAAAAATTCCATTAGTAAATTCACGTTACTATGTGAAATCAGAAACATTTTCAATTACTTAAAAGCTATTTTCAGAACCTGAGGATCGGACTACCTTAAGAGCCCTCTATACACTGCACACTAGAGAGTTTCTGACTTTGTGGTATTTTTATGCAGATAAAGTGGTCTGCCCTTTGATCAAGAATAAAATAAATTGAAATGTACATTTTGTTACTTAATTTATGATCAAATCAAGCATTAATAACACTTTAATAGGTCAAGATGAATAGACAGAACACTTCATTTGCGGGTATTTTGCCCACCTAAGTAAACAACAGTGATTTCTGTTCATCAGTACTTCATCGTCTTTAAACATTTTTCCTAGGGGTGAATGCAAGGTACCCTATGTTGAAAATGTGATAGATAAGCTCAATACTGACACTTTTACACACTAAAATTTTCTCAATGTCCAAAAAATATTTTCCTCTAGTGTATAAAGGGTCCTTAAATTTTGAATAAGTCGTCTATTTGTACTTACAATATATAAATTAGCGTGGACTTAACAAACAGGTGATCATCAGGGTTTTTTAATGCCTATATATATTTATTCAAATGTAATATTAGCTCAAAAATAATTGAAAAAAAAAATGATGAAGTCTTTAAATTTATTTTAGGCAGTAGGTTTTTAAAACAATTTTACTCGTTCATGAAGTTCCTGAACTAAAGTGACTTCTTCGAAATGAATATTTCTTTTTCATGCTTTGCACGATAATTATGTCCTGAGCAGTTGTATATTTGCTTATGATTTGTGGATTATCATCGTAAAAAATAGTAGCGGTTATTAGTGTAATTACACAACAATGAAATAATATTAAACATTAACTATTTTATATTACTTTAGGATAAACGATAATGACGTGGCGGATACAATTGATGAAAGGTGAGTTAAAAAAAATTGAGCATCTACATGTAACAATCAGTAATTTAAAAGTAATTTCCTTACACTAATTTCTTTTAACATTTTTCGAAATTTATTGCAGGATTGCTGTGCCATTATTCCTGTCATTGGTAATTGCCGTCGCTGTTTTAATATATGTTTTATATTTGGTTGAGAAGAGATGGAAGAGAAAGAGAGTTTTTAAAGGTTTGTCAAATCAAAACGAAATATCTATGACAAATTAAAATCTGAAGAAGTAAAGGCATCTATAGTGTGTTTCAATCTCATCACTTTGTTTAGGTACAGGAATTGATGCAGAAACTTTTTTTAGAGAAAGATTTAAAGGTGATGAAGACGAAGGTAGGCTTTATTCAACATGAGGACCTAATCATGTTTCAATAATAAAAAATACATGTATAATTTTTGATCTGGCAACGTTTAATAAAAAGAAACTAAGGTACTAAAGCATATCAAAAATTATTACTATAGTCATTATTATATTCTATTATTTTAATTATATTATATAAAACTATGTTATTCTGTTTTTTTCCCTATTACTTTTCTTCCAGCTGATTTTGTGCACACGGTTTCTATGAAATAGTTAGGTCGATTTGCATGAAACTTTAAGATCTGATACAGCAAAACACGCTCATAGCGAACACGCTTATAATGAATTGGCGCTCACAGCGAAGTGATTTTCATTCCTCTTGACTTTAAAATATATTGTAAATAACTGATATAACGAATTAGGCTTATAACGAAGCAAAGTCGTTCGTCCCTGGCACTTCATTTATAAATGTCTTTTACTGTAGATATTTATTTAATCTTGATAGGAAATTTTGTTTGTTGATGACGTCCCTTCCGGTTGTGAGATATGGACGATTTTCTGATTTAAAGGGTCGGCTTGTCCTGGAAACTTCAAAACGAAAGAAATTGAGTTGAGATTTTCAGTGAAACTAGAAGAAAGATTGTAAATATGCCATTTGGCGTGCATTTCTCTCCAGATGAAAAACTCCGAAGCTTGAAAAATAGGCGAACAAGCATCTCGCAAAATTCAACAAATTTTCTTTATTTTCTTCATAATATCTGCGAACACTAAAACATATAACACAAAAGTTGTGCAGAATAATAGGACCTTTAATTTGATATTAAGATAAAGGGACTGACCTGTCAAATTAGGGGTTTGGAGGGGCCAAAAGACTTTAATCCTTAACAATTCAACGATCAATATTTTGTTATAAATTACTGAAACAAAAATTTTATCTAAACAATCTGCAACAATATTTCACAGAGTGTTGATTACGTGTTACGTAATTAGGGACTATAAAGGACCAAAAGGCTAAATATTTGACGCTATGTATTTCGAAAAGGGAAAGTATTTTGATGAGCAGTATTGAACAAAAGATGTTCAGAATAATGTTCTGGACAATGTGCAATCATCTAAATTTGCAAAACGGCCCCAGTAAGGACTTGAACGGCTTGGTCCTGAATATTTCTATTCTTCATAGCTCGAAAGCAAAAAAAAAAAAAACGTGAAAAATTGTTGAACGAAAATCTCCAAACTCAAAGGATTTTTAATTGTTATATCAAGAAAAAGGGGCTGCCCCTCAAATTAGGGACTCAAAGGGTCAAAAGACCTTTAACTCTTTAACGATCAATATTTTGTTATTAAAGGTGCTTGGACACAGATTTGAAGTTAATATTTTTGCAAATTTTCTGTATAATTTCATGACTTGTATGTTGCTATAGCATTTTATACTAAAATATAATAAAAATCTTATTTCATCTCGAAGTTATTAAAACTTCTATTTTCTGGACGCGTTGGATTGACACAAGCTTTCACATATTTTAATTTTATTCTTAATACTTAAGAAAAGTGGCAATTTTATTTCGTATTAATGAAAAATATTAAAACTATAACCCAGAAAATTCAGAGTAGAAATGTTCGAAAGCAAAATCCATTCACAGTATTGTAAGTCCGTGCTCAGTGGTGTGTGCAGAGATTAACAATTGAACACACCCGGTGAATCGTACACATTAATAATAATAATATAATAATAATAATACTTTATTTAAAGAAGGTAACCTGATTAGTGCAAGCACTATTCTTCCCCAGGGCCTTCTGTCAATAAACATTATAAAGTTAACATTGTTATACACATACAAACATATAATAAATATATACATAAATATACAAAGACAAATATGAATCACAAATTATTCTGACATTGTTTTACATAATGTTTTACTTGTTTCTTGAAAGCATTAAGAATTGGTGACATTTTTATATGTACAGGTAAATCATTCCATAACATGGCACCAGAGTACTGGAAGGAATTTTCAAAAAGTTTACATTTATGAATTGGCACACACAAGTCAACATTAGATTCAGATCGGAGATTGTATTGGTTATTACTTTGAAATTTAAATAAGTAGGGCAAGAATTAAAGAGGGATTTATATAGTAATACATATTTATTTACAGTAAGTTGTTCATAGACAGTTAGCCAATCAAGTTCATCAAAAAGAGGTCGTGAGGGTGCATCAGGGGGAGCATCTGAAATATACCTTGCAGCACGTTTTTGAAGCTTATGAACTCTGTCAAGATTTGATCGGGATGTATTGCCCCAAATTGTAAGGCAGTAATCAATAGTAGGCATGATATATGCATTATAAAACAGCTTGCGTGTTTGAGTGGGAAGATACTTTTTAATTCTTCGGAGGGTAGAAATTTTATGTGACAGGGACTTACACACATGGTCGATATGTACATTGTACTGTACAGAGTTATCTAAATATACTCCAAGAATCTTCTCATGTGTTACGTTGTCTAGCTTCTGATTTGATATGTATAAAGAAAAATCATGCTCTGAGAATTTTGATCTCTTCTGATGTGTGCCTATTAACATGCATTTAGTTTTTGAAGCATTAAGTACCATTTGATTCTGAGAGCACCATTTTTCTATACAAGCAATGTCCATTGATAATGCATTTACAATAGATTGGGAATCTTTGCCGGGGACATGTAGAGTGGCATCATCTGCAAACAAATCTATGTTTGAATTTTTAATATTAAGTGGAAGATCGTTAATGTAAAGTAAAAACAGAAGAGGCCCTAGTATAGATCCCTGTGGAACTCCCGCTGTGACTTGCTGATAAGATGATTGTTTGTTAGACAGATGGACACTTTGAAGTCTGTCACTTAAATATGATCGAAACCACTGTAAAGTTATTTCATTAAAATTATAACACTGTAGCTTTTTAAGAAGAATTTCATGATTTACTAGGTCAAATGCCTTACTGAAGTCAAGAAAGACAGTACCAACAAGCTTGCCTTGATCCATTTCATATAACCATTCATCTGTAATTTTTGTTAGGGCTGTTTGACATGAGTGCAGTTCTCTGAAACCTGATTGAGATTCTATTAAAAGATCAAAGTTTGAAAATAGAGATCGGATATATTTTGCCACATGTTTTTCTATAATTTTTGATAATGTCGGTAAAATAGAAATGGGTCTGTAGTTATTTGGATCTAGTTTGTTTCCCTTCTTAAAAACTGGTGTAACTTTGGCAAGTTTAAAACTCTTAGGAAAAATACCAGTTGTAATACTAGTATTTATTATGTGGGTCACAGGTTTATGTATTATTTGTGCAGTAAGTTTTAATAGACGTGGACCAATGGTATCTTCACCTGATGATTTACTAACGTCTAGCTTATTAAGTAAGTAAAGTACTTCATCGGGACTTATAAGCGGGATACCAACTATTTCTGTAGCCATTTTAGATTGTACAAAATTCAAAAGGCCGTTAATGTCACACTCCTCTTTATTTACACCTTCAAAGAGTTTAGTAGAGATATTTGAAAAATGTGAATTAAATATCTCTACAATTTCTTGTGTATCCTCTGTAACATTATTATTTTGTGCCAGTGCGGTCGGAATATAATTTTGTGGAGTAGAGGCTAATTTATTTAATGCGTCCCACATCTGGCGTGGATTTTTGTTTTGCTCTATAGTTGATTTTTAATAATTTATTTTTGCATTTTCGATAAGTGATGTTACCTTATTTCGCCATATTCTATAGTTTTCAAAGTCTTTATTTTTATGGAAGTTATTGCGCATGTGTTGTGCTTCGAGAATTTCTTGGGTTAACCATTTTGGTCTTGCATCATACTTCACTCTTTTTGTTGTTATTTTTGCATGTTTGTCTAGTACAGTATTAAAAAGTGAATAAAAATTTTTTAATGTATCATTTGGATTAGAGAGTGAATCTAAAGATTGGAAATTAACCTTTTCCAAGTCTGAGAGAAAGTTTATTTCATTAAACTTTTTGAAGTCTCTATATGTTATCTCTGTGTGTTTATACTTCCTCACATAATCATGTAATGTTCTCGTAAAACAAATAGGATAGTGGTCAGAGACTGCAATTGGCGGTACTACAGATTCACATATGTTCTCGGGTAGGTTAGTATATACATGATCAATTAGGGTTGAGGAGACATTTGTTATCCTAGTGGGTACATTAATTATCTGTGAGAAGTCATATTCTTCAAAAGCTGAGGTCCAGTACCTTGGGGGGTCTTTCATCAGGTCAATATTAAAATCACCTGTTAAAATAATTTCAGCATCGTCACAGCGGGATGCACAATTTATCTCCCGTGTAAGACTTTCTACCCAACAGGTGGTAACAGATGGGGGCCTATATGCGGTACAATAAAAAATTGATTTTGAATTTGGAATGTTAATTTCAAGCCACATTGTTTCTATGTCTCCCTTTTCAAAATCATTGCGACATTTGTAATGCAAATTATTGGAGATATATACAATTAGTCCTCCCCCCGATTTCCCTAATCTATCCCTTCTCTCAAAATTAAATCCATCGATATCTAATTCACAGTTGTCCGTTTGTTCATTTAAAAATGTTTCACAGATACCAAATACATCAATAGAATGATAGCCTGATAAAAGAAGCTTAAGCTGGTCAATTTTAGGCAAAATGTGACATATATTTAAATTTCCAAATCTAAGACCTTTTTTGACGAGTCCAAAATTAAATGAGTGTGAATTTGAATTTTTCTTGTTTGATTTCTCGTTGATTTCAGGATTTAATAAGTTAGAATTTCTTGTTGATGAACTTGTAGTCAAGGATGTACATGTATATGTTTTCCTAGGAGATACATTTTTAAAAGAACAATTTGCATCACCGTCATTGTTAAAACGTGAATAGGACATAAAATCATTATCTAGACTCGATCTTGGTGATATATGATTAGTATTCTGTAAATTACATACTTGTGAGCATTTGCATGATATTTCACCACATTCATCACAAAGACTGATTAAAACACTAAAGGGGGATTTTAAGAGGAATGGTTTTTCGGCATTATCCTCTTTGCCGTATTCCTAATAGGAACAGTGTTTTGCTTTATGACCCGGAGAGTTGCAGTTCCAGCAAACAATTTTATGCCCATGCCTACAATTCCGTTAGGAATGTCCATTTTCACCGCAATAATAACACATATTCTCATTACCAGTTGCATTTTGTGTATCACTCAGTCGACGGGTTTTAATGAATGGAATGTGGGCATCATAGGATTTCAGGAGAGTAGATGTTCCCTTGTCGGATAAATGAATCCCATCCTTCCAGAACAGATCTGATGACTTGAATTTATTTTGGAGAGAGATCATGTTACATGTAACACTATATTCCTCACAGACGAATTTTATCATTTCATTCATGTGAGTAACATCGGTATCTCGTCGTGGTAGTATTTCCGATACAAAAATTTCGGTATGTGGGGATCTTCTCTGGATATCAAGCACAATTTCAGTGAGATCACATTCACTGGTCTCAATTTCTCTGTCGTTGGCAGCATCATTACCCCCGCCAAAAAGGATGATTGACCGAAAGGGTGTTAGGTCAGTTTCCTGGAGAATTTTCCTAATGTCAGACAACCGAGCCCCTCGTTCGGACAGCAACATGTCTCAATAATCCTCGGGTTATTCGCTGGAGAATGGAGTCGCCAATTATTAATACATTAAGAATAACAGGGCTCGTGCCCTGTTTACAAAAACAGTTTACGTTTCACGGGTGTGTTCAATTTGTTAAACTCTGTACACATCATAGAGCACGGACTGACAATACTGGTGAGATGGTTTTGCTTTCAAACATTTCTACTCTGAATTTTCTGGATTATAGATGTAATATTTTTCATTTATACATAACAAAATCGCTTCTTTTCTTAAATATTAAGGATAAAGTTAAAATTTGTGTAAGTGCAAAGATGTGTTAATCAAACGCTTCCCGGAATTCGTAGTTCCAATAGTTTTCAGATAAAATAAGTTTTTAATTATATTTTCGTGTGAAATGTTATTGCAATATATAAGTCGTGATATTATACAGAAAATTTGAGAAAATATTAAGTTCAAATCTGTGTCTAAGCACCTTTAATTACTGAAGCTAAAATGTTTATCTTAACAATCTGCAACAAAATGATATAAAGTTTTCATTACATGTAACGTAATTAGGAGGCGATTGTGGGCCAGAATGCTTAATCTATGACGCTTAAGAGTCCCTAATTTGAGGGGTCAGCCCCTTTTTCTTGATATTACAATTAAAAATCCTTTGATTTTCGTTCAAAAAGGAGAATTATTTTGATAAGCAATTTTGAACAAAGGATGTTCATAATAATATTCTGAACAATATGCTACATTTCAAATTTTGCAACTCGGCTCCAATATAGACATGAAGGGCTGACCCCTAAAAATTTCTATTCTACAAAGCCTCGAAATCGAAAATCATGAGATAAAAAATTAAAATATTTGTAGATTACTGCTTGTTGCGTTTCTTTTGCGTTTCAGTATATTTCTATTCTATATAGCTTCAAAACGAAAAGAAACTTCTGAATGGTTGCTGAACAAAAAAAACTCAATATAAAAAGACCCTCCATTTCATATCCAGAAAAAAAGGGGATAGCCCCTAAAATTATGGGTTCAGAGAGACCAATAGACTTCAATCTGTAGCTGTTTATAGATCAGTATTTTGCTATCAATTACTGAATTACTGAAGCTAAAATGCTTACATTTAACAATATGCAACAATATATTATAGAATTTTGATCATGTATTACGAAATTAGGGACCAAAAGGGACCGGAATGCTAAATCTTTGATGCTTTACATCTCAAAAAGGTGAAATATTTTGATAAGCAATATTGAACAGAAGTGTTTAGAATAATGGTCTAAACAATATGCAACATTTCAACTTTTGCAAAACGGCCCCATTAAGGACTGGAAGGACTGGCCCCCAAATATTTCCATTCCGCCTAGCTTCAAAACGGAAAGAAACTTCTAAAAATTTTCAAAATTAAAAGATCTTTCATGATCATTTGATATCCAGAAAAAGGGGGCTAAATCCTGAAACTAGGAGCACATATAAAGCAAAAGACTTTAATCTTTATCTCTGTAATGATTAATATTTTGTTATCAATTACTGAAGAAAATTGTTTACATTCACAACTTTTTCATTTAACAAATTACACACTTTAGTAAACATGGTAAAGTTCAATGCCTTTTCTGAAGCTTGTTCTTGTTGCTTAAACCACTTAAGGAAAACAGAAAAACTTAAGCTGAGTGAATATGTCATTTATTGCCAAGATAAATGACGAGAAGTGAAACAAAAGCATGTATAATATACAATTACAATAATGTACATTAAAAGCTGGGATAAGGTCAAATGATGAATAATTTCAATTTAGATATGTTACATTGCAACTTAGTACTTATCCAAGCTATTGTTATATATAATGATTACAAAGTTTGTGCAACAAGAAGGTGGCGTACAAAAAGAGGCGCCACTTCTATGTTACTAACAGGAATAATTTGAAAACAAGTTCAAATATATTGTAAATTGCAGAGAGAAAACACAGTTTACATGAAGAATAAGTGCATTAAACCTATATGATAAGGATAGTTAAAACAAAAGTTTCTCAATTACAAACATTTCCCACTAACATAATTATAATTGGGAGGAGGAAGGGAGGTGGTGGTTAAAATTACCATAACCTCGTGTTTCCACCGGATTTAAATATTGGGAACTCGATCCCGATTAAAGTTGAACCCGACCTTAATACAACATACTTATAATAACTACAAAATTTAATTGACTTGACATTAACAATATAAAAAGCTTGCATATAAAATATTTTACGAAACATAAAATTTTATTTATATTCACAACTTTTTCATTTAACAAATTACACACTTTAGTAAAGTTCAATGCCTTTTCTGAAGCTTGTTCTTGTTGCTTAAACCACTTAAGGAAAACAGAAAAACTTAAGCTGAGTGAATATGTCATTTATTGCCAAGATAAATGACGAGAAGTGAAACAAAAGCATGTATAATATACAATTACAATAATGTACATTAAAAGCTGGGATAAGGTCAAATGATGAATAATTTCAATTTAGATATGTTACATTGCAACTTAGTACTTATCCCAGCTATTGTTATATATAATGATTACAAAGTTTGTGCAACAAGAAGGTGGAGTACAAAAAGAGGCCACAAAGCATGCTAAAGGCTTGCATGACGCATGCAGCGCCACCCAAGGAAAAGGCATTTTCATTTGAATTACATTGAACTGAAAGTTGCCAAAAAGGAGTTTTTGTGAAAAGTATTTAATTGACTATGGTAACACTAAAATAATCAATTTTACAATTAACTGTATAAAATTTTAGATGTGTAAAAACAACGTTTATTAATATAATGTATACAAAATGGTGCATAAACCTGAACCAAACATGTATACCTCAATGATTAAAAATATACATGCATGGACTAAATACAGTTTATATGAGCAGTTATGTGCTGACCTCATGCACACTATTTATAAACAAATTTATGTTGAGCTCATGACTAGAATACAGATTATATGAGCAGCCATATGCTGACCTCGAGTACCTTTACTCACTGTCTATGCAGGCAGATTTTATAATACAATTTACATGAGCAGCCATATGCTGACCTTATGTATTATAGATCAAGACAATGCAGGCACATTTTTAAATACAATTTACATGAGCAGCCATATGCTGACCTCATGTATCTTAGGTCAAGTCAATGCAGGCAGATTTTAACAAACAATTTACATGAGCAGCCATATGCTGACCTCGTGTACCTTTACTCACTGTCTATGCAGGCAGATTTTATAATACAATTTACATGAGCAGCCATATGCTGACCTTATGTATTATAGATCACAGTCAATGCAGGTACATTTTTAGATACAATTTACCTGAGCAGCCATATGCTGACCTCATGTATCTTAACTCAAGTCAATGCAATGATCAAATTTACAAAATTAATGATAGAGCAATGAATAATGTTACATCAGAAGCTAATACATTGCCTAATCTTACTTACCAACATAGAGAACTGCCAGATGCTGACTTCTCTATTTATGATGTTCGGTGGCAGTACATGTATAAGAGGAAATATTTAACTTTGCAATCCTTGAGACCAAGTTTGGCAAATTTGAATTTGAAAGTATTTATCCTAATGTAATGCCTACTTGCATTATAGTGCCAACAATCAAGTTGGTGAATGACCTTTTCAGACAATTCGTTCTTTGCCACCTCTGTGGCAGCACAAATGCAAAATAATATCTGAATTAAAGGAGGAATCAAAGCCTTTAGAATTTATAACATGTTACAAGGGACATGCCATAAAACTGTGAGGAACTGGTTCACCAGATTTGAAGGTGAATAAAGGGCCAGATGTGTGTTGATATTGAGCAATATACAGTTTCAAAACTTGAATGGACAAACTGACAATTCAGGTTATTGTCTGTCAAGGTAATTGTTATCGAGTGCCTATCATGTGATTTTGGATTACCTGAGTGTGATCTGTGCTCAATTTACATTGTTCGCCTAAGTGCATGAAAGCATGAAAGGCAAGGAGGTAGAGTGCCAACAAAAAGATTCATATCTGCTTTTTGAACCCTGTGATATACAGCAGATAAAAATATGATAAGAATAATGTTGTGATTGAAAATTTAGTGTCAGCAGTTGTCTTTAACTGTTTGGGGACCTTTGATAACTTTCCTTTAGATATGATTGAAATCAAATGCAGCAACAACTAATTCATGTTTTGTCCCTGCTTGACAATTTTTTATTGACAACTGCAACAACAGCTATAATATCAGCCAAAATTTTTGATTACTCAAATAAGGAAGCTCAATTTCCATCCGGAAGACAATATGGAAAAGCTCTTTATAAAAATGTGATAAACTGTTTGAATGCCTAGCCAAGATTGCACAAACCATAATGACCCATATACAGATGCAAAGCCCAACTACCAGATGCATAGGTATACATACGAAATTTCTGTGAAAAAATCCATTCATCCCAATAAAAAAATAGATTTGCCATCAAATGATCAACAAGGAGATGCCATGCTTAAATGTCAGCACACTGATTTTAAGTACTGAGTTTATTTAGGAACATGACAATTTTAATCTATTAAGAGTATCAAAATTCATGAGCAGGTGCTACCACTTTACAAGCAAAATTAAGCACACCTAACAAAGACTGCAGTTCTTTTAACTGTCTTTCTTTCTATGTGCTGTATTTGCCAGCAATTGTATCATATTGAGAAGTTTGTCCACAGGTACTGACATCCCAAAAACTCCATATTCAAACAAGTTGTTGGCAAGACAGTTTAACATTTTAATCTCTTACCCAGGTTTTCCAAATTCTGAACATCAGAGAGTCATTTTGTGGTAATTCTGGTCCTAAGTAGAAAAAATCCTCAATGGGATGAGACAAACCAGAGGCCCGATATTTATCTAACATAATCCGTAAGACTGCGCTTAACCTCTCAAACAACTGACCTGATGACCTTGCCCCAAATGTAAACATTTATCGTAATAATTTGATCATCCTACATAAAGCCTAAAAAATGACAGTCTGAAGGGTGGAATGGGATATTTTGAAACCTGTCCATTATGTCTAACTTGACTAAATGTGTCCCGTCCCAAACGTCTTGATTAGCTGTATTACATTTCTATAAAATGATTATGCACAGCAGTATTTATCACGATACGTGTTTAATTACTGAATTACCCTCTGGAAAGAATAGGTAATGAATAATTCTGAATTCTACAAGTAGCTTCTTAGGCACAAGCCCTGATGGTGAACAAATAAGATTATCAAAAGGTTTAAATGTATGTAGACCTGAAATATGATTGAGCCCAAGTTCCTTATCCAACATTTTGTCGGCTATCATCAGACTCTCTTTTTTTTAACAGACGGATGATTGTTCCTGACAGAGGTAAAAAAAACCTCAATGTAACCAAGTTTAAAATCATATTTAAAACTGTAAACTTGAAAGTCAAGTAAAACCTTGTCATAACCCGGTAACTTTGAAGTAGCACTTCATGCTCTATTGTTGTTGAAAGTGTTTAATTTGCTGTTAGATTTGCTTCAGTTGATTTGCTCCATTTTTATTTTTGGTTGTTGTTTACTGTATATACTTGATATATTTGGCAGTTGTATTTAAGCAGTTTGCGGTGTATTGTAAGAAGCTAAAAGAACGAGTAAGAATGCAAGTTTTGACCATGTATTTGGTAATAGGAAGGTGCCAAGGGACCTCAATTAACTGACGAGCTAATAGCATTCTCTTCATAATATCTCTATGGGCCATCCCCATTGGAACTCCCAATTTCCCTAACAGTACAGCAATTTTTAAGAAGATTGGCATTCTCTTGGGGATAATTTTCTGTGTATATGGACACGAATATCAGAGAGGCTGATGTCCACTGGTACCATGATATGATTGTTTTGTTGACTGTGAGTTTAACTAGATGGCATTTTTTTTTTATTTGAGTTGAAATATTTTATTTTGGAATTGGGTTATAAGCATTTAAGGTCAATAAATTGACTGTATCTGCCACCTGTCTGACCATAAAACAAATGTTGAAGTGTGTTGACAAAATTAGTTATCTAAGTCACCACTGGTGTCAGAGCAGCTTACTGGAGATAATGATAATTTGTCATCCAACACAGATATGTGCAGTAAAATCCTCAGGAGGAGCTTGAGCATTTTGAGTGTGTAACTTGTCCTTCCTGGTGGTTGTGGATCTGCAACAGGTTTCCTTTCCTTAATCTTTGGTGGTATCTTATTCTACAATGAGTCCAAGCATGTTGTAATTTTCACACATGAGAATGTAATATGATACTAGTTGTACCCAACCCATTTATATGCACAGAATAATGAGACAACATGCTTCCATCTTCATCATGTTAAAGGTGGGGTTAACTCTTGGTACAATGAAAGTTGTCTAGATATCAGTATCATTTTAAGAATTAGCATGAACAGGTCAGGTATAATTAATATTAGCTGCAGCTCGTAATAAATAAAAGTTGAAAAAGTATATTCTCATTTCAGTTTAACTTAGAAATGAGCTAAAATAAACAAACTTAGCTGCAACTATGTCATGACAATTATGGGCAACCAATTTTATAAATAAATGAAAAGATCCTCCCAACTTCTGCAGTTGTTAGTAAGAGTAAAAAATAACATACTTGTTGCCTTCACATAAACCATAGGGATCCATAGGTGATCCCCCACAAATTGACCAAAACTGACACTGACATGCCAGTCATCATGGTCCACATTCATATTAGTTGCAGCTCATAAAAATAAAAGTTGAAAAAATTCTCATTTCTGTTTAACTTAGAAATGAACTTAAAAAAACAAACTTAGCTGCAACTATTGCTCATCATTATAGGCAACCCCACATTTTAAATAAATAAACAAATCTTTCCAACTCCTGCAGTTGTCAGGAAGAATAAAAAAAAAAACAAACTTGTTGCCTTTGCATACATCTATAGAAATCAATACAAACTGACCCGACAGCTTTCTATGAAGACAGCTGGCATAATGTGCAGAGCACCTAGTAATAAATATGATTAAATATAATCACCAGCACTGTCTTACGTGAATTAATATCAGCACAAAGCCAGCATTACCACTAACATAACAATCCATTAAACATGGGTAAATGTCCATATTGAGACTTACTAAACACTGTGTGTGTAATGCACTAGTATTGATACTTATCTAGTCCTGATTCTTTGCCTGTCCTGTCAAATTGAGAGGCATGGACATGTTTGTAGACATTTGCCCAAGAACCGGTGGTCATGCATATGGTTACTGTCTTTTAAGCAAACTCCATCACAGACCAAATACTTCCTATCTGAGCCACAGAATTTCCGGTGGTGACACTGAAGCAGTTTATTGGTATCAATCACTTTGGTATTCTCGGAGGGATGTCTCCGTAACAAATGTTCAATTATTACATTAGAAAGGTTATAAGTTAAAATTAAAAACTCTGTCAGTCCCATGATTCGTCGCTTCGTGTTGCCTGTGAGTCTGATAAATCATTACAAGCAGAAGGCAGAAGCCACCCTCAGTGTGGATATCACGAAACTGGAGTTTGCCAGATCGCGGGTCCTAGGGTCACATCTCAAGCCGACTCACTATCAAAGTGTCTAATTAGGAAATATTTTGATAGGCAATATTTAACAAACGATGGTCATGATAATTCTAAGTAAATCAGCAGAATAAAATCTAAGGAAGGAAATCTTTATATCATTATCTTTTGACAAACATTTCGGTTAAAATCACATCCCATCTTATCCAAAAATATCCAACTTACTTGTTGCTCGCAACGAGATCTGATCTAGTTATAATTATTCCGCTACGCCATTTGGAACCGAAAGACTTGTCTTTCATAACTTCTTGGAATTTTCCGACAAAATCTGAAATACCCGAGCCGTTTAAGTGACAAAAATATGACGTCACATACAAAGTTCAGTTGATTGGGGACGCTGTGACGGTACATATTGTCGTTTTGTACATATTGTCGTCGGCGACAATATGTACCCACCTTCACTGCACATATCGTCGTCCATCGGTACATATTGTCGCCGGCTGAAAAGTTACACATGGACATTTTGTCGTTGGCGACATTTTGTGCCTCATCCTCACTGTACATATTGTCGCCCCACAAATATTGTTGCTTAAAGATTTATTTTGTTGTTTTTTTTGGTAGTTTTGTGAATGTAATTGGTGTGCTAATCACACTGACGTATCTCGTATGTTATTTCAAACAGCGTGATTGTGACGGTACATTTTGTCGTCCTGTTCAAATTGTCGCCGGCGACAATGTGTACCTACCCTTACTGCGCATATTGTCGTCCATCAGAACATGTCGCACGACAATGCACGGCAATGCTCCATATAAATATAGACAGAGAAACCAAAAACTTCAAAAATGGTCATATACACTTAATTTGATCGCCGAAATATGGCTGAAATATTAACTAGGCGTTAAACAATCATATATAATCAATCAATAAATCCATTTAAATATGACTAATCGTTGCTTTGATGTGTTTTTGAAGATAATTTTTAAAGAATTTTCCATATATATATATATATATATATATATATATATATATATATATATATGTAAAACTTTGATCGCCCATTGTGGCCCCACCCTAAGCCCGGTTTGCTTTGAAGAAACTTGAATCTGCGCTACCTGAGTATACTTCTATATAAACATTACTAATCACGGACCTACTGCTGTTTTCAGTGGTGGATCCAGAAATTTCAGAACGGGGGGGGGGGGTGCGGGCGGTTCAGATTTTTTTTTTTGACAAGTAAAAAAAATTAAAGTCATTTGTATGTAAAGGTGTGTTACTATGTATGTTAAGTAAATTATTTAATTATAAATTTTTACTTGTGGACTAAATTGAGAGTATATACAAGTTAAACAAAATTAATTTACCAAAGTAGAACAAAAAATTAAACCACCGGGAAGGGGGGGGGGCGCCGGTGCTACATCTTTCTGGTTTTTTGAGATCTTTAAAGATTTTCTGTATATATTCCTATGTAAAACTTTTATCACCCATTTTGGCCCCACCCTACCCTGGGGTCATGATTTGAACAAATTTGGTTTTGTTTGTTTGTTGATATAATGTCCATCTCGAGAATTTTTCATTCGTATGTAGACGTCACTACTTCCCGTTGGAGGGCTGCAAATTTAGACCTATACTTGGCAGTTAGGGTCATTAAGAAGTGAGGGATCTTTTTCGTGCCAGCACCTCAAAATTGAACGTACGCTATGTATCGAAGCTTTCACAGAAGTATTATCTCTTCTGACCAAGTACTTATTGAAAAAGAAAAATTGAAAGAATATTTTTCTAAATATTCTATGAAAAACTTTGATCACCTTTGAGGGACATGATTTGAATAAAACTGAATCTACACTTCATTATGAAGCTTTCACATAAGTTTCAAGTTTTCTGACACAGTAGTTCTTGAGAAGATTTGAAAAAAAATGTCACTAAATTCTCACTAATTCTTAACTACTTCCCTTGAAAGAGGGCATGGCCCTTCATTTGAACAAACTTCAATCCCCTTTATCCACGGATGCTTTGTGTCAAGTTTACAGACAGAGGGACGGTCATGCAAAATGTGATCAGAAAAGCTCACTTAAACTTCCAGTTCAGGTAATCTAAAAATGCCAACCCCAACACCAATTATATCGGCACATGATTGTATATAAGAATAACGCAATAATTTCCAAATAATCATTACTACTGAATAAAAAACTAGTACATGTATTCATTCTCCACGTAAATATTACAAGAAAAATTAATAAGCTGATTTATCAGATATCTCAAGAATTACGGTATCTTGACAAATCATAGTAATGTACATCAATCCCGGACACAATTTTCTAACCAAAAAGTTTTCTCCCTACAGTATTGCGAGAAATGTTGTTTGTCTCCCTCCGTGCGTGTGTGTTTGTTTGTCAACTCTCTTTCCTTTCTCAAGTAAATATTCGTCAAAACAATATATCGACGACGATATATGCCGACCTTGACTGTACATATTGTCGCCGACGACAATATGTGCTGGTGCTTGACTGTACATATTGTCGTCCATTATGCAGGGGGAAAAGAAGGCTCGTCTCGGTACATATTGTCGCCGGCGACAATATGTACCGATGGACGACAATATGTGCAGTGAGGGTAGGTACATATTGTTGCCGACGACAATATGTACAAAACGACAATATGTACCGTCACAGACGCAAACGATGGTTTAGTGGCATGGAGATTGCATTAAATCGTTGTTTGTATTTTTTTCAAGTAAGTTGTTGTAATATTTAAACCACCATGTGTAAGCCAATGAAACCAAAATGTTTGTAAAGAGTTTATTAACTGAAAGTTGTGAGTCGTAAAGCTGATCGTATAGTGGCTCTTAGCGTCCCTCCTGAAGTACGCCGTAGATCGTATTTTATAATGTACAATGCTTAATTATCATTTACATATGAAACAAACAAATCAGATTCAAGTAAACAAGTTGTACAATAAATTTGTACAAAATCCTGGAATTTTATAAAATAAATTGTAATTGAAACATAAACTTTAGTAAGCTTCAGTCCAACGTCCTAGTATTGTGCAAAAGTTAATATAATGTTAAGATAATTTTCAGCAATGTTCCGTTACTGTTCCTGCATCGTCGTCCCAAGATAGATAAACATCCTGGTAGCTTACATTGTCCTTAATCCGATTACCAGGTTTATTTATTATTACGGAAAAGTCTTACACTTTCATATCCCGATTGGATTATAGGTCAATGCACTCTATCATAAGTACATTGTAAATGGTTAGTATGTTTATTTTCTGATTAAAATAATTGTCTCAAACCCTATAGGTTCAGACATGTTGCTATGCAGCGCAAAGGATTATTGGGAGTTTGGAGTTTTTTTCACGTGGACTGATGAAAATTTCTTTGAAAAATGTGCAGTTTTCAAACCGAATTTCCTCCTTGGTACGAGTTGTCTATGGAGCTAGCTACGCGAGCGGCGCTTCGCGTCGCCTTGTTGCGCTCACTATTTAACATTGAAATCTTTATTCATACAAGTAATTAAAAGATAAATTCATAAATCGGTGTTTAATTCATTTTTGACAAGAATAAGAACATAATTAACACATTGACAGAATCATTATTGAAACAAAAAATATGCATTTATATTCATTTTTTTAATCAAGAAATTTGTAAGGTTATGCTAAAAAGTTATAGGTGTGAATCTAGCTCTAACATGCCCAAGACTTTTTATAAATTTGAGGTATGAATATTTTTCCTGCTTGGATTGTGTTATTTGTATATACATGGTATAAGAGGCAAACAACTAAATTATTTTTCCAGAGAAATACAGGCTACTAAGACATAAATGTAGAGGGCATTCTCTTAATTTGGAAAATAATCTACCAACATGATCAAGTGACAACTGATCATACCAAAGAAATAAACTTGAATGCCATGTACAAATCATTTAAATTTTTTTTTCCTGGCTTAGAAACATTGACCCTCTGCGTGTTAATTCTATAATTTAGAACACAATATCATTCAAAGAAACTAACTTCATACTTTGTTATTTTTAAGCCCATTTTTCATATAACCTGATAACATTCAGTTTTTGGTACAGTGTAAGTTGACTTTATTCAGATAAAATCAGCAGCTTTTCAGTTTTCTTCGTAACATTCAGTTTTAAAAAACGATCCTGATTTAAGTTATTTAATAATTAACAAGACTTTAGTTAATCTTTCTTTGGCATTAGGCTAATTCTTACATAATCAATGCAATCAAACGATATTTTCTCAAGTTCACTCCTATACTCTGACAGCCTGAGGCATGTTACCTGGCCAGGTGGCTGTGTGCGTTCAGGCGAGAAGTGATTTCCTACCCTGAATTTACACCTTTGCGTGCATTATATAAACAAAGGAGTAATCAGCATGCTCCGAATAAACAGAGCAGCTAGTGAATCTTGCTACTTCTGGGCATATTTATTTACTTTTTGGGGAGGAAAAAAGGCATGGCGATGGAAAAAGGACATGGCGCCGAGAAAAAGGGGCATGGCATGGCCTTGCTAGTTTGCTTTAGATTTAACACTTTTAAAGTTTAGGTAATACCTAAACACTGGTGGATACTTTTAATATAAAATCACGTTAAACATTACCTACATTTGATTTTATTAAATAATTGGGGAATTTTAAATGCATGTAGAAACCGCAAGTCTATTTAAATCGGGGGGGGGATTAAAATCGACAAGTGATTGAAGTGAACAACCTTGTAGTGGATCGATTAGTGCGTTTTTAGTTTTGTAACTAGTAATTTTAAATAATTATTGATAAAATTATTTTTTCTTTCAAGAACCCAATTGGAAATAAGCTTTAATTGAGGCTTTGTTAGGTTATCCTGATATCAACTTTATAAACATGCATGTAATTTATTGCACTCATTTATATCTGTAAAACAAAATATAGACTTCAATACACTCGTCTTTGATTATAAATGTTAAAAATGATAATTGTCATTTTCATGTATAATGACATTTTAAACGACATGAAACTCTCTTTACCCTCTCGTTTTTCATAAATCCAAATACAGGCAAACATCTCTAAATCAGCTCGACACTGGCTAACAATTAAACGTGGCTGTGTTTTACAGTGAGCATCTTTGAGGAATGTTTACTTGAGGATAACTCATTGCCTGACGCCACTAGCGTCAGGCAGTGTAAGGATCAATTTTTCCATGGTCCGAAACTAAGCGATCATACTTAGCTAGATTTTGTGCAAGCTACATCGGGATTTGTTACCTGCATTTTAACAAATACAATTTGCAGAAGAAAGAATCATATTACTGATGCAAAATAATGATGTGTTTACTTCCTTCATTTTTTTTGCATGCACCTGTTTAATTCTTTGCGATTCTTTATATTGACATGTCCGTTTAACATTTTTTCATTTGTCTTCTACGAAAGGAATGACATAATCTGTTCTAGAACAGATAATAGAATTCTGACAAAAGGACATTATTCTGAGGAAAATAAGCTTCTAAATGGAAGCCTCATCTGTTTACAAATGCCAAAAAAGAAAAGCACGTTAAGAATTCCAAGGAACTGTTGACAAATTTAAGAATTTGGCGAAAGAATGTATAAAAAGCTTTGTAGATGTGACAAATCAATGGAACGGTTTATTTATTTATTTATTTTTTGAGCCAAATAAATTTGGCTCCAGAGAGAATTATGTCGTTCTTTGGAAGCGAATATTAGCCAAAAATTTAACAAGGTTTTACTACTAATTTATTTGACGCGGTTGTCCAATAGTAACATCTTTCATCTAAAGAAAGGCCCGTTTTTGGAACTTGTGTGAGAAATATATTATGGAAAGGCAAGTAAATCTGTAAGGATATCCAGTTTTGGGTCTTCTTGGTGATATAAAATAATGTTGTGAAAAAAGACCACCGTTCACAATCCACCGTATTTGCCAGATGGGTGAATTAAAAAAAAAGACCAAATTCATATTTATCAACCTGTAATAAAAATGCAGGTAATGGGAATAAATGCTAGGTATCAGCATATGTCTTTAGATAGTGTCTAAACACCTGCCTAATATCTCATTGATATCTCAATTCAAGAAAAGTTATGACCAAAAATGATGCTAAAAATGTCAGGAGTGCAACACCTTTTTGTGACATTTTAAATTTTTTTTTTTGAAGATCTGAATAAATATTTATTCATAGATTGAAGAAATTAATAATAATGGTTAATGTTGGATATAAAGACTTTTTTGATTATATTCAAAGTATTGGGCTTTAAATGTAGACTGTAGCAAATTTTGTTTGACCAAATTGTGGTCATGGCTGATGATGAAAAAAATGTCATACCATGTCAGGAGTGCAACAGAAAAAAATGTAGTGTTGCCAAAAATTCAGCGATTTTAAAAAATCTTAAAGACAATTAAGTCAAAAAAGAATTTTCAAAGTGTAAAACAATAACTGTTATACAATTTTGAAAAAACTTAAAAATGTAATATAAATCACAAGCAGCATTAATGAGAGTCAAGTATCTGTGCATACCAAATAATTTCAGGAGTGCAACATTTGATGTTTTGCTCCCCACCATGGAAACAATTTCATCAGTATATGATTCTCTGATTTTTAATTTGGAAAATAAAGACACAAAGAACATTTTTTACCAAAAATATTTATCAATTAAAGGGAATGTCTGTGTTTCAGATCTACATTTCTATGGTCTGGAGTGTAACACATTTTTTTAAAGATTCAAGTTACATGATGAAAAGACTTCTGTTCATGCTAAGATATATTCTTTAATTAATAACGATCTATATGAATAATTTAGTACTAAATTATTGAAGTTTTTGTCATTAAAATCCTTCTCTTTTTCAATTTTATCAATTCAGGTGTGTTTTTATCTTTTCTTTGATTTTTTATGAATGTTTAAAAATAAACACACTGAAAAATTGTAATAAAATCCAAGTAATTTAACCTCAACTTCACTGAAAAAACAGAACAAGTTATGATGTAACTTTCGCTTCACAATTCTACTTTAAAGACTCCTATGCTGTTGGTCAGGAATGCAACAAATAGGGTAGAATTATTGCTGATCAAATATGAATAAATGTAAAGAAGAAAATGATGAGTAGAATGTTTCTGGTTGACTTCAGTTGCTTAGAGTGTTTTTTCTGTAAAGGAAAATATACTATAAAGTATATTTTATCCTCTAAATTTAGCTAGATTTTTGACATAAATAGTGAATAATTCAAGATATAAAGCCAAGTTTTAATACTTTCGTGTGTTTGAATTATGAAGTATTGGACTATAAATACTGCACAATTTCGTTACCACTTGATGTTGCCAACACTTTATGATTTTTTGTGTTCTATGGTTTTAATTTTTAATTTTACTGCAGTTAAGGGTGCAACAAAACTCTTCTATAATTATCGATGATCTCCACTTATCTTCACTTAAAAAAATTGAAAAAAAAATTTTGATACTATTTGATGTTCAGTATGGTTATCAACAGATTACAGACATTTTACAGTCAATTTAGAGAATAGTTTTCATCACTTAACACATATTTTTAAATGCAATGTAAATATATTACACATTGCAAATAATCATGTTTTGAAGTCTTGGAAGTATGAAAAACTTGCCGTAAATGATAAAAAAAAATATCAAAAGGACGAACTGATTTACAAATTAAGAATGGTTTATTGTGTTTTATAATTTTTAAAACAATGTTAAATAAAATACATATCAGATGTCAGGAATGCAACACAATAATATAACATAGGGTCACTTCAAAATCTTAATTTTTTTGTAAGAAAACTTGTATAACAGAATTCCTTTTTGACTTATATTTAAAGAATTGACTTAAATGGACAAAAAAGTGATTTGGGGGAATTTTATTGCTTCATATTTCTTTCATATAAAAACTTTTCAAACCAGACTTCAAAAAATAATGTAAAATAACAATAAATAATCCATTTTTTTTCAATATATACAAGAGAAGAAACTCAATTAAGGTTTAGATCTAATCATTTATATCCCTTATACCATTCTGAAGCATTAAAAGCCATAATTTCATTTGATTATATATTTCAGAAAGTCTTTTAGGATGTAGTGATGTTTCCTTTTTTCAAATAAAGTTTTACTAATAAAAATCCTGAAACTTTTTTATGCAATTGTCTATTCTTTTTCAACTTCAGGAAATTTAACTAGAATGCAGGTACAGTATGATGGTATATGTGAAAAATATTTTATGGGTAGTTGAATTTAAAAAAAATAATTTGATGGTCATTATTTTTGAATTCACCCAGACCTTAGTTTTTGGGAATTTCATTCATAAAACTTAACTAGAGTGTTCCAAGGAACTCATGTGTCTCCAACTTTATAGCTTCATAAAAGATGTAAAAAAAAAAATGCAAGAGTTATCAGCTATTTATTTACTATTAGCATTATAATTCATGCATTTGGCTGCAAAGAAAAAAAACATCCAATAGTACAAGTTGCGTAAGACTGGGATAGAATCTGACAACCAAAGAAAATATGGTTCCCCAACCCACAAATGAATAATGAAATTGAAACTATTAGAAATAATTATTTATCATTTTTATTAATACACATGTATGTTTTTCCAACAATCCTCCAAAAGAGATTTCAGTGTAATATCTTTATTGTAATTATCAGTCTACACTACCCATTGTGGAATATCGATCCCGATTTATTTTCAAAGTTCATTTAAATAAAAGTTTGTGTGGTAACTTAATATCATACAATTTCAGAGTATAGTATTATGAGCTCATAGACATGTATAAATGCCAAATTATCAAAACACTGCCTCTCAAAATTTAAAAGTCATATATTTAATGAAACTGCACGGGGTATTTTTTGTAACGTAGAACAAAGGTGAAGGTCAAGTAGATTGTATTGCTGGTATTTTTCATAATGTTTTATGACAAACAGTGCACATGCTAAATAGCATAGACTTACCTTTTAAATGTCAAAAATATGTTTATCGGCACTATGAACTATTTTGAAAAATAGGTCAAAAGTCAAGTGTCACGAGGTTGATAACCATGGTAAATTACAAGAGCCATAGTACCAAGGAATATATGTGCAAATTATCAAATGCATACCTCGTACAGTTCTCGAGATATAATGTGTGACATACGGACAGACAAAAAGACAGACACCAGGTTATGTGATCCCCAAGTGTCCCTCTGCTCTGCAGGTGACACAAAAATATCCCCCCAGGATTAAGGCGCGACAATTTAAAATTTTCCGTAGAGATCATGACTGCAATCATTCAATGTTCTCAAAGTGTGCTTTAAGAAGAGGAATCACAGTCGTTGTCAGAGACACTTGACACAAGTGAAAAAGATAGCGGAAAAAAACCCCGAGGGAATAAAGTTCTGTAGAAATTGTCTCTTATTCGTGTATGACTTATTGTAATATTTTTATTACCCCTTTTGAATAAGCCAACAGAATTTTTATTAGGTAGCGTTTGAGATGAAGTATAGATAGTAACGATATCTCTATGAAAATTCTGAAGCATTTAGATTTCCAAACTTAACTTTCCATATGATTTTTTTATTCAGAGACAGCATTCCTAGTGAGACATGAATTAAAAGGACTTCAACTGAAGAAGCTTTTATATGAAATAGCCAACGAATTGAGGGAATGCGATGTTGAACAACTCAAATATTTCTTAAGAAGTATGTTACACACACACACACACACACACACACACACACACACACACACACACACACACACATATATATATATATATATATATATATATATATATATATATATATATATATATATATATATATATATATATATATATATATATATATATATATATATGTTTGTTTGTTTGTTTGTATGTTGTTTAACGTCCCTCTCGAAAATCTTTCACTCATATGGAGACGCAACCACTTGCCGGTGGAGAGTTGCAAATTTTGTCCTATGCTCGGCACTTACGGCCATTGAGCAGTGAGGGATCTTTTTCGTGCCAGCACCTACTGCGACACGGGACCTCGGTTTATACGGTCTCATCCGAAGGACAGGTCTACACGTCCCACAGTGGGATTCGAACCTGCGACGTAAGGATCAACTCCTTACTCCGCGACTCTAGAGCAGATGCTTTAACCACTGCGCCACGCGGGCGACCATATATATATATGAGTGTTGTCCATAATGTTTGTGGCCAAATGCTATAATTTTCTTAATAATGACCGCACTGGCAAACGTGTACAATAATATTTTAATACAGACCATGATTTAGTTAATATATAAAAAGTTAAAAATTAAAACAATGCGCACAATTTTGCGAACTTTGTAGGCGTAAATACTTTGTATATTCAAGTCCAGTCTAACATAAAGCTAATCATGATAACGTCAAAAATACGAATTTTGAATTTTTATCCCATGTTCGTGGATACACGCTACATTTTCTTTATTATGCCACAATGCCAAGAGTGTGCAATGACTTTCAAGTATAGATCATAATTCATTTATTTTTTTAAATTCAAATCCAAACACGATAAGTTACGACCGGCATCAGTATGAACACTTCGTTTAGATAATATACAGGTTGTGCAGCCCAGTCCGACTTTGCGTTAGATTTCTATGTATAAGTTCTATACGTTATATATACGCTATACGTTATATATATGCTATACGTTGTTTAAGTTCTATGGTCGATACAATGACTTTGTCAGCAAGTACAATTTATCATTGAGTCAAATGCTGACTGCCGTTTTTCATACAAATTGTTAGGCCATTATTTACACACTGAATTGGATTTTTCCGTTATTTCCCGACCATGACAAGGAGCACACGGCGGGTGTGACCGGTCGGCATGGGATGCTCACTCTTCCATGGCACCTGATCCCACCTCTGATGTTTGGAGGTCCGTGTTTGCTCTGCTCCTATTTTGTATTGTTTGATGGACTTTTGAACCTGAATACTGTTCGTTATCTTCATATATTTCATTTATAACAACGTCCGACTCGTGAATATTGATATCCAATTTTCATCAAATAAGAGTGGTTTTCTACTTCTACTGTAGTGTCTCCAAAATTATACACATCGTTAAAAAACGTATAAACCAATTTCAAATCAATGAATTAAATATATTGATACATCGTTTCAACCACATTGAGATATAATTTTATAAGCATAATTTTTATAATATTGTGACCGTGTAGATTTGGACGGTACTAGAATTTCGTCTGGAACAGCATCCGTTGTTTGCAGAACGAACGGGGTGAGGGAATGTTAGCGTAGAGGAAACAAGGTATAAGGTAGAGGCACTGTGTGGCCGTAAGGTAAAAACGAAGTATAGGTGTGCCGTATTCCCAAAGGCTCACCAATATGCTATTCTAGAGATTAAATAAATGATGAAGGATTCCGTATTTCTTAAACGAGTCTCAACGATGGCAACAGATTACATGAATCAACAAACAGGCGTAATAAAAATCATCGAGTCGGATCTGGCCGAAGTGGCCTGCGGACTCAGATTTCTGACGAGTCGGACGTGGCCGAAACTGGCCTTCGTATATTCCAGACTAAAGATTGAAATCATTCTTCACTATTTATACACTGTAAGAATGTATACATAATGAGTATATAGAAACGACAGGTGTTGACATTAAGTAAAATGAGCGAAAGAATCACAGGTATGGAGTAATTAATTATACTTAATGACTCTTTGATGTTCGGACATGAAAAACAGATAATTACGCAATGTTGTTAAAAGAGATTAACAGTTCTTTTAGAACTGTTAATCTTTAGACATAGCAGTTCTTTTAGACATAGCACTCTGTCTATTTGTGATAATAGATTTAGAATCCCAAAAGTGTCACTTGTAAATTAAACTACAGTGAAACTTGTCTAATCTGGATGTTGTGTTATCCAAAATGTTGCCTATTACGATGTAAAATTGAAGTCCTTTTCAGTAAATTCCTTTGTTTAATATGTTGTCTAATCCGGAATGTTGTCCAATCCAGTCGATTTCTTTGGAACCATTTGTGTCCGGATTGGACAAGTTTTACTGTATTAGCTTCGACCGTGAGAAATAAAATATGTCAAAAATAAGAAATTAAAAAGTGAAGTCCAAAATAAAGGGTTTTTTTCTGGAACAGTGAATTTTTCATTGGATAATATTTGGACCCTGTTTCGTTCAAGATGGCAGACGTCGCCCATCCTCTCAATTTTTGAAGCAATTTTCTTGCTGTTTATTCTTAATATTTTAACTAACTGTATGGTAAGCATTACTAAAAATATCAGATGACAATAGCTGCTTAATTTGAGAGAATTTAATTTTTATTGAGCTTTGACTTGTTTTATAAAGATCATTCTAATCATTCTAATCTGAACACTTTATTTCAAAGTTTATGGAATTTTAGCCCTGGGCCGTACGCACTAACTGCGTCCTTTATAGACAGCGAATTCAACACAGTTATTAAATTCAATCGATCAAAACTAAATTATATATATAAGTAGTCGGTGTAATTTTCTTCCCCTATAATACGTGGACCCCACCATCACCACCATGAAATAGGTGTTTTTCAAGTCTTGGAAATGGATTTTAGGGTTGTTTTTTTGTTTGTTTATTTGTTGTTTTTTTTTTTTTGGCTTGTCAAGTAAATTACTGGAAAAAGAAAGGATTTTAGTTAATTTTTTTTTTGAGGGGGGAGGATTCTTTTGACTGGGGCGGACCCCCCCCCCCCCTGGAAAAAATTCCTGGATCCGCGCCTGACGTATATATTATTTTGGCTCAGTTTAATTAAAAATAATTACCCATTTAATTCTTTTAAATGTATAAAAGTTGTATGTTTAAAATTAATTTTTCATTTTTCCCTCGCAATATTCATTAGCGTTACTTACCTTTCCACTTCACAAACGGCACTTACCTCTATTCAGCACACCAGTTCTGAAAGGCGCAAAATTCATAATAAACGCGCATCTTCCACCCACAACAATGATTTTAGTATCTTTGAATGAGATATAAAGTATTTCTTGATTATTTTGAGAAATTTATGCTCAAAAGAAATTATAATTATTGTTAACAATAATAATTGTTTTAATTTGTGCCATTCTTTCATTTCAATCTTTTTTTCAGCTAATGACAAGGAAAATTTTGAAGATACAAATACTGAAATCGACAGAAAGAACAAACTTGAACTACTCGAATATATGGACCTAGTATTTCATCTTGACCTCAATATATATATATTAGAGGGCTATATGGAAAATATTAAGAAGAAAAAACTTGCAGAAAAATGCATTAAGTTTGCACAGAATTCAAAAAATCCACTGATTTATTATGTTCGGCAAAGATACATTTTAGGTATACAATGTGTGCTTTTTCTTTTTTTTAGGTCACCTGAGTAAACTCAGATGACCTATTGCTGTCTGTTTTCGTCCGTTGTCGTGCGATGTGCGTTAACATTTGAACGTTTTTAGCCTTTCTCTGAAACCGCTCAACTAATTTCAACCAATTTTAGCATATAGCATTTAATGGTGAAGGGGAACAAAAATTTTGAATTTTATGGTCCCTGCCCCCCCCCCCGGGGGGGGGGGCTGAAAGATGCGGCCAAAACCACAAAAATTAATGCAAGCTTTAAAAATCAAACTGTTGGCATGATTGTAATTAGGATTGGGCCTTCTACCAAATTTATGAAATTCATGGCCCCAGGGTCAGGGGTCTTGGTGCTAGGGTGGGGCTCTGTGGAAGGGGAGAGGGAGCTCTATTGATTATATAGTGAAAGTTTATTATTTCTTAAAAAATCTTCTCTGCTTCTAGTTATGATAAGCAAGGGCGCCTATTGCAAAAATTATAAATATCTTGGCCCCTGGGTCAAGCTTTCTGGTGTTAGAGTAGGGCTCTATTGATCATATAATGAAAAGGCATTAATTCTTTAAAAATCTTCTTCTCTCACACATTATATAAAGCAGATTAACTAATTGCATGGTTATGATGATCAATGGTGTCTCTTACAAGATTGTGAAATTTGCCCCAGGGTGAGGGGTTCTTCGGGAAAGGGGGGCTCTTTTGATTATATAGTGAAAATGCATTATTTCTTTGAAAGTCTTTATCTGTGCTCCTAGGTAGTAAGCAGAAAAAACAAATATATAGTTATGATGAGCAAGGACACATCTTCCAAAATTGGGTCAGGGGCTCTGGTGTTACATTGTAGGGCGGGGCTCTGTTGATTATATAGTGAAAGTGGATTATTGCTTTGAAATCTACTTCTCTGTTCCTTGGTATTTAGCAGATAAACCAAGTATATAGTTATGATGAGCAAGGGCAACTCTTTCAAAATTGTGATTATCTTGGTCCCTGGGTGAGGGGCTTTGGTATTAGGGTGGGGCTATATTGAATCTATAATGAAAATGGATTATTTCCTTGAAAATCTTCTTCTCTGCTCGTGGGCATCTAGGAGGTAAATATAGTATAAAAATTTGTAATAAGCAAGGGTATTTTTACCAGATTTTGAAATTCTGTACCCTTTTGTTAATTAACTAATTTCTACTGAAAGAAGTTATTCCCCTTTGCTATTCACCTGTAATAGTTAATCACTGTAATTAATGAAACTAAAAAGGTCAATTGAATAACAGAATTATTTAAGACATTTTTGTAATATTTAGAGCAAAAGTACTGTCATAGTTTTTAATGGTCAGGAAAATTCTAAATAATAAATAAATGAAAATAGTACAAAAATACCGTATCTTTGTACAATAAATAATCTTTAAAGAGGAAGAAAGGCCATTGTGTGGGGGAATGAAATGTGTTAACTGATAGTGTTTTGTGTAGTTCGCCTGAGGATAGTGACAAATGGGGAAAGTACAGGCAAATAAATGGATCAACGTTTAAGATCTGTTATTGAGTACTAAATTAATATTTTGCTGATCCCCGATTATCCTATAACTTCTCTTGCTTTTTGGCAATATAGCTTTATTTATCAGCTTATTCTTTTAATCTATGGTTTGTTACATTATACTCAGGAGACCGTTAAGGCCCTTGAGTCTCTTGTTATTTATACCTATGTTTGTCTTTTTAAAATACCAACCTAATTTAAGCTGGGTGCACGTCATTTTTTTTCTTTTTGAAGGATGCACAGAAATCTTAGTCAAATTAGATAGAGACATTAATGATTTCACTCGAGAGGAAGCAGAAACCATAGTGAAAGAAATCCAGCAATTATTAAATGCCAGGAGAAATCAGATCATTCTTTATGGGATCTCAGAAGGCTGTATTCAGCTTCATTTAGCTATAAAAAATACCTTAATGCCAAGGTTAAGAAGGAGTAACCTCCACAATCTGCACAAATACAAAGTTTTCAAAGTCAGCATACGTGAAGAATGCATTTATTATTGTTCTAATGTTGGTAAGTAATACCTTTATTCTATCTATCGACGGAAGGGGAACAAAAGGGGTTTTCATTTGTGTTTTCCATCCGTTTCTCTTATTATCTCTTAAACTAGAAATATTTCAGATGAATCAAGATGTTATGGCAATTTAACCTCATAGAATTTTGTTAAAGCTTGCCAATAATTTCTAAACTTTCAGATAGCCTTCGTTTTATTAAAAGTCCCGTTCACATGCGCTCATTCTCTTACGGTTGTAAATCACATGTATATATGCAAATTTTACTCCTGGTGTGTATATGTAATTTCTGCGATGCGTTCACAAGCACTCTCAAATTTTATGTAAATCAGTATTATATTGGCAATTTTTAAGTTTTTTTGTGAATACTTGTTTGGTCTTTCTAGTCGCTCTTCAGCTAAAAGTTCCTCCCATGCATTAGGAAGAACATTACTGTTTCTTGTTTAAATGCTACTTCAAATAATAATTGGATTGCATAACACAACAGAAAGTCACTGCTCTGTCTAATGTAAAAAGGTGCATTTTTTATGAAAGCAATGCCGAAAAAAAAAACCATTCAACATTGCGTATAAAGAATTGAAATTAAGTCAGCTTGGTAACCAGTTAGCTAATTCTTAATTTCCAGATTTAAAGCATCAAACTGAGTGTCATTCCAGAGGAAATTATGCACTTTCTCCTCCCAAAGTATCAAATTTTTACGTATCTCTCAGAGATGGCGAACCTATTAGGAATGAAAAAGAAAGCTGTAAGTTTTTTTAAAATTACATTTTATTTTTTAAGAAAGTTTTTTACATTCAGTTAAAAATGTTCTTTACCTTAAGAACTGATTTTGCAAGTATCTCATCTGTTTGTAGGTTAAGTGCTAAGTTACTGTATGAGTTAATATAGTAACTCTGTGACACAACGATAAATTATCAATACATGTATAATGATTAAAATAAATGATAGTTATATTTTTCCCAAATCACAAACTTAAAGAGAATTTTTATAGGAACTAAAGAGGCGTCATCTTTTGCATGCCATTGAATGCCTGAGGTTCAAATTCAATCACTGTCATGGAGGGGATATTTCTTTACATTTTTTAGCCATAATTTCCATATGATATAGAAAAATCTCTCCTGGTATTCTAATTTTGTAACATATTTGTCATTGATAGTTGAAGGCAGTAACATGAAAAATGGAGATAACGAATAGTAATCAAGCTCAAAGTCCATTTAAACAATACAAATCGGGAGCAGAGCAAACATGAACTCCAAAAACATCAGAGATGGGATCAGGTGCCATGAAGGAGTGGGCACCCCCTGCCGACCGGTCACACCCGCCGTGTGCCCCTTTTTATGATCGTAGGCAATGCAGTGTGCAAATAATGGCTTAACAATTTGTATGAAAAACGTTAGTCAGCATTTGACTTAATGATAGGTTGTATTTTTGACAAGGTCACTATATCGACCAAAAAACTTGCGAAATGATGTCTTCAAACGAGACCGTTGATGTTATTGTTTCAACAACTTGTTTTTCAAAAGCTTTTCTTCGATCAAGAAATTGTTCATGTGTAGAGCATGCTCTTGCGTATCGAATCAACTAGGAACCAAAAACCCCATAAGCAGCTGATGAGTGTATATTGTTACATAAGTAAGGGACGATTGAAAAGTTGAAGTCATCATAAAGTTTTATCATAAAGCTTTGTGTAAGGTTACCATTAACATCTATTTCTAGTAAAATATTCAAATATGAAACAGATGTGTTAGACTCTGTGGTATCTTTTATTTCAAGTTCACTTGGAAAGGAATGGAAATAACTAATTGTTTATTGATAATACGTCGTCGGTTTTTCTAAATATCGAGTTGAAGGCCGCAGCTTGTGTTTTCTTCTTCTCCTGAATAAGATTTTGAATAAATTCTGCTTCATATGAAAAAAAAATAGGTCTCCTATTGGTACCCATGAGAATTCCGACAGATTGATTGATGACCTGGTTTCCAAAAAACTACATAGATATTGTCAAGCAGAAACTCAACCATCTTTTTAATATCAACTTCAGAGTATTTGTGTTTACAATCAAATAATATTAGAATACAAAAATGCATATAATATTTCCCCTTTTTTATCAAATTTTTTAGAATTACGATTAATGAAATACAAAAGCTTGAATTTTATAGTAAAAATACTTTGGTTAACTATAAGTAAATACATGTACTTTGATTTACTATAATAAACTACATATAATAAACTATAGTAAAATATAAAATGCTTCTTAGGAATAGCTTGAATGGATAGGGTATTGCCTCAATGAGAGAAATGACTGGTCACATCCGCCCAGAGCCCTATGTATTGATTAGGTAGACGGAAGATTCCGTAGTCAAATTCAGTATAAAAACAAAGGCCTAACAATTGGAGTCCTGTAAAACAGATAAACCAAAAAAAGCCCCTGTGTTAGATTATATTTGCTAACAAGGTTATTATAAAGACCATAGAATTTATGAAATGCTGACTTTAAAAGAGGTTTCTAAAATCCCTGTAACATCTGTCAGTATCTCTGTTAGTAGCCTGCTTCGTTTTAAAAAAAATGATGGCACTCGGAGTATGCTGCTGAGTATAGAAAAAGTTGGGAGATGTAAACACCATGTAAACACCATATGTAGTTGATATCGGAATACTACTACAATAAGGAAATCTGACGATGGAAAAGCTGAAGTCATCTTGTCTGTTATAGGCGGTAAAACATCTAAATATGAAACAGATGTTGCAGAATCTCTATTGCCATTTACGTCATGTTTGCTGGGATATATCGAGTAGACATCTGAATGGAAGTAATTGTTAAGTGTTTTCTTCTTCTCATGAAGAAGTTCATAAATAAATTCTGGTTCATAGGAAGATAAAAATATGTCGGCTAATAAAGGAGTACGATTAGTGCCCATTGCAATTCCAACAACTCTTTGGCGAACTGGTCTCCGAGGACAGCATAAATGTTGTCAATAATGAGCTCCAGCATCCTTTTAATATCAACTTGTACAATATGTACTTGTGTGTACAATAGGAATAATTTTAACAAACCAATTTTGTTAACGATCAATCACAAGATACAAAAAAATTTCATTCTAAAAAACAGTGTCCATGGTTTCAAAAAACCTAGTTTTTAATTTAGTAATGAGTAATGATGAGAAAAAGTTGTAAAAATGGTAGAAAAGACGTAAAGAGCCATAATTTTTGATTTGATTTTCTTTATTTGAATGCCGTTTTTATGTTAACTTACGTATATCAATAGAGAAACTGATTTACGTGGAAAGTCTGTGTGATTAATGCACAAAACTACCAAAAAAATCCTATGGAGACCCAAAATGTAAGCTGAAAATATGCGCAGCAAGGGTAGTCACATTTCGTCGCCGGCGAAAATATGTATAATGTTTTCTGATGATATGTTCATTAGTTAAAAGACTTTTTGAACAGAACTTGATGTAAGTTAATGTAGTTAATTAAGGGTGTAAATTTAATTTGTTATCCATATTTCTATTTAGACAAATTGACAAAGAAATGGATAACATAATAGAAATTCGATCACGACTTAGAAAAATCACTTTCAAAATTCAAATGACCACAAAAGCCCATGTGCCTCTTGTGCGTAGGATATTATAAAACGTTTATATTTTATTTAGAGCTTAATTTTATCTTTACAAGGTCTAGAGGAGTTTAAGATGTTTGATGAGCTTGCCAGTACCTCCACTAGGAAGGATATATCAGAGGTCACCACGGTCAAATTTCTGCACGCTGCTACAACTGGATCTGCTCCGTTGAACTTCAATTTAGATGATCAGTGTGATTGCTCGAAGTTTTTAGAGAAATGTCAAGTTCTACGGAAAGGGCTCAAATCTAATCCTGATCTGCCAACAAAATTGGTGAGACAACCCATTTATTTTATTTACATGGTAAAACAGGTAGGCAAACCTGGCAGGGCAAATTGAAAACACGCGTTTTTAAAGGTTTTCAATTTTCTGCGTCAATACATTGTCAACGGAATTGAATTTTTTTATAACGTCTGTAACAGATAAGTATACGCTGTAAAATTTGCTTTGAAATACGCAAGAATATCGATTTCTGGTAACTTGAAGATATTAAGCCTGACCAAAAAAAAAAGGTCGCCTATCTTTTTTTATTTTAATCTCAACTTCTTTCATCAAAATGGAGCTTAACATTTAATATGTGATTAAAATATGAATTTGAGACACAATTGTATGCTTTTTATTGAGAAAATATAACTAAAAACCGATTTTTTTAAATGACTCAGAATTCACCATGGATCGGACAATATTTACCATGCATCGGACAGACGGTATTTTTAACTGGAAAAATTTCAAAGCTTTATCACGGTGCTTAAAAATTATTGATATGGAAATGCTTTTAACTTTTATTTAAAATTTAACCTTCAACTTAAATTTAATTGACGATATCGTTGCACAAATGTGGAGAGATTTTAGTTGCCTCACATTGCCTTAAAAAGACTAAAATGCTAGTTATACGGCAATTCGCGCATTTGTCTCGGGGGTTATCATCTTCTAGTTTGTAGGAATAAATTGAGACCACTTCTAGTCATCAGAAGTCGATAACTTTTATTTTCACTGAAAATTTAGTCTTTGTTTTCTATTTCTGCATAAAAAAATTAAAAAAAAAAAACAAACAAAACAAAACAAAAAACGAAACAAAAAACACAGCTGTCAATTGGGTTCTATATGAAAGTGGAACTGATTACCCATGCATCGGAAATTGTCCGATGCATGATTAATTTAAGTCTCATGTACGTTGAAATGAACATACAAGTAAAAAAATCTTTAAAAAATATACAAACATGGAAATGAAATTTTTTGAAAATTTTTTGTAAATTATTAATCATTGACAAATTTCATTTCAGTTCGACTTGTTCCGTTGAAGTTTAATTAAAAGAAAGACAACTCTAAAAATTTATGAAATCATAAAATTCTGGTTACTCCCCCTTGATAATGCAAAATATGACATAACTTCAAGGCCATTCTCGTGGTATTTTTATTAAAAATCGACATCAATTAAAAGTTTAAATATTCAGCTTTAAGACGAAACAAGTTAAAACACGGGGAAACTCAGGTTTACTGAAATTTTATTGCTTAAAGTTGTCAGAAGCAAGGTATGTGCCTGATGCATGGTTAATTCACCCTATTGATCAAGTAAACGAAACTTTCCGTAGCCAAATGAAGTACAAAAACTAAGGCCTAACAATTGGTATAAAACAAGTCAGTCAGAGTCAATGATAGGTTATATTTGCTTATAAGGTAATTATAACGACCAAAGAATTAACGAAATGCTGACTTTAAAAGAGGTTGTTGAAATCCCAACAACATGAAGTTATCTGTCAGCTTATATAAGTCCTTTTCCGTTTAAGGCTGACAAAGGTGTATGGCTGAAATATGAACTTGTTAGTTAGGGTTTGCACTTTATTCATTTATTCCTTTTCATATGTCAAAGGGAATTCTGTTTGACGAAATTGGTATTTCATTTTACTGTACATATATCATATGGCTGCGAAGGTGACTATACCAGAATATTTGCCAACATATGACAGAGGGACATGGAGTTTAATGTCTCCCAATGGCAGAGTATGACATAACAGTCAAGGGCTTTCCTGTCACCTAGAGAAAAATATTCTTGAATACTCACACAAGTCAGGTTGTCTATGTTATACAACATAAAAATATCAATATTAATAAATAAAAAGACAAGGTAACACGAATAACTATACTAAAATACTAGCAAAACTTCAAATTTATAATTTACGAGACCAGAGTTTTTGAAATAAAAATCAAAACCCGATATTTCATCTCTTTTTACAAAAATACAGTATAATTTTGTTTCTACCCATTAGACAAAATGTACTGTCATTGTCACTTTTCAAAGGCCTTTGGGGGTCCCAGAATACTTTCACTGGTTCCATGCAGTACAGTTAAGGTGCGCAATGGAAATGTCGGTAATTTTTTGTCATAAGAAATACATTCTTAATCAGGATGGTGGTATTTGAAGTATTTAACGAATAACGGACAAATGTAATATAGTAATAAACTATATTTTGAAGACGGTTACATTTTCTTGTCACGTGATGTGCAATTTGTCTGTCTGAGCTTGTTTATTCTATGAGTGTAGTTTTGTCAGTCTGAGCTTGTTATTCTTCAGGGTGAGTGTAGTTTTGTCAGTCATAAGGATGTGGAGAGAATTCTTGAGGTGTTGAGATGGTTCTACAGACAGAGTCAGGGGGAGACAAATCTATTTGGTCTTATGAAGGAGGAGCTAGACTCAGAAGAAGAAGAGGAAGAAGATATCAAGAAGGAGGAGCTAACTGTGCCTAAGCAACAGGTCAGTGAAGGAAGACTAACTCTTTAATTTTTAAGGTAACCTAAGTTACTTGGGTGACCTATTGCTACATATCTGTTTTTGTTCATCGTCGTGCGTCATACATGTATGTCGTGCATGAACATTTGAACATAAACAGCCTCTTCCCTAGAACATTGAATTAATTGCAGCCTTCCATGGCATAAAGCATTTATGGGTAAAGGAAAACAATAATTTCATGGTCTCTACAACCCTGGAGCTTGAGGGATGGGACCAAAACCACTAAAATAATGCAATTTTTAAAAATAATCTTCTCCCATTTGTATATTTAGCAGACAAAGAAAGTCAATGGCTTAGATGAACAAGGGTGGCTCTTTTAAAATTGTGAAATTCATGGCTCCAGAGTCAAGGGTTCTACTTTTGGGACATGATATTATTGGTAACTTAGTGGAAAGGCATTTTTCTCTGAAACTCTGCTAATTTGCTCTTTGATATTAACCAGATAAATTAAGCGCATGGTTATAATGATTAAGGATGCTTCTTCCAGAATTGAGAATTTTATGGTACCAAGATCAGGGGTTTTGATGTTAGGGTGGGTCTCTAGTGATCATATAGTGAAATTCATAAATTCTTTGAAAATCTTCTCTACTGCTGTGTTACTACATGTAGCAAACATACTTAGTGTATTATTATGATAAGCTAGGTGGTTCTTCCAGGATAGTGAATCTCATATCCCCAGGATTTGGGGTTTTGATGTTAGGTCCGGTTTCAATTGATGATATAGTGAAAGGCATAAATTCCTTTAAAATATTCTCTACCCCTGGGTTACTACATGTAGGAGAAATTAATTGCATGGTTAAAATGGACAAGGATGTCTTTCTAAATTGTGAAATTTATGGCCTGGTCAAGGGATTTGGTGCTAGGGCAGTCTCTGGTTAAAAGCATTGTAGCCGATACCATGCAGGGAAACGCTGCTCACAGAGACTTACAGAAACTACAAACAGGTAAAATAAAAATTGATACTAGTATGTAAAAGTGAATAATAATTTCTAGCTTAGTATAGTTAAACTTCAAAAAATGAAATATAGAAGAATCTGAAATAATGAGGTTTAAGTTCTTCAAGGAAAAGTGATTTTGTCTTCAAACTTGACATTTTCATGGTACATGTATTCAAGATATCAATGTTATATATTGAATTCACATATATGATACTATAAGTTTCTTCTCCATTCAAGAGTGTTGGTGGTACATTATTTGAATCATATTTCACTTTAAATATGTTTTTAGGTCCAGATGGTGTCCTTCCATTTGAGTCCTTTGTCTGTGCCAGAGGGAATTATGGGTACTTTCCGTCAGTGTGCCATGTACCAGAAAGACAAAGATCTCAAAAGAAGATTTGTGTCTGTTGTTGTACTGGACGAGGTGGGACTTGCGAGGGAGTCTCCCAGAATGCCCTTCAAGGTCAGGTCATGGACAACTTTACAATAAATCATTTTTTGCAAAAACTTACTTTCTAGAATTTATTATTGAAATACTTCTGAATATTGCATTTCATTTTTCCAGTTAAATTTCACCAATTTGATTTTAAACTTGTGTTGCAAATGACGTATCCACTACTGTTATGATTTATGGCCAATTCAGAATGGGGTTGTTTGGCAATTGGCATATTTAAAACAATTTTGACAGAAAGTTTATAGTATTTTATATTAAAGAGAATAGTTGGGAACAATTTTGGATCCTATTATTTTTAGCTCCAGAGGTCAGATACTAGAAGAGTTTATTCAATAGTAAGGGGTCTGTCGTCTGTCTGTCTCTCTGTTCTTCTGCTTGTAAACGCGAATGGGAGCGCAAAGTGAACGGTGAACGCAAGATGAACGATTTTTTCGGAATGCCTCTGATCTTTTCCTTGCATTGTATCTATTCTATTGTATTCTAATGTCAGGTGTAAAAAATAAATAAATATTCCAAAATTGAAATTAAGTTTCTTATAATATTTTCTTCACATATGTATGATGTTTAAATTCAGCTGTGTGATCGCACGATTTTTAAAACATTGTAATTGTTACCGAACGCTGTAATTTAAAAGATAAAATTATTCTAGTTGTAACATTAATATGTTTATTCTTATTTTATATATAAAACCATTACAGATAATGATTTTTGAAGAGAAAATTGTTTATTTAGAGAATAAATTAAAACAACGGTTGTAACAACCACACATGTATTTTCGTGCCAAAGCGATTCCGTGTAAAATAATGAGAAAAAAAAAATTAAAAATATTTTACAAAGATCTGTGGACGTATATTGCATTAATACACTCGTATTTTAAAAATTTAATGCAATAATATATTTATGTGTCTTTTCATTTTTTATGATGATTTATTAAACATACTTCTACATGTATCTGTAGAAAATTTCCCGTGATTATACTCGGACAAGATGATACAAAGAAACATTCATATTATTTGTTATAGATTAAAATTTCAGAACTTGATATTTAAGTAATATGCTGTCATAGTTTTGATTAAACGGACAAATGAGAGAGAGAGAGAGAGAGAGAGAGAGAGAGCACAAGATGAAACACTTCCTTTAAGTTTGGCTTAATGGTGGCTTATAGGTCCTTAATGATGGCTTAACCCTCTTCCCCGCAGTCACGCATTTTAACGCATATACCATTTCCTATTTCTAACGCAAAATCACGCGTATACCGTTTCCCCGCAATCACGCATTTTTCACGCACTTTCAAAAATAAATTTAATCTTCAATTTAATGCCAATTCCCTTCTAATTTATACTTGCTAAAATCTCATAAAATAAGAAAAGTTATAATCTTATTAAAAATATTACGTCATAATTATTTACGCTAAACTTTAGAGAAACTTGTACCTCGCTGTAAAGTGCTTGCGGGGAAAAGGTAACGCCATATTTCTATGACGTGAACATTAAGTGTATGTTGCGTCACAGTTCAGTAAGTTGTAAAAAGATTCACTATAAGTTGCTCAGTATAACCAGCACATGCTGATTAGCCCCTTCGTTTATTTAATGCATGCAAAGGTTTGAAGTCAGGATACACAAGATGAAACACTTCCTTTAAGTTTGGCTTAATGGTGGCTTATAGGTCCTTAATGATGGTTTAATGGTTGTCTTTAAGTCACCATTAAGCACCTTTAAGCTACCTTTAAGTAGTAAATACACCACCATTTAGTTACCATTAAGCCATCTCAAAGTCCTTAATGGATGTTTAAAGGTAGCTTAATGGTGGCTTACAGGTGCTTAATGGTAGCTTCCAGACAATCTTTAAGTTACCATTAAGCCAGACTTATAGGTGCTTAATGTCCAAACTCCATTAAGCTACCATTAAACCACCTTTAAGCTACCATTAAGTCAACATTACGCAGTTGATAAAACTGCTTTTACGGGTTAAATATTATTTTTATAATGATTTCTTCACAAAAATTATAGATGTCGAGTTTATACATTTGTTAATTCGGCGAAAATAATGTAAAAGAAAGAAAATAAAATTAAAAAAAATAAATGAAAAAAAATTCCCAACAGGATTCGATCCCACGAACTTTAGATTTGAGGACGAACGCTTTAACCATTCAGCCACCGAGGCTGTTGAAATTGAAGTGAAATATAAAACCTTTATTTTTAACAAAACTTGTTTGGAATGGTACTTGTACATATATTTTTTTTCTAACGTTTATATTTATTAATCAGTAATACGAATAATTATATTTGTATATATTTTAAAAAAGAAATTTTAATTAACTTTTATATTACGTTAATATTTCTTAACTGTGGATCGGAGTTCGGTGTAATGGTGTGAAACAACTTTTTGATTTTAAGTTACTGAATTCCTCGTTCTTTTATTCGCAGATTTATAAGCATGAAAAGATTGAAATTCAACAGATATAACAAAATGTTGTTATCAAAAAGGAATATATCATCGAAAGAGAACGATGCAGAAGATAACCGATTATAGTTCTTATAAATATGCTGCGGAAATTTACGATTTCTGACAATCTTTGCGTAACAATTAAGTTATAAAATATTTTTGTAATATATCATCTTCAGTTTTAATTCTTTTTATATCATTATGGGTATCAAAATAATTGTCTTTCTGTCTACAATCATAATTTCTAATTTGTTATATGCTTGCGTAAATTTTAAGTTTTGTAAAAATAATAGATCATCAAAATCTGTCACTGTATGTTCCCGTGTATAGTTTCCTGTTAACTGACCGAGGACACTTAATTAAGGTTTATTGTCTAGCTAGTCTATATACTGTACACTGTTTATTTTACCCCGCTTCTCAATGTGTACAAATCTGGTCGGATGCTCTGTTTAATCTGATCGGCTGTTCTTCTGAAAATTGATTTTGAAATAACAATCATTGAAGACCGACTATATTTTGATCAATTCTTACTTCTGCATTATTTTAAATAAATTCTTACTTCTGCATTATTTTAAATAAAATCTTACCTCTGCAGTATTTTAAAAGGAAAAAAAAAAGAATAATGGCACTTAACCAATGAATTAATTCAAATTATTCATGAAGTAATTCAATGATTGCCAATATAACCTATACCTATATATCTAATTTTTTTTTTCATATCTTAAAGATTTCTCTACCCAAAAGAAAAATTAAGAGACTTAGAGATATTCCAGAAGAAAATGACTCTAATTACAACATTTCCTATGAATTCGGCAGCGGAACGTGGCTCTTCAAACACGAAAGAAAAATACGTGATTGTTTAAATATATATATATATATATATATATATATATATATATATATATATATATATATATATATATATATATATATATATATATATATATATATATATATATATATATTATGTATTTATGGATAAGAATAATTTTAAAACAAGTATTCAAACAAACTGATTTTAGGTAGCGAAAATTTTAAGACATTTGATGAAGCTGTCCTCAGTTCCCGAGTTTATACGCATTGACAAAAATGTTAGAAATAGCGAGAAAAAATTATTAATTGAATTAGTATTTGCGTAAATGATATTGAAACAACTTTAAACTTAAAAAGTTAGTTTAAAGACTTGATACTGGACACGTTAAGGTGGTTTAATTAAGTTTGGACATTAAGCCACCATTAAGCTGCAGCTTAAAGGTGGCTTAATGGTAGCTTAATGAAGTTTGGACATTAAGCACCTAGAAGCTGCAGCTTAATGGTGGCTTAATGTTGCCTTAAATGAATTAACTTCTATAAGCCACCATTAAGCTACCATTAAGCCACCATTAAGCGATTGCTGAAAGATGGTCTTTCGTCCTGTGGAGAGAGAGAGAGAGAGAGAGAGAGAGAGATTCCGTTTTACCCCACCCTTTCCCCAAATGCATGTACCTGTATCAAACAAAAATTCTTACATTTTTTCTATATATCTCAGGCACTGAAAGCAACCTTTTTTTGTATCAACAAATTTATTTGTTTGACAGTCATAATCGGTTTTTATTTTCCTGCTTCAAGTTCACATGAAGTCCACGTGTTTGTGCTGTCAATCAAAATCGTTCGACAATATGTAGGTGTGAAAGCATCGTCACACCAAAGGCAAAGTGTTAATCTGTAGTATTTCCAAGAAGTTTTGACTTTTTTTATCATTTCTAGATCTGATTCCAACTTGTCAAAAAAAAAAAAATAAATATAAATAATAATAATAATAAATAAATAAATAAACACTTGGAATGAATTTGAAACATGAAATATATGGAGATAACGAACAGTATTCAAGCTCAAAAGTCCATTAAACAATACAAAATAGGAGCAGAGCAAACACGGACCTCCAAACATCAGAGGTGGGATCAGGTGCCATGGAGGAGTGAGCATCCCCTGCCGACCGGTCACACCCGCCGTGTACTCCTTGTCATGATCGGGAAATAACGGAAAAATCCGTCGACAATTCAGTGTGTAAATTATGGCCTAACAATTAGTATGAAAAACGTCAGTCAGCATTTGACTCATCGATAAATTGTATTTGCTGACAAAGTCATTGTATCGACAATAGAACTTACGAAATGATGACTTTAAACGAGACAGCTGATATACTCCCTGTCATACTGTTAACCTGTTATACTCCCTATAAACATACTCCCTGCCAATTTAAAATACCACCGCCGGCACATGTATATTTTGAACTATTATTGTTTAATGACTTTTTTATATGCATGTTTGTTTTGAGACTGAAATTTTTGTGGTACAAAACGCATTAACTTCTTTTTAAATATTAATTAAAATATGCTGGAAATACTGACTAAGTAAAAAATGCTGGGAATATTGACTAAGTAACCGATTTAGGTGGAAAAGGAGGGGTCTTAATCATATCGAATGGCACAGATATAAAGTTAGGGTGAAGGGAGGATTTTTTTCTCTCTAACAATAGACTTCATATATGTAAAGTAGAAAAAAAAATGTAGTGTTTTACATTTAAATAAATATTTTTTTACCACATTATCAATTTTATTTGCTCCAAAGATATTTGATTAACTGGATTTCCGCAGTACTATTTATAATTCTCAGAACTAGTTCTAATATGTATTTCTATAGTAATTGAAAAAAAGTGTTAGAAATAGATATTTTCGTAATTTTGCTGCAGATGGTAAATTAATTGACATGGATTATTATCTCTCCATGAACGATTTGTCGTCTTTGGTATAACAACAAAATGTTGCAGTGCTTGAAATATCTGTGTATTGCACGTATTTAAATTCAAATAGGAATTGTTACATAATTTCATATTCCAATATAAATGACTTCAAATTTTGATTCGTTGAAAAGAAATCGATTTCAGAAGATAGGTAGTCCTCATAAGGCAAAAAAAGATGACGTCTTAGAACTTCACGGAGCACCGGTTAACGACAAAAATGTGTGTTGTACTCTAGAAAACTCTAGAACTCTGAAAAAATGCTGGAGAAAGCAGGAAATATGTCTAAAGCGAGTCATGCATTTGTGTTCAATTGGTATAGGCGGTATTTGAATGATAGAAACTGTATCAGATAAGGACGATCTGTTAGGAAACAGATTATCTGTAAAAATTTGATCAAAAACTCGAAAAAGCTAGTCATGGAAAGAGATAGTCGTTTAACAATTGCCGATTTTGTGTAAGCACAGTTACGCGGTAAAACAAATATAATATTGACAAACAAAATTATGATACTGGAACAATTACTTGCAAAATAAATTTCCAGTTATATAGAGAAATGATTTTAATGTGTAGGTAGTTGGCCATACTGCGTAAAATGTATAGGGGGTATTTTTGAGAACCTCATGACGCTATGTTTTTGACGTTACAATGTTTTTGATGTTGATCCGTGGTTACAAAACAAGTTGATTTTAGAGTTAAGTAACATGATTTCTATTAATTCACTTGGAATGAAGTTTCACACATTAACAAAATAATTATTTTTACTCATATTAATGTGCTCATTTTAAATTTCTTGAAAAAAAGTGTAACGAAGATTGACTTTTTCCGCGAACTTTCCGAACAACCCTCGTATAAATAGAAAGCACAAAGTAATCCACCTTTATAAGGAAAGGTCAGAATAAATGTCGTGTCAAGGTCATAGAGATGTTGTTCATCAAAGTCAATTTTAACTTTGCAATTATATGAATTTGGTACTTCACAGCTAAATGTTTTCCCTTACAAAAAAAGTACTATAGTTAACTATAGTTTAGTATAATTAATTATTATTAATAGTTTACTATGGTATCAATGTTTTTTCACTATAGTAATTCAAAGTATTATAACTATGGATTTCAGATTGTTATATTTTTGTTCTTCAATTCATACCTGCTCATTTTTTATATTAAATTGATATATTATTTATATATTCACACATTTTTCCAAATTTTACATAACTTTTATCGAATTTTAGAGATTTTAAACTTTGAAATCTCAAAAAAAGTTCTTGAGTAAAGTTTCATTGTAAATCAAATATCAAAGTTTTCACTATAGTTAACTATAGTTAGCTACAGTTAACTATAGTTAACTATAGTAAATTTTTGTTAGGGTTGAGAAGTCAGTTAATCAATACCATGTTAAAAGGACTAGGTTGTCATGACTATATTCAGACTATTTTCTAAACCTCCTAAAGAAAAGCTCTGTTTAAAAATGTAGGAAATTGCATTAAATATTATAGCTTGTGTGTGTGACTTTTTCTTAAATGGCTCGATTTTTTTTATGTGAATCTCGATCTTGGGTAATTTGTTGACCACTTAGCCTCCTTAACAAATAAAACTAAACAAATTTTGATCTGTTGTATTTTCTGCACAGGTGTTGCAAGCTGCTAAGGTAGTCCTACTGGGGTGTGAAACTCTTGACGATGTGTTTAGGGCCAATAATAAACTTCCTCAACTGGAATTTGCATTTGATACAATGACCTTGTCAGCAAATACAATTTATCATTGAGTCAAATGCTGACTGACGTTTTTCACACTAATTGTTAGGCCATTATTTACACACTGAATAGTCAACGGATTTTTCCGTTATTTCCCGATCATGACAAGGACAAGGCGGGTGTGAATGGTCAGCAGGGGATGCTCACTCCTCCATGGCACCTGATCCCACCTCTGATGTTTGGAGCTCCGTGTTTGCTCTGCTCCTATTTTGTATTGATTAATGGACTTTTGAGCTTGAATACTGTTCGTTATCTCCATATATTTCATTTGTGAAATGTCTATTCAAGGAGATTGCTTGTGACCAATCAATGGAGGAGGACCCACTTAGACTCTGTAAAACCTTGAAGAACATGGCTGCTTTTAACCCGTACAGAAAGTATGCTGTTTGTGCTCCAATGTTATTTAAATATTTTACATTATCTTATATGTAAATATTCCATAGTTTGAAATTCTTTCTCTCTCTCTCTTTTCTTGATATAAATTTGCATAATTATGAATTCATGTTTTAATTGCAGACACGAGTCAACAATCAGTGAGTGTTAATTTTTCTTTTTCTAGAGATCAGAATTTGTTTAAACTGTGCAGTGTAGGAGATGTATTTGACCCTGACCCGACCTATAAACTTACAACAGACAATGTCGAGAAGATACTGGCCAACTACTTGCGCTTTAGGTAAACATTTGATAATAGAGCTCTACAAAAAATCTGATAGATATGTTTTAACAGCTTAAGATTGCATACTTGTGTAATGTATGAATTACTGGAAAATCAAATGCTTAATTTCCTTGTATTGTTTGATTCAGATGTAACATTCCTGTGATTATTAAGGGAGAGACAGGCTGTGGCAAGACCCGTCTTGTTAAATTCTTGTGTCAATTTCATTGCCCTATTGTGGTGGAGGTCCAGAATATGATCCTCAAGAAGGTAGAGAAAAGTAGAGGTTTATTATGCATTGGGTGTAGTGTACAAGGATCCAATTAGTTCTTTTCATTTGGTTTGACCTATTGTATTATTTCGCACATCTTTATGCTATGCACTATAGGTTCATGGAGGTACACGTAGACGTGAAATCATCAGGAAAGTGCTGGATGCTAAGAGAATAGCTCAGGAGAACACAGCTAATTATGGACAGAGACTGTATACTGTGTTATTTGATGAAGCCAACACCACAGAGGCTATAGGTCTAATCAAGGAGATTATGTGTGACAGGTAAATTGAGGGGGTACCACTCAAACTCTGTCAGACCCTGAAAATTGTGGCTGCTTGTAACCCTAACAGAAAGTATGTTGCTTATTAAAACATTTTGCTTTATCTTAAATTTTCCATGGTATGGTATTTTCTCTCTCTTTCTCTCTTTGACCAAGTTTGGTTTCTAGTCTTTAAGATCATGACTTAATTTTGAATAATTGTGAATTTACATTTTTATTCAGATATTCCGAGAACCTGATCATGAGACTAGAAAAAGCTGGACTGGGTTACCATGTGGATACTGACAAAACAACATACAGAATGGGTACCCATTTTTTCTCTAAGTCTTTTATAGCTACAAATGTAAATCATTGATTCAGTTAACGTTAGGAATAGGCAATAAATTATTTATTTACAATATTGAACAATTTATGGATATTATATATTATGTGAACAATTTGGAATCTGAGCAAACGGACAATTACTATCCAATGGGTACAATTATCTTTATATTCAACTTGAAAAGGTATATTGCAAGCCCCTAAGACTTTATCATTGAGCAAGAATAATAAACGAACATTTTTTTTTAAAAAATAGCTTTTTACATAAAAATGATTTTTATTGTGCTTTATTTTAATTATAAAACTTAGCAATAAGGGTAAAAATGACAAAATACCTGAATTTCCAAATATTTCCTCAAATTTCTAATTCGGCATTGATTCTTCTAAGTTAGTTTACAAAGCTGAATTAGAATTCCACAGCTTTCACAAAAATTCTGTTCAATAGCTCAGGAGAATTTCTTGCAGAAGAATTCCATGAAATTATATTGTATATCTCTCCTTGGAATTCCATGGAACACTTTCAGGAATTCCATGAATGTTATGGAAAATCTTCATTAGGGTACATACCTGGACTAATTAGTGTAAAGGTTTCTGCATTGCCATTAATATATTATATATTTGATTTATAATGTTTATCATGTCTTAGGTCGAGTTCCATTGAGAAAGTTTGAATTCAAAATCCCCAAGAGCTTTAGACAACTGGAAAATTATGTGGAAAGGATAAACATCAAACAAATGAATTCAAGACTTGTAAGAAAAAAATGTTTAGTATATATATGATGTATTTTTTATTTTGAAATAATTTACAAATGAAAATATTACAAATCTATAACAAAATATTTATATTTATCCAGCCAGCCAAACATTGCTAGGAAAATACTTCCAAAAATACTTCAGAATTACAAGTTCACATATGAAATGGTGATTTTACGCAAATGATCAATCTTCAGAATTTAACTTAAAGGGGCCAATAAATTAGAACTTTATGAAGCTGTGATTACATACTGTATTTTTTTTAACATACGTCAAAGCTAAGTCTTCCTCAGACATATTCAAACTTTAATGATTTACAGAGTAGTAAAATCATATATAAAAACATTTTGATTAGTTTAATATCACATCATAATATTTTTTTTAATGAAGGAGGAAAACTGCTGAAAGTATAAAATTTGAAAACAACAGTCAGTCATACTCTTACTTCAACTCAGAAATTCAAGGAGATACATAAGGAACAAATAAATAAAATTCTTTTATGACTAATATAACTTTGATAAAAAAAGAAAGCTTTTGATATCAAGGTGTATAATACGTAACTGCGTAATATTTTCTATTCAAAGAATGCTTTTGCAAAACATCACAGGCATCTTGTTATTTCTTTGAATTATTCTTTTGAGAACCTTAGTCATATGTAAAAAAAAAAAAATAAAAATAAAAGATACTTTTGTTACATTATTTATACTTGTATTATCCCACGTGAAAGTAATTTGCTTATTCTGTTGGATGAGTGAAGTTTTTTTTATTCGTATAAGAGATGACCAGATGAATCAACATACAGATGTACGAGTTTTTTTGTTTTGTTTTTAATTTTTATTGTTTTATTTTTCTTTTTTTTAAAGAAAATTTGTATTCATGAAAGGAAAACTGTAAATGAGTATATGTTAAGTACTCACTCTGTCACAATTATTTTTTCTTACATTGACCAATTCCAACCCACTTTCTAATTTTAAGGTAGGGGTCACTGGATTTTCTAACTGGACCCAGGATCCTGCCAAAATGATTCGAGAAATCCCTGTACTGAGAGAGATTTCTGATCATGAAGAACATTTAGACGGTGCAAAGTAATTAAAATAAAAAAAAACCTTTCAAGCAATATTTTACAAGAAGATTCAGGGAATAATAACCCAAATCTTAAGTAATTCAATTAATTTGAAATCAATCGGTAAGATTCATGAATTAATCTTATATATTAAAAAAATAGTGTTGAATTATGTAGAACCCATATCTATGTTTTGTTCCCGCTATTTTGTTCAATTGAAGATCCAGTTTGTTATTAATTTGATATTGTAGTTGTAGGTGCACTGAAGATCGGAGAATAAAAGTAAATAATAAGCCATCGATCAATTCCCTGCCAAATCCACATATACATATAGTTAAAGCAATAGAGATTCCAGGGATGGAGTTCTCTGTGTTAAACGATTTATACAGGTAAAATGAAGACTCGTTGTGGTCGGAATCTATTGTTCTATGTTGAATATCATTTAAAGTTTGATTCACATAAAATTTCAGAATTGAATGAGACAGAGGTTATAATTTCAAAATGTATGGGGAGAGTGGAGTGGAGAGAAAGTGACCACTTTTTACTTGTTTATTATTATACCCCACGAAACAAGTTGCATGGGGTATAATGTTTTTGACCCGTCCGTCAATCAGTCAGTCCTGTTATTTGTCATCGCAACTCCTCTTAAACCGCTACACATAATTTCATCAAACTTTGTAGATAGTTCAGACACAGCGTATAGATGTGCATATTGCCAGTAAATTCCGATTCCATTATTTTTCTTGGAATTTCGGCAATTTTCAACTTAGATTTTGGCCATATCTTGAATATAGAGATGAACGTTTTGTCAGCGCAACTCCTCTTAAACAGCTGCAGAGAATTTCGTCAATCTTTGCAGATATTTAGAACACAGTGTGTAGATGTGTACATTGTCAGGAAATTCCGATTCCTTTATTTCTGCCCCAGGGTTCTCCATGGGCCGTTTAACGTGGCGGTCCCGCCACAGTTAAATTCTTCAGCGCCACAGTTAAAAAATCAACGCCATAGTTCCGCCACAGTTAAAATATCAGCGCCACAGTAAGATGGTCGTCGTCAGTACGATATATATATCAATTTATAAATCAAATGAACCTCTAAATTATGTACCGTTTATCAGTTTCTAATGCTTAACTGTTATCTTACTCTAATTAGGGCCTATTGTTTTGCTTGCACAATCAGTTATCGTCTATACCTCGCTGGACATATGAATGAAAAGAGACAAGCCATTTTTCACACTTCACAATAATTACAAATGAAATGTTAAATATCAATTAAAGCTTTAATAGTTTTATAGATAACCAGGCCTCTAAAATTGCATTAGCTCTGCGAGTCAAAGCTTCTTACGTATATCGTAACTAATCATGTCACGTATTTTTGCAATGTTGAAACTAAAAATAGATCCACCAAAATATAATTTTATGACTCTAAACTGATTAAGTTCTTTTTTTAATTCACAAGTTCCAGGATACTGCAGTCTTCAGACAAGTAATTGCAAATATATAGATGATTCTTTGCCCAACCATAATTTGCCCTGTCCTTTCATGAACACTGTAGGTGTATAATTTACTTTTTGTAAACAAAATTATCTTTTAAATTAGGGTTAAATGCTTAAAATTTGTTATAACTGGTACTATTATTTTCAGATTCTATAAGCTAATATTTGTTTATTTATAGCTACGTATGTTTTTAATGGGGTCTTTTTAACAGTTTACATATATTTTGGAAACATCCTAATTTTTGTTTCACAGTGTGCCTAATCGATATCGATTAATTGTTTTTATTATAGAATTTATCAATCATTTTGCCAAATAAATAATTTCATTTGTGTATTAAACTTTTGATTCATAGGGGCTGTGTGTTTTTCAATTTTTTATCGTGGTTCCCTCGCGAATTCGGTCGCGAATAGTAGTACTTCGCTTAAGTCTTGCGCCACAGTTAAATTTGAAATGATGGTGAACCCTTCTGCCCTAAAGAAATCAACTGGAATCAACTTTTGTAATGAAATTCTATCTGAAATATTTTATGACCTTATAAGACCCCTATTGATTTAGTGATCAAAATATTAATGATTCAACACACACACACACATCTTGGATAGAAATACACAAAAAGTTCTCAAACCACCCACCCCCTCAAATTAGTGCTTTGCCTTAAATAATTTCATAAGTACAGTATATAGACAAATTTATATGAGTACATCATAATTTTGTTTCCATCAATTATTTAGATGTGAAAATTGTCATACGTTTGACATGGAGTTGCACTCATTAACAAATCCAAATCACCGAGGAATTTAAATAAGAGTTTGTTGGCATAACGAGTTGAGATCCTGCAATGAATTTCGTGAAACTTTGTATGTATTTCAGACATAATGTGTAGATTTGTATATTACCCAAAAAGTTTGATTCCATTATTTATCTAGAAACTTCAGCCCAATTAAATTTGTAACATACAAAGATTTGAATGTCCTTATATGCAAGAAGTTTTGATGTGATGATATTTTGCAAGTAATACCCCTTTTGGAATAATACTGTGTATTTAAAGTGCACCGTTCCATTCATTAAGTGTTGCATTTTCAAGTTTTGAGGGTGCGTGGAGTATGTAAGCTTGCTAAATTTTTCTTTCATTTAAAAAAAAAATCAATAACAATGTGTAAATTTTTAGCTCTAAAGCTCTAAGACCAATTAAAATCAAATTTATTTTAACTCATTTTATGAGCATTGATTAATATTTACATACTAAGAATATTAAATTTCCCTCTAGTACAAGTCGTTTACCTTACGTTCAGTCTTAGATCACCCGAGACTGAGTTGTTGTTTTTACGAGCTATCTGTCGCAAAAACATGTGTATCTGTAGGTATTCTAAACATTGGTCAAGAAATTTACCATTTAATTTGTTTCTCATCAAAATTGAAAACAAAATTGTTATGTATTCATCAAATAGAAAATTAATCATCGTTTGACCGCACATTTAGACTTACTCGTATTATTGTGCAAGCACCCTCATGTGAGCGGAATTTTCTTTCATAAAAAAGAGGAGACAGCAGTTTGTGGTTTAACAAAATAATTTTTTCACTTTTCTCGAACTACTGAGATAATTTCAACAACAAATGCTTTGATGACTTGGGAAGGTAATTTAAGTTTAATTATAGAAAAAAAAATCACGTCCCCATTAAAGGGAAAAAGGTGAAAAGAATATGGAAAGTGATATGTCGTAAATCTACAAAACACAAACTTAAGCTTCATTGTTTGTAAAGGTTGTACTCTGTTTCTGTCAAGTGATGCCCGGATGGAGAAAATAGAAAACAGAGCATAAGATCAGTTGTTCGTTAAACGAACATATTCGTTAGTTAGGCTACGGTCTGTACCTTTAAAAGTATAACGTAGTGTTGTTAAATTTTTTTCTTTTTTTTCTTTGTTAGGCAAAATTATGTTTATAACTTTATATATGCGTATAAAATATTTTTTAAAGTATTAGCTTCTAGAATTGAAAGGTTGATAAAAATAAAAACTATAACATTGAAGCATCTTTATCTTGTGTAGATTCCTGGATAAAACGTATCAAAAATTTGACATAGGAGTATAGATAAAAAACGTAATAGAATTCCCTATAAAAATGCATTTAAACTTTTCTACAACAAGCAAAATTTATTTAACCTCTTTCTTTATGTTTCAGCTTTCACGAAAAACTTGACGAGGAGAAAAAGTACTTAAAGGAAGAGAATTTCAGAATTAATGATGGCTTTCTGCGAGATAATTTATTACAGATTTCCAGTGATTTAATAAGAGTGGATTGTGGAATAGTGATACATGGTATGTCGACACATTAGCTAGTAACGTTTCAAGTACAAAATCATTTACTTGTAAGTAATATTGCGTTTAGAATGAATAATGCTAAAATGTAACCTGTGTTAAGCTAATACTTTTAGGACCCCGCGTGAAAATGTGGGATCCATTTAGGAAACACATTGTTCGTCTGTCTATTCGTCAACACTTCTACTCTTTTGTTGTAACGCGATAACTAAAAATATTCAAGGAGATCTGTTCAAATTTTGTAAACATTAAATTGTAAACTGTCTGTCAATCCGTCTGTCTCTCATCACTTTTATTGTTACGCAAAAACGCAATTAGTTTTCAAAAAAATATTTTCAAATTTTATACTTTACTGTAAGAGCAGCAATTATAGATTTTGGAATCATGTTACTCTCTGTGCGTTTGCTTGAAAGTATATATAAATGATACTTTTGTTGTGATGCAATAACTCAAACAGTTTTCAACATAATTTTTGTCCAGAAATTCTTCATATAAGCTCTCTTTTTAAGGAGGAAGTTCTTCAAAACCATATGTCAGTTTTAAATATTTTTAATATTCCAAATAATAAAAAATGAATTTGAATTTCCATACCTATACTGTATTCCAAAACTTCATAAAAATTCTTACAAACTTACGTACATAGAGGTTTCCCGAAAAATGTTCTACCAAGCCTCTTTCTCTACTCCTCACTAAATTATTTTTCATCTCTTCTAACGTTGTTTTTTTTTAATTACAATATTCGGATTTCCAACGTTTCGGCAGAAGTTTCACTGAGGAGACATAATTTGTGGAAATGCGCATCTGGTGCCGTATAAGATTTATATTATGACCCCTTGGTTAGTCCCCGAGGGTCTCTACAGCCCAGTAGCTAAGTACCTCGGTACTAGCTTGAAAATAAAGATATATATTTAATTGCTGTGATAAAAATAATAATAATTTTATTAGGTCACCCGAGTCACTCAGGTGACCTATTGCTATCTCTTTTCGTCCGTCGTCGTTCGTCGGTCGTAAACTTTTGAACATTTTCAGCTTCTTCTCTGGAACCAGTGAACCAATTTCAACTAATTTTGGCATATAGCATCTATGGGATAAGGGGAACAAAATTTGTGAAATTCGTGGCCCCTGCCACCCTGGGGCCTGAGGGGTGGGGCCAAAACTATCAAAATTCATGCAATCTTTAAAAATCTTCTTCTTTACTCCTGGACATCAAGCAGTCAAACTGTTGGCATAATTGTAATAAGCATTGAACCCTCTACTTAAATTTTGAAATTCATGGCCCCAGGGTCAGGGGTTCTGGTGTTAGGGCGGGGCTCTGTTGACTATGTAGTGAAAATGCATTATTTCTTTGAAAATCTTCTTCTCTTCTCCAGGGTATTATGAAAACAAACTAAGTGCATGGTTATGATAAGCAATGATGCCTTTTCCTAAATTGTGAATTTCATGGCCCCTGGGTCAGGGTTTCTGGTGTTAGGGTGGGGCTCTATTGATGATATAGTGAAAATGCATTTATTCATTGAAAAATCTTCTTCTCTGCTCATGGGTATTATTAAAACAAACTAAATGCATGGTTATGATAATGAATGATGCCTTTTCCAAATTTGTGAATTTCATGGCCCCTGGGTCAGGGGTTCTGGTGTTAGGGCGGGGCTCTATTGATTATATATTGAAAATCCATAAATTCTTGGAAAATCTTCCTCTCTGCTCCTGGGTATCATTTAAACAAACTAAATGCATGGTTATGATAAGCATTGATGCCTTTTCCAAAATAGTGAAAATCATGGCTCCTGGGTCAGGGGTTCTGGTGTAAGGGTAGGGCTCTATTGATTATATAGTGAAAATGCATTAATTCTTTGAAAATCTTCTTCTCTGCTCCTTTGTTTTATTTAAACAAAAAAAGTTTATGGTTATGATGCACAAGGATGCCTTTTCCAAAATTGGGAAAAGCATGGCCCCTGGGTCAGGGGTTCTGGTGTTAGGGTGGGGCTCTATTGATTATATAGTAAAAATTCATTAATTCTTGGAAAATCTTCTTCTCTGCTTCTGGGTATTATTTAAACAAACTAAGTGCATGTTTATGATAAGCAATGATGTCTTTTCAAAAATTGTGAAATTCATGCCCCCCCCCCCCCCCGGGGGGGGGGCTCTATTGATAATATAGTGAAAAAGCATAACTTCTTTGATAAAATATTTAAAATGCATTATTTCTGTTAAATAATCCTGTCTGTCCCTTATTGTTTAGCAGATAAACAAAGTGCATAGTTATGATGAACAATTGTGCTTCTCACAATTTTTTTTAAAAAAGTTGTGGTCCCATATTTTGGTGTTATGTGGGAGGGGGGGGGGAGGCTATATTGAAACTATAGTGAAAATATGTTATTTATTTGAATATCTTCAACTAAGTGCATAGTTATGATGATGATGAAGGTACCCTTACCAAATTTATGAATTTCATGACCCTGAGACATTGATTTTAGTGTCAGGATAGGGCTGTGTTTATTCTGTAGTGAAAATGCATTATATCTTTGAAAATCTTCTCTGCTCCTTGGCAGATTGAAGGCAAACAGAATAAAAGTTTTAATAAGCAGGGATATTTTTACTAGATTTTTTAGCATCAGCACCATTTGGTCAAGTGTTCTGGTCCTGGCCAGCGCTCTATTAATTTGTATTCTAATGAGAGAAGTTATTCCCCTTTGCCATTCACTTTTGATAATTAATCACTGTAAACAATGTACATGTATTTGAAAGTCAATAGACTAAGAAAATTGTGCAAAAAATGATACTGTTTAATACAAAAAGTACTTTCATAGTTTTAATGATCAGGTAGACTTGTAAATAATAAATAAATCGAAATGAGACAAAAATAACTAAAAATAAATGTTCTTCAAAGACCAAGAGAGTCCAATGTGAGAGGTCAAAATATGAGGTTAAAAGTAGTACAGAAAAACTAATACTACTTTGTTAATTGTCGATCTGCATTGCTATAGTGCTAAATGGGGGATAGATTAGAATTTAATGTATGAGTTGTTACTGAATACTAGACTAATTATTTCATTGATCCTGATCATCCTATTTCTCTTGCTTTTGGGCAACAAGGCTTCATCTATCAGTTTATTTTATACTCTATGGATCCTCTTAATTGTTGTATTATACTCAGGTGACCGTTAAGGCCCTTGGGCCTCTTTTATACATACATACATACATATATATATATATATATATATATATATATATATATATATATATATATATATATATATATATATATATATATATATAGCATATTTTTTTATCTTCAGGTGAAACGAGTACATGGAAATCAGCGTCTTTGATTTATGATCTCCTTAACAAAATCGAATTAGAGACAAATGTCCTCCGTACGTTCGACCCAGTTCAAGCACAAACATTTAGAGTTTGCAATTGGAAGACTTTATCAAGCGAATACCGGAACTTAATAGTGCTTGGAATACTTTATCAAATGAGTACCGGGACGTCTCTTCAACAACGGAAGTCTGAGTTGAGAGAAATAGCAGCCAAACCCATTGAAATTAACACAACTCTTGGTGACAGTTCAAGTGACGGTACCGAAACGAAAGCATCAGATATTGATGGTAGTTTTAAAAATACAGAAAAAACAAGGGACGTTACATTCACTGTTGGTGTAAGAGGAATCGATGAGGGCAAGGTATATTTCCAAAAGTTTACCACATTATGTACTAGTTTTATTCAAAAGTAAATATAGCAACAATTAGGAGTCGAAACTAGAAAGTACCCTTGAGATTGATTGTTTGTTTGTTGTTTTTCGTCCCATTCGAAAATTTTTCACTCATACAAAGTCGTCACCATAAACCGGTGAAGTCTTCAAATTAAGACCTTTGCTCGGCACCAAGGGCCATTGAGCAGTGAGAGATCTTCATCGAGCCAACGCCTGTCGTTACATGGGGTCTAGGGTTTTATGGTCTCAACCGAAGGACCCGCAAATTTTACTTCAAAGTTTCGGGCGCTTGGCGATGGAACACTTGGTATCTATTTTTTATTGCTTAAGGTCCGTCGAGGCCGGGGTTTGAACACACGACCTTCCGATCAGAGTGAGCGCTCTACAGAGCTACCGTGCCACCGTGACGGTCTACTTGGATTGATATAAGATATTTAGATAATTGCTTCAGCCTTTTCGAAAACCATCTGCCACCGTTCTGCCCATGCGAGAATCACGTGATCCAAGCGGTAATGTGACATGCTCCATAGCGCTCTGTTCACAGAAGCTTAAAGATATTTCCAAGTCTTACATTTCTTTCCATGTAAGTTATTTTTATAACAAAAACGGTCCATCTGTCAGAAATGGCTAAATCTCGGCAATAGGATGGGTGGATAATGATATCCTTTCCCAGAATGAGCATGGTGACAATCAAAACCCAAGTCCTCTGTCTTGGGAGCGTCGTTTATCCAATGTGGATAAAGTATGGGCGCCTTTTTTTATCATATCTAATATGTTTAACGTCTACAGTAAACGATATTTAAGGTATTTAATAATTATATTATTGTGAAGATATTCAACTATTTTTCTAACTGTAACTTAGCGATCTTTCTTAACAAATTGCTCAACTAAGGACACATCTCCTCCCCAGCTTGCTTTCACTAGGCAACAGAACAAACATCATTTTTAACCATCTCCTTTCCTTCACTAAAACAATCAATCCAATTAATGATTGAACTTCTGGCAAGTCTTTTGTCTTCATAACCCTTGTACATATTATTGTATACTTCTGCAAAGGAATTTCCAGGATACACAATAAACTTTACAGCCGTGCGTTGCTCAAGTACGACTGAGTCAACCATTTTGTCACAAATCATTCTACATATAGACATCATTTTCACATTGTGACGTCACAAACATGGAGCTAGTAAACATCACATACCATCTGCTATTTATAGAACATTCGTATGAATATATAGGTGCCAAATTTCATTCTGATCTGAATTGTGGTTTTGTAAATATAGAGGTAGTTTGCGAACTTTTTGATAACTCCTCCTATATAAACAGTCCCTGAAACGTTTTACATTCCCACTTGAACGGTGAGCGAACGCTGAAGGAACGGGGAACGAACGTACGCAGAGCGAACGGGGTGTGAACGATGTGTGAACGCTGAGCGTAACTTGGTGATAGATTGGTGAACGGTGAGTGGACGCAGAACGCGAACGGAGCGCAAACGCGAGCGCAAAGTGAACGGTGAACGAACGGTGAACGCAAAATGAACGATTTATTCGGAATGTGTCTGATCTTTTCCATGCATTGAAACTATTCTATTGTATTCTAATGTCAGGAGCCAAAAAATAAATACGTAGATAATAAATAAATCAATGAATAAATAAATGTTCCAAAATTATCTTAAAAAGACGATACAATAATGTACATTAAGTAAAACTATTAATTTAAGTTTCTTACTTGAATGGTGTTTAAATTCAACTGTTTAATCACACGTACGATTCTCATCGCTGTAAAACATTGTAATTGTTACCGAACGCTGTTGTATAAAAGATAAAATTATTTAAGTTGTGAAACAGATATGTTTATTATTATTTGATATATAAAACCATTACAAATAAAAGAAAACTTTTTACTTATAGAATAAATTACAACGGTTGTAACATCCATACATATATTTCCGTGCCAAGGCGATTCCGTGTAAAATAATGGAAAAAAAATAAAATATTTTACAAAGGTCCATGGACGTATTGCTTTAATACACTCGTATTTTAAATTTTTAATGCAATAATAGATTTATGTGTATTTTCTATTTTTGTGGTGATTTATTGAGCAGACTTCTACATGTACATGTATCTGTAGACATTTCCACGTGATTATACTCGGTCAAGATAATACAAAGAGGCATATTCATGTTATTTATTATAGATTAAATTTTCAGAATTTGATGTTTAAGTAAAATGCTGTCAGGGTTTTGATTAAACAGACAAATGAGAGAGAGAGAGAGAGAGAGAGAGAGAGAGAGAGAGAGAGAGAGATTCCGTTTTAGCCCCCTTTCAGGTTTCACCAAATATATATACCTATATCAAACAAAAATTCTTTTCTATATATATCATGATCAGGCAGTGACAGTAACTTTATCAACAAATCCATTTGTTTGACAGTCATAATCGTTTTTTTTCCTGCTTCAAGTTCACACGAAGTCCACGTGCTTGTCCTGTCAATCAAAATCATTGTCCTGTCAATCAAAATCATTCGACACTATGCAGGTGTGAAAGTCTCGTCACACCGAAGGCGAAGTGGTAGTATTTCCAACAAGTTTTAACATTTTTTTATCATTTTTAGATTTGATTCCAACATTTCTAAAATTAGTAAATTGAATACATTGGGTGTTAATTAGCACTTCATTTGAAACATACTCCCTGCCAATTTGAAATACCACTGCCGGCACGTGTATATTTTGAACTACCAATGTTTAATGACATTATAAGATTCATGTTTGTTTTGAGACTGCCTTTTTTTGAGCTACAAAATACATTATCTTCTTTTTAAATGTTTATTAAAATATACGGGAAATAATAAGCAAATACTAAATAAGTAACCGATTTGGGAAAGGGGGAGGGGGGGTCTTAATTATATCGAATGGCAAACATATAAGTTACGGTGAGGAAGAAGTTTTTTTTCTCTTATAAATCTATGACAATACACTTTATATATGTAAAAAGTAGAAAAAAAATTCTGTAGTGTATTACATTTTAAATAGATATTTTTTTAGCCACACTATCAGTTTAATTCGCTCCAAAGATGTTTAATTAACTAGATATCTGCAGTACTATAATTCTCAGAACTAGTTCTATAATGTATTTCTTTAGTAATTGGAGAGAAAAAAAGGTGTTAGAAATAATTATTTCCGTAATTTTGCTGCAGTTTGTAAATTAATTGACTTGGATAATTATCTCTCCATGAAGGATTTGTCGTCTTTAACATAACAACAAAATGTTGCAGTGCTTGAAGTATCTGTATATTGCCCGTATTTAAATTTAATTTTTCAGCATCGTTCTACATATGTACATAGGTACGTACTGTAATACTTATAGCTATAACAACATTTATTTTGCAGAGTAAAATAATAAAAACCTATTAGCTAAATTAAAATAATAAAAATATTAAGTTAGAATATTGTGAATAATTTCGATAAAATAATGATTCTTTAAACACGATATGCTAATTATTAAACTTAAAAAAACGTGTAAATCCTTACTTACAAAACAATAAGTCCTTTAACTTCGGAGTTCCGAATGTCACTGAGGACTGAACGATAAGTGAACGCTGAACGCAAGGTGAACGCAAAGTGAACAAACGGAGAGAGAATGCTGAACGGTGAACGCGAGCGTACGGTGAACGCTGAAAGCAAAACTGTGAACGGAGAGCGAACGGTGAACGCACGCTGAACGAACGGTGAGCGAACGGTAAAATGGGAAAGTAGAACGTTTCAGGGAATATATATATATATATATATATATATATATATATATATATATATATATATATATATATATATATATATATATATATAATTCAAAAGTACTTCAAAGATGAAGTCACACAGTAAAAATAATCGTAAAAGAAAAAGAAAATGCACAGTTTCCAAATTTCATTCAAAACAAGCGCTTTCTGGATTTCATTATTCGTCTTCAGGTGTACATAACATTTGAACTGTATTGTTTTGCTTGATAACGTTAACTCTGACGTCATGAGTGTCTTTGCAGGGAAGAAATAAATCCGTGACGTCATAGTATGTAGTGTAACGTAAATGTTCGGGAAAATTGAATTGGACAATAAATTATGATTTCCACAGTCTCAGTAATCAAACTATAAACAATTATACAATTGCAAAACAATACAGTTCAAATGTTATTTACACCTGAAGACGGATTATGAAATCCAGAAAGCGCTTGTGTTGAATGAAATTTGGAAACTGTGCATTTCCTTTTTCTTTTACGATTATATATATATATATATATATATATATATATATATATATATATATATATATATATATATATATATATATATATATATATATATATATATATGACCATATGATCACTTAATTTTTAGTTACTATATTTTAAATTTTAAAAGGTGATATATAAATCACTGGTTTTAATTTACTTTTTTGTGCTTTATCATAGAAAAGTACACATTCTTAATTAATATACATGTATATTAACAATGTCCTACGAACAAATTCAACAGTTCACTTTTATCACAAGGGCTGGGTATCGACTGGGAATTTCGTATTGCGATATACTGCGATATTTTAATCTGTATTGCGATATGTATTGCAATATTTTTATTAATAGTTAAAATGCTCATTTCTTATTTTATTAACCTCCATTTATAATCAGACTGAATAAAACTACGTATATATTATAAATATGTTGTAACAAAAATGAGTTCTTGTCGATTTCACTTCAGTTTTGCAACGAATCGAAACACAAGGATACAACAGCGATCTTATTGTTTGGTATGATTGAAAGCAGTCTTAGCATCTTAAATTTTATATTTTACTTTAGAAATCCCAGGCCCTAGCATTTTACCGGTACTGGAAAACCGTATCGCAATACGATATTTTTTTTTATTAACGAACCGCAATGTACCGGAATGTCGATATTACTGCGCAGCCTTACTTATTGCATATAAGTGTTAAAAATGTAAAGAATGCTACAAGGTACAAAATGAGAGGAGAAATCAAAATAAATTACGTGCAGTTTAAGGAGACAAATGATTTGAAGAACTGTTTTGAGCAGTGCCTTTCTTTTGAAACACGATTATTATTTCTTTTTGTCAGTTAAAACACCAGTTTAAAAATGCTTTGGACATTTTTTTTATATTCTCGTAGAATTAAACATGGGTGTGCGTGGATCCATTACTGTACATACATGTTTATGTGAAAAATGAATTATTTGATAATGTACCACAAGATTGTGAGTAATATAGTTCAATAAACAAAATTCAAATATCCCTCAATAAACAAAATTAAAATGGTGGCCCCATGGCCAGTTTTGAATCAACTCTTGACTGTCTATGTGCCCTCTTCACAACTTTTAGGTCAACATAGTAGATACATACCCAATATGTAGATACTTATTAAATGCCCTCCTTCTTGTTAAAACAACAGACACATGATCAAAAAAGTTTCGGCTCAGATGAGCAAAAACACATACTATAAGTGTTACGTATTTTTTAATAAGCATTTATTATCTTTTTCTTTTTTTTTACTGAAAATTTCATCATTGTTTCTTCCCTAAATATTTTGATAAAATTTTTTGAATGAATTTTTACTATTATATTTTTTACTTCTTAGGGGGTGATCTCAAAAGTTGTCAAATTTTACTTTTGGACCTTATGGGAATTTGTTAGAAAAGCGCCATATTATAACATTTTCCCCATATTTTTTAAAGTCTGCACTAGGGATTTCTTTTTCAGTCAAATACATGAAAGTTATTGTAAAAAGTCACCAAATTGTGAATTAAATTTCAAAAAGGTCGACCATCTGGGTTGGTCAAGGAATTATTACGAAGTTTATTTTTTATAATTCCTAATAGCTCTAAATTTGCCATATTGCGATATTCATGTGTATATTTTAGGGATGGCAATCGAATACAGAATTGCTAATCGGTTAACCGCAACACGTTCCGACCGATTAACCGGTTAATCGTATCAGAATACACATTTTCATGACTTTTTTCCAAGAACCTCTTCTTATAAACACAAGAAGACTAAAAAAGACGTTAAAATTTAGAAACATTCTGTTTACCTTGATTAGGGATCTACATATAAATATATTTTATTTCAATCGACAAGAAGATATCAAGAAAACCCATGAAACATGCCTGATAAATCAGACCTAAATAATTTCCAAATCAGATGTCGCACAAGTTCATACTGCATTGATACCATAATCAAAATTAAGTCGGAACTTTCACTTACCGTAATTTACAATGTTTGTCTAAAATATATTTTGATGGATGACTGCAAAAGATAATCATACCAATTCACAGTGCTCATATGTGATTTATTTAAGTATAATATCATTTAAGAATAACAGGACAGTCGGGATATCGACATGTTGTCTAAACAGTAATTAACACTACACAAACTGATCAATAACCCCGCGATCTCAATCCGGCGAGCCATAATTACCACCAAGTAAGCTAAAATAGATATGTGAAAACGCTAAATTATCAATATTTATGCAGATATGTCTTTAAAAAAATGAATTGTAAGAAAATTGCGGTCAAAATAACATACGTTTAATTTTTTTCGACTAACCGATTACAAATTTTCTAACCGATTACCATCGTTCCGACCGAGTAATCGGTTAACCGGTTACAAACTGCCATCCCTAGTATATTTATCGGCTTTTCAAATCATACGCATTAACAGACATAAAGAATGGTTCCTTCAAAAAAGAATGGTGTGCGCAGGTAGGTTAAGGCTTCCCGTAGAATATGACAGTGCACTCTGTGCCTTCACATCTCTGAACTACCAAAATATGACGTCATAATGGAAAATGACGTCAGGTCATTGCTAACTTGAGGTGTTATGACGGGGAGAGTGTCATGAACTTTATACTTTCTTTCAAACTGCATGTAAAATGCTAGATATCTATTGCAAAATTCACGGGTCGATAATATGTCCGAATATTTTAAAAATACACCACTTACCAACCCTTGATTGAAATTCATCATGTTCAAAATGCTTATGAAAAATATACTTTTGAAATGTTCTCTGTTTTATACCCGTGGTTGGAGGTAGAATTTATTTTGTGTGTATAAAAGAGTCTGGCGCAGGTGATTAATGAGGAATAATCTGAGAATTTTTGTGAAAATCTGTAAGAAGAGGTTGTTCTCTAATTGAATCTTGCTTGGGAAAAATGTGTGTTGGCTTTGTTTTGATACAGATTACGATATTGTGTGGAAAATACCCTCAAATTTGTAGGTAAGTTGAATTTCTCAGGAAATATTTTGTACCCAAGTAATACTATGACTTTTCCCAAGCACATTTCGGATACACAAGGATACGATGAGTTTATTTATATAACAAAATGTTAATAATTATTGCGTTAATCAGCTGCGCCGAAGCGATTTATATGAAACACTTCAAAAAATTATAAATGACCGTCACGTGATCAACAAAGTCATGTGATATCATAACAAATATGCTAATATATAGCCGAGGAAACCCTTTATATAAATTGGAAGTACTAAAGTTCAGTACTTATAAATTAAAACCAAAACCGACCTCGCAATGACATATTATGTTTTGAGCGCATTTTAAAGCTTCGGGAAGCCTTAACATGGCTGCGTGTGTTTTGTAATTTTCCATTGAAATATGATTGCGCGGCAGCCTCAATATCAACAAAGGGGTTCCCTGATTACCTGGAATACGTTGTTACCAAACCACTGGGCCGATTTCAACCAAACATGGGCACAGAGTATCCTTGAGTAAAAGAGATTAAAGTTTGTTCAAAGAAAATGGTTACTTCCTCTTCCAAGGGGAGATAATTAAGAAAAAGTGAAAACTGGCTTGGGTAAATTGAGGGTAAATTGAAAAAAAAGATGAAACTTATGTGAAGCTTTCTTTCTTCCTTAGAAAAATCTTTAGAATTCTTCTTCTTAAGAACAACAAAGTCAGGATTAGACATGTTAAATGGAAGCATCGCCAAGTGTAAATTTAATTTTATTCAAATCATGAACCCCGATTGTAGGGTGGGGCCTCTAAGGGTGATAAAATTTTACATAGGAATATATAGAGAAAATCTTTCAAAGTCTTTTTCCCCAGGAACAGAAAGGTCACAATAAGTCATATTTATATGGAAGCATTCTCAAGTAGTGTAAATTTTAGTTTATCCAAATGATGGCCAATCACCAAACCGGAAAGGGGGGGACACTATTTTGCGATCAAAATTTTACACTGGAATACGTAGGAAAAATCTTACAAAGTCCTCTATTTAAGAACATTAGTGTCATGATTGTGTAGATTCAATTTTGTTCAAATCATGACCCTAGGAGGATAGAGTGGGGCCACTATGGGGAAACAAAGTTTATGGGTATACATGGGGAAAATCTTTTAAAAATGTCTTCACTACTGGACGAAAAAAGTGCTGAGAATCCCAAATTTTACTGATAATGTTTGATAATTACTGATACGGTGCTCTTCTTGCTGATAAATACTGTTAAAACATTGCTGTGACGTCATGCCTTTGTTCTTGCAGTCTAAAAATTTACCTGTAGCCGTCCGATAATAATAATTACCTGTCCAATAATATATTATCAGACGGCAGTGATAACAAAATCGGACAGTAGTTAAAAACAACAACTAGAGTGAAAATCAAGGTTTAATATGCCCAGAAATCAAAAAAAAGTTAGGGAGAACAAATTCAGGGAAAGCGAACGCGAGGAAATTAAGTTGTTAAAAATAGCGAATCCAAGAAAAAGAAACTGGAGTTTTAACCTTCCTCAAAAGTAACACTTTCCATTCGGTTTTTTGCAAAGCGTTTTCGATACAGCACTGTGAAGAAGCCAATTTAAATCCATTTCTGATAAAGAACCAGTCTGCGAATCTCTTCTTTTAACGAGGTTTGTTCGCCAATGACCGCAGTTTTAAAACCCAAGATTTTCATTATATCATCCAATCAAATTTTTAGAAAAAAATCCGCATTTTTACTTTAAATGAATTTTGAAGATATCATCCAACATTGTATCAATGTCAAACGCACTTAATAAAATAAATATTCCGAATCATAAAAAAAAAATTCTTCATCACCTGACCATTGTCCATAGTTCCTGCTAAGCCAAACGACTGCCATTGAATGAATGAATGAATGAAATAAAAGAGTTCACTCACTGGTTTTCCTGTTTAAAGAAAAAAAACTTTCTCTTTTCTTTTGTCTACTTATTAGATGGTTTCAGGTAGAAAACTATTGATGCCTGAACTCCTATTGTGTTATTATCGGACTCCTCCAGGTAACTTTTGGACATTTAAATAGCAATGTTTTAAGTAAGATATATGCCTCATACAATTCTATATGTAAAATTATCAGACTGTTTTCGGCCCTAACGGGCCTCAAACAGTCTGATAATTTTACATATAGAACAGTATTCGGCATATATCCATTACATATATACTGTTATTATTACTGTCGTTGCTGATAATTAGGTCTTTCCACCTTTCTGTGGAAAGACCTATTGAAATTGTTCTGTTTATTATTATTATTATTATTATTATTTTTATTATTTTTCCGCCGAATGGTTTTTTGTTTTAAAAGTTATCGAAAAGATTTATGGTTCATAAGAATGCACTTCGCAAAAGATTTTTACAGTTGACCCCGCGTATATGAACTTTGACCCCTCAAGGAGTTACAACCCCTTTCGCAATAAAAGCTTGTTATCGCTACTCCTTCGAAACCCTAAACCGTAGAGATACGAAACCTTCACTAATGTCTTTGACTAATTTAGTAGACTCTTCAATCTATTCAGTGCGAAAGGTTGCATAAACCCCTTTAATTAGTTATTGCCCCTGAAAGTTTTTGATGGTTACGAATAATTAATTTTTTTCTAAACGATTAATCGTAGAGACATGGGACCAATAGCATTGGCATGTGTGACCTTTGACCTTGAAATTTACATAGAGGTCAAAGGTCAAGGTCATTCAAAATATGAGAAAATTAGCTTTTTTAATATCTCTTTTGTCTTTCAACATATACTGAATATCTTTGCATCTATAACATGTCCTTCTAAAACTATTTCAAAGATTTCATTCTTGTCCCCCGAGCTTGACCCATTCAAAAGTTGTCACCCCTTGTGCAACAAAACCTTGTTATCGCTACTCCTCCGAAACCGTAAACCGTAGAGATTCCAAACCTTCATCAGTGTCTTCGACTCATTTAGTACTCTCTTCATTCTATCATTGCGAAAGCATTCTTTGGTCCCTTGTATGAGTTACTGCCCCTGAAAGTTTACGCTGCTTACATTTAATGAACTTTTTTTTTAAACGGTGTATCCTAGAGACATGGGATCAACTGCATGGGCATGTTCGACCTTTGACCTTGAAATATAGGTCAAGGTCAAAGGTCAAGGTCATTTAAAAACATTAGAAATTCCTTATATATGTGTAAAATATGGCAATTTACCAAATGACCTTGAACTTTGACCTTGACCTTTCACCTTGACCTTGGGTCAAATGGAAAAGTAAGGACATGCATTCAGCTCCAGTATCAGGTAAAAACATAGAAAAGTAAAGATTTCCCTCCTTTTTTTTAATGACCTTGACCTTTGACCTTGACTCAAAGGTCACAATAAGGCTTAAGGATGTGGAAGTAGTTACAATTCGTAGTTTAAAAGAGGCATAAAATAAATAATTCACCCCCCCCCCCTCCCTTCTTAAAAAAAAAAAAAAAAAATCACATCAACAACAATGTAGAATGTTACTCTAGAATTCAAACCAGACCTCGGATCGACACCAGATTTGGTACAAATGTAGTATAGACCTCAGAGAAACTTTCTGGAGAGTTTTACGGTGAGTCTTATAAGTTTATAGAAGTCATGAAGTTTCACGGCAAAAACTACAAGTTCTGTTGTGTTTGAAATTTAAGTGCAGGTGAACGAAGAAATGATCTCAACCTTTTATCGGCTATTTCTTCAGATGTCTTTAGTGGCATTTAATTCTCCTGATATGATACGACATTTTAATACCAAGCATTCTCTCTTTCTTTTACATTTGGAATTTATTTGATTTTTATTTAGAATTAATCAGTTTCCAGAAATAGCGATTTTCGGTATATTAAAAACAATTCTCGCTTTCAATGTCGTGTTTCCCTTCTAAAAATGCATGTTGGGAATTTAATTTGGGCTACACATATTTAATTTAACCCAAAGAAATGCTTATTTAAATGTTTCATATTTATTTCAGGATATTCAGTCAGAAATGTTAAAATCCGAACCCGATCTTTTAAGCTTACAACGAAGCTATTTACAAAAAATTCAGCATGCTCACAATATCGATGAATCGGGCTACAGTCCATTAATACATTTTCATTAGGGAACAGTGTTAATGTTTTCTTACGCAGCCCGTCCCTTATTATTTAATATACTGCTTGCAAATTCAGGAACTATTTCCTTTTACGGAACTTCTTTCTTCCCCTACCGATTCTAAAAATACGCTTGCAATTATTCTATAGTCCTAAACATTTTAACGCACTATTGTTATTGGAGTGCGTGGCCTAATGGTTATCGCACCTGCCTTTCAAACCAAGGGTTTTGAGTTCGATCCCAGCTGGAGGAGTTTTTTTTTTTTTTTTTTTTTTCTGTTGCATTTATTGCATTTTTCTTCATTTTTTTTCAGCCCAAATGACACGGAAACACTTAAAAAGGTGGAAAGACCTCTAATTGTTCTCTGAACAATTAGTTTACTAGTTTTAGTTGTTTCTGATAAATACTGATAATTACTGTCGTCTTTACTGTGGAGTCTGATAAATACTGATAAATACTGTTGATGTGCTGTCGATGCTGAGATTTACTGATAATTACTGTGGTCATTGTTTTTAATCTGGGAAGGGACTAAAATAGCCTAAGAAATGATTATTTGTTGTAAAGAAAGTATTTTATCAACAAATTCATTACAGTATTCTAACCAAAAAAAATTATTCTAGAAAACACATTTTATTTGTTTTCATAAGTCATGTATTAATTTTATTATAATCATTTTTACATCATAATGTTAAAATTAGATCATAAATGTTTGTGTTTTTCTTTACCTTTATATTTCTCCTTTCACAAAGTGAAGAACTGAACATGTATGAGCTCTATAAGTTGAGACCTCCCCCCCCCCCTCTATTTACTTACAACTCTCATTTTAAGAAGACACTTTAGCCAGTATTAAATATATCTCACAAAAAATCTATTCTGATTTTATGTTGTGTACACTGCATTGTATGTCCTTTTATTGAAGAATGTGACAGGTTTAAATAATAAAAATAAAACTTCTTTCAGTAATTTGTAGAATAATCTCTTTTATATACATATAGTCAGTGCACTCTAGTTCTCTGATTATGTCCTCGATGCGAATTTGATATCATTGTGTGGTATCGACGCTTTCTATCTTTCGTTTTTCTCTTTTTTTTTTTTATTTTAATTGTTAAGCCATCAGTACACTATAAATCTTTTGCAGTGTGATTTTCAATCAATGAAATACACGTCTTTCTTAAATTCTTTGTTAATAGTACATAAATCTGCGTTAGGTCTATGGACATACGCCAGTATCAGGGAGATCAATAAATAACTGCTTATATATGTTATAGTTATACGCGGTCAGTCAGTTAACAAAACAAAATAAAATAAAACAAAACTTGAAGTTACTTTCGTCCATTAATGCCGTCTACCTAAATTGCAGTTCTGGAACACACATGTCAACCACATGTAAAAGTTCTACTTTCGTTTGGAGAATCGGGTCAATTATTAGTACATTCTGTGTATCGTGCGACATGAATTTTGTAAAATTAGAAATAGTTTTGTACAGAAATTATAATGTGTTTTTTTTATTCCATTTTTCTCCTTGTCGGAGACCTTTGTATAAACGAACAGTACAGGCTGGGTGCTTACCGACTTGATTATGCTTTATTGTAGCACAAAAAAAGGGGGTGTGTGTGTGAAATACTGTTAACTTAAAACTGATACGCGCAAGGTTGATTCTTTAGTTTTATGTTTGATAAGTCATACATATTATAATTACTTATTACATATTTTTTTATATACATAAATAAAATTATTTTAGAGAATCAATGAACGATACCAAATTCAGAACTATAACATTTATTCATGAGTGAGATAAACAACGTCATGTTACTGTCATTCAAAATTCATAAAAGATTTTTTTTCACGGATTCTGAGCGATGTGGAGTTTAATTCCCTGTTTCTGAATTGTGAACAGTTAATGCTAATATAATTTCAATAATTGCTTTCACTAAACCATCTATTTTTTTTTTTTAAATTTATATGTACATTTTGCAGAATGTTTTAATTATAAGATGAAGTCAAATGTTCCGTATCAATTTCTCGTCTCCGTTTCACGGGCACCAAACCATCGTTAACCGAGTTTCAGAATTGAAAATACATGTAGCCCCCTCCCCGGGATTTTCTTTTAAATTTATCTCAAGCATGTCAAGAAATGTGCATAAAACTAACAAATAAAATTAAATACTGACCAAAGATAGATTTATGTGAAATAAAATAATTATTGAATATTAAGTCTGTACAATGAATATGTATATGACTTCATTTCTTTTTCTTTTTTTATCTTAGTACTGCAATGTCCTATTTTGCTAAATAGTTATTTTTTCGATTTTCAATTTTTATCGTCAACAAATTGAATATTACAGGATATTTTTTTTTCCGTGCGACCGTAAAGATTTTCCTGCTCAAAGAAGAAAGTACATGTACAGTGTAGGTACATGTAGTTTGTTTATTATGTACACCGGTGGCCGCAGACGAGGAACAATAGGTAATTAGTGCCCATTGTTACGCTGACCACTACAATTTACATGGAATATACAAGTTGTACCCCGTTCTACCCCGGGCCGGAAGACTTGTACATAATACAGCCAAATCAGAGACTGATCTTCGATTTTTGATCAATGAAGATCAATTTATTCCATGCAATTTTTGACCACACAAGATAAAAATCGATCAATTTGATCATATACATGTACTTTACTAACTAAAGTAAACATATTATATTAGGTCTCATTTCTTATTTCACATTCCATAAAATTAAATTAATGAGATTTTAAAACTTATTGAATAAAAATGTTTCGTGTCATAAAATTTTAAGAGACCAACATCAAAATAACATAAACACATGTGTACCTTCGCTCTGACACTGGGGATTCTGACCATGCACTAATTTTTAATCAGCCCCCAATCTGCCGGTTGCACATGTATGTATCGTGTACATGTAGATGTAAAAGACATATTCTGGAAGAATCTAAAATGCCTATATTACGTTCAAATAAATGAATGAATGAATGAATAAATAAATAAATAAATAAATAAATAAATAAATAAATAAATAAATAAATAATCTGTGCCTCCAGATTGACCATATTCACCTCTGTTTTCATCTCTTTATTAAATTTAAAAATGCATAAAATTTCTTATTTTCGAGCAAATTTTCAAATATCTTGACAGAGACCAGAAAACCGAACATTTAAAAATGAAAAAAATGAATGTCTTTGAGAAAGAAAAACAAAAATAGCTAGTATATGAAAGGTCATCTCTAAAAAGAAAATGTCGTCCTCTTTTGACCAGTTGACGGAGTGAAACCGTGCGAATCAAACTTTTCTAACCTGCAGGAAATATTTTTTTTTTAATCCCGAATTCTTTTCCACCTATTAAGAACTATTTCTTATTATTGAAACAAAAAATCACCGACCTCCCTACCCAAATATCTTGGAATCGGGAGAGGGCGGCGATGAATCATTTTAAAAGATAGCCTTATTTTCTTTTTATTTACAGTACATTAATAAAATTTCATTTATCTTGCTTACAGATAAATTATACTATTTTCATAGATTGGTAGAAAACGTTTGCTTAATATACGCGGAAGGTTTCATTTATTTATTGTCAACATTTTCACAACCGTATTGTGGTAAATGAGATCAGCGTAATTTTTGTCACTAGCAGAACATTTAAAGAAATATGAAAATGTCGTAATGATAATTTATTATTAAAAGAAAGATTGAAATAATTGAAGGTTTTTACAGTCCTCAGTTCTTCCTTAGCCCTTCCCAGCTTAAGAACAAAGACCACAGTAATTATCAGTAAATCTCAGCATCGACAGCACATCAACAGTATTTATCAGTATTTATCAGACTCCACAGTAAAGACAACAGTAATTATCAGTATTTATCAGAAACAACTAAAATTATCAGCAACGACAGTAATAATAACAGTAAATATCAGTATTTATCAGCAAGAACAGCACCGTATCAGTAATTATCAAACATTATCAGTAAAATTTTGGATTCTCAGCACATTTTTCGTCCAGTAGTGCTTGTAAAAGAACAAAAGCATGATACTGAAGCATCTTAGGATAGTGTAGACTCTAATTTGTTCAAATCATGACCTCCCAGGGGTATGATGGGGCCACTAGGGCTAATCAATGTTTTACACAAGAATAAATTGGAAAAAATCTTTTAAAGTTTTCTTCTTCAGAACTGCACAACTTTGATTAGTCATATGAAAGCATAACCCAGGTTTAAATTTGTTCAAATTATGACACTCTTTGGTGTACAGTTAGGGTGGGGGTTGGGCAAGTCCACAATATATTATCCTAATTTCACAGGGGAATACAGGATACAGAAGGGCCAAAGTTACTCAGGTGAGCGTTGTGGCCTATGGGCCTCTTGTTTTATTTCCTGTAAATTTCGAAAAGATTTAAAAATATGCCAACTCCTGTGATTAAAGTGATTACAACGAGTTACGCAGTCTCTATCTTTTCACAAAAAAAAATATTTGAAGAAGTGACAAAAACTTTAAAGAATGCTTACAATAACATTTATCAGTACTTGTTTGCAAAAGAAAATAAGTAAAATCAATTGACAATAGATTTAAGTTTGATCTTATAGAACTAGATAGTAGAACTCACTGGAAAAAAATTTGTTGAAGACTGCAATTTATGGATAATTTTTTGTTATTTATAGAAACAATGTCAACCTTTAGTGACTACTTTGAGCATACGATAAAATTTATTATAAAATAAGTATTTATTTAAATAAATTACATATCAAATGCCCTATATCTTTGGAAAAATACATGTATACATGTATATTTGTTCAATGTGTGAAAAAATATGAACATTTAGCATTATATCAAACATAATTATGTTTAATATACACTGGAAACACACGTTTTAACATATGCTAAAGTTCATGAGTAAAAAAATAACATGAGACAAATGTTTTAACATGCTTATATTTTTGAATTGTGTTCAACAGATTAAGCTCTCTTTTTTGTTTTTTGTTTATTCTTGATTGAAAAAAAGTATCTGCAAGTTTCAAAACTTTGATGCTTTAAAAGCATATTATTCCTTTTATCTTATTCTGTATTTATTTCATATTTTATTTGTATAGATGGATAAGGAGCATGACCTTCAAACACAAAACCATCTAAGAGATCCCACAAATAAGTATCACGACTATTCACAACTCTATGCATTTGAGGAAAAAATACCTTCAAAGGAGGAAATAAAATTGACCCCCCCAACAAGGATAAATACTTATTCAGAGTTTAAGCTCTTAAAAATGCAAATTGAGATGATCAATATTGAATTGAAAAATGTGGAAAAGAAATGGGAGTTGCGAATGATTGAAATCAAAAAGGCGCAAAAGGTAGCGGAGACGAGAATGATTGAAATCGAAAAGGCGCAAAAGGTAATGGAGGCGAGAATTATTGAGATCAAAAAGGCGCAAAAGGTAAAGGAGTCGAGAATGATTGAAATCAAAAAGGCGCAAATGGTAACGGAGGCGAGAATGATTGAAATCAAAAATGCGGTGAATATTTGTATTCGGGATTCACAAGTTGACAGCTACAAAATAAAAAGAGAACTGCTGCAAACTGAGGTATCAGGTTTGCGAATGCCATACAATACCGTGAAAGACATATCATATCCAGTGTGTGTTTCTGAGAATGCAACGTATACCGGCGTGGCATGTGCAACAGTAGGCTTTCTTTCAGCCATGCGCTGTAGACCTAAAGTAAGATTCCTTCTTAGTGCTGGGTGTTCTTTCGTCTTTGGACTAAAATATTGCACGGAACTTTGGCGATTACAGGGACCAAACGATGGAAATGCACAGAGGGCATTTACAGAACGTATTTCTGGCTCCGATATAATAAACAAACAAAACATTTTTGACAGAAGTTTTCAACTTTTGTATCGCAACATGACCTTCTTTTTCAGTGACTTTATTCAAAACAAAATATTTACATGAAATTATTTATTGGTTGATGCTCTACGATAAAAAAAATCATAGAGTCAAAGACGAATTAACATGGATATAAGAATATGAAAATAAAACTTTATGCATTTAATTTCTTTTTAGATTAAATACTGTTACAATAACCTGGTGTCAGCAATGCCTAGATGATTAAATGTGATAATTTGATTGTAAATGGTAGAAAAAAAATTGAGGGCAAAGTTTGTATATATTACATAAAAAATTAATTAAGTACTGGTTAATTCTTATATAATCGTAAATGTCAAGATAATGGTAAATCTAACTTAGAGAGTAAGAGTTACCGAAGGCGAAAATCTTATTTATGATATGAACATAATAAATAATCTAAAAACATTTGCACGATTCCTGGTCTGAAGCACATGGGATGATAGATTTTGAGGACAAATATGTTCAAATATTTAGCTATAATTTTCATAAATATGTAGTCAACTAAGTGAATGCTTACTTTGTTTTGAATTATTTTATGAAATGTTAATAGAAGCATCAGTGTCCCTTCTGCAAACTTACATGTACAGCTTTAATGCAACTTTTTCATGTATATGTTATAATGTACATATTGACAAAATTTTATGTGCCTCTCTTTGTACTGTTTTTTTTCTGTACAATGTTTTATAACAATTGACACAATTACAACATTTTTAAAAAAAAAAAAAAATAATAAATGTGGGGAACAGTATTAAGGAGGGATTCATGTCTGGTTTCTGACTAAATAAAATATTCTATTTGCTTTCATGTCTTATGCATTAAGATACACTGAACTGTCCGGGTTTTTTTCTTTCCCGATCATGACAAGGAGCAGGCGGTGGGTGTGACCGGTCGGCAGGGAATGCTCACTCCTCCATGGCACCTGATCCCACCTCTAAATTTAGAGGTCCGTGTTTGCTCTGCTCCAAAATTGTATCGTTTCATTGGACTTTGGAGATTGAATACTGTTTGTTATCTTCATATTTCATAGAAGGGATTTTTAAAAGATCGTAATTTTCGTTCCTCTTCATAATTATACAACTAAATAGAAATGGTAAACTGACTTTGAAATTAAGAAGGGACTATATTTTTGGACGAAGGGCGGCTATGAAAATATCTACTTTTCTGCTTCTCAAATTTTGTATTGAACAATGAATTTATTAAAAAAAATTTAAACAATCAACGACTTGAAGAAATTTTTTGATGTAACACAATATACAGATTATTGACTAAAGTTTTAAAAAAATATCACCTGATTATTATATTCCGATCAAACTACAATCTTGTAAACTTTTGAAAGGTTCCGATCTAAAAACAGTTTGGAGCAAAAAATCAGTTAAAAATGTTTTTCACTCTTGGTAAAAGCTCAAAGTTTTTTTTTTTTTTTTTTTTTTGTATCATTTTATATCTTTAAATGACTACTTTACCAATGTATAAATAAAATTTAAGAAGCATATTAAAAAAAAAAACTAATATTCCCAGAAAATTTAGGAAAAATAGAGAAAATTCGGTTTAGTCAATATCTTTGTTAGTTAAATTATTCATGTCAATTTGGTAGTATTATCTGATAGACCCTATATAGCAACATCATTATATGCATAAAGAAAATATTTAATCTTTTTGAAATAAGTAGGCATCACATGATTGGCAACAATAATTCTTATTCTTAATGTCAAGGGAAAAGGTAACGACCTTGACCTGACCTTGGCTCTGAAATAAAACAGTCAAATTTAATCTTATTTATACCATCACTTAGCGATTCTGTCTTCTCGAATCTGTGAAAATTTCATTAATTTTTAAGTACAATAAGTACGAGAAGAATTCCTCCTTATATACATCAATGGAGAATAATTTATTCAAATTGTTTATTGTTACCAAGTTATTATTAAGCACTCACTATTTTCTTTAAAAAAAAAAAAAAATAACGTTTCTTCTTAGTGATTTTTATACCAATTTTGTATTGCTTAAATTCTCTTTTATCTATTCCAATGCCTATAAGCTTTTGTGTCAAATAAATTCAAGCAAACGTTTGGTTTTTTTGGGTAAACTGTAGCATTTTTTATTGAGTGTTAAAAAGTGTTCATTAGACAATCCTTTGTAATTCCACTTATGGACTTCCTATTATATCGTTTCTGCTGTAAACAGTTCATTCATACATTTGATGCCGTGCTTGTTTAAGCGATAAATTTAAGGAAATAAAATAAAAATGGAACGAAGATTGATCTATTGATATAAAGTCCAATTATGTTTTTTTTCTCCTAGAAAATTAGGATAGTCCTAGAAAAAGCTCTGGTGCATACATGTAGTTATTCAACAAAAAAGAACATATCGGGTTCGTAAATTAAACTAACATAAAGGATAAAGGTCAAAAATTTCCACAGGCACCTGACGAATGGATGGTGTAAACTCCCCCCCCCCCCCCCAGCTTCTGATAATTTTTATTAGACACAAAAACTTATCAAAACTACATGATTTCCGTATAGTCTATAATTCCTATATTTCAATATCTGATATTATTTTCCGCTTTTGTTAAGTTTTGGAGATTGCTCCTTTATGGTATATAACAGGCCCGTAAGAAGCAAATTCAGTTGGGGGGGGGGGGGCACAGCCATACATTTTCAGTTGAGGGGGCACAATCCAAAAATTTCCTGACCAGCAAAATAAAATAATGATAAAATTTATTTTTAAAAAAAAAGGTCATCAACTATCAAAAATTTCTTGACAAAAAAAAAGGTCATCAGACGTTTTTATTGAGGGGGCATAAGCATATAGTATATAAGTTTACTATAGTAATCTATATATCGGCAAAATTAATTGGGGAGGGGGGGGGGCACGGCCCACCCGTGCCCCCCGGTTCCTACGGCCATGTATAAAAGTATTTTTACATACCGTATAGAGCCAATCTCTAAAACTTAACAAAAGCAGAAAATGATATCAGATATCTAAATATAAGAATGATAGACTAGGAAATTATGTATTTTTGACATTGTGTCTAATAAAAATTATCAGAAGCTAAGAGGGGGGGGGGGATAGTTACACCATCCATTCGTCAGGTGCCTGTGCAAATTTCTGGTGACGTCAGTTCAAAAAATTTTCTCTGTTTATCTCAGAATATGTTCAGTAACTAATTAAGATAAACAAAATGGCAACAACGGAAAACGAAGGGAATTCCGGTTACCATTTTTAACAAGGGAAACGAATTCATTAAAAATAGAATATAATAAAATGGTATTTATTTGTTGAAATACCAGGGGCAACAATATTCAGTATTACAAAATGATTGAAGAATTCGGCAATGTAGAGAACAGAAATTGATTTGGAATAAAAACTTTTTACCATGTGGGACGAAGTCCACTTTTTACGACCGGTAAAAAAAATTACAGGCGGGAAACATTATATTGATTTACAAATGCTAATAAACAAGGAAGAGATTTATTTAATTTTTTTTTAAGATCTTGGGTTCTATATGTAACAAAATTCCATTACCTTTGACAATTGAAAATAGAAATAATTTTCTGAAAAAAAAACATAACCGAAGGGTGATCTGATAACCATCAAAAATTGAAAATGCCATATTTCCATCAAAAACCATTTAAGCGGAACAAAATACAAACTTGATCTATAACTCATCAAAGTTAACTCACATTGCCAAAATCAGATCAATATCTGCTTGTCTTTCACTTGCCAAATAGGTATGTGCTTCTGCTCAGCTTCACACATATCTTAGAGAGGTCTCAAATCAAATTTTTTTGATTATATACTGAACCTTGGTTCATTTAAGAAATAAATATAAATGTAAGATAGGGAAGGAAAAACTTTGATTAGCCACGTCCAATCACTGCCTAACAAACTTTTTAGCGGCCTACTCTACCACTACTGCATGTACATGTACAAGTCTACATTAAGATATAAACGTTCAATTAATTAAGCAAATAAGTGCTAATATTGAAGAATATTTTTGTTTTACAAGACAGTGCATGTACTTGTTTTATAAATTTGCAGTTGCTTCCTAAGGGGTATTTAAGAGGCAGGGTACATCTATGCATGTTACAATATAGTTGTATTCTGCATAAAATCGTTTGATTTAAATTTCAAACTGTTACAGTATTTTTATAACTACAAACTGTATTCGTATTTTGTTATTCAATTATCAAACATAGGAGACATCACTATATGATTTGAGAGAGAATTAAGAAAGAACTTTGGCCAAGCAGGTATTGCTCAAGGAATTTTACAACAACGGACTTTGATTTTTTTTATTGTGTGTTCAATGATATACTGTGCAAGTTTCATAAACATATAAATATACTGGGAGTCAAATTTTCAATATTTTCAAGTTTATAAATCAATATTATACTTTTATTATTGGATTAACTATATAAATTATTTTGTTCATTGAGAAATGAATCTAAAAAACGAATCGCACACTGTATGAAAGCCGAAACGATTCGATTTTTAGATTCATTTCTCAATGAACAAAATAATTCATATAGTCAATGCTTATAATTCAATTTCAGCGAAAAACATGTTTCTTTTCATGTACATACTAATTTTTTAGCTAACTCAAAAATTGTGCACGAAATTTACATGCCGACAGCTGCGTAAATATATATCGATTGGAAAAATTACACAATTCTTGGGAGCGGATCTAAAAGCCTGTAGTACACAATGCGGGTATAATTTTCATACACGTTAACTTGATTGACAATTAACATGGTAAATACCCTGTATAAAGTTGATGTGCAGACGAAATACGTGAGAATTTGATAATAAAACTCACATCAGGATAACTTAGTCTAAGGTCCTTCTTATCATTTAATTTTCATAACCTACATAACAATTTTTTTCTAGTTTGGTTTTCAATATGTACTAAATTCAATGTAAATTCTTTCTTTACAAATAAAAAACGCAAAACACGTGCTTCTTTACAGAGTTATACCCCTTGCCATCCCTGGCATTACCCATTGACAACAATTACCTCGCATAATAATTTATTTGATTATATTTCTTTTCTCTACTCAACAATAATTTTTATTGTATAATTTAAAAATAGAAAGATATGATTAAAATATTTCCTTCAAAGCACACAGAGAGAAACAAAAGATTTAGAGAAGCTGAATTTAAATCATGAAAAGAACATTGTCATACGTTTTAGAGACTATTAGTTTATAATACAGTCGCGTTCCTATTAATTTTGGAATGACAAACACTGACAATAATTGTGTCAAAATGATTATAATGAAAAGTAGTTCGGTTACAACAATTGACATTATATTCATTGGAAAATGAACAGAAAAACCTTCTCCGTAGAAATACATTAGTTCAAGGTGATGAAAGTAAGGAAAATTGAATTATCAATATTTACATTTCCAATGTCTTTGTCCGAGATAAAATTTCAAATTGTTAAAATACTTTATTTCTACATAAATCTACTGGTTCATCGATAGGCGTGGTGAAAAAAAAAATCACATGCGGGACGGGACAAATAGAGACAGAAGCGCGTTGCTTGTAGCACGTTAATTTGCAGAATCAAGAGCATGTAAATATAAAGAATAACTGTCTGATTTTTTGGTTTCATGACGATGATCAATCGATTGGCTTGCGTGATAATTTTATGCATAAACGCCTTCGGCGTTTATGCAAATTATCACGCAAGCCAATCGATTGATCACATCATGAAACCAAAAAATTAGACAGTTATTCCTTAAATATATGACACCGGGTTCCTACATTAATATATGACATCGGGTTCCTACAAAACAACGAAAAACAACGATTGTCTACGGAATTTTGGGACAACCCTCGTACATGTTATTACAATATATGAAACCTATGCTTATTGTATTTCTGGCTTCTAAATAGAAAATGAAATTTATCTTCAATCTCTCCAGTGTTGCAAATATTACAAAATCTCTCATCTGTGGGTGTCTCCCCATTTCTATGGTAAGATAATGTGCACTAAGTCTCAACCTGCTATAAATTGATTGATCTCTCTGTTCTCCTTTTTTAATATATCAGTGTATCCACAGCGTTTAAATTTATCAAAAGCAATTTGGTAAAATTCTTTGCATATTTCTCTTGTAACCATTGATCTGATATTCTTTGCATTATGCTTCTAAAAAGTGATTTTATTGAATTTTCTATTTTAATAATGAATGAAAATCCTAACTTGCTGAAAATTGAAAAAAAAATGTTAGTCCAGGAGTTTGTTTGGACTGTTGCTTTATAGATTTTAAATACTAAAGTATTCTTGGAAGTAATAAGACGGTTCCAAAATTTTATACATGAAAACGTATTCTTGTCCACAGACGTTGCCTACCTTAATCTGCTCTGCAAGTAGCATCAGTAGTTTAACAATGTTCTCCTAAAACTTCATGTGAAATTTTACAATTATCACAGACTACCACTAAAAAACAAGTGACACCATTTCTTAATTATTTATTTATTAAGTTTGGCATCATATGGCCACGGCTGGTTGCAGATCAATTATTTAAGATACATGTGTTCAGTGGGTGCCGACCCAATTGGTTTTTGGCACACCTCCAATCAAAGCAAACAATCAATCAATCAATCAATATTAACTGTACACATGTCATTTTTACACTATAAGACTGGCGTTTGCTTTCCAAATTTTGCGGTGCGCCAGCCTTATAAAACAATATTCAATCAATCAATCAATATTCAATTGAATCAATCAATATCAAGTTCAATCAATCAATCAATCAATAAATTTATCAATTCAATTAATGAATATCCAATCAATTAATGAATATTCAGTTGAATCAATCAAAAAGTTTCAGTCCAATGAATCAATCCATTTTCAATAATATCAATCAATATTCAATCAATCAATCAATATTCAATCAATCAATGTTCAATCAATCAATGTTTCAATATTCAATCAATCAATGTTCAATCAATCAATGTTCAATCAATCAATACTCACTCAATTCAATGAATTGTAGTAAGTTTATGTTTAAGCCAAACAATATTTCAATAAATTAATCAATGTTCTGTGTTAATTATCAAGTCAATTAATTGTTTTCCATCGATAAGTCATCCACATAATCAAGTTGCAGCTGCGCCCTGTTAACAGCGACGCGTGTCAAGATGATTTGTGTTAAGCGCTATTCGATGTATCTCTCCAACTGGATCTTCGCTCTGTTAATTACAGAGACAATACTGTCCGCATAATAAGATGACCAGCCGTGACGATGGGTGTTATCTAGTCCTTGATCGATAGTTATCGTGTTGCAGCTTCACCCTGTTTAGAGTCAATAAGCCAATACGATTGGGTGAGCGAAGTCCTTCCTTCTGGTACTTGGAAGTGTCCATCACGATAGCATTCATCACTGTATGGCAAGGAATGGCAGCTTTGGCCGGTCATGACTAAGGCAAGGTCTTAGAATGATTGACAGCTTGGCTCCTTAGGCCTCTTTCTCTGAAATGAAAAGAACTCGGCGCAGAAAACAACTCAAAGTAATATGGGGTGTGGAAGGGCGGGTAAATTTTCTTAAAAATTCACAGCAAACCCTAAACGTGCAACATTTGGAAATGGTGTGAGAATGGAATGTACAAATGCTTGCGCATATATTGCGCGCGCATCCTTCCACGTGGGGCGCTGTGATAAATGGATTTATAACGCATTCACTACATAAATCCGATTATCACAGACTACCACTAAAAAACAAGTGACACCATTTCTTAATTATTTATTTATTAAGTTTGGCATCATATGGCCACGGCTGGTTGCAGATCAATTATTTAAGATACATGTGTTCAGTGGGTGCCGACCCAATTGGTTTTTGGCACACCTCCAATCAAAGCAAACAATCAATCAATCAATCAATATTAACTGTACACATGTCATTTTTTACACTATAAGACTGGCGTTTGCTTTCCAAATTTTGCGGTGCGCCAGCCTTATAAAACAATATTCAATCAATCAATCAATATTCAATTGAATCAATCAATATCAAGTTCAATCAATCAATCAATCAATAAATTTATCAATTCAATTAATGAATATCCAATCAATTAATGAATATTCAGTTGAATCAATCAAAAAGTTTCAGTCCAATGAATCAATCCATTTTCAATAATATCAATCAATATTAAATCAATCAATCAATATTCAATCAATCAATGTTCAATCAATCAATGTTTCAATATTCAATCAATCAATGTTCAATCAATCAATGTTCAATCAATCAATACTCACTCAATTCAATGAATTGTAGTAAGTTTATGTTTAAGCCAAACAATATTTCAATTAATCAATGTTCTGTCAATTGTTTTCCATTGACCAGTTGTCAAAATAATTATGTTGCAGCTGCGCCCTGTTCACAGCGGCGCTAGTCGAGATGAAGTGTGTTAAGCTAAATCCGCCAAACGTGCATAGTTACTCATGTAATATGCACGCCGCCACAAACGTGGGGGTAGCTTAACACTCTACTCACAAAACCAGCCGTGACCCCCACAATATATATCAATGATACTACTACTACTATAAATGATAATATTAAATCAAGTTGGCAGTTCACTATGTTTTTAAGCCCGCTTTTAAAAATTTTAGCTTACTGCCAGACGAATTGTATATATAAAATATCCTCTGTTGTAACTAGATTAATTATGCTTGGTAACTGAGTTAATTACTTTTGCGATCTTTTTCCTGATCGAACTTCCCATCACATCTGGAAACGACCCTATAGTTAACTTTACTGAACTATTTAAGGATTCGGCAGTTTTATCAATGCATGTCTTTACACAGCCAAGGTTATTTGCCCCGCAATAGAATATCGGATTAGGAACTCCATTCTAGCACATTCCTCTCTTGCTTTGTTACAACATACTAAAATTTACTGCTATAGAAGCCTGTGATTAAAATGAACAGATGAACCAAATATCTAGAGAAAAAGTTCAAATGTCTTTCTTATTCTATTGAACTGCAGGGTTTATAATCTATGAATGATAACATCTAAATTGTTCTCTTCCAAATAATTGAATTGATTCGCATGAAAGTAAGTAGCTTTTCAAGTTCTAAAAGAATATAATTTACATGTATAGTGCATATATTTATATTGAGACGCAACACATCTAGTTTAAGGTTAATATAAATAATAAATTACCAGGAATGTTTGCTCTGATTCGTAAACAATGGTGCATGACTAATAATTAACAATACAGAGAGTAACTGTGTCTCTTTACCCTACTGCCCCCCCCCCCCCCCTGCAGTTTAACGTCTACGTGATGAAAGTACTCGTTTTATATAACGAGGTTGTACTTATGCAGTGCCGAGTTTAAACTTAAAGTGCTTAGTATAAAAAGGTTTTCTTACTAAAGATAGTTAATTATCTACTTTTGGATACATATTAACATTAATGAGAACATGAGATGGAATACACTATTTATTTATTTATTTATTTATTTATTTATTGATGATGATAGTATGGTAGATAAGATTCTTTATTTCCAAATCAGGGCCCTTTCAGGCATCACAACAAGCATGATTTCTACAATTACAAACAGTACAAACAATTTATGTGTATACATACTAAATAATCCATACATGTATTTGTATATTGTAAAATTTGACACTGTATATGTAAGTAATATTGATAAATGAAATAGTACTTCCGTGATGATAACATGTGAAGTGTGATCAAGTAATTCTAAGATGGAAATCTCAATTTAATAAGGTAAAATCTAAAAACGTGTATAAGTCATTTATAAATATACTAAACATCAAATCAAACTGTATAGATCTTACATATTTTGACGTCTGTTTATAAAGTTGTGTGATCTAATCGTAACCAAAATAACTTTACTACAATTATAGGTGTATAACCATATGCTGGCTTTCCCGCAGCCAGTATGCCTTCCGTCTGCGCTTACCGCGCTCAGCTAAAGAACATTACTGCTTAATCAGCCATATCGTAAAGAAATAAATATAAAGTGATTCAAAATTTAAATGACATAAAAACAAATGGTCTTTATACAAATGAAAAGTTGCTGCATTTTTTATGCCAATCATTGCATCGTGGGAACGCTGGTAACAGAGCGGTAAGACGGCACTGAAAGAATTGCATTTCATTTGAAGTGACTTTTAAGATTTATTGGCCCTTCCTATCAGCAAAATCTTAGGTTTAATTAGCTTTTCGTCAGAATACAAACTTGACATGTATCAATTTCCAAACCCAGATGAATTAATTTTTGTGACGGGAACAAATGTTCAACGCATTAAGGAATTCCCAATGCTGACCAAAATCGCCAAACGTGTCATCAATTTTGAGCAAATGTTGGCGTGAGCTGAACTTGCAAAACAGAAAGACATCAAGATAAATAAATGCATTTCATATTTCGAACCAGGTTGTGACCTGACGAGTGAAAAAAGATAATATTTCATTTGTGTTTAATTAATTTATTAATCACTTCATTTATTTATTTATTTGTGACGATGTGTAACAACAAATGGAAGGCGTTTGACATAGTAGTTATTCGAAGCCAAGTACGCAAAAAATCATCTGGTTTTCTAGACAATAGTCTAAAAACGATTTTTTGTATCCATTTTGCCAGGTAAAGATCTTATCAATGGTGCTATCATACCGATTATGGCCCTCAATCTATAAAATTTTTGGTTTATTGTTATGTGGATATTGATCCCCCTCCATGATTTATGGGCCTAGTTTTGATAGAGGTGTTAAGGAAAAAGGAACAGCCATTCGCCCATAGCTATTTCACTCAGCAACATATACTGAATTTGTCTTGATAGAGATCTACTGAAATTAATTTCAATTAATTAATTAATTAATTTGCTCTTCACTCCATGCGCCCTAAATTAAATTAAAACCATTTCTCAACTCATCGCCTAATTCTTGCTTTGGTGGAACATGACATGCATAAATATTGGAAGTAGTTTAATATTTACTTAAGAATGACCGATGTTTATTAATTGAATTCCTAGGAGTAACGAAATTTAAGGTTTTCTGTTTCAAAAAGTGTTCCCCAGGCCGGGGTTGCTGATTTGTTGAGGACGGACACGAAGATGTTAATCGAAGGGAGAACAAGCTTAAAATACATATTTTATAACAATGTGCACATATATACACAATAAGTAACGATATTTGGCATCGAAACACTAGTCTTTCAATTGTATGAGGGATGCTAGCGAGGACAGTTAAATATTGCAAGTGAGGATCAGGTTAATATTGCACGTAATGCAGCCATTACTTGCTATAAACGTAACTGTATTGTTTTTATAAATTATATATATATATATATATGCCCCCCGTTCAAAGCTCATTGATTGTTGAATAAATAAATTAGTCTTATTATTATAGCCTCATATATCGATAACATTAAGGCTCCATGAAGTATATACTCGGGCGCTTACAACATCGGAACAATGACCGACGATGCCGAGTGCGTGATCTTAAGAGTATGAGGTTAAATTAATTCAAGTCAATGGGAGTTTTATGGAACCCAGTCTTAACGTGTGCATAATTATATTTATATTGCTCTAAACTCTGTGGTTGAAGAGGGTGTGCTTAAATTTAGATTCTACTAAATACAATAAAACCAATTGTAATGATTAGCTTATTCTTTGCCTTTTCCCACTGATTTTAACAGAATGATCGATTAACTGAACATTTAGTATTTTCTTGTGCATTTTATTTTTTTTTTTTTTTTTAAATGTAATTGATACAACAGTGAAAACATTATACTAATAATTGATGTAGGCATACAAGATGACATACCGTTTGTGCTGTGTGTAGTAGTATTATGCATGTCCTCCTCATTGCTGGTATTGACGTTATTCTCTCTCTCCATTCTGTAATGCCTTGTTTGGCTTTGGCGACTATAGATGTTGTGGACATCTTTGTCAATATTTACAGCAACGATACTCCTACAAGTAAGAGCCTCGGCTAACGTCCATACGCTCCTTACAGCCCTTCGGCGCAAAGTCAAAAACTCTAGCATGTTGAAGTACACTAACGGTACAATTAGTGCAAACAATCAGAAAAACCTCGTCTTTGTACACCACAGTCTTTTGACAATGTCATTGTGCAATATTCTAAATTTTCTTAAAAATTCACAGCAAACCCTAAACGTGCAACATTTGGAAATGGTGTGAGAATGGAATGTACAAATGCTTGCGCATATATTGCGCGCGCATCCTTCCACGTGGGGCGCTGTGATAAATGGATTTATAACGCATTCACTACATAAATCCGATTATAGAATTTTCACCAACATTATTATAAATGACCCCCCCCCCCATCCCCCATCTCAAAGTAATAAAGAAGAACTGGTGTTGCAATCGAGTCAAAAAGTTTTTCCAAAAGTCTACTGATTGTGAAATACATTCAACTCAATATGATACACAATGTATACAAAACTTCCAAATCGTAAACTTTCCATATGTCATTTTGTTTACGAAAATCTATAGGGTCAAACTTGCAAATTAAAATCTTTATTGCATACAATATACCTTATTTTCGAACCATTTTAGAAAGTAAACAGACAGTAAAGTAATGTTCTTAAGGGAGCCGTTTGCGCCCAACATTTCGCGCAGCATAGTAAAATCAATCTTATTTACACTTTAAAAGCAACTATTTTCACATAATTTATCAAATTAACAAAATTAAGAAATTACAGGTAAAAAAAGTATTTCATATTATAAAAAACAGATTTTTATAATGATTTTTTAACTGATAGGTATATGGACGTCGTAATAGTGTGTTTTGTGATAAAAAGATGATAAAACGAAGTTCTTAAAGATGGGGTCATAAAAAATGTTATAAAAGAAATAGCATAACATATATGCTTTTGAGATTTTAAACACAGGAACTTGAAAATTTCAAATTTATTTTCTGACATTTTTTGTATAAATCATTAATATCTGTCATATTTTGTAGTACTCTATAAAAACAGGAAAATTTGGTAAAGGTTAACATTTTGAGGTACCCTTTTTGGAAACCAGACGACAGAATTCTGTGCTTTTTACATATAATGTTTAACTCATCAAATATTATAATTTGAGCAAAAATTCTATTTCAGTATTAGCAAAATTCTTTGAAGTGCGAAAAATTAGCACTTTCCCTAATAATTCTGTAGTAAATGGACTTACATTTCCCTAAAAAAGTCAGACGATATATTTTCGCTAAACGTGCCATGTATATTGAATTCAATGTAAGTTACATATGATATGCAATTAAGAGTTTTTCTATTGTAGTTTTCACACAATAAAATCCCAGCCATCTCCCTTAAATTATAGAAATTTTTCCCTTGGTTTTATGTACCATTGCTTTTAAAAATAGAGATATGATGTCACCAAAAATGACAATTTTATACTGTCGAGCTTTAAAAAGCTATTTTACGGGTAGCTCTGTTAGACAGTTAGCGTAATGAATACGAACTTGCTTCTTGATGTAAAGCTTCTAGGTTCGAGTCTAATTTCCTTTTTTTCACTTTTCACAAAATCATAAAATTCATTACATTATAATATTATTATGTAAAAAAAAGAAAGAAAAAGATAATCATCATTATAATGCAATGGTGACAATCCCTGACTAAGATTCTTTACAACATGTTTTTAACACCTGGTAGTGATCTACATACATGCAATGTGTTTCCTTAGGTATATTTTGTGTTTCTAAAATTGAGGAAATGAAATTAAACTAACCTTATACTCACTTAAGAAGCACGCGAGACAATTCACATTTATACCTGACAGATTAAAAATTAATGTTAGGTACAGTTTAGGATTTAAGTTAATACTTTTTTCTTGTAGTGTATTACATGTATACTTCCTATCTGGATAATATGCATGCGTAGTTCTAACATCACTGTCGAGACAATATACGAGGGTTGTTAGAAAATGTTCGCGGACACATTGATTTACGGAAAATCTATTGTGTACTGTGAAGTATGACTTATGTCTGATTAAATTCCTATCTTTTGTTTATTAGTATATAAAAATCAGGTCCATTTGCTAAAATTTTGAAAATTTACATCAATTTTTACTATGCGATCATGGGATTTACGGAGCAATCACTTGACGTTAAGTGACGTGTCAATCAGATTTCAAACCCGTTAAGCTTTTTCATAATTCTATAAAATATCTTTCATTTCTTTCGACTTTTTTTTGTCTTTTTTCTCCTTAAAAGTTAAATATCTATATTAAGACATGTTACTTTTCTTGTACTTTGTGCTGTTTTGGATATTAGTGAGATCTTAAAATAATAGTCTACCAGTTAAAAGATCAGGTATGGAAACGATGCAAAATCCATAGGCACAACGTCCATGCGATAAGTGGGGTATTGAGGTATCGATGGAGTTGATCATTAAAAATGTTAATCCTTCCATTCTTAAAAAGCTACTACCACTTGAATACTTTTGTCCTTTGTACGTGTAGGCAATTTCCAGCAGCAGCCAAAAGCATTTTAGTCTATTTTTAGACATTTTCCTGTCTGCGCACATAATTTTTTAGTAGCTCGGTGCTCCATGACGTTCAATGACGTTCCCATTCTTGGCCTTGTTTTTACGCGTTGATTATTTATAAATGCTATAAAACAGTCATACACCCTCCAATTTAATTCAAAATTTCGGCAAGTGACGTTTCATGAATACTGTAGTGACAGGTAAAATATCATAATTCTTTCTGTGCTACAACTGTACAATTTTTAATTTCAATAAAAAATCTATGTAATGTAAACGTGAGAAAAAGTAGCATGCTTCGTGAAGCATATTTTATCAAAATAATCTAGCTGTATATTTCTAAGGATCACTGGAAAACACCAAATCTTTGTAGATTTATTAAAAAATAAGTATCTTTGTAGATTTATTAAAAAATAGGTAACCGGTTTCATGGAAATAGCGCGCTCACGATAGAACTTGTCCGCGAACTTTTCTAATAACCCTCGTACAATCTTGAATTATTATGGTATTCAGAAAACAAACTTTAGAATGGTAACATTATGTTTACTGTCGACTTATTTATTTATTTATTTATTCTGATGGGGGCTGGGACTTTGAGTACATCAAGAAAGACGACGTGCTTGTACACTGAAATGTAAAAGTAACGAACACATATTTATTGATCAAAGTTTCAATAACGCAAAACAAACAGAGAGCAGACCAAACAAGGGCATTTGTTTTGATCGAATTAACGGAGTAATTCATAAACGGGAAAAAAGACTGTCTAATGAAGTACGTCAGTTAACATTCAACCTAACGAGAGGTTGTAATTGGAAAAAAGGTCATTGTATTGGTCATGTTATTTGCAGAAAGTTGATATTATTGATACATGTACCCTTGTTATTTGTTACTTCACGTGTTCATAAGTAACGTTCCTCGGTTTACGAAGTTCTTCGTACATGTACGCAAAACATGCTCTTGCGTATAAACTATTACGGTCAATTACTGCAGTAGTGACTCCGATAGAGAAAATGTGCAGTAGCAGCAACAGTACAACTGAAAAGATTTCAAAAAAGTAATTTCACTGCTACATTTCCGTAACAAAAGCCATTTTATATGTGTTTTTCATTTTCTTTGAAAAAAAGCTATGCGTAAAGTTGTCAAACAATGTATCAGAACTACCAGTACACAGCGGTAAGAGCTAACGCGTACAGTACTAGTAAATAAAAGAGTTACCATACGTAAAAAAAAATCTTGTACAACGAAAAACTTAAGGAATGCGGGAGAAATCCACATGCTCTATTGAAAATACGACATCCTTAGGGACATGGATTTTAGACTATAAAATAACTATTGTTGTATGTAGTATTGAATTAATAAGTATAAAATTCTGGCACTGCTATGAATGACAAAATTAAAAATTTCAATCTACGAATTGCATACTGTCCGCAGAGATTGCTCCCTTTGACGAACCTAAAACTCTACACTTCCGTACTTACACCGTGAAGATAACTATGACCAATCTGGTTAAGTTCGGTAAAATGTAAGGACCTTTAAATAATTTTATTGCCTATTAAATTTTGATGCCAGAAAAACAACATTTTGTGAGTGAAGAAAAGTCAAATAATTGTTTGTAGGAGTAATTTGAAATGCTTTTTTTTCTTTTTCAAGATAATATAATATTGTACTTGGTCTCTTGATTTATTTGGATAAATAATACAGGAGGAATGTAAACCTATAGGGTTTAGAACGGACATTTTATTTGAACATTTTAAACTTGGACTATATTCATATCATAATCATTTTAGTTATTAATTGTGAACTTAGTAGTGACAGTAAAACAAATTAAAAGTTTATTAAACAAGGATGTACATTATTAGTGTACCACATACAGTGACTTTATAATTGGAAAAGGGACTTTATGTTCATGAACTATAATTATCTTGTTAGAACAAATTGGATTTTGTTGTTGGTACAATGAACTATAATTTTGTAAATCATTTTGTAATGGAATTGATCAGAATAGACTAATCAAGACCATCGATACTAAGTAATAACATTTGAACGGAAATGTAAAGTTACTATTAAGATTCTTGATTAAGATTAATAAAATTGGGAACTTTGAAGAAGAGATGTAAAAGAGCCTAGGGCTAGAACTCCTGTGGTGCAGAGATGGAGACTGAGTCCATAAATATTATTAATGAAGGTATACCTGGATTGGAGGGTGGTGCCATGTTGGGGTTCATAGGTCAACGGGCAGACCTACGGACTAAGCGTAGGGGGTATGGTAATGTTAAGTCAGCCAATGAAGAGTACTTTTATATCCGGGGCCATGAATACCCTCTGAGCACAAAATACCCTGTTTTGCCGAAAAACGTTCCTCTCTCTTTTCTTTGACTCTTTTGAAATACTTTTTGGACTCTAATTTTTTTTGGACCTCACTTTAATTATTACTTTTGGAGTTTTAGTTCTACGCTCTTCTTAAATATTTGGGACGGATCTTTAGAACTTCTGCTACATGCAACCAGCGTTTCTATTCTGATGAAATTTCAGAAACAAGCATTGAAAAATCTATCCGATCACGGTTGTTTAATAAACTTTTCAAAAAAACTTACAAACTTCTTTATTGGCTTACACCTGCTAAGTCAATTTGGTGCTGGTTGACCAGAATTGGCGAAGTACAAGGACTACTACTATTGGATAATACAGAAAGATCAAAGACACTTAAGGTGAGACAATTTCTCTTTTCTACTTAACTTTTTCGATGACCACGTAAATCAAAACTTAATTGGATTTACTTGTTAATTTTACGCAATAAGCATCAAAATTCTAAATTAAAAGGAAATTATTTCATGCATTTAAAATGGCAAAGGCTCCAACATACAGAGAACAACTTAATCAAGCATTAGAAGAATTAACTCAACAAATGTCGGAAACTGATTGAAATGTTAAATTCTGGAAATTTGGATGAAGAAAATAAAAAACATGAAAGTTCCTTATGCGGGCAAAAAGAATGAAAATGAAGATGATGATGATCAAAATATAAAACAATGGATGAGTTCAGTTTTAAACCAGGTTAAATCATATTTCAGTACCCATTAATCAGGTCATTACCTATTTTGAGGGGGGTCCTGTAAAATTCGAACAGTGGATTAAAGATATTGAGAAATACGCAAAAATGTCAAACATGGCTAGTGAAGATATTCCAATAATCGCGTATGTAACATGTAAAGCGTCTGTGGGGAACTTTGTTAAGAGATTGCAATGTTTTTATTCTATTGTTTTAGTAAAGGAAAGGTAAGTAGGCAATCAATTCAGTGGCCCAAATAGAGCTGAAGCTGGTTTGGTTGTTTGCTTAACTTATTGTTTTCCTAAGTGTTCGTCCACTGTGACTGGCCATAACACTGACATTAAGTCAGGGAAAATAGCTAGTGCTGGAGATAGTGGCCCGAATAGAGCCGACCTGTCTCTAGTGCTAGTCTATTTAGTTTAGGAAACATTATTTACTTTCTTAAGGTCTCCTATTTATTATTGATTCACTTTTTGATTTCAACCCCAGGTAGGGACATTCAAATAAATAAATATAAATCTAATCAGTGATTGAGAAAAAGTATTATTTAGTTACGCAAAGAGGTTCTTCCGAACTCATTATAGATTGGCAGCAATAGAGTGCCGTTACATAATTTTGGTGGCAGTGGTGGACTTCTTTGCCTTTCATATTAGGTTATTTATTTTTGTAAGCAATGGGTAACAACATTGAAAATGAGATAACATTGCTTGAGGAAGAAATCAGGAGGTTAGAAATGGAAATGTCTAGACAGAGACATTCAACACCAATTGTTACACGACATGCCAGTAATTTTACTATGACAGACCATATGCCAGGCTCTCCTGGAAGGTACAGACAACTGGCAGACCATAGTTTGACAGGCCAGTTGACAGACCATAGTATGGCAAGGCAGAGAGTTGATCATACAGTGATTGGCCAAATGGCGACCATAGTTCGACAAGCCGAGTGGCAGACCACTTGACAAGCCAAAGTAGGAGGGCTAGTCATTTGGCAGACCATGGGAGATTGTCAAGTCATATGGCAGACCAAAGGAGTATGATAAGTCAAAGAAGCAGTAATGAGGGAATGGCAAGCCATACTGGATCAACAAATACGGATCGGTGTGCCACAAACACAAGATATACATCAATGTTAGGCCAAACCTCGACTGCAGCAGTGACGGACAACAATACTGGCATAGCTAGGAATGATACGCCATGCCGTAGAATTACAAGCATTTCAAAGTGCGGAAAAGAAAATTCAGGAGAATCAAGGATATGTAAGAGCAGTAGAAAAGGATTCTAATGTGAACGGACAAAATATTGAAAGAAATAACAGACACTCTTATTTCACTTCAGAAAAAAATGAAGTCACTGAAGGAAGGGCGCAGTAAAAGTGTGTCCATGCAATCAAGTTTTAACAGAAAACAACCTGAGGGACCAAGCAATACTAATATGTTGAAGTGTTATTACTGCGGCAGACCCGGCCACATGAAGAGTAATTGCAAACGCTTTCTTGCTTCACAGGCTAACCACAGACCGACACAAGTGAGTGAGACAAGAGTATACTCAACACAAGTAGAGCTTTTTCAAAAAGCTTACCGTCTTTAGCAACAACCTTAAACAGTAAAATGACCTTAACTCATCAGGCCGTATAATTCTTGAAAATTTCTTGGCTTTGTATTTCTTCATTAGTTTTTTCTGACATAAGCCCTGCCAAGTGAAAAGTTAACAGATGCTTGACTGTCTCCGTAAACTTCAACTCTGCTGCCGAGATCATTCGGCAAACCTCGGCTGATTCCGACACCTTTGAGATATGTAGATGAAGTACATGTACGAATCAGTCGAGGTGTTCCCGAGTGCTGCCGAGATTAGAAAGACAGTGCGAAACAAAGGGGAAAAGAATACATACAAGCTGTAAAGCTTGCATGCAATAAAGATAATTAACAATGAAAATATACAAATGTTCTTTTTTTTTGGTAATTGCTATAAAAAAAAACTAGCATGTTAATTACTGCCAATTTCCACTGTTCGTTTTGTCATATTTTTTTACGATTGAAAATCTTGAAAAATTGTTAAGTCGTACGAAAATTAGAGCATCAGAAAATTATCTCCCTTGCTTTGAACAGCATTTCAACCAATGAAATAATTAAAAATTTTCTCATCATGCAATTTCTACCAATCACAAAAGAAAGGAAGTGCATCACCCGAAGACTGTAAAATACTTCAACTCTGTACACCGTCTTCCAAGGAAGACGGTAATCAGAGACAAGGAGTAAAACTTCAGATAAAGGGAATGTTTCAAAATTGAGTTGTGGAGCATCAGAAATTATCAATAAAACTGGTGAATCAGGTATGTTCGTAGAAATAAATGTAAATGATAAACCATTAGACTTCCTCGTGCATTCAGGTGCAACGGATGACTTTAATATCAAGGAGAGTGACCGAAGACATTTTTGCCAAATGACAAGCATTTAGAGGAATTGAAATCTGACATGTTGGTAGCAGATGGTACTCCACTGAGCGTGTATGGTTAACATTCATTGCAGTTCAGCATTCAGGGAAATATTTCAAACACAAAGTTATAGTGGCAGACCTCAGTGTTGATGGAATTCTTGGTTTAGATTTTATGAGGTTAAATTACTGTGCTTTACACTTTTCTATGTGTACACTAATCATTGGACAGGAGAAAATACCAATAACCTGTCGGTACGAGGGTAAGATTGGTTGTTTCAGAGTTTCTCTTAGGGAGAACATAACAATTCAACCTATGAGTGAGATTCAATTTAACCAGTATGGATATGCATTGTGTTGTTCCTTCAGAGGGCATAGTCGAACCATGCAAGCTTTTTGAAAACTCTGATAGAGCATTAGTGGCAAGAGCACTAGTGAAGCATTGTACGCATAACAAAGTTCCTGTGCGTTTAATGAATGTTCATAATGAAATTAAACAGTTGAAGAAGGGTACATTTATTGCAGAGTAAATCCAATTCAAATATTATGGAAGCATCTGTTTGCAACAGCACAATGGAAAGTGAGGAAATTTCAGAACTGCCAGACCATTTACATGATTTATTTGAAAGATCAAGTCAGGGTATGTCATTCAGGAACAAGCAAGCTATCCTCAAGTTACTTCTGCGTTACCAGTCATCATTTGCGAAATCTGATAGAGATCTAGGTAGGACAGATGTTAGAAAGCATAAGATCAATACAGGGGACAATCCTCCAATAGAGCAAGTTCCTAGACGAATACCGGTCCACATGCAGAAGGAGGTAGATATTCACATTGATGACATGCTTAAACGAAATGTGATAGAGCCGTCTAGTAGTTCCTGGGCATCCAACATTGTATAGTGAAGAAGAAGGACCGTAGCACAAGATTTTGTATTGACTGTCACAAGTTGAACAATGTAACACAGAATGTCGCCTATCCATTACCAAGAATTAATGATTCTCTGGACCAATTGAGAGGGGCCAAATGGTTTTCCACATTAGTCTTATGTCCAGGATATTGGCAAGTGGCTGTAAATCCTGAAGACAAGCAGAAAACGGCATTTACTACCAGACGTGGTCTTTATGAATTTTCATTAATGCCATTTGGGCTGTGCAACGCGCCAGCCACATTTGAGCATTTAATGAAGACGGTGTTGAGAGGTTTGCAGTTTGAAATTTGCCTCATTTATTTAGACGACATCATAGTCTTTGGCAAGTCTTTTGAAGAAATGGTAGAAAACTTGTCTCATGTTTTTGATCGCCTGGAAGCAGCTGGCTTAAAACTGAAGCCTAACAAATGTACTTTATTTGCCCGGCAAGTAGAAGTTTTGGGTCACATTGTGTCGACTGATGGCATATCAACAAGCCCATCTAAGACAAAGGTAGTTCAAGACTGGCCGACACCTTGCAATGTGTCAAAAGTGAGATCATTTTTAGGTCCTTGCAGTTACTATAGAAAATTTGTTAAAAATTTTGCAGCTATTGCAAAGCCGATGATTTAACAGCCAAAGACAAGAACTTCAAATGGACAGAGGAATGTCAAGATGCATTTTAGAAGCTTAAGGCGGCTCTCACTTCTGATCCAATATTGGCGCACCCTGATTTTAGCAAAGAATTCATTTTAGATACAGACGCGAGTGATAAGGCTTTTGGGGCTGTCTTATCTCAGATCATTGATGGTAAAGAAAGAGTGTGCGCTTATGCCAGTTGTTGCTTGTCGAAATCTGAGAGACGTTACTGTGTTACGAGAAAAGAGCTACTAGCTGTGACATATTTTGTGAAATATTTCAGGCACTATTTGTATGGAAAAGAGTTCCTTGTTAGAACTGATCACAGTTCCCTACGTTGGCTTATGCAATTTAAAAATCCCGAAGGACAATTTGCTCGCTGGATTGATGTGTTGTCCACATTTAACTTCCGAATTCAGCACCGTCCAGGACGATTACATGCCAATGCAGATGCCATGAGTAGGCTGCCTTGTAAGATATGTGCGTACGATGATAACTGGGAAGAGGAGTCTACTTACCCCACTGTTGGACACATAGGTACTACCGAGTCATTGCAGTCTTCACAGAAAGCTGATGCCGATCTCCAAAAGCTACGCTCTTGGATAGAACGTGGTTTCTTTCCAAATAAGGTTTCAGTTTCAGGTGAGAGCTTTTGCCTGAAGTCCCTGGTTTCTCAATTTAACAGACTCTGCATAAAAGATGACCTCATTTGTCGAAAATGGGAAGACACGTCCACAAGTCAGATATTTTATCAATATGTAAGGCCAAATTCTGAACGTCGTAGTGTCCTTCGGCAATTTCATGATGAAAAAACAGCAGTACGCCTAGCCATTAAGAAAACATTGCATAAAATACGGCTCAGATATTACTGGCCTGGGCGACAACGTGATGTTCGCCAATACATTTCTGGTTGCGAATTATGTGCAAAGAGTAAGAGTGATAATGTTACGAAGTGCGCACCTATGAAAATAGTGCATACAGGATATCCTATGGAAAGAATAGCAACGGACATTTTGGGTGAACTTCCACTAACCAAAATGACAATAAATACATCTTAGTGGTTGCTGATTATTTTGCGAAATGGACGGAGAGTTTTGCTATACCAAACATGGATTCCCGCACAGTTGTAAAAATCCTCGTGGAAGAGGTGATTTCTCGATTTGGGGTACCTGCAGTCTTACACTCCGATCAAGGAAGACAATTCGAGAGCAAGTTGTTCATGGAAATGTGTTCTTTGTTGGGCATTACAAAAACACATACAACACCATACCATCCACAATCTGATGGTATGGTGGAAAGATTTAATCGTACACTGACAACGATGCTTAGTAATTTTGTAAATGAAAACCATAACGATTGGGATGAACATTTAGAATATGTCATGATGGCATATCGTTCTACTATACATGAAACCACTGGTTTTTCACCCAATGCTTTGATGCTAGGAAGAGAAATCTGTACTCCTCTGGACATTTTTATTATGAAGTACCCTCATCAATAAAACCAGTATCACAGGACAATTGGGTTTGTGAACTTCAAGAGAGACTCGAGAATGCACATAAGATTGTTCGTGTAAATACAAACCAAGAAATGGTACGCCAAAAGCATTACCTCGACAAGAAACTCAACTGGGAAAAATTCAATAAGGATGATAAAGTCTATGTTTATTTTCATAGAAGAAAGTCAGGACAGTCACCTAAATTCACAAGCTACTGGCGTGGACCATACAAGGTTGTCAAGAAAATGTCTGAGGTGACATACATGGTTGACTGTGGTCCATACGGTTCAAATCAAGTAATTCATGTAGACAGAATGAGACTCAAACACAGTCAAATTTTGGTAGGGGAAAGCGAAAATATTGCTGAAAGCATACCCAAGTCCGTCACTAATGAACAACTTCCAGACAATGACACAAGAACCGAAAACAATGATAGTGAATGTGAACATTCTCAAATAAAAGATAAGTCAGAAGCAAATAAAAAATGAAAGCCAGGAGTTAGAAAAAGAGGCGTATTTGCCTACAAGACAGTTAAGAAGTAGACGACCACCTGTTTGATTAAAGGATTATGAGACAGATTATTAATTACAATGTTAGTAGCTTGTATATAATTTTTGTTTGTTTGCTTGTCTTAGATCCAACCATGGTGAAGGCAAAGCTGACAAAGCGTGTCGATTCTAGAAAATGTCCAATGTGTTCCCTGCTCTGTCATGGAGATGTAGAATTCACCTATCATGTAGTGGAATGTGCCCAACAGGAGCATGCCTGCACCTTTTGTGAATTTACTTCACAGAAGGAATGTAATGTCAAACGCCACATGAAAAGGGCTAATAAGGGATTGCTAGAAGATCCAATACCCTTGGAAGGGGTGACTGATGCAAATGGTCAGAAAGGAGTAGAGTACGATTTGAACAGAGATGATGTAGATAACATAGATGACCATGTATCTGATTCAGGCGATGATGATTGGATGGGTCAAGATCCAGGTGAATTACTGGAAGAGAGTCATGAGATGCCTTCTACAGTAGATTGATTGATTGATTGTATGTTGTTTATCGTCTCTCTCGAGAATTTTTCACTCATATGGAGACGCCACCACTTGCCGATGGAGAGCTGCAAAGTTTGCCCTATACTCGGCACTTACGGCCATTGAGCAGTGAGGGATCTTTTTCGTGCCAGCACCTACTGCGACACGGGACCTCGGTTTATACGATCTCATCCGAAGGACCGGTCTCCACGTCCCACAGTGGGATTCGAACCCGCGACATAAGGATCAACTCCTTACTTCGCGACTCTAGAGTAGACGCTCTAACCACTGCGCCACGCGGGCGACTCTTCTACAGTAGAAGAAAATCCCCTGAAGAAAGATGAAGTTTTGGATGCGCCAAAAGAAAGTGACTTACTTGCAGGTCGAATTTTTAGAAAGAAAACAGCATCTCTGCCAGGAAAACGTGCCCATGCTCAAGATGACCGTTCCCTTATGACTAGACAAACAATGGATAGAACTTCAAGAACTTAATAAGGTAAGTAGTAATAAGGAAAGGTAAGTAGGCAATCAATTCAGTGGCCCAAATAGAGCTGAAGCTGGTTTGGTTGTTTGCTTATCTTTGCTTATCTTATTGTTTTACTGAGTGTTCGTCCACTGTGACTGGCCATAACACTGACATTAAGTCAGGGAAAATAGCTAGTGCTGGAGATAGTGGCCCGAATAGAGCCGACCTGTCTCTAGTGCTAGTCTATTAGTTTAGGAAACATTATTTACTTTCTTAAGGTCTTCTATTTATTATTGATTCACTTTTTGATTTCAACCCCAGGTAGGGACATTCAAATAAATAAATATAAATATAATATAAATCTAATCAGTGATTGAGGAAAAGTATTACTTAGTTACGCAAAGAGGTTCTTTCGAATTCATTATAGATTGGCAGCAATAGAGTGTCGTTACAAGATATTTGACAGAAATTGAAGTTTCGGGTAAATTGCCTAGTTGGAATAATTAAAACATCTTTTAAAAAGTCGATTTGCACAAATTATTGACCCTCAACACGCATTGGCAATTATGAGAAAAATGAGACAAACTTCCATTGAGAGTGTGCAAATATATTTGCCGAAAGGCTTTTACAAGTAGCGGAAGATACATACTCGCCTGAAAATTTGGAAAATCAAATTGTTCAAAATCAGTTGGTTCACATATTTTGTGATGGTTTGTTGTTTGATTTTGTGAGAATGAAATTATTAAGGGGAAATCCAAAAACTTTTGGCAGACATTGTCCTCAGAGATATTATTGCCGTTTTTGATAGGCCGTTTAGACACAGGCCCGCATATTAATACTCAAAAAGAAACCCGACCCAGCAGGAAAACTAAGACACTCTCTTCATGTTGAAACCAATGGAGAGGGGGATAAAAACTGTGGTAGAAAAAATGTATATAAAATATGTTTAACTGGAAATCCAAGTTCTTGTTTTATGAAATTGGGGAAAATGAGATATAGGGCATTAGTAGACACTAGGGCTGAAGTTTCACTAATTAGTAGAAAATGTATAATAATCTATTGGTCAAACCAGCTCTAAATAAAAAAGAAAAACCTTATTTACAGGCTGCAAAATCACTTTCAGTGATAGGTAGAGTACACGTAGCATTTTCTATGAATGGGTTACGCATGCATCATAAATTTTATGTTAAAGAAGGACTCAATCGTTGTGTCATTTTAGGACGAAATTGGTTAAAGGCGAATGGAGTCAGAATGTACTTTGATTTAGGGTGTTTGAGAGTTGGAAAAACATATGTAAAATTAGAAGAAGATCTCCATATCTCATCTTTAGTGAGAATAAATAAGAAGGTTTTAATAAAACCGCAAACGGCAGTAGTATGTTACGGAAAATTAAACCCCGCCTTTCCAAGAAAATATGGAGGGTTGATAGAGATTAAAAATTTACATGAATGTCTTCATGAGGAACCATGTCTAATATTAAAAGAATCAGTGGGTGTAATAAGAAACACAAAGATCAGGTGTGCGGACTTCCCTACCTGTATCTTGTGGTAGAGCATTGGTGTGTGGACATCCCTGCCAGTGTCTCTAGTCAAGACCCTTTCCTTAGTGTCAAGTGTGCGGTCATCCCTGCTTGTCACTGCGCAAGGGCAGGTGTGCGGTCATCCCTGCTTGTCCCTTGTGGAAGTGCGCTGATGTGTGGACTTCCCTGTCAGTGTCACTTGTATGCTGCAGCATCTCATGGCTATCCGTTTCTATCACGGGTACGAGCCCGCGGGGGTTCACAAGTAGTGACCTCCCTTGCACGTTACACAATGAAAATAGAAACTGGTGACCACCATCCAATTAAAAACAGACCTTACAGAACTCCGCTTAACAAGAGACAAATTATTGATAAAGCAATTGATGAAATGCTTGATGCAAAAATTATTCAAAGATCACAATCGCCGTGGTCTTTCCCTTTAGTACTAGTTGGAAAAAAAGACGGAACGCAAAGAATGTGTGTAGATTTTCGGTCGTTAAATAAAATTGTAAGACCAGCATCCTACCTACTTCCGCTAATAGATGATATCCTGAGTTTATTGGATAAATCTAAACATTTTACTACACTAGATCTTAAAAGCAGATATTGGCAAGTTCATTAGATGAAGATTGCAAAGAAAAAACTGCATTTGCTTATCATAAAGGTTTATTTCATTTTAACAGAATGCCTTTTGGTTTAAGTAATACACCAGCAGTATTTCAAAAGCTTATGAACATTGTTTTACAGGGATGCGAAAAATTTTCCACTGCCTATCTCGACGATGTTCTTATTTTTTCGAAAACACCTGAAGAACATCAAGCCCATATAGAGGAGATTTTTCGGAGAATTCGGCTGCATGGTCTAAAATTAAAATTAAAGAAATGCAAATTTTTCCAGGAAGAAACAGAATACTTATGTTTTGTTATAGGTCCGGTGGGGGTTAAACATGATGAAAAGAAAATAATGGCCATTTGAACATTACCAGCGCCAACTTCAGTATGGGAAGTTAGAGGGTTTATTGGCATGTGCAGTTATTATCGACGGTTTATTCCCAATTTTTCAAAAATAGTGGAATCTCTAAGAAATCTTACAAGAGATATGCAAGGTTTAATTGGGACGAACAATGTCAAATTGCATTTGATTTTCTTAAGGAAAGTTTAACTCTTGTACCTTTGTTAGCAAATTCGGATGTTAAAAAAAACGTATGTACATGTACTTTACACTGAGTGATAATTGACACTAGTGATAATTGTATTGGGGCGTGTCTTACATAGCAAACTAATGAGGGAGGGGGGATATCCATATATTATCTCTGGCATAAGCTCAGTAGTACTCAGACTAGGTGGTCCACAATAGAGAAAGGGGCATTTGCTATTCATTATGCGTTACAAAATTAGATCATTACTTTTACTATAAAAACTAACCACAAACCATTAAAGTACATATTAGATGCCCCCATGCAAAATAAAAAGATTCAACTTTGGGCATTAAGTATAGCAGGTTATAATTGTAAAGAAGAGTACATTGAGGGTAGATATAATTGTTGTGCAGTTTTACTTTCCAGGCTTCCATCTACAATTAGTAAGGAAAATGATGAGGGAAATGGGTGAAGACAATGAACCAGATGTAATTGGCAATGCTTTTGAACTCAATGTGATTCATTCTAACAGAATCGAACTCAAGAAATTTGCAAGTTGTGAATTTTCGGTACCTGATGATTTGATAAAACCATTTTTGGAATTACCAGCGGGTATTGATATTCAACAATTACAAAATTCAGATGAGCAGATAATGAACTTGAGGGAAAAAATTAAAAAGGGAAAAGCTACTCAATTTGAAGAAAAGAAATTTATAGAGATTGATGAAGTGCTTTATTTGGTGATTCCGAGTCAGCAAAATTGAGATTATTTATCCCAGCAGAGTTAGAAGAACTTACTCTAAAACAATATCATGACAATTTAGGGCATATGGCTGTAGATAAGACCTATGATGCTATAAGACGAAAATACTACATTCCCAATCTATATAAAAAGTTAATCAGTTACATAGAACGATGTGTTATTTGTCAGACTAGAAGTGCTAGGAAAAGTCAACCTCCTGTGCATGAGACGCAAATTCCACCTTATCCTTTTGCAAAAATCGCACTTGATTTGTCAGGTCCCTACCCGACTACTTTGTCTGGAAACAAGTACATCGTTTCATTGGTTGATATTTACTCGGGGTAGTCGGAAGCATTTAGTGTCTCAGATAAGTCAGCTGACAATATAGTACATATAATTTTGGACGAGATCTTTCCAAGATACGGGTGTCCTTTACAGCTATTAACAGACAATGGTACTGAAATGTTAATAAGGTGTTAGCAGAAACACTCAAAGAATTGAATATTCATCATATTACTACTTCTTATTACAATCCACAGGGTAACGGGAAGGTAGAAAGGTTTCATCAAACTCTACATGATGTAATGGCCAAAAAGGTTCAAGAAGACACACAAACTTGGGATCTTTATCTTAACCAAACACTAGCTGCCATTAGGTTTCACACCAATGAATCAACTAAATACTCTCCTTTTTATTTATTATATAACAGGGATGTAGTTTTACCATTAGATACTACATGTATATTGAAACCCAGAAGGAGGTAATTAGGGAGGATCAATACAAAATTGCAATTCAACAGCAACATAAGGCATTTGTAAATGTTTACAGAAAATTTGAAAGAAGCAAAACATAAACAGAAATTACAAGCCGATAAAGGGAGTAAAGAAGAAACTTTTCAAATAGGTGACCCTGTTTATTTGAAAAATAATCGTAGGACTGGTAAGCTAGATAAAAGATGGGTACCATATTACCGCATTGTTGAACAAACAGGCCCCGTTAGCTTTGTTGTTAAAAATCAGTCAAATAATACCACCACTAAAGCTAAAGCTCACGCAAGGCACCTTCATCATGCACGAATTAATGAGTGGGAAATTCCACAAAATTCCGGAGAACGCACCTTAAGACAAACTCAGTATGTAGTACCCCCAGAAAATGAGTCTGATAGCGAAAATTCTGAACCGGAAGTAGAGCAGCCAGCCTTACAAAGACTGATAAATAGAAAACGAGTCGAACTTGAAAATTTCTCTGATGAGGACGATATTCCATTACAAGGGTTAAGGAGGAGAATTCCTGCTCGTGCTTTGAACAATCGCGAAACAGACAATAATGAAAATTCAAACGAGATAAATAATGACCATCTAATAACACCTAACGCGAATAACCGCGGTAAAGATACGGAAATGGAAATATGATTCTGACTCTTATTGATAACAACTATCAATACTCTAATGCTGATTCCGGAAATGAAGAATATGGGTTAGATATAGATCCTACTATGAGTGATTCACCACAGCAGTTAATTGAAGTAGAACAAGAAATGGAATAAATATTAAATGTAATAACCACAAGTTAAAAAGAGGCTTCTGTAATGGTTGTATGAAACCACCTATAATGCCTAGAAAACGGGTATTAGTAAAAAAAAATAAAGAGTGTTCGCAAAGTATAGATCTTAGTTATAAACCTAAAGTAAAACCTACGAAATCACAGAAACATAAGGAGTTGTGTAATTGCGCATCACGAGAAAGTGATAATGTCACAGATCAACTTAATAGGATAATGGGGAAATTACTTCAAGTATAAATCGTGCAAAATTTCTGATTATTAAACAAACTGTGCTTAGAGTTTGAAAGTTTCATTGACCCTTTAAAATTGATGAAACATGTAAATTTGGTTTGAGAAAAGTGTATGTAAAACATGAATAGTTGCCTTTGGATATCTCTCTTCTTCAGTAATCCCACTTATGGATCTTTCACAGCTACTTGTACATGTAAATACTCAAAAACAGCTACCAAATTTTAATCAATTACTAAAAATTTCATTTGTGTGCTTTTAAAACTCTTGTACCAACTTACTGGAAGTTAATATGTTGTAATAACTATTTGTGTTATATAAACACAGTTAGGTACAGATAATAAACTACTTCTTGGAATTACATATAGCACTTTGTGGGAAATGGTTAATCATATCGTCTAAGATATTTTCTTTCATAATACAATGTAGAGATCAAATTCAACAACATCAAATCAAAACACCTATATACATTGTGTCATTGAAATTGGGAAGTACAGCAATTCATGGGTCTCTGATACTACCACCTTTTTATAATAAGGAGAGTACCTTTGATCTATCTTCAACTTTTGATGACTTTGTTCGAAAATTTCACTTTGGTAAAGTTAATTTGTGGAAATCTTTCAATGATCATTTTCGAAAGGTAAACAATATTTCTCTCCCACCAAAGTTAAAACATGTCAAGGAATTACCTACCCAAAATCTAGTTAAGGAATTGTCTTTAGATAATGTTGAGCCTATGCCTACGGAAAAATGGTTTCAAATGCCTTGGTTCTATTCATCTTCAATTTTGCTTCTGTTATGTGTCGTTTGTTTTTGTGTTATTCGTAAGAAAAAGTTAAAGAAGTTTTATCTAAATTTTAAAAATAAGTGGTCATCTAAGATACTTGGTAGAGAGAGTTCTTTGTCTAAACAACCTGTTGAGACTAATCCAGAGTGGGCAAATAGAGTGGATGATGATAATGATACTGACATGGACGCATTGTTGGAGGAAGCTTTGTTGGTAAAACAGTAGGAGAAGGCGGGATATACCAGAAGGATGGGACCTCAATGGGAGTCAAAAATAAATCCAGAAGCTCGGGATACACTGACGGCCTCTAATTTGAAGGGCGATAACACCGCCTGGAGTGGTGATAATTACACTCCGTCATCTACTAAATAACCAGGACTGTATCCGTGGCGTAAACTTGAAAAGTAACAAGGTGAACTAAGTTACTTATATTGTTTATGGAATATAACTAGTTTTGATCTATACCTAAGTGTGGAATGAGAACATTGATTCCAAAGCGAACAATATTGGTGAAATGTAATGAAGCGTAGTAAAAACATATATCTATGCGTAGTTAGTGACGTAAATATATATTGGGCACATATAATAGACCCATATAATCAATGTAACCTTATATATATTGGACTTAACATTGGGAACAAGAAGATGTCCGCGAACCTCCTATGCTGTTCGATTATCGTAATGTATGCTATTAACAATTAATAAAATGTGACTAAATTATTTTCAAAGACTGAGGATTTTGTTTAATAAAAAGTGAACACTTTCGTTGGACTAATTCCTATCTTGTGAACGAACTAATCTGTGACTAACTTTAAAATTTATGTTCAGGATTTAACGGAGAAATTTCCACTGAGAAATTTCTTATTGTGTGGGGACGAATGTAAACCTATAGGGTTAAAGCTGAACATGATTCGTAAAAGCAATGTGTCCGCCATTTTTGTTCGGATTCTCGCTATATCTGAGGACCCCTATATAAAGGGCCTGACTTGGACACTGTTCAGTATGATCAGTCGACACCAGTGTGGACGGACGTATGCTACACAGCACTCAAAAATAACTGGAATACCTCGTCTAATGCAGGAAAGTGGATACAAAAGAAACTTACAATTATAGTTGTACAGGTTAGTGCATTATACAAACAAACACAGATACACGTAACTACAATAAAATGTAAACAAAGGTATTGCAAGATAACCAGCACGAACACGGGTCGCCATTCCACGCCGATACCCGTGACAATAAAGCAGTCAGGTGTAACGAATGCGACGAGTATACCCTGGTGTTGATGTATCGTAGATATAATATCGAAAATGGCGTATGCCTATTTACGAGTCGTGTTCAGCTTTAAGAACGGACATTTTATTTGAACATTTTAAACTTGGACTATATTCATATCATAATCATTTTAGTTAATAATAGTGAACTTAGTAGTGACAGTAAAATAAAATAAAAGTTTATTAAACAAGGATGTACATTATAAGTGTACCACGTACAGTGACTTTATAATTGGAAAAGGGACTTTATGTTCATGAACTATACTGAAACGCAAAAGAAACGCAACAAGCAGTAATCTACAAATATTTCAATTTTTTATCTAATGATTTTCAAAAATGAATACTGTAAGGTAATGCTCGATTTAAAAACATCAGAGATTTGATAAAAATGTTAAATGATTTTTTTTAAACTTTAGAAAGTAACACATGACTATTGAAACACCCCCATCCCTGCCATTCAATTACAGCGTGCAAGACTGTCATGCACAACAGCTGCAGATTGATTTCTACGATGCAATAGGTTCATCAATCTCGAGATCTGAGCGAAAGAAATATTCTTTGCCATTTTTAAATGCGTGTTTTTCAGATGATGAGTTCGAATTTTCTCTAGCCAAGCGCAGTGTAGTAACCCTTGGACTTCCGGTCCAAGGACCGTCATTCATCCTAATGATACGTAAGAGCCTGTTGAGGTGTGATGTGGTGCATATTTGCATCTGCAACTCTCCATCACCTTTATTTTCAGATTTTCCAGCTAGAGCAATGGAAATGCGTACTTAAGTCATTTTCAGGAAGCCTTGGCATCGATTACGGAAAAGAAAGGAGAAATTATTTTTGGAACATTGCTGCATTACTTATGATGAACAGATACAATTCCTTAAAACACCATATTATTACCTAATGTTTTATTAAACATGCAATTTTTGATTTCTGTTAAACGGACTTAAACTTAACTTCCGGTAATGGTATGAAAATTATTCAACCGTTAAATTACCGATATTTACAAAGTTGAAGTCCTTACTCTTTAGATACAAAATTATATCATATAAGTAATATTTCTCCCTAAAATAGGATGTTGCGTTTCAGTATATAATTATCTTGTTAGAACAAATTGGATTTTGTTGTTGGCACAATAAACTATAATTTTGTAAATTATTTTGTAATGGAATTGATCAGAATAGACTAATCAAGACCATCGATACTAAGTAATAACATTTGAACGGAAATGTAAAGTTACTATTAAGATTCTTGATTAAGAGTAATAAAATTGGGAACTTTGAAGAAGAGATGTAAAAGAGCCTAGGGCTAGAACTCCTGTGGTGCAGAGATGGAGACTGAGTCCATAAATATCATTAATGAAGGTATACTTGGATTGGAGGATGGTGCCATGTTGGGGTTCATAGGTCAACGGACAGACCTACGGACTAAGCGTAGGGGGTATGGTGATGTTAAGTCAGCCAATGAAAAGTACGTCTCTCTCTCTCTCTCTCTCTCTCTCTCTCTCTCTCTCTCTCTCTCTCTTGACTTTTTGGGGTTACTTTTTGAACTCTAATTTTTTGGACCTCATCTTAATTATTATTTTTGGAGTTTTAGTTCTACGCTCTTCTTAAATATTTGGGACGGATCTTTAGAACTTTTGCTACAACCAGCGTATTGGTCTATTCTGATGAAATTTCAGAAACAAGCATTGAAAAATCTATACGATCACGGTTCTTTAATAAACTTTTCAAAAAAAAACTTACAAACTTTGTCACTGGCTTACAGGAAAAACTTTGAAAAAGTTATTTATATGTAAAACGCAATTACAGTGCAAAAAGGTCATATCAAACGCACTGTGGTGCCAAAAGAGGCATACTGACCCTATTTTTTTGTATTGATGCTTAATTAAGCTGTATGTGTAGATGCTAAATGTATCCCCGAGTACCCAAACTCCGTCACCATAAGCTATGCATAGTGAATTTCATGGTCCCTGCTCCCCTGGGGCCTAAGGGATGGAGCTAAAACCATTAAATTTAATGCGTTCTTTAAACCTGGACATAAAGCAAACTGTTAGCGTGACTGTAATGAGCACTGAGTCGTCTACTAAAATTATGAAATTCATGGCCCAAGGGTAAGTGATTCAGGTGTTAGGGTTAAAGCTTTATTGATCATATAGTGAAAATACATCGATTCATTGAAAATCTATACAATGCTTCTGATCGAGTTTTAAGCAAACAAACTACTGTACGTGTACATAAATTGGCGTATTCAAAATTTAGCGCAATCACTGCGTATGGAGTTGTTGGCGAGATCATGAATTAGCGCTATACATGTCCGTACCGTATACTGTATTTATAAATGATTTCTTAGCGGTATTCACGAATTAGCGCATCGTTGTCTGCTCCAAAGCCGCTAAGATATGAAGCTTGCTTTTTTAAAGTACACATTCGGTAAGTTCTGACCACGATGAACACGTTTTATTTCTGAGTACACTCACAATACTTCTATTTTAAATTTGTCATGAAGAGAATTATAAGGTAAATACTGGGGGATAGTGAAAAGTCTAGTTTAAAAGATCAAACTTAGTAATACTTTAAAAAAATGTAGTTTTTCGACACCATTTTATAGTTCTATAGGGAATTAACCAGGGGTTATATGTGGAAAATAATAATGTCAAGAAAAAAACTATGTGTTTCTCCTTATGCCAATTCATTTAATATTTTCTTTTTCTTTACAGATAAAAGAGAATAACAGAAGAATGAATTGATGTTTAAAAAATTTGGCTTGAATTTGTATATGTCTTTTGTTGTGATTGCCTAAAGAGCAATTAGGAACAGGAAATTTGAGGTGAAGAATATCCAGATATGTACCTTTAAAATGTGGATCATTCAACAGATGAAAAGACACTAAGCCTTTAAAGAAAATAATGTCAAATGCATGAATTGAATATTTTAATTGCACATCATTTCTGTTTCACCTATGTTTACAATATGTGAAAAAAATGTTCAAAACATACCATACATTTGTCAGACCATGGTTAAACAGATTATGTTTAACCATGGTTTGACAAATGTATAGTACTTATACATTTATCATATGAGCAATGCATTTAACAAACGTGTTAAACGCAGGTTTCTCAAAACATGCGTTACACACACGCTGCACACGTACGTTATTCATATGTGAATTGTATGAATAACGTACGTGTACAACGTGTGTGTAATGTATGGTAGTCAATACGTATGTTTAACGCATGTGTCACGCATGATATTAATACGTGTGACAACGTACATTTAACGTACGTGGTGTTTTTTCATGTGATACGTACGTGAAGTCATATACGTATTACATACGTTTAACGTACGTGATACGTAGGAGGCAAATTTTGCTGTGTATGCGAACGATGGGTTGGGTGCCAACATCCGTCATCGCAGTAGCCAGTACGATATTGATAAAATCTTATATTTCATTGATGTATAACTAGTCTTTTCGTATTTTTAACAAACTTTTTTGTTCATAAGGATTCATTTCATAACGTAAGAACTTTCAAAATTAGAAGAGTCGATAAATTACATCTTCAAACAATCTTCAAAGCTATTGTTAAAGAATACCCTTGGATAAAGCATTTGTTTATCTAATGGGAAGTATTTACCACACGTATGAGATTAAAAAAAAATTCTTAAGACTTTGAAAATACGACCACTCCATATACTTTTTAGTTACATGCTCATAAAAAAAAAATACAGATGATTCATAAAGAAATCATTTTATACATGTTGCTACTCCTGATTTCTAGAACCGTACAAACCAATCAAAATTTTACCTGGCCACGCCCGATCTACAACTTGGTAATCGTGTGCAGGCAATATGCATTACTTAAGAATTGAATTTAATTTTTGAAGATTCATGAGGACATGAGCTACGAGCTTCACCCCGGCATATTTCATGAAGCGCGTTAGCGCTCCATGATATGCCGGCGTGAGGCGTTGTCGTTCATGTACCTCATGAATCTTTAAAAATTAAATTTATTTCTTATATTTACATTATTTTTGTGATGACTTGCTACATATTTTTGTCATTCAACGATCATTTTTGAAAGAAAAAAAGGTTTGCACTATTTTTTGACTTCAATTAATTCACAAAGGAAATATTCTTAATCATCCCACGTAGTTCAGGAAAACGAACTTTTTTTAATTTGCAAAGAATCTTAAGGAAAAATATTTTGGAAATGTAAATATTCTTGGATGATGAAGATTAATAATTGTGAAACATACAGACAATTTGCTTGGGGCATTATCCAAGACCAGGCCTCAAGACCATAAACTGAGAACAGGCTTCAATGAAAATTTCAAATGCATATACATGTAACTTCAGAAATAATTTTGGTAATCAAACAAAATTTTCATCATGTATTTGTATTTAAATGTTATATGAACAGAAAAAATAAAATTCAAGATATTTAGAATCGAAATTTTGACTGAAGTCTATTCTTAGTTTATGGTCTTGGGCCAAGTTTTGTTTCCTCACCCGTTCTTGATTAATATGGTGAAGTGTGCAGATACCTTAATCAAGAACATTCATTTTTATCGTGACAGTAAGTTATCCATTTGTTTTAAAGCTTTTTCCTCGAAAACATGAAAAACTGTAGTGTTCATAATTGTTGTGTATTTTCAATCTGAAGTAGAAAATGATTATACATGTAATACAATGATAATGTAATTTTCATGTACTTTTTATTGTATTCATTTTCAGCTTCATATGGAAAATTAATAAACAACATTGTTTTTCAGTCACACTCATTGCACACTTTTGATCTATGCAGATAATTCCATCGATACAATATTCAATATCAAGGATAGATGTATACCTTCAACGAGAGTTACTTTTTCTAAGACTCTCCTTGACGTCTTCTAAAGATTGCCCTTTTTTAATTTAAAAGAGGGACGTAGAGCACTAGATTTTAATTGCAAGGAGTGTTTAGTGCAAATACATCAGAATAAAAGATGAAAAATTATACATTTATTTTTAAACTCAAAATTTTTGTCAAGTGTAAATTAAGAATGTATATATTTAAAATTATACCCTTGAAACAATGTCTCAATATTTGGATATTAGTTTCAATAAAATAAGTCAAGTTGCGACAAGATAAAAAGAATGGTTAATGTGAACAATATTAGACTCATTATATGATGAATTGTCTCTCAGATGCACTATTTGGCTTCTTTAAAAGAATCTCTGTTTGGGGTTGGTCCCCCCCTTTAAGAATCATGCTTTCTCGGCACTCAAATGTCCCCCTCTTTAGAAAAACTGGATCTGCTTTTGAATGACATATTTGATTATAAGAGGATATAGAGAAAATTGCAAGTGAAGCGACTTCGCTTTGCTTGACACATTGCTTTACTGTATAATCATGAACATCTAAGCATTAGAAATCTTCCTAACATGAGGAAAATAATAATAAATTATGAATTCTGAAGGAAAACAGAAGGATTAGAGAATGGAGAGCGTAATAATTGCTTCGAGAAATACTATTTAATAAAAATTATCTAATATGTTCTGGAAAATGATGCCATTTGTATCTAAAGTTTCTTTCTTCCTTGTAGCGAAAGTGGAGCATTTGATTGTTGTAATGGTTATATGTGGAATGATATCACTTAAGATTGCAGCAGAAGTAACTTCATTTTCTAATTAATTAAGTCTATTTACTGCATCTCAAATTAATTAATTAAAGTATGGCTCTTTAACTTGATCAAAATTCAGTATCTGCAAAGAGACCAATGAAGTCATATTGTTGAATTTATATTGTATTTTTCAATCCCGTATCTTCAAAGTATTCATTTGATACATGTAGTTCCAAACTTTAACGCACATAAACATCAACGCAACATATCTTGAGTTAGGTGGAAATTATTTGCTTATATGTACAGGTAACAAGAAATGACATATATGCACACGAGGGTTGATCCAAATGTCAAAACTGCTTTAAAATCTTTATTAATCCAATGTTATCAACAAAATTTTACATACTAATACCCCTATCTAATTTTGATTTTTTGTCTTAAAATTTCATCTGTTTACATAAAATATTTTTTTAAAAATATTAAGATAAAAGCAGGGTTTAGTTTTGTCTGTCGCTATACGGCAAGAATGATACTGGCGTCGTTATGACATTACACTCATTTTCAGTTCATCCGCATATCTTTTTAACTTCTCTTCTTTTAATATTCTTTACTGCAATCCGTTTTGCTATAAACTGTCTTGTTTTAGTTGTAGTATTTAAACTATTTGAACTTTGTCCAAATGTTATTTCTCAATTCACTCCTTTGTGCGTAAATCTTATGTATCATCAGATTCAAAATGAGTGTCGAAGAGAAACGTCATACATGTAACGACTTTGTACATTCTTGCCGTGCTGCGATAACGAGACCCAACGTTGAGTTTATAATAGTATTTTATAAAGTATTGTATATATCTGAGTGAAATTTTAGGGCAAAAGTCAAAATAGATAGAGGTATTAGTATATAAAGTTTTGTTGAAAACATTTGATTATTAAAGATTTATAGTAGTTGTGACATTATTTATGGAACAACACTCGTATATGCGAGTTAAAGGTTAAAAAAACTAATATATCAGGTATGTAACAGAATGCATATACACGGAGTTTCCACCAAATTCAAGCATATGCTTTGTATTGTGGAAAGAATATTTCAGTATATACTAGTCACCTTTTTACAACCACAAAAGCGCGAAAGACGTTCTTCAAAGAGCAATGCATATATTAATCTTCCACTAAATCATGTTTGTTATATCATTTTAAAGATTGCACTTATTTTCTTTCTTCAAATACTTCATGATGACATATAAGCAGGGATGTCAGTTAACTGTTCTTCATTTCTTTTGTCTTGTTTCTTTAAATTCTAAATGAAATTGAGCAAACGATGGACTTTGATGCAGGGAAAAAGTGCGCTGAAATTACAACAAAAACAAACGAAAGAAAAATAAAACAATTGCAAAAAGAAATAAAATTCTTTAGAGTAAAAGCATCATTGGTTCACTTATAATAATGTATTTTAATATATGAGTTGAAATATTGTGTCCATCATGATAAATTATGCTTCAAAATCTAAAAGGAAAAAAATAAAGCTCCATAGAGTTTCGGAATATGGCTGAAATATTGCCGACTCGGCGTTAAACCCTAATCAATCAGTTCCCTATACAACAAAAATATCAAGTTATGTTAGTCGTTCAATTACATATTTATACTATATATTTTAAAAGTATGATAAAAACAATACATATTAGGAAATTAACAAGTGATCCGTGTATTAGTAAACAAGATGTAGGGGTCAATCTTGAAACAAAAATATCATTTTTTTTATTTCTTCAACGTTTGGTGAGAAGTGTCATTAAAAATGACATAATTCTAAATTAATTCTTATATAACAATACAACAAGGATGTCAAAATATATCTAATTCTTGTAGTTTTTATTTATTTTTAAAATAAGAGTTGTTAAAATAATATTTAAGGAATGTTTTTAAGTTTTGTGTGCGTTATTGGTGTGTAAATCACACAGACTTGTCACGTAGGCTAGCGAGCTTCCTGAAAAATATGCCTTCGTGCAAGTCTGTGTGATTGACACACCAATAATTCACACTAAACTTAAAAACATTCCTTATATTTACATTTTACAAGTTTTAAAGCACCAATAATATACTTAATATTTGAATTTCTTGCTGCCCTATATCGTAACATTTTTATTTACGTCTTTGTAGCCTCATTGTGACGTCATTTTAGCGCGAGTTTTATCGTGCATATTTCTATGCGTGAGTATACACAAAAATGACTTTCAAATCAATTGCACAGTTGGCTTAGTAGAAAAACACAGCAAATGAAAATATTGTGAATTGAATATCACTTTTGGTACATACATTCGTATTTAGAGCAAGATTTTGTCGTTAATGTACGTTAACATGTAGAAGGTATAACAATGAGCTTTCTTCTGTAATCCAAATATTGGTGAAAAAATAAATAAAATCCACAACACAAAACTGCACTAGAATCCACCTGAAGAACAAGGGCACCTTTGATTAGGATTCGGTAGAAATCTGGGCGAACTTGAAATGTGAAAATTTCATAGATCCGTCAACATGATATTTTAGCATTCTACTGATATATCGGTTTCCTGTGATATAAACAAAAGAAAAAAATATTATCCCAAAATTGTGTTTTGATTTGCAAAAGGAGTTAATAAAATATGACTATATGCATATGAGTCTTTTTGGTACCGCCTGTTTTATTGTTTAACACGCCTTTCTATAAATTTGCTATCGGAGGATTCGTGGGAGTATTAATCGTCTCTCCTCGATTTTAAAAGGTGATCAAGGGCCGTAATAGACACTTGTATATTATAAAACCATGAAAGGATCAATAGAAAAGCAATTTAATAATTATGTTCTAAGGCAAAATAAACTGATACATGAAGATAAATTGCTCAATAAGAGAAATAGGACATCAAAAAAAATAGTAGTAGTTAGTTTAGTAATAAGCAACACCATTGCTATATAACTATAACCTCATTTGTAATCATTACATACTGAAAAACACAATAGTGTTTGAAACACAGCATGAAACACAATAGTGTTTAAAACACAGCATGAAACACAGTATACACCCAAGGAACCCTTATTTTATCCTCTCTTGGTCTATGAATAAACATAAGGTATTTTAATCTCATTTTTATTCATCTTTTATTTACAAGTTTATCTGACCTTTAAATGCTAAGAAATTTTTAAATCCTTTTTGTATTATATTAAAAAATCTTGCATAATTCTTTTATTCAATTGACCTATCAATTACATCACGTACAGTAATAAATAATCTCAGATATATAAGAAAGGGAAAGAACTTCTTTCAAAGCAGAAAACAGATATATATCCTCACATGAACAGTACAGCTCTGCCAAGCACCAGAGCCCCCCTGACCCAGTGGTCACAAATTTCACAAATATGTTAAACACCCTTGTTCATTACAATAATATACTCTGTTTGCCTCTTGCTGTCCAGGAGAAGAGAAACTGATTTTCAAAGAATAAATTCATTTCCATCAAGGAACAACAGAGACCCTCCCTAACACTAGAATCCCTGACTCAGGGGTCAAGACTTTCACAATTTTGGAAGAGGAACCCTTGATCATTAGTTTATCTGCTAAACATAAGATTAATATTTTCGAAGAATTGGATTATTCTTACATTATGATTGATAGAGCCCCGCCCTTACACCATATTAGAACCCCTGACTCAGGGAAATTGTGCATTTCACAATTTTGACAGAGAGCTCAATATTTATCATAATCATTTCAACACTTTGACAGCTTGATGTCCAGGAGTAAAAAGACGATTTTGGAAAATTGCTATGATTTTGATGGTTTTGCCCCCCCAACCCCCCAACCCCCCCCCCCCCCACCTTTCAGGCTACAGGGGTACAGAGAGCATGAAATGTACGACTTTTGTTTTCATTTTCCCATAGATGTCAAGTACTAAAATTGGTTAAAATTGATTCAGCAGTTCCAGCGAAGTCACATTTTGTAAAAGTACTGCTTCATTGTTGTTTTGAGACCCAGTATTAGTGTAATGGAACGATCGATATAAGAGTGGTATAATGATTATAGTTTCCTGTCCATGACGGTGAAAACGGTTTTTTTTTTTTTTGGTTTGATCCTCGACTAGAACATTTTTTTTTAAACAAGAACTCAATTCGTTTGTCAGTTTTGTTCATTTCATTGAATCAATAAACTTTAAGATTGAGTAAAATTTAAATTGTGTTGCGCCGAGAGCATTATATAAATACATCCTATTGTTTTATCGCTGTTTACTAATTAAGGGGAGTTATATAAAACTTTTATAAACTTTTTGTCACTTTAAAATCACATTATTCTGAAACTTTGAATAAAAACTAAAATCTACGCGATTAAACTTATTCTTTTTACTTTTATAAACATGAGTAAGTTGTTATTTTCATGATTTTTGATAAAAAGGTTGTTTGTATCATCTTTCCTTAATGGGAACTGAAGATGTATCAATGATTGTTATTATTTCATAGAAGATGAAATAGTCAAAGGTCAAAACATCCAAAAATGGTTTTAAACAATCTATGGTGCAGCAAATGATTTTTTAAAATTACAAGTATTCCAAATGTTAACCTCAAAATAATTCCATGGACCAAACGTAGGTTTACATTTGTGCTTGAACATAACCATAATTGGTTTAATTTTCCTAAACAATGTCTATGTGCTTTTATGTGAAATGACAATATTAAGTGTTTTTAAAAAGGATGTTGCCCCGATTTAGATTTCATTTCCTCGTAGAGACAGATTATGCGTAAAGCATCATTAAAAAGCTTTCATAGATTTAATTTTGTATACCTCGATCATTGTTCTTGATCTTAAGTATTTGATCAAAAAAAATATTCGCCATTTTTTAATGGAATAACACTACTGGCCATGCTGATATTTTTGCCATTGTTGTTTGAAGGGACAGAGGCTTTGCAATGTCTAGGGTATGTATTATCCATTGGGGAATAATGAAGAATTGTAGTATTATTCTACACTACTATTGTCTTACATGATAAGATGAGCCGGGGCAGGGTAAACTTTTAGATACCATCTTAATGATTCCATCATTTGACTTTTCAGTTTGAGCGGGTCGTTAAAAAAGCAGAAGCTGACCGCATGAGTCAGTAGGGATCCCTTTTTGAAAAATAAAAAGGGAAGGCGATTCAGAAGATTCAAAAAGATACATATACTGCTATCCTTCATTCTGGAATCGAGCATATCAGTCTAAAGTTCATCTGACCACGCCCGGTCAATTTAATATAAATTACTTTGGATAATGAAAATAAATGTGAAACATATGACATGCAGGTGGCCATTTTGCTTGAAGCATTATCAAACACCTGTTTACTTGCCCGTTCTTAATGTTGATATTCTATTCAAACTAATAAATTTACCCGGAAAAAATGGTTTGATATTTGGATTTAAGTAACAATAAATAAGTCAAGTTGCGACAAAATAAAAAAAGTGTACTTGATATATTCAAAATTAGACTAACAGTGTACTATATGATGATTTTTTTCTTCAGATGCACGATTACAATTCCCTTAACAAAAGTCTCTTTGTGCATGCTGGTACATGCCCCGCCCCAAGAATCGTGCATTCTCTATACTCAAGTGTCCACTCTTTACAAAATTGCTTTAAGAAATATTTTAAAAATATTATCTAAAATTTTTCTGGAAAAATGATGCCATATATTATCTAACTAAAGTTTCTTATTTGTAGAAAAAGTGGAGAATTTGAGTGCTGTAATGGTTATATGTGGAATGATATCACAAAAGATTGCAGCACAAGTAACTTCATTTTCTCATTAAATATGTCTATCTGTTTACTGTATCCTAAATAATTTACATAAAATATACCTTATCAACTTGTTAAAAAGTTCAGCGTCTGCAAAGAAATGTGGTACCCACATTGTATTTCAAAATTCCATATCCTAGGAATATCGAAAGTTTCGAACCTTTAACTCCAATAGACATCAACATCAGTTATCATAATATTGAATAAGGTGGAAAGTTCTTTACTTACATTACATGCAACAGAAAATGACTTTCTTATAAACATATGTTAGTATGAAATATGAAGATAACGCACAGTAATCAATCTCAAAATCCATTGAAACAATACAAATTTATAGCAGAGCAAACACGGACCTCTTAAAAACATCAGAGATGGGATCAGGTGCCATGGAGGAGAGAGCACCCCCTGCCGAATGGTCACACCTGCCTGTGCTCCTTATCATGATTGGGAAAAGCGGGAAAATCCATAGACAATTCAGTGTGTAAAAAAAATGGCTAAACAATTAGTATAAAAAAAGTCTGTCAGCATTTGACTCACAGATAGGTTGTATTTGCTGATAAGGTCACTTTTTACCATAAAACTTGCGAAATGATGACCTCAGACGAGACTGTTGATATCCCTGTTTCATCAACTTGTTTGTCAATAGCTTGCCTCGTTTTAGAAATTTTCATACGTAGAGCATGTTAGTTATAGGTTATTTCAATATATACTTATCACCTTTTTACAATCACAAAATTGCAAAATACGATATTTAATAAGCCATACAAATTAATCGTCCACTAAATTAAGATTCAAATATCAGTTGAAAGATCTGACTTACTTTCTGTGTACTAGTGTTCATATAACTCATGATAAGATAAACAAATATATGTTTAGAATTATCTCATCGTTTACTGATACTTCCCATCAAATGTTGAGGAAATAAAAAACATTTTGCACTTATTTCTATGTATTCATATAATTCATGATAAGATAAACAAACAAGGATGTAAATTCATTGTTTTTCATATCATCTGTTTTGTTCCTTTAAAATTTTGAATGAACATTGAGCAAAAGGTGGACTCTAATGCAGGGATCATGTAATTTCTGATTTGATATGAAATACAATAAAAAAAAATGTACAAAATAAGAAATCAATTTCTTTAGAGTATAAACGTTATGATTCTCCCTAAAGAATTATATGTTTTGCATTTTTAAACTTTAAGTTATTATACTGTGATAAAATGCACTTCAAAATACAATACTGAAAAAAAAATCAATGGAGTTTCCTATACAGAGATAAGAAAGTCAAGTGATAAAAATCATTCAAAAAAGTATGATAGAAACCAAAAATATCAGGAAATTATTAAGTGGTACATATACGATTAAACCAGCTATCGGGGTTAATCTTGAAACGAAAATGTCATTTTTTATTTCCTCAATATTTGATGGGAAGTATCACTAAAAGATGACATAATTCTAAACATATATCTATCAAGTCTAAACAATTATACATTTAAACAATGTGACGAGGAGGGCATAGTGTGTCTAGTCTGATCAAATAATATTGTGAAATTAATAATCATCACTTTTGGTACTGGTCTTGAGCAAGATTTTTGTTGTAACAGTAAATGTTGTACTTTGTATGTATGCCAATGATCTAAAGTTACTTGTTCACTACTTGCTCTGTCAATATATACTGAAAGGAAAAAGAAACGCAGGGTTACATAATATGCGAAAAGTTTTTGACTGCATTGCCGGCATTTACGAAATCTGGTCAAAGGGATATTTTGGTAACTGACTGTCCACAGTGTTCAGAATTACTCGACCGTGAAATGTATGACGCCACGTAGGGAAAATGGTAAAAAGCCAAAAACACGTGCATGTTGATGATGACAGGTTTGTCAACACATCTTGTAATACCACTTGACGCACTGAAGATATACACATTGTTTTTCGATATTTAAAGACAATTTGAATTTTTTTGTAATCATGGTGTGGCTGACGGAAGTTCCATGGGGTCTGGCTATTGCATTGCATATGTAACGAAAAAGGAGAGAACAGGTTGCTATGCAGTTTGTTGTGAATTTTTTCACTATAGAACGTCAGAGAGGGGTTGGAAAGGTTTCCAATCAACCGTGACAATGACGTTGGCGCCTAACAACGCCACGTCAAGACTGGGCTATTCATCCTGCCATCTACATATGTATGTAATCGCCACTTACAACCATTGAAGCCACTAACAATACAAAAGGCAATCATAATCGTTACATTTACCCAAAAACTGAAAGAAACTCATTGCGCGATTCTGGTTTGTGAGCTTGTCAACTTTACGTCAGTGTTCCTCTAATCCGCGCGCGTGTGCGCGTTATGCATAATTTTTCAGCATGTTTACCCATGGCCCAATGTAGCCAGAATTTGTCAAGACTTTCTCGAAAACATTCACATTAACCCACTCGATTGGTGTTCGTACAATTTCTTCAGTTGAATATATGTGGGAATAACTGGACGGTAGGGTTTTAAGACGTCGGAATGTCTAAGCTACTCTCGACCAACTGAACGCTGCCTTGTCGAAAGGGTTGAATAACATCCCTATGAGAAAGATAAATGCCCTTATAAACTCCATGCAGAGGAGAATTAAGGCTGTGACAGATATGCGAAGGAGGCATAGGAGATAATGAGAATTTTCGATTTTCACTTTTGGGGGTACCGTCCTTTAAGTTTCAATAACTCATGAATTATCGGTCAAAATCAAATGAGATTTTGCTTACTTGTTGACAAAGGATGAGTTTAAATGTTAGAATACAATACTGGAAAATACATTCGAAAATGTAACATTAAATCACTTCAAAAGTTTACCCTGCGTTGTTTTTTTTTCCTTTCAGTATATATTTGTCGAACATACGAGGGTTGTCCGGTAAAATCGTGGACAAAACGTTTTTCTCGGAAAATAATGGGCGCACTAAGCTGAAATTTTGAGCAAATGTTTATTCATCATATTTAAGTGCATCTTAATTTTTTTGATAAAATATAGACAAAAATAAAGATTTTATTATGCTTGAATCGGCACAGGGTACGGTCCTACAGCACCCCAGATAGCAAGCTTACGTTGGGCCAACGCAAGCCCAACGGTGAAAATTACGTTGGCCCTTTGTCAGTTTTATGCGTTGGCCCAACATCATCTTGCTCATCGGCCCAACATTCAACCAACAAGTTGGCTCGACGTTGGGACAACATTTAACGGTTGGTTATCTGGCATTGGCCCAACGTTTAACTTCCTGTTTGTCCAATGTTTGTTCAATGTTTTTTAAAGCTAAGAATGAATGTTGGACCAACGTTGGCCCTACGTTCTATAAACATGTTGGCAAATGATCGGCGATTGAATTATTTAAGTTCAACAATATGAATTCCTGTAACCTTTTTATTTCCATAATTACGATTAAAACACAATTGATTGAATAAATCCTGCATGGTAAATTAGCTTGTTCCACAAACGAATGTTTTATTTTTTGTCGTTCCTATGGAATGAAATCAACAGAGGGAAATAAAAGTAGTTCAATGTTTTCTCAAGTCTATCCCATATCACTTCAATCACTGTATAATATTCCTCTAGAATAAGAGTCCCAGTGTTCAAATTTGTGAAACTTTGGAATGTTCTCCTGCCACATATTACTTCTGAACCATTCACTCCTTTTTTCCTGTTCATGTTATTGTTTCTTTGTCTGTAAATTCCATGTCTCTCACACTGATAATTGAGATAAATCGCTCACTGTCCATTAAATTCCAAACATCAATGGTCTTGTAACACAAAGGGTTTTCTCCCCACCAGATGCTATAAATGATATAAAAAATATATGAGTTTAATCCGTTCAAAAATGATGTCACTTACTACTTATAAGTTATTATAATTTAACCAGATCTAATAAATATACATGCATCAGTGGCGTATATTCCTATCTGCTAATGTGTAGGCTAGTGAGAAGTCAGAGATTTAACCCGAGGTGCAGAATGTGGGTAGGCAAAGAGAAGGTCGCCCCCCTCGATATATAGGGATTTGGGGGGGGGGGGGGGGGGAGTCGGTGAGATCTTTTTTGCGAAGACATCTACGATTGTCATCTACAATTTGACAAGTAAAAATAATATTGTTAACGTTTCAGTTTCAGTTTATATCATGATATGAAGACTACTTAAAAAAATTGAGAACTTTTAACTTATTTTTACTCTACTTAGAAAATATGCAAACTTCCTTACTGAATAATCTAAATACAATCAATACATTTAATTTCCTACTAACCAAAACTATAGTTCCAGTAATTGTAGATGACATAGATACGATTGTCGTCTACAATTTGACAAGTGAAAATAATATTGTAAACATTTTTTTAGTTTATATCATGATATGAAGACTACTTAACAAAATTGAGAACTTTTAACTTATTTTTACTCTACTTAGAAAATATGGAAACTTCCTTACTGAATAATCTAAATACGATCAGTACATTTAATTTCCTACTAACTAACCAAAATATTTATTTCCAGTAATGTTAATTTTATTTCCTGCACTTATCATGGCCTCCTGTTGCTGTCGGTGATTTTGAAATTCTCTGATACAGACTTGATAAAATACTTGAGTTTCGGATTTAAAAAATCCCAACTATAGGAAGTTTTGTCATTAAATATATAGTAAAACTGTCAACGTTGGATAGGTATAAAAGTACGGATTGCTGAGAATGCTATTTTGGCATTTGCAACAAAATAGAATTAATAGATAAGAATTATTATAATCGTTTATTCCTTTTTTCTAACCAATTTTTTTTATCCCTAAGAAAATGATGTTTAGGCTACAGCCTTTTTGCCTATATGGAATATACGCCACTGTTGCATATTTTGAAAATTGCAATTCTTGAATACTAGTAACATGTTCAATTTTACAAACTATATGCTCAAATTAAAACATTCACAGAGATAAAATTCTATCAATCACACCTAAAACGACTATACTTACATTTCAAGGGCTAAAACAATCCATTTTCTCTTTCTTGCGATTCAAAACAGACATGTACATGTATATACTTTGTAATTAACAGATCACCTACATGTATGTTAATGAAAGTTGTTTTCTTCCCAATATTCACTCCGTTGAACCAACTCTGGGCCATGCAACGTTGAAAGCCATATCAATACCTCATTATAATCAAAATTAACTACACTGGGCCAACATTGGACCAACACTAATTACATGCCCAACACACATTTCATGTTTCATGTCAACATTACTTGGTTGGCCCTATGTTGGGCCAACATTACATCCCAACACACAGTGGCTTTGTTTTAAGCCATCATCTACTTGGTTAGACCTACTTTGGGCCAACATCAAATGCCCAACATATAATGTTTCATGCCAACATTTACTACAATGGACCAACATTGGCCCAACATCGCACACCCAACACCAATGGACCAGCTTTCACGCCATCATATCATCCGTTGGACCAATGTTGGACCAACATTTACCGCCCAACGCCAACACTATACCAACCTACCAACAATCAACCAATGTTGGCCCGATGTAGTCTTCTATCTGGGACACGATCAAAAAACCAGGGTTTCATTAGCGAACACACGAGTATTATTTCGAAATAAAAGTATTAAATAGATAAGGGTGGGATAAAAATTATCCTATTTTTAATCCACTTTTTGTAAAATATCAAGGCAATTTGCTTAATTTTTGGCAGTTTCCCGAGCATTTGAAATGGGAAAGTGATAAGCGCAACACACGAAAAATGGCGACGTTTGGTGATGTCACGGCGCACCGGAGAGCAATTCAGTTTGATTTAGATGTAGTTATGACGCCCTAAGAAACTTTAAATGACTACAGAAGAAAAAAAATATAAAAACATCACTAGATCTTTAGTATACAAGTGAAATGGGAGTTTTCTAAGCGGAAGCTTTTTGATCGGGTCCCCGGGTAGAACAAAACATACGGACATACAGCTACTGGCAACAGCAAAAGACGCTGTCACTGTAGATCGTATATAAGATAGCCTATTTAGTTGAATGATAGTGAGAGTACTGCCCATAACTTACTAATAAATCTTCAGAAGTTCCCTTGTGTGTGCGAAATTGGTTCCTCGATTGTTTATGGAGAAATAAAGGGAAAATCAAGTCTATGCATCAATGAAATCCCCGAATTTAAGTGGGGCTTAATAATTATCTAATTTTTATTTAGCAAAGAAGAAACCTGACGCTGCTTTAAACACTTTGACGTTATCATCCGTGCGCCGTAAGGCGATACCACACGTAACATAAAGTCTCATATTTTGTTTATTTGAGCAGATACCTATTTGAAATTTGCTATATATATTGATGAAAAATGTACTAAAAAGTAGTGAAAGTTTTAGAACGCGGTGGTGATTATTTTTCAATCTAGACAACTTCACGGCCAGGAACACGTTAAGTTCCTAGACAGTACCGTTGTCAGAAACCTTTAAAGTTAAGCACTAAAACTGGTTCGTTGTCATGAACATACAGGTGAGGTTATGTTAAAATCCGTCCGGTGTCATGACTTGAGAAGACAGGCTGTGAGAAGTTTTTCGTTTTTCAGGTTAAATTATCTATAACAATGTCTGAAATTGCAATGGGAAACAGGGCTGACACCCTATTTGGTGCTGTATGAATTTCAGTCGTTAAAAACAAGTAATAAAAGAAGAGTTTGCGTTGGCGACATTAACTCTGTTGAAATCACTTGTGGCTTTGATTCGTTTTCCTACTGAGATGTTATATTTTTCGTAAATAGCATATAATATACACACCAATTGGTGCAGACAGTATCAAGACATGTTGTAAGCCTTTACAGAAAAATTGAGAACAAATTAAACCTGAAAAATTTGATTTATTTCAATTTTTGTCCGTTGTCATGACAAGATAGGAAAATTCAGTCCGTTGTCATCGGTCCGTTGTCGCTACTGTATTGTATACACTACGATCTTATGTTGTTTTTAATATCGTTAAGCATGCCATCAAAAAGAGAGGTGTGACGGTACATATTGTCGTTTTGTACATATTGTCGTCGGCGACAATGCGTAATGGAAGACAAACTGTACAGTCAAGCATCGGCACGTTTTGTCGTGGGCGACAATATGTACTGTGACCATTGGCACATTTTGTCGCCGATATACTGTGTTGAATATTTACTAAGGTCGTGAAGAGAGAGAAAGAGATTGAAACACATACACAGAGAAAGAGAGAGATCTAGACAGACAGAAGGATAGACAAAGTGTTTGGCTGATAAATAAGCAAACAAGTTGTATTTATTTAGCATTACTCGCAATACTGTAGGGAGAAATGGTGTTGGTCAGTGTCCAGCATTGGTTTACATGACTATGATATGTCAAAATACAGTAATTCTTGAGATATCTGAAAAATCAGTCTATTCTTTTTTCTCGTTATATATACATTGAATATATGAGACTGAAAGTTATTTGTTCAGTAGAAATGTTATCTGGAATTCATTTTTTTTTTTTGCTTAATTCTCATACGAGTGCCAATATAATTGGTGTAGGGATTGACATATTTTTAGCTCACCTGGCCCCAAGACCATAAACTGAGAAAAGACTTAAGGTGGTATGGGATGCCAAACGAAACTTCTCCTAAATATTTATTTACCCAAATTAGGCGGATTTGAAAATCCCCAACCTTTCAGTGTGTTAAACTGTAATTTTAATAATTTTCAATTATTTTAATGAGAAATACAAAAAATGATTTTTTCTAATGTAATTCTTTTTTCAAAAGCTTAAAATTATAGGCAGGAGTTTACTAATATAAAGTGTATATAAAAACGAATTTGACAAGAAATATGTCTTAGTATTTTTTTTTAATTTTCAACAAAAAATAAGCGTAAAAAACTGGGAAAGTTTCATTTCTTGAAAACAGACGGATAACATTTCATGAAAGTCTACAATTAGAATGTATCTTTAATATGTTAGCAAAGTGAAATAAACAAATTGAAAAAAATAGATATAAATAGAAAATATAGGATGCATTTAAAACTTTTTGAATTAAAAGATGCGAACGGAAGAGTTATCCTTCTTTATTTTCCAAGGGTTGAAAAAAACCTGGGTGCTATTTCAGAAATGATGAGCATTTTTCCCAAACTTAAAAAAATTCGCACTTTGTTGCAGTGGTAGTTTTCAACTTTGAACTGTTTTGAAAACAATACAAGACGTGTCTCGTTCAGAGCAATTGCACTCATCTAATCGTTTTAGGACTGTATACAACAGCTAGCTGCTTTATGACCAAACAGTGACTTCTTGAATTAAATAAGAAAGAAGACCAGCTCTGGTTAACGTGATAATTGATTGGTCATAATTCAGCACAATGTGAAGTATAATCGCACTTATCCATGCCTCACCGCATACAAGGTGCTGTACAGTTACTCAAACAATTGAAACATAGCTTTTGCTTAAAAGTGTTCAAAAGCAGCTATGTTGAAACTACCTTTTACAGGTATTTGCTTTTTAAATTACCATAGTACAATTATACGCTTAACAAAACTTCTAAGTGTTCACTCTAATAAATGTATTTATTTAAAAACTACATTATGGAATGGTATGATATTTTCAAATTATTATAACCAATGAGTCTTCTCAACAATTGTCGAAAGAAAATCACTTATCACCAATGAAAACCAATGTCCCGTGACGAAGCTTAAAAACAATAAATCTGTACTTTACGACACGTGCTTTGTGTAATCAGCTTCTTTTTGTGATCATTATCAAATTTTAACAACTGGTTTAACTAAAAAACACAAAACATGGGCAAAATGACCATTGAGGAAGGAGGGAGAGCCGTTGGAATGCTGATATCTGGATCATCCTTATGACACGTTTTACTAACTTTTATTTACTGTTTATTTGTCCTTGATATTACTTTTAAAAATTAACAACCAGTATAAAAATCCATTTAAACACATTTTTCTATAGGTTGTGTCTCATTTTTATCGCCAATTTATCCCAATATGAAAGCTTTTGACAAAATTTAACCAAACCGGAAGTGATCTGGATCTTCGTCTGAGGCCAAGGTTTCGCGTCACAACCAGGTTAATAAATTGTTACATGGTCCTGAACCACTTAAGAAACATTTAAATCAGCAATTTCAATGGTAAGAAAATGGCAACAAATTGGTGCTCATGGCAGCTCAATATCATCTCAAACAGTCTGAATCATCCTTAAAGAGGTACACTTACGTGCGTAACGCCCAAGGAGGGTAAAAGGCATCTATGTGATGCACTGGCCTGCCAAATACCCGGATCTGAATCCCATTGAACACATTTGGGACTTTCAAAAGGAATCTCTAAGCCCCCCCCCCCTCCACACAATTTCAATGGTTTAGAAAGATCCATGCAGTAGGTGTGGCAGCAGATAGGTCAACCTCCTATTCAGGGGTACATGGTATCCATGAGAAAAGGATGTCTTGCAATAATTTGAACGAGTGGTGGTCTTACTCCATAGAGATTATTTTATGTGAATTTTCATTTTGAGGGTACATCATGTCCTTGACACTTTGCTTTAAAGTCTGACGAGATACTTACATGAAATTTACGCAACATCGAACTGAAATATGCATCATCAACCATGAATTAAAGAAATTATTTATTGTATGCATTTGTTCTTTATAACTTAAAAAATGTTAGGTGAACACTTAGAAGTTTGGTTCAGTTTATAAGTAAATTTATATACTTGCGATTTTTTTTGTCTATTTTTACTTAAAATGCCGACTTGTGAGAACTAAAATTAGCTTCGGAGTGTTCTTTTAAACGGTGTATCTACAAATTTTGACCCGATAATAAGCACTCATGCAAATCAAAACAATACTTCAAACGGAAATACGTCATAACGTGGAGGTATCCCATACTACCTTAAGTCAAAATTTCAAATCAGTATAATTTTTGAAATAATTTTAATAATGAAACAAAATTTTCAACATGTATTTGAATATGCTCAGTGAGTGTATGTACACATTTTCGCCGGCGACAATATGAACAGGACGACTAAATGTACCGCCACAATCACGCTACATGAATAGCATACGAGATACGTCAATGTGATTTACACACCAATTACATTCACAAATCCACCAAAAACAAGAGGTCCATGGGCCACATCGCTCACCCGAACACTTTGGTTCGGAAATCGCAGAAATCAGTTCGGTATTCAAAAGTTTAAATACTAAAGGGGGGGGGGGGGCTTTTGAATGAATATGACTAATAATGGCTTTGTTTTCTAAAGAAGAAATTTTTATTGATATAACCTTTATATCCCTTTGTTTAACTATGATCCACTGTTTGGCCCCTCTGTGGGATCATGATCTGAACAAATTTAAATCTACATTACCTGAGGATGCTTTTATTTAATTATGACCAATGACGTTTTTGCTGTTCTTGAGAATAAGATTTTTAAATGATTTCCCCTATGTATTCCCATGTTAAACTTTGATTTGAATAAAATTGAATCCACACTACCTGAGGATGCTTCCATATAAATATGACCAATCATGGCTTTGCTGTTCTTGAGAAGAAGATTTTTAAATATTTTTCCTATGCTATCCTAAATATTTTTCCTATGCTATCCTAGGTAAAATTTTGATAGCCCACTGTGGCCCCATCCTACCCCCGGGGGTCATGATCTGAACAAACTTGAATCTACATTACCTGAGGATACTTCCACATAAGTTTCATATTATCGGCCGAAGATGAAAATCAAACTGCGGCCTGGCGAACGATGATCGGGCGACGGTTGGCCAACTTATAAATATTTTTACTTTTAAAGGTATCGATGTTCCCAGGAATTAATATGACTACTCTGCGTCGCCCGATACTATAGTGTCGGCCGATCATGTTTTTTCAGCTGACGAAAATAATTTGTTCGCCCGACCATCGGCTTCAATGTGACCTAAGTAATATTTTAATTTTGTTATACTGATGATATACAAGGAATTGTATATGTTTGCATACTAGCTAGGATGCAGGTTCCTAAGAGAAAATGAATTGAAAATAAAAACATCGCTGAATAGTTAGCACGTTGGTGTGAGCTGCTTTAAGACGACCCCGAGATTCAAAGATATTTGTAATATGCTTTGTATTTTTTTTTTTTTTTTTTTTTTTTGAGTTAAGCATATATTTGATCATTTCTGTTGCATTTTATTGATTTACTTACATGTTAAGAAAAATGACACCGGACCAGACAAACTTGACATGTACTGACAACGGACTTTTTGCTTATAAATTGCGATTTCTTAAAACATGTTAGCTACAAAAGGCTGTCAGTTGCCTTATACATTGCAAATGAAGTTTCTCTTCATATTTTAAAATAAAAGAACCATTTCGATGAATTAAATATAAGAAATATATAATTTTCTAGCTCACGATCATGGCTTCACACATGGGAATGTTATCGCCAACCAAAACTCCTCAAAATGTATTGTGGATATCAAATACATAAATCTTTGTATGGAATACTGAAAGTTGTGTCTGTTTCCCAAGATTCAAATTTATTCTTAGAATTTGTTAGAAACGTTAAAATTTAGGCATTATGTATAAATTCTTGTATCTTTTGCATGACACCGGACGGATTTTTTCATAACCTCACCTGTATGCTCATGACAACGAACCAGTTTTAGTGCTTAACTTTAAAGTTTTCTGACAACGGTACTGTCTAGGAACTTAACGTGTTCCTGGCCGTGAACTTGTCCACGATTTTTCCGGACAACCCTCGTACATAATCAGGTGTTTCTTACAGAGCATTTACACGAAACTTTAAATATCTAAGGTGTAAACGTATCTTTTTCTCTTACTTGATTTTATCAGAGGTAAATCTATTCTGGCTCGGCAAATACTAAATTAAAACTTACTTACTGTCTGTAATATATTTGCATTTATTGACTCCCAATTCAAGTAATAGTATTTAGAACTCCCAAGAAAATTGTATTTAGAATTGATTTTAACATTTATGTTCCTATTATCTTTAGGGTGTCCTCCTGGTTACTTCGGTGTAAACTGTACCAGACATTGTAGTCCTGGTCGATATGGGAATGGATGTGCCTACCAGTGCGCTGAGTGTGAAAAGACTGAGTGCAATGTTTCCTATGGGTGCCCAGTGACCAAAACAGGTATATTAATTTAATTTAGTAACCACTGTGCAAGATAGGAAACTTTTTAATAATCATTTTTCTTTAAATTAAATGAAATTCTATTTTGTCCTAACTTCAGTCTTTAAATTCCATTTTTAATTCTTGTGTATAAAAGAACACAATATAAAAATTTTATTAAAATCTGTACAATTTGTGTTCTAGAAATAACAAGACTGACATTACATCCAAGAAGAGAACAATTTCAGGGTACCAGAAACTCCTCTCAAGAAAGCATTGACAAAGACAAGAATACAGAGAACATTTTGCAGATTTTATCCCTTTGCTTCTCAGTTGGAATATTTGCCGTTATTACCACAGTATTTGCTTACAGGCATATTTGCAGAAACCTTATGAAAACCAATGCAAGTCCTCAGGCTGAAAATAATAGTTCAATGAACGTGGATAAAAACTACGAGGTACTTAATAATAAAACCGTCTACAGTGGAATGGCAAACGTCCAGATAAACCTTAACAGGGTGGAAAAAAATTTCTCCATTTTCCTGAATACTGAAGAAAGCACCAACATAGATGCATTACTTCAGTTAGAGAACATGGAACCCAGATGTCCTAACACTTTAGGGGGCTCGGTGAATGGAAGTGTAAAACATTATGAGACTGTTTGTTGAATATTTTTTTCTTACTTTATCATTTCATATTCATACATTTTTTAAACCTCTTTACAACTATTGTTTCATTTAACGCAAATATAAATCCACACTTTAATCTTAGGGGAGACCCTAAAGAAGAAAGGTGAAGTCACGATGATAAACTGTTCGGTAAGAATGAATGAAATAGCGCTCTTGATTAATATTCAAGACGCAGGAGCGTTGTCTACGTACGAAAATTTTCTAAAATGAGACAGGCTACTGACAAATAAGTTGATGATACAAAGGTATATCAAAATTCTTGTTTACAGTCACCAGTTCGCGAATTCGTAACAATGACCTTGTTTCAAATACAATCTTATTGTTAGGTAAAGTATTGAAGGACGTCTTTCACAAATTGTTAGGCCATTATTTTCACACTGATACCCAATCATAATTTAACAAGAGGCACACGATGGGTGTTAACGGTCGACAGGTACATGTAATGCATATTCCTCCATGACACCTGATCCTCTGTCTGATGTTTTCAGAGGTCCATGTTTGCTCTGCACACAATGTATATATACGAGTATTAATTAATTGGACTTTTGAGCATGATACCTGTTCGTTATTTTCACATGTCACTTTTTGATTGGGAAAAAGGAATGTCCATCCATATCATTCATTAGTTTCACTTTTAGTGAAAGTTGTGTTTCGACATGCTTGTATCAAATATGGTGCCACATATGTCCCGACGCCAAAGCTCAAACTATCTCTTAATGTGTCTCTGAGGTCTGAAGGTGCGGATATATGAATTATAAAGATAATGCTCTGTACGTTTTTTTTTTCACTTTTCGATTGAAATTCTGATAAGCTGCTTAAATTCTATCATTGCTATTAGCAATACTTATACATGTAATGAATTTGAACGTTTTCCGCACGGATGGAAACAAATTAGAGGGGGCTTTTTATTGAAAAAAATAAAATTAAATAAAAAATACCTCGTTCTCTAACTAATTCTCTTCACAAATATCATTTTCCCCCTTCTTAAGTGCTTCTACATGTATAACCCGATCAGATGTTGGATTGTCCAGACATGCAGGTACGTTCTATAGTGTAAATATTTTCTGAGAGTTGGAAACTTTTCTCACTCTCTATCATCGCCTCATACATTCACCTCTGTCATCGTCTCGAGCATATCACAATAATTACCATGATAAATAGTGCGTTTTTAAAATTCATCATAATTTAATGCTTGCCCTAAATTTTATCCTTTAAGATAGATATTTTCTAACTAGAGATTAAATTGAATTAATCTTTGGAATATCATCTTTTTTTACTTTATGTCAAAAATCTTGACGCAATCCATTAGCAACGGTGTCTGAGAGAGGAACGAATGACACCTCTGCATTGGAGATTATCCTATTTAAAGAGGTTCAGGTTGCAGTGGTTTAAAGAAACAATGATCAGTCATTTATTCATTTTTAATATAGCCTTACTTTATTAAGCAAATCTTTCATAAATTCGGCTTCTTGTGGTCAGAAAAATGTTAAGTAGAAAACTATATCTGAGTATAAGCTGGATAACCACATGCAGAAATAAATCCCAGTTCCTCTAAAATACAATTAAAATGATAAGCCTTACAAACAAAGACTATGTTGTTTCCTGCTTTGTCAGCTGGGACCAGTACATATTAACCGTGAAATTAATCAAATTCTTTTTTTTTCACTTCTGAATTTTGAAGACAGAAGGATAGATAGTTTTCAAAATGCCCCTCAGTCGCTAAATGCGAGATTTCAACATCCATCTGATATTTTAATCCATCTGACAAAGGGTCAATGTCTTCTTTTTCATTTTTGGCCCATCTCTTGGCGTAATCTTCCACAGAATTCATAATATCTATGAAATTTTGACGCCTGTTGAAAGATCGGGGTTCCCTAAATTTTAGCCCTTTTAAAATAAGGATTTATGGTCCTCATTATTAATTATATTTACGTCACTAATAATGATGTGTCCAGCAGGATATAGTTGTAGGGTGAAGAAGAATATAAACACGTAGGAGGATGAAAGACAGGGGTCAAAATTTAGGACGTATAAAAGAGCGAGAATTTACACAGATTTTCCTTTGTATCTTTTGAACAAAAATATTTTGTTATGACATGTAGAATAAAAGTTGTGCAACATTTTAAGAGCTTTCATTTGACACCCCTAAAAAGGAACTGTCTCCTCAAATTAGGGATCTACGACTCATGAAAGTTTTCGCTTCACTACACAAAAATGGTAAAGAATTCGACATTGCTTTCGCTAGAAAAGTTGTTCTTTTACCTCTTAGTGATTTCATGAACTTGTTATTTTGTTCGAATCTTGTGTATTTTAGGAATAAAAATCTTGACCCTAAATTACGTAACGGTTTTCATTAGACAAATGAAGGAGAAATCTTTATGCGTATGACAAACATAAACTTGCTATAAATAATATACCTGACCACATTTAAAAATGCTAAATATTCTTTTAGAATAAGGTTTTTAGCGAGTTCTATGGTTCCTTTACAGATTATTTAGTTAAAATGTTCATTTTTTTTTATTATCATTTTTACTTGTTTTAATAATCATGCTTTCCAAAAAAAAAAAAAAAAAAAAAAAAAAAAAAAAAAAAAGAGAGAGAGAGAGAGAGAGAAAAGGATTATCTTTTTATCGTTTAATATTGAAACAAACAACATATTAAATAAAACGCTTAAGCATAAAATAATTCAATCATTAACTGCACGCATTTTACTTACTTTTATCTGTGATTTAAATCCGATGAGGATTAGTCCACTTTCTTACCACTCTTTCCTGATCTGTATCCGTTGATGCTCTGCGATTCTGAATATAGGGTCGCTATTTTCATTCGAGTGGGGGAGGGGGGTACATATTTCCATGTGAGCAGAAAAAACATTGGTTTCAATGTTTAGTATTTTATCGGTTAAAAAAAGCAGGCGGGATTGCAACTCATCGAAAAATGTGCGTATGTAGGGTCATATTAGTGCCCATTGTCCCATACGGGAAATAAAAACAATGTCTTTTTGTGCTACTTACACTACAAAACAATACTTTTTATATAAGACTGTATATCTATTGATATCTGACAACAGAGACTGCATGCTTCTTCCAGCTGAAAAAAAAAAAAAACAGACAATCTTTATACGGTACCCTAATTGTAGCCAAAAAACAAAGTTTGGGGATATCACTCATGTCTGTTTATCTTTGCGATTGTACCCGGTCCATAACTTTTAAAAAGAAACGTTGGAAGCTCATTTTTCAGAAAAAAAAAAATATTTCTCACCAGAGAGTATGTTACGACCTTGATGTAAGGTCAATTTGACAAGTTCAAAGTCACTTGCAGAGAAAAAGTAAAAAATCGTTTACAGTTTATTTCCTTATAATGGCAAAATGTGAAAATTAATACTTCACACAAAGATTGTGTATACCCCGAAAATGTGTCATGATTCACAAGGTCACTTTGTCAAGTTCACTTTAGAAAATACAATTTTTTTCCTGGCCATATCTTGTAATGGAGAAACATTTAAATTTCACCCTTTAAACAAATATTTCATGACCCATGTCATTTAGGCAAGTTTAAGGTTTTCTATCTCAGGCAGCTCCGACGGAAGACCTCTCGTTGCTTTGTAACGAGCTTGCCTCTAGTTATTTATTATTGTTCTATTTTACAAAAAATATTTCATGTGAAGACTAGCTGTAAATAAAAAAAGGAAACAGTAAATGAAAACAAGATTATTAATAATGAGAAGTATAATCAAGTTTGCATAATTTATATTCATAATGCTTATGTCGTACAAAGAATTTAAAACAAATTCATAACAATTATCTTACAGTGGACTAATATTTATTGCTGTGTAAAGGGGATACATTTCTAATAAAGATAACTTATTCTACCATTACCATTGAACAAAAATCTTCTGGTTATATTTCCATAATACATATATATTCTGAGTTGGTTGACAAGTATTATATTACAAGTATTGATATTTTTTTTTATCTTCTTATTATGTTATTATCACAAATATTTCTAGATTCATTTTGCAATAAGCAATCCTGCAAATTTAACAATATCTGTTTGAAAAAAGAAAATACTTTACAACTTTTGAACGCAGTGTCAGTTTTAAAGTTTTTTTTATATAATTATTATAATATACATACGCTTTGGGTACTCAAATTTCAAAAAAATCTTATTTACCTAACAACAGAAGTAGGTGAATGGTACTTTCGTATAATTTCTACGATGGTGTGAGAAGCAATAAGCAAGTCTGCAGCTGTGCGTATTTAAGATCGATATTTTTTTTTCATTCTTTAATTCACACACTATTGAAATCGTTTAGCTGTTAGTAAACTAATTGCAAATTAACAGAGTTTTTACTTCTTCTTAAAATTAAAGTAGAGTTCTCTAAATGTAATAATTATAATAGTAATCTTCATGAGAGTCCCAGATGAATTATAGTTCATTCAATGACTTGTATACTCGATTAAAAAAAATTATTGGCAGTACTGCCTGTAAGGAAATACCCACATAATCTGTTTTAAAAGTTAATTATATAAATATTACAATAAAGAAAATTGCATGAAAGGGATACACACACCTTTACATAAATAGAAATATACAGTCTTATTCAAATCAAATAATGTAATCGAATAAGAAATTAATTGTAAATTTGGTTGTTCATTTTTGAACCTATCTTTACTGTTCTCCGAATAAAATGTTGTCTTTAACTGTCAAAGTATGAATTAAAACACATAAGTATCCTTATTTAGAATAATGATCAGGTAAAATGTATATAATTAAATAACATGCATATTGGTAATATTTCATTGTTGTTGAAAATACTTTTATATCAGAATTTTCAACAGATGACCTTGCATTTGTGCAATTTATATTGTGTTAATTGCAGTTGGAAAAGAAAAATAATGTCATTTCTTATTGTGATTATTTTCTTCTTAAGACATTGGCTGGGTTGTTATAGATATTTGATTTCAAGAATTGTTCCAAGTTCAACTTGACAATAGAGCGTACTGTGTGTTTCTTTCCATTGCGTTTTCTTCTTCTTCTTCTTTTTTTTTTTTAGGAAATAATGTAAAATTGTCAATATTGTGGTAACTGATATACACATTAAAATGAAATATAAGAAGAGCGATGGATCATTATAAAAGTGCTTATTTTTACCACTATACTTGATTTGGAAATTTGTCTTGAAGTGTCGGAATAGAGTAAGGATTAGGTGAATATGATGATTCTATTGTGCGTTTTCACATTGTTCGTCTCTTTCTCAGAAGGTAGGCAGAATGTGTAACTTTTTAAATAAAGTTTCTCACAAGAGAAAAGATATCCTCATGTCAGTCTGCTTATATCTTCTGGATTTCTAACGGTCTTTTAAAGAGTATCACATTTAACTTTTAATTAAAAATGTTATTGCATAAGTATATACGTTGTGGGGTTTTTTTTTCTCTTGTATTTACTGGTAAAAATTAGTAACAAGAATTTTTTCAATGTTTTTTTTTGTGTAAAAATTTTTTCTATTCATTTTGATGTATTATAAATAACAAAACAAAATTGTTTTTCAATTCTAAGCGAAAAGCATCAAACGTCAATGGGCCTCCGAAGTTACAGGATATTCGTCACAGTACAGTTCAGGAGGGTAAACTCGCCTGTTGTTCATGTCATTATGTCACCCCGAACTTAGACGGGACGAAATATTCTTATTGTTTCACTTATAATTTTGTCCGCGATTATTCTCGTAGATGGCTAGAACAATCTTCAAGATACTTACAATATATGCTTTCCGCAATTAAGGGGACCGACTGGGGTTTTCATTGCGCAATACTTCGCGCAGCATAGTAAAATCAAGCGTATTTGCTCTTTTAAAGCAACTATTTTTACATAATTTACAAAAATTAACAAATTTAGGAAAACTAAGGTTAAAAAATCTAATTACGTTTTTAAATAACTGACTTTTTAAACGATTTTTCAAATGATGGGTAGATAGACGTCGTAACAGCGTGTTTCTGACGTTATAAATAACCGAAGTTCTTTAAGCGGGGTCATTAATTACGTCATAAAATAAAAAGTATAAAATAGATGCTCTTGAAATTTTAAACACAGGAAATTGAGAATCTCACAATAATTTTTATTTTTTTTTAAATGTAAATCAGTGGTATCTGTCATGTTTTGTTGTACTCCATAAAAACAGGAAAATATCACGATTTTTGACATTTTGAAATGCCCCCTCTGGTAACCAGACGGTAGAATTTTGTGTTTCTTGCAAAAAATGTACAATATAGTATTATCCATCAAATAATATAATTTGAGCAAAAAGTCTATAGTAGCATTTGTATAATTTGCTCCGAAGTGCGAAAAAATGGTATTTTCCTATATAACCCTATAGTAAATGTACCTGTATTTTGAGATGGTCCCTAAAAAATAACCAGACGGTAGATGTTCACTACACTTGGCATATATACTGAAGTCAATGTAAGGTATATATTGTATAAAATTAAAGAGTTTCTCTATAGTAGTTTTCACACAATAAAACCCCAGTCGGCTCCCTTAAATTTCCAAAATTATCAACGTTGCCATGAAAACAGAAGAAATTTGAAAAAAAATTCCAATTTCATTACTCTAAGTAACAGTCCATCCAATCGAGTCGAAACTTAATACGATTGTTGCTTAATTAACGTGAAAGTGTTTTTGAAAGAAAATTGGAAACGGTTGCACAAAATCTATCGCTGTTTCAGTTGAAAGAACGATTGAGCTAATTAGTTATTCACCTTTTTTCGGGAGGCTGAATAAATGCTTTCAAGTGACCATTGTGTATTTACTTATTCAGGTAAGTGTTCTAGTGAAACATACCGTAATGAATGATGTGACTATAGGACATATCTCCTCATTACCCCTGTTTGGAAGAGCATTGCCCTATACACTATTAAAGGCTTCAGAGACAGAATTAAGCAGTCATAGTCTGAAGTCTAAAGCCAAAAAAAAAAAAAAAAAAAAATGGGAAAGTAATAAAGAAGGTAAATAATTAAAGAAGTAATAAAGAAAACTAGATGATTGATTGTTTGTAGGTTTACGTCCTTTGCAAGATTATTTAATGCATACGAGACGTCATCGAATGCCGATGAAAAGCTTTAAATTAGACCTTTATTCGACACTCAGGACAGTTGAGCAGTGAGAGTTCTTTAACGGTTACATTTGATTTCTTACGCTTAAAGTATTTCATGTTACATACTACATATTATTGGTATGTGTCCCTCAAGTTTATAAGGTTTGAAATTCCACAGATGGCTATTGATGCTATGGAAACAAAAAGGGTAAATATCGGAAAGTTAGTTTATGGAAGAATTTAGAATTAGTAGAGTTAACACTCCCCTTTTCTCCAATATTGCACCATAGGGGTCATTTGGGGATAAACTGAGGAAGGTAAGTTCGGTGTGACATATGCCATTGCTTCCAAAATTAATAATTTAAATTCTGGTCTTCTAATTGCTGTTGTATTCTTTACTAGTCTTATCACATTAATATTGTATGATATAAAAATCACATTCAGATTTTTTTCCCAAATTTACTAGATACTCAGCAAAACAGATATTGGGAAAACCCAATTTTTATCCTCGCTATGGTGATAGCCCATTGGCATGGACACAGGCGACTGGAAAACTGAATGCAAATCAGTTCATAGAGGTACAAAGTCATATCAGGAAATAAGTAACAAAAAAAAACCCGAAGTTCAAAGATGATTCCCGCCAGAAGAAAATGATTTCTTCCATAATTTAATACCACAGATATATTGAAAAGTGGTGCACTTTCCAAGAAGAAGATGAAAAAAGCTTCTGAAATAACATCTTCTCGAAAGAGTGAAATATTGAGATAACGAACAGTAATAATGCTCAAAGGTCCAATTAAGAGGGCTGGGTGGTCGTGGCCATTTTTAGACTAGTCTATATTGATCTCCTTTAGAAGAAGAGCTCCATATAAAGATATACAAAAATAATCAAATTTTAAAACTAAAATGTATGAATTTTTTCTTTGCCAAATGATAATTGACAGCTTAAGATATCATATCTAAAAAAAATAAATTATATCTGATGGTTAATTTGTTGACCCCCCAGCCTCCTTAAACACTGGTGGGTTCAGGTGGAAAGGAGGAGTAAGCATCCCGTGTCACACCTGACGTGAGCCCTTTTGACTTTATTGGGTAAACGGGTAAATCCGAATACAATCCAGTATGAAAAAATGACCTAACAATTTAATTAAAAACGTCAGTCAATATTTGAACTCATGACATGCATGTTGAAACACACGCGGACAAGGTCATTTTATCGACCATAGAATTTACGAAGTGCAGCCTTTAGACAAGATTATTGATACTCTTGTAACATAAACATATTTGTAAATAGCTTCCCTTTGTTCAGTTCCTAAGCAGAACAGTCATGTTCTTGAATCAACTGAGAGACATAAACACCATATGAAGCTGATGATGTATCCTTTTTTACCTTAAAAAAATATTAATAAATGGTTAAGTTACATTGCCATTTATTTGCTTATTATACTTTTCAGGTAAAATTTCCTGAAAAAGTTTGGTTAACTAAGGTTAACATATATGAAATTTGGAATGGTGGAGCTGTCACGAGAATATTGGCAAAGAATAAAAAGAAACAGTGGGTTGAAATTTTCAAGGTTTCAAAAGCTCGTGTAATCAGCAAGGCTAGGAAATTCTCTCCTGAAATAAAAGTGAGTTTTATTGTCCTTTTTTCATTTAAAGGTTAAAGTGTTGTATAATATTTCGTTTCAACATTTTGATTGGTACATATTAGCAATGATATTTTCATTCTTTATAAATTTAATCTGTATTATGATAGTTAAGACGTTACGCACGGTGTTGGTACTGTAATATCAGAATCTTATGTGTCACAAAGAAACTGGCGTTTTCTTCATACGTTATTAGCTGGAAATTTATAATGAAATTAAATATATTATCTACTGTAATAAAGAATTTTAAAAATTCCCTTTCTTACTGCCTAGAGGTATTCAAGATTTTATAAGGCTCTATTGATTATTGAACATTACGACAAAAACCCTATGTCCAACGTTACGCAGATTATTGTTCGCACAACAACAATAGATGAAAAGATGCACTTTTTGTCATATATTTCTAATAAAATTTTGGGGAAAGAATATTGTGCATGTGTTCTTTGTGACGCTATTAAAATTATGACGTCATTTTACAAATTTCAAGAGATTCGGCTGAATTCGTTGTGAGTTGATAAAATGTCCAACAGAAATTAATCGTTCCCTGACATTAACATTACTAAAAATGATGAAGTGCACCGGATAGAAATGACAAACAAAGGTAAATTTTAATATTTAATCTTAAAGAACAAATACTTCTCAAAGTAATAATTTTGATACATATAGTATTACTACCCCAACATTAATATTAGGGAGGCTTTATTAAGTGTAGCCATTTTGTTATGCATGTACGAGTTACTGTACTCTTACTTTTTAGTTACGGCTCATATAAGTATCTAATTATATGATTTAATGGCATAATTATGAGTAATAATTACATTTATTTTGAAGAACATCTAATATTCTAAGAAATTATTATATAAAATATACCTTATTCGCCTACGTAGGAAAAAAAAAATAGCATTAATGAAAATGTAGCCATTTTGTCACATGTTAAAAAAAACGTCATAATGTGTAATACAATATGTATGACGTTTGGGGCATTAAATTACTGTTGCCGTGCTCCTTTTCTAATTAACTGCAGACCCTTGGTAGCAAGAAAGGAGGGCCCTCGACCCCCCCCCCCCTCCCCCATTTTTTAAAGAGTAGTCTTTTGTTGTAAATGTAAAAAGAAAATTGAACCCCCCCCCCCGCCATTCTTGTATTTGTATTTGTTTCAAAGTGCTCGAAATCTCTACGCTCTTGGAATATTTTTTGTCCTAAAATTTTTTTTATTTCAGTAATATTTCATTATGTCAAATGAATAAAAGGACTTGGCAGCAGGCACTGCCTCTGTAAGACCATGCCATTAAAATGTCCCCCCCCCTCCTTCCTCGCCAAATAGGACTTTCAAGTTTAGGCATGTAATTTATGTCAAAATGTTAAATAGTTTTTTACATGATAATTTTTTACAATTTAATTATAATTTTGATATTTTTTTTGTTTATCACCCCCCTCCAACCACCCACATACATACTTTGAAAAACGGCTCTTGGAGGAAGCCTAAACTTTTTTTTTCATGTTACATAGTATTCAAGACTGGAGCCGAAAAGGCAAAATACTACCGGGAACTGAAAAATATAAAGGCGAAAGAGATTCAGATAAAAAAGTACAATGAAAGGAAACATATTTATAATGCAAAAAAGAGAGAAAAACGATTGAAAGAGAAAGCTAATTCAACTGTTACAAAAGAGGCTGCAAGACAAAGAGACTACAGAGAGAGGAAAAAGAGAGAGAAAGAGGAACTTGAGAGAAAAAGGATTGAAAGAAATAAAAAGAAAAGAGAGTACAGAGACCGTTTAAAAAATAGACAGGGTGATCGTGATGAGGAGTTACAACTTATTTTTAATTCGAGAACTCAAAAACACAGGGCACTTAAAAATTGAAGCAAAATTTACCCAGCACGCCAAAAAAGAGAGCAGCTTTAATATCTACCTATATATCCTCCCAGAACAGTCCCACTGCCAAACTTCTACAGAAATTTAACAAAACACCGTCACCTGATGATGTAAAGAAAATCAAAATGGCTGATGCCCTTCTCTCTGATATGAAAACTGTTATTAACGAAAACAAACTTAGAAGGTCCGATGATGCAAGAGCGGCAATTAATGTTTTAAGTGCAGCGGTCAGTGGCGAAAATGTACAAAAAACAAAATGCAGGACGGAGCTGTCTAAAAAGCTTGGATTCAATGTGAGACGAATGAACACAGGTATGTTCCCCCCCCTCTCTCTCTCTCTCTCTCTCTCTGTATAAAAATACATGATTACATGTATTGCTCTATTGATCTGAAATTAAAATATGCACCGGGATTAGAAAAAAAAAAAAAACTGCAAACGATAGCATTGTCCTGCCGCCTACCTGCAAGTCAATTTTCAAAAGTTGACGCATTTGAATGATTTTTCATATTTATGTAGATATTTATGTGAATCATCATATGAAATAATTTATTTGGGAAAACAAAGAGAGATAACTCTATTATTTTGGTAAAACTTGTGTTTTTCACTATAGAAATCAATGGAAACGGAAAATATTTTTAACCCCCACCCCAGTGAAACAAAAATTCCTTTATACAGGTATTATCAATTGTTATTTCTTAAATTCATACAAAATCTTTTGTTGTTTCCATGGGGGGGGGGGGGGGGATATGTTTACAGACCTTTAAAAAAAAAAAAAACACAAACAGAAAAAGAGGTCATTAATTTACTAATTTCAAATGAGATTACAAATAAAAAATGTACTTTATTAATGATATATGTTGAATTTTACATTAATTTAACATACGAAAAAATTTAAGGGTCATTTATTCATATTCATGAGTATTTGAAAATCTGGAGATGTTACAATCCCTGATTTCAATTAAAAAAAATCTAACCCTCCCCCCCCCCCCTGGAAAGACTTGTAAATAAGAACAGATAACTTTTTTACACTGTTTTTTTTTTTTTTTTTTTTTTATATATATATATATATATATATATATATATATATATAAACCCGTCACTAACGAACTCTTCTTTGCATTCAGATAAGTTTTAATGACAAAATTACCATTTATGTTGAATTAATTGGGTTTAAAATGTAGGTGGGAATCGAGCGTTAGCGTTCGTAGTTCTTAGGAGTAAAGTTTTTTTTTTTTTTTAATTTTAAATTTTCCTTTGTGCAGGAAAACGAATGCGTCACAGGGTTCTTAGTACAGAAACTTCGGCGTGGACATACACTGCCAGAAAAACTAGAAGTGATGGTTTATCGGAGGAAACTAAAAAGCTAGCTTATGATTTTTGGATTTCTTCTGAAAATTCGAGACCAACTGCAAATAAAAACGACATCAAGAGAGTACGCATTGGACCCAAGATTTATACACGCCACATGAAACACATTCTTGAAAAAACGCAAACTGAAGTCTTCCTAAGTTTTCAAGAAAAATATCCACACATTAAAATCTCTCAAAGAATGTTTGAAAATCTGAAACCTTACTTTGTTACTCCAGTTAGACCACGCGACCGAGAAACATGTTGTTGTAGATACCACGTGGAGGCAAGGTTTCTTTTTAAAAGTTGCATGGAATTCAGAAAACATAATACGCCAAGTGATCAATATCCTGTTTTTGAAAATCTGACTGAACTGATAAACAGTACACTTTGTCAAAAACCAGAGGGCGAATTATTCCACAATTTAGCTTGCGTGGAACGGCGTTGTGAAAACTGTGGAGTCAATTAAAAAATTCATGTTATCAGAACAGGAACAAGATACAGAAAACTCCAACGATGTTAAGTGGATGAGATATGAATATGTTGAATCAAAAATAAGAAACAAAATGACCAGAAAACTCTGTCTTGTTCAGAAGAGCACAAAACCCGGCGAAATGTTTGGGTATTTTCTTCAAATCATCTCCAAATTTGCAAGTCACATATTTCGCTCTAAGTGGCAATCGTGTCAATTGAATTTTCTGAAAGAAAATCTCGAAAACAATCATGTAATTTGCATTCATGATTTTTCTGAAAATTACTACTGTAAGGACAGGGTGGAAATTCAATCGAGCTATTTTCAAAAGTCAGAAGTATCCCTGCACGTCACTGTATTATACAGGCATCGTTTGCCCGATATTGATGGCCAGGAAGACGAGAATACGTCTGAGCATGACCTTATACAAGAACATTTTTTCGTTATTAGTCCCGATACCAGTCATGACCATAACTTTACACATGAAGTACAGAAACTGATCTGTAATTACCTGATTTCTATAAATTACCAAACTGAAATGATTCACGAATTTACTGATGGTTGTGCCTCACAGTACAAATCTCGTCACTGCTTTGGAGATTTGAGTTACTCAGAACAGGATTTTGGATACAAAATTATCAGAAACTTTTTTGAGACATCGCATGCAAAGGGGGTCCAGGATGCAGCAGGGGGGCTAATAAAAAATCAAGCAGACATGGCTGTTTCTCGCGGAAAGTGGATCATTCAAAATGCAGAACAACTTTACAACTTTTGCATTCGTCATTTATGCTCTCCAAAAGACAGTTCTGCAGGCTGCAAGCGGCGAATATTCCGTTATGTCAATGAAATCCCCCGTAATCGTGGAAGGACGTTCAAGTCTCTACCATCAGTTCGATGTTTCCATCAAATAACATTTGTAGAACCCTGCAAAATACGGGCAAGGAACCTCAGATGTTACAACTGCAATCACTGCATCAACGACAAATACAATTTGTGTAGCAGTTTTGCGGGACCATTTAAGGACTACATTATGAAACATGAAAATTCAGTTGATTCAGCTGATGATTCAAATCTTGATTGTAGCACTGTTCATTCAGATCTCATTCAAAACGGCGTGATCATAGCTGTATACACTGAAGATGAAGGAGAGGATTACTATTTAGTACAGTGCTTATACAAGAGGAGCGAACACTTGTAGAAACTACAAAAGATGAGTGGGGAAACACTTTTGATGCCGGTGTTAAAGTTATTGAAGGACTATATTTCGAAAAAATAAAGGGGGATCATCTCAATTACAAACTTATAAAAAAGAGAAATGTTCTCATTCCATCTCTTGCTGTTCGCTATGTTTGTCTTCATATGAAATCAAGATACGGAAAATTTCGCTTTCTGAAGATATGCACGAGGATATTTTGAAATCCTGTGAACTGACAATCCCTTACTAGAATTTAAAAGTCAAAATATTCTCTTTAGATCTAACATTGACATTATTGATTGTAGCCTCTTATTTTCTTTTGATAAATTCTATAGTAAAAATATGTATTTAATGTGCACAATAAATAACGTAAAATGCTATAAAACAACGTTATAATGCGTGATTTTGACGTAACGTCAACATGTACCAACACCGTGCGTAAGTACTAAGCATATTTCCATAGAGTTTCAGGTTTCAAAGTTATTAAAAAGGGAAACTTAAGGTTAGAAAAAATATAAATTCAATTTTTTTTGGGTTTTGTTTTGTAAACAATTGTATATAAATGCCATATGGGTGACAAATTATCAGTAGATATTTTCAGTAGAGTTGTAAAATTTATTTAAATACTCTAAAATACACTTAATTTTATTTAGAAGGTTAACTTCCAAGTGAACGAGCTGAGAATCGAAATTGATTGTACTGTTTCCCGTTCATGGGTAGAGATTGATGCTGTCGAAATCGTTGGAGGTATTAGTTTAAACATAATTACATGTATATCTGTTTTAAGACTGATGTAATTATACAGATTTTGTACTTATATCATGTTTGCAACAGGGATTATTGGATTTAATAAATTTTATTGTATGACGTAGTTTGCTAAGTTATAAAATACTTGAGGGTTATGGCATTTTTCAAAATAAAATGTACGAAAACAAATTTCATATTTTTGCGTCATTGTAATAAAACACATTGACCCTCTGAACACATTTACTTCCAGATGTCTTGTCCTTCATGTCCTTAAATGCCTTCATTTTTTTTTTTTTTTTTTTTGCTCTTTTTTTCAAAGAGAGACGTTTTTGTCCTGGACAGTATAAAAAAATTGGGGATTCTTGTTACCTGATCAAAAAAGCTAAAGTGTCAGCAGACTCCGCGTTTGTAAGTAGATTGGAAAATTGTTACCGGTACATACAAATGATAGCAAGTAACTGGTTAAATTCATTTTCATTCAACTGCTTGTTTACATTATATTCCAAAGGCCAACTGTCTAGACACTAGTGGGTATCTGGCCAACTTTGAAACTCTTGAAGAGGCTTTGAGAATGAAACAGATCCTTAAAAAAATGAATACAGGTACATGTATATGAAATGCTACAGAAAGTATTGTGTATCATTTTATAAATTGCACTTATACTGATTACTTTCTTTGATCAATATCTTTTAAAACCTAAATCTTTCTATTAAACATAAAAAAAATCAGGAATTCACTTCTATGTTGGGGGAAGGAACATCAACAGAAGAAAACCTGGGGGAGATTGGAGGTGGATCAAGCACGGACAAATGACCAAGATGACGTATCATGCCTTTGGTGCCGGAGAACCCAATGGATCCGACCGTTCTCCCCAGGACTGCATGTTCTTTTTTGCAGGAGAACGATACACGTTCCACAATGTCCCGTGTGATAATGGTTCATATCTTGGTGGCTATATCTGCGAAGTATGAACTTTGTCAATTTAATACAGAATATTGAAAGCAATTTATTATTGTTGAGTTTCCTAAAGATATCTACAAATAAAAAGAAAGCATAGCTAAAGAACATAAAATATGTTTGCTCATCATTCACAAAAGGCTGGAAAATATTTCTGAAATATGACAATCACCCTCGTTTCTTGAATCTTTACTTCTGATTGTCCTTATTTTTTTTTTTATCTAACGTACATAAAAGTGGAATTTTACGTTCAAAAATAGACATTGACCGATACTGTAAAATCACATATTTTCGTGGTGTTAAATTTTCGCGGTTTGAGGAAAAATTATTGGTTTGTCAGGATTTAATTTTGTGGATGAAGAAGTGCTAAGTTTTTTTTTTTTATTTTTCTTTAAAAAATCTTACATTTCGTGGAGAACATGGAATCGTGCGTCTCCTCATACGACGAGAACATCGAAAATTAAACCCCCATGAAAATTTGTGATTTCACAGTATCTGGCTAACTTTGAAACTCTCGAAGAGGCTTTGAGAATGAAAAAGATCCTAAAAATGAAACAAACAATGACGTAGATTTCAATAAATAAATACAATAATTAATCTACTTAATCCTACTTTATATGATTATTTAATAAAATAATATATAGATATAAAAATAAACAATATATACTTCCATGACATTACAGGTTTACATCAACTGCTAAATGTCCCTCTTTTTGGTGGGTGAATGTACAATTATATTTTGTCTATTATTGGCTCTGTAGAGAGTTAGAAACCTATATTCAATTTTCTTTTTAAATGGCTATACGAGGGTTGTCCCAGAAAAACGCGAACTTTTAAAATATTTCATAACCTACCTGACCAAAATTACTCATTTTTGGCATAATGTTGGGAAAGGTTATTTTTGTCATTTTGGCTAAATAATATAAGGTTCCAATCCCATAATTATGCATTTATAAACAAAATTTAAATGGTGCTATATATCGGTGGTCGGCACACGGCAATATCTTGACTTTCAAACATAGCATTGACAGCAATGTTTTCTTTATTACCAGGCTATACGGAAATATAATGTGACAAAAAATTATATCCTTAGAAACTTTACGATCTAGAGTACCCGAATGTAAAAAAAAAAAAAAAAAAAAAAAAAAAAATCAATATCCTGGTAACAAAAAAATGACGTTATATGCACAGACACTATTAATTAGATATTGTCAAAAGCGGCGACGTCCAGCGATAGTACCGTGAAATTTTCACTCAGCGTTGTGTGGAGCGGGGTTTACATGACTCCTGTTCATACGGAAAAAGAGTCGGGAACGAGAGAACGACACAAATACAAACGAGGATCATAGTAAATGACACTATCTGAAATAGATTAAAGTATTCTTAATTAATATATCAGACCAAGATAAAGTAATTAAAAACATGAATTACATATACATGTACATTCCCAATGTAAGTTAACAACGGTGATTTCTGATTATTAATCCTTTATTACCTTTTAACATTTTTCCTGGAGAAATATCATGGCAGGTACCCTACTCTTTCGTCAACAATTGTCTCCGTCGTACCCTCAACGTCAGATGGCCCAACACTATATCAAACAACAGGCCATTGGAGAGAACCAACCAAAATTCCATCAATTCAGACACAAGAATTAAAGAGAACATGGGGATGGGTCGACAACACACTGATCAAACTACAGACAACGTCATAAAGCAGGGTATTGAATGGAACCCACAGGGAAAGAGGAGGGTTGGGAGACCCAGGCAAACCTGGAGAAGATCTATAGAAGCAGAGGTAATAGAGACAGGATTTACCTGGGCCCAGTTGAAGATTGTAGCCCTAAAACAGAGTCCACTGGAGAGGAATGGTTGCGGCGGCCCCTATGCTCCCGCTGGAGTAAACAGGAGTAAGTCAAGTCAAATACAAGTCCCAAAACACAACTCCAATCACATTATGACATTCACATTGATTGACATCTTTCATACAAATTATTAGGCCATAATTTTCACATTGAATTGTCCATTTTTCCGTTTGCCCGATCGATCATATGACAAGGGGAACAGGGCGGGTGTGACCGGTGTCGCATAATATTTGGTCCGCCTCGTTTAAAGGTCCGGGGGGACCTAATACGATAACATATAAGGTCCGGCCTGCCTCTATAATAAAAGGTCCGCCTTCGGTTTAATATGCAGATTTTTCTCCTTTATTGATTCGAAATGAATTTGCTTTATTAATCTTTTTAAATTATGTAAGGTATAGTTGTTATAAAAGTGTCCCTCTCAGCAAAATGGAGTTCCAGGGACGTACATGTATGTACATTGTATATATACTAAAAGGATCAAGTCTTGCGATATCTCGCTAGTTGCTGGATTTCGTTAGCCAATTTTAATTAATTATATTTCTAATACTATGATATATCTCAGTACAAAACCTCAAATTATCTATCAAAAAATTATTCAAAATTTGATGTTAGCACTGATGAACTGTTAGCTCCTTATCGTAGTACATACCTCCCAGGTAGTGCACAAAACAAAAAATATAAAGATGCAAAGATCTGTTGATCGAGTTACCTTATGGGAAAATCATGTACGACATGTGTCTTTTATAGTTTAAGTGATATCAATATTATCATTGCAAAATAAAAAAAAAAATACATATATATAATACGCATACCTTCACTGGCACATTGTTCAGTATATGGTGTTCGTAAGTCCAACAATGATCATTTCATTACAGTCTCTTTCCTAACAACGTTCGACTTCCACTTCCCAAAAAGAATTTTCATATCTTTCGAAAGATATTTCATTAAATCATTAATAATAATTATGCATAATTCTTACGATTCATATTGTACCTAACTATAAAATAATTGGAGGGTCACTTTGACAGGGACTTGTGTTAAGGTGTACTAGCCTATCCCGTTGTTGTTAAAACAACATGTCTGTGCTTTGGGGGGTAGGCCTATTGTCTCACCTGACGAAGTCGCATATCCCCCGTGTTTTTATAACCATCGTTTCTTATCCAGTTAAAGACTAACGATTATTTCATTCTACTTGATATTACCCCGGGGTTAACACTGGTTAAGGAAAATGTGCATTAATTGGCAAAATCAAACCAAAGTCAATCGAGTTGAACATTTTAAGCAATAAAACACCCCCTCCCCCAATAAAGGAAAAGATTATAAATGGTGGTGTTGTATTTTTGGTGGGTGAGGTATAGCAAAATTATGCTGATACATGTCAAATAGTTTAAAAAGTACTGATGTTGTAGACTTTCCTACCGCATTAATATTTTTTCCCGGAAAAACGTGCGTGGGTTTAAAGACCCCTCCCCTTTTGGAAAATGAGCCTAGCATAGGATTTTATTTCCGGAATTTTTTTTTAAATATTGTTTATTTCATTCCCTACATTTTGTAGTTTTCATTTCTGACGTTTTAAAATTTTCATCTCTGACATTATCATCATAAAGTACTTTTCCGACAATGAAAACAAAATTGAAATTTCCCTTATAAAAAGATTAAAGAATAAATCAAGAATAATTCATTGATTTCCAAATAATAAGTTCTGCTTATATTTAAAAGAATCTTATGACGATTTTATCCTCGGACACATTAAGTGTAAGTTGTGAATTTTTGTTCATCTTTTCAAATCAAGATAATCAGACTGAATTTGAGATCAGAAAGGTTTAGATAGAATTTATGACATACAGAAACTATGTTTGACGGAATAAAGTAATCAAGGTAGAGGAGATTCTGTTTTTCGGTGCTTTCAAACGCATATAATTCAGTGGGCATTAAAATTTGGTGATCAAAAATTGCATGTTTTATTATTGAAATTATTGCATTTTATTACTAAACTTTGTATTTTTACTAGACTTAGTGTTGATTGTATTGTAAAATGAAAACAAAAAATGTCGGAAATGCAATGCAAAATTTCGGAAATGACATGCAGCGAGCTTGGAAGAAACAAACCCGGCTTTATCATCCACCATAGGAAATACTCAGTACGCTTCAGTACAGAATTTTCTCCTTTTCCACCTTCTTACTAGGGAGAATCTTATCCACCCATACTATTTACAGAGGGGTTTTACAGAGCAACTTGACATGTATTTCCCCCTAAAATAAAAAGGAAAGTGTCTGTTGAGATCGTGACTGATATAAAAATTCATAAAACACCACCAAGTCGTGTTCTTTTGTTAATATTTTTTATATTTATTTTGATTTTGGTTTAAATAAGATTTTCTACGACTTTAAGCGGCTATTTCTTTTTTATTTATGTGTGTGTGATGGGGGGGGGGGACTATAGTTCTTTTGTTGCACGTCATCAACATTACTAATTAAATAATGATATATATCCTTGGTCCCTTCAGAAGGATGTTCATGGTTGCATATAGATATACAATACAGTAGACACATCTCCTGCAAACGTACATAGAGTTGATAATTAATTGACATTAAAGTTTTGTCTTTTTGTCAGCATATTAAATGAAAAAAGTACACTACTACATGTAGTATATATGCAATTCTTATGTACAATTAGGCCATTCCAAGAGTTTTCTAAGTTAATTTAGCGTCCATCCTAAAATTAAAAACCTAATTATCTTTTTACCCTGGAAAAACACACGAACCAACAAAGAAAAAAAAAACCAATAGGAACTTACAGCATTTCCATAATTTTTGCTTTGTAAGTGAGATACATGTATGTGGGAAAAAAGAAAAACAGAGGGCGGACTTTTATTATCCTGCGTTTTAAGGTCCGCCCTGCCATTTTAACGAGTTTTTTTTTTTACGCTACGATAACTTTTAATAAACTCTGTTCAAAATATTCGCCTTGCAATAGTAAGATATCTGAAATATAGAGGGCGGACCCTTTATTATACTGCGTTTTAAGGTCCGCCCTGTCTCTTTCTCTAATTTTTATGCTACGAAAATAAACCCTGTTTCAAATTTTCGCCTTGTAATAGTAAGATATCTGAAATATAGAGGGCGGACCTTTTATTATATTGCGTTTTAAGATCCGCCCCATCTCTAGTTTGTATGCTACGAAAATCAACCCCGTTCAAAATTTCCGCCTTGTAATACTACGATATCTGAAAAACAGAGGGCAGACCTTTTATTATACTGCGTTTTAAGGTCCGCCCTGCCATTTTGACTAGTTTTTATGTTACGGAAATAAACCCTGTCCAAAATGTTTTCTTTCTAACAGTAAGACATCTGAATTATAGATGGCGGACCTTTAAATATACTGCGTTTTAAGGTCCGCCCTGCCTCTTTCTCTAGTTTGTATGCTACGAAAATAAACCCTGTTCAAAATTTTCGCCTTGTAATTATAGTAAGATATCTGAAATATAGAGGGCGGACCTTTTATCATATTGCGTTTTAAGGTCCGCCCTATCTCTTTCTCTAATTTTTATGCTACGAAAATAAACCCCGTTCCAAATTTTCGCCTTGTAATAGTAAGATATCTGAAATATAGAGGGCGGACCTTTTATTATATTGCGTTTTAAGGTCCGCCCTGTCTCTTTCTCTAATTTTTATGCTACGAAAATAAACCCTATTCAAAATTTTCGCCTTGTAATTATAGTAAGATATCTGAAATATAGAGGGCGGACCTTTTATTATATTGCGTTTTAAGGTCCGCCCTGTCTCTTTCTCTAATTTTTATGCTACGAAAATAAACCCTGTTTCAAAATTTTCGCCTTGTAATAGTAAGATATCTGAAATATAGAGGGCGGACCTTTTATTATACTGCGTTTTAAGGTCCGCCCTGTCTCTTTCTCTAGTTTGTATGCTACGAAAATCAACCCCGTTCAAAATTTTCGCCTTGTAATAGTAAGATATCTGAAATATAGAGGGCGGACCTTTTATTATACTGCGTTTTAAGGTCCGCCCTGTCTCTTTCTCTAATTTTTATGCTACGAAAATAAACCCTATTCAAAATTTTCGCCTTGTAATAGTAAGATATCTGAAATATAGAGGGCGGACCTTTTATTATACTGCGTTTTAAGGTCCGCCCTGTCTCTTTCTCTAGTTTGTATGCTACGAAAATCAACCCCGTTCAAAATTTTCGCCTTGTAATAGTAAGATATCTGAAATATAGAGGGCGGACCTTTTATTATACTGCGTTTTAAGGTCCGCCCTGTCTCTTTCTCTAATTTTTATGCTACGAAAATAAACCCTATTCAAAATTTTCCGCCTTGTAACAGTACCATATCTGAAAAACAGAGGGCGGACCTTTTATTATACCGCGTTTTAAGGTCCGCCCTGCCATTTTGACTAGTTTTTATGTTACGAAAATAAACCCTGCCCAAAATGTTTCCTTTCTAATGGTAAAATATCTGAAAAACAGAGGGCGGACCTTTTATTTTACTGCGTTTTAAGGTCCGCCCTGCCTCTTTCTCTAGTTTTTATGCTACGAAAATAAACCTGTTCAAAGTTTTCGCCTTGTAATAGTACGATATCTGAAATACAGAAGGCGGGGCTTTTATTATACTGCGTTTTAAGGTCCGCCCTGCCCCTTTCTCTATTTTTCATGCTACAGAAAAAAACCCTGTCTATAATTTTCTCTTTGTAATAGATAGATCAAAACGGGGGATTAAGGTTTTACATAGGAATATCTAGGAAAAAGTCTTCAAAAATCTTCTTCTTAAGAACAACAATGTCATGATTAGTCATATTAATATGGAAGCATCATCAGTTAGTGTAGATGTACGTTTGTTCAAATCATGACCCCCGGGGTAGGGGGGTCACAATGGGGGATCAAAGTTTTACATAGGATATATATATCGAAAAATCTTCTCCACAAGAACAGCAAAGCCATCTTTAGTCAGATTGATATGGAAACATCCTCAGGTATTGTAGATTCAAATTTGTTTAAACCATGATAACAGGTCATATAAAATTAATTTTCCGCCGGAATATGGCTGAAATATAGCCGACTCGGCGTTAAACCCTAATCAATCAATCAATCAAACCATGACCCCCTAGGGGTAGGATGGGCCACAATGCACTATCAGGGTTTAGCATGTGAATGTATAGGGAAAAAATTCTAAAACCTTTTTTTCAGGAACAAGAAAGCCATGTTTAGTCACATTGATATAGAAGTATCTTGAGGTGGTGTAAATTCAAGTTTGTTTAAATCATGACCCCGAGGGGTAGGGTGGGGCTAGCGCTATATCTATAAAAATCAAGAAACCTGGGGTAGGGTGGGGTCACAATAGTGATTAATGTTTTACATTGGAAGATATGTTAGAATAAATTTGCTGATGAAAAACAGCAGGGCCTTATTGACTCAGGTGAGCGTTGTGGCCCATGGGCCTCTTATTTTATGTCAAGGTCTTGGAAAATCGTAGGACGATTCTTTTATAAAAGGCAGTGACGAATCTGAATGTATAATGGTAGTACAATGTATATTTATCTAGAATATATTCACCACATACAATCAAAAGATATGTTCAGATTTATTATCCATGTATATCACAAAAATGTTATGTTCGAATGATCATTAGTTGTACTGTATCCGTATCTATAGACTTTGATTCATATAGCATGAAAAAGAGGGAGTATTTGTTTCTGTATTCATACAATGAATTGGGAAAATAATCACCTTAAAAATAAGAAAGGGATTCATCAACACTACGTACATAATGTATGTGGTAAATGCCTTGTGTGACAAGTAAAAAGAAATCTTTAATACACCAGATGGTGTTTATTTTCTACGTACTTGATACGCAAGGAGCAGATGGAAATTTAAAGAAGGTGTTATTGCCACCCCTCCCCCTCTTCCTCACCTGAGATGCAATGTATTACCGGAAATTTCTCCAGCCACTACCGAAATTATTCATATAACATGCGCAGAGCTGGGGGGGGGAGTCGGGGACCCCCCCCCCCCATCTGGAATTTGCAGAGTTATTAAAAGTATATACTGAAGTAAATAAAAAATGACTTTGGGCCCCCTTAGAAAACGTGGAACCTACCATCACCACCACGAAATAAGTGTTTTTCCCGTTTTGGAAATGGAATTGGATTTTACGTTTTTTTTCTTCCTTGTCAAGAAATCTTTGGGTTAGAAATTTTTATGACTGGGATGCCCCCCCCCCCCGGAAAAATTCTTGATCCGCGCCTGTATAATCATTATTCAAAATTGTTAGGTAATATCCGAAAAGACATATGTGCAATGTATCGCATTAAAAAAAATCGAACTTCAAAAATTCTGTCATGACTACATGAGACCGATTGTATTATTTCCTCCATAGTTACCATGGAGAATGACTGAGGACTTCGAAAAGGATAATTTAAGGAGATTGGCAAAGTTCGAATTCCTAGCTTTCGTAAAGAATTTTTTAAAAAACTCTTGAGCAGGTGTAGTGGTACTAAACAATACACTTTATTGGTTTTCACCGCGTAGAAAATTCTACAGATCACTCTCAATCAAGCTCCAGACAGCTCAGTATTACTCCATATCATTATTCATAGGGAAAGAAGTCCCGGAGAGTATGGAGTATGACTCTCAGTCATACTCCATACAGTGTCAATTCTCCGGCACTACTTGGTATGGAGTTGTAGCGTAACGTAATACTGAGCTGTCTGCAGCTTGGACTCTCATGATGGAAAACCATGAATTACCTTTTTTCTCCGGATAGCCGTGAGTTGCCACTTTCCATAAATGAATAAAATAAATAATCATAAATAATCAGCGTTTTATAAAAGAAATATATTTTTGATTTAAAATTAGACTGAAACGCTTCTAGTCAACATCACGAAAATGTACATATCATGTAGCTTGAAATGGGAAATATGACGCACGCTTGACAACGTCCCAAGAAACAATCAGTCAGTATATTTCTGGGTGCATTGGGGGGTGGGGGGGGTGGGGGTTATAGCACAAATTAATGTAGAAAATAGAAATTCCTTGATACGCCAAAAAAAAAAAGGAAGAGGATCAACTGATGTTCCCTCCCCCTTCCCCCGTTCATACAGACGTGAGATACATAAATAACTTGTATATAGAACTGGACATTCAACTTTGCCCAAAATGCTTCATGTCGGTAATAAAAGAAAATATTTTACAATAATGATTTCAAATTTTAATCGGTCATGCAATACAGCTTGATAGATTATCCCACAGTCTGTCTATTATAGTCACAGTAAAATGTGTAATTTCTTTTTCTTTCTTTTTCTTTTGGCAAAAAAAAAAAAAAAAAAAAAAAAATAATAATAATAATACAAAAATGAAATATTATTTCATATGTAGTTCATTATGACGAGGAAGAGTGATATTTTTATAAGAAAGAATTAAATCCAAACCATGATTATACTTTAAATCTGATGTATATGTTTTCAATATTGAATTACCTGTTTTAAGTTTTAACATTACATGTATTTTGTTTCTGCAGTAAATACAGATCGAATACAACATTAGGCTATATATTACCCTATCCACAAATAAAGGGCAAAATATTATTATAAACTGAAAACAAGTTAATTGTTAAAACTAAAGGGAAGCATATACATACTTTTATTTTTTTATCGGTCTTAGTATTAAACTCTACACTAGGAATAAGAAATTTCTTTAAATATTGTAATAAAAATAGACTATATATTATTATATAATTATATCACAATTTTGATGTGTACGCATGAATATCATAATAGTATTATAATTTGTTCTTCAGCATAATTCATTAAAATAGAGAATTCATATCTATTGATTTAAAGCAAACACATGACCATTACATTGTCATTGCTATCTGCCGCGGGCTCTACCTGCGGGTACCTGTCAGGTATACGAATACTTCACACCCCCATTGTTTTATTGCCTATACACACCGGCAGATTTCACACCTTCAATCGTCCTAATTTACACAAAGCAAATGCTGGGGAAAAACAAACACAAGCCCAATAAATGCGACATTTTTTTTTTAAATCATTGCCCTAAACGGTATTGCTAAAAGCACACTAAACATGGAGTAGCAATTCCTGCCCTAAGAGATATATTGTACAAAAATATAATAATAACAGCTAGAGTAAATCCTTAATCTTTCTTCATATGATGTAAACAAACTCTCTTTAATTTTATGTGTTTAAGTCAAGATTAAAACATTTTGCACCACCCGGACCTTTAAACTTCGGCGGACCTTTTCTTATACGGGCCGGACCTTTTCTTATAAAAGGCGGACCTTATATGTTATCGTATTAGGTCCCCCCGGACCTTTAAACGAGGCGGACCAAATATTATGCGACACCGGTCTACAGGGGATGCTTACTCCTCCGTGGCACCTGATCCCTCCTCTGTATTCAGAGTTTGAAGTCCGCGTTGGCTCTGCTCACAACTTGTATTGTATTGGACTTTTGGACGTGTATGCATGATCAATGTTCATTATCTTCACAGTTCATCGCTATAAAATTTTACAACTGATACATTATAAATACTATGAATATTTTAGAAGATGCCGCTGATTTTTCTTAATTTGAAGGACTTCTTTAAAAAAAATTAAAGTTTATAAACTCGTGAATGGCATCTGATTATTTATTCAGACGTCAAAGCGAGACGAAGGGGTGTAGATCTATGTTAATTTTCAACTTACCCGAAATTTTTAGCAAGAATATATATATTTATATATTGTCCAAACACGAAAATCCCATTTTGTTGTGGTGGGGTAGGTTTCAACAGTTTTCGACGTGAAAAATATTGGATATAGATGTGAGGAGGAGTTGGCCTTGTTACATACCATTTTTCTTTGCAACGAAAAAAAACCCACCTTTTTTCATTGAAGAGTATATTTTACTTATATATGGTATACACACTAAAAATATCATAATACAAAAATTTACTAAATAATTATGACATCTTTTCCATGTATGTAAAACGAAACTATTCAATTTTAAGGACAATGTGCCACTATCGCATTTTCGGAAAACCGAAAGGTAAAATACGTGTACATATAGATTTGGTATGCTGTGAATGGACCTATACTTTCTTTTTGATATATTGAAAATTTTAAGGCTTAATATGTGATACACGCAATCGCATGAAGTATGGAGATCGCAACGGAAGAGAATGTGGAAGAAGGTATCTAGTCCAGTTCTTAGCATCAATTCGTGTCTCAGTCAATGACTTTTTAAAAATAATCACTCTTCAAAAAAGAAAAGTTGTGTTAAAAAATTTCAAAAAGGCAAGCTATTGAAATTTTTAAAAAAAATTATGATAACAACAAATAGTTTTTAGTTTCATATGGTGTAGTTTATGGTATAATTGTTCACTTCGGTGTTCCTTGGGTGACTCGGACAACACGATCGCGGGAAGTGGAATGTGCGAGGGGGTGACGACTAACATATGATGGCTCATAATTTGACCCTCCTTCATAATATTCATTTCCACAGACGTAGGCATAATGATTATCCAGATTATTTTCATGCATTGAACCATGCAGGAACTTAACAGTACACTATACAGCTATATATGTACATGATATTTTCAAGACTGTTTCAAGATTTTTTGTTTTTATCTAATTTACTGGATCAACAAAGACGAATAGGTGTATCTTAGGAAGCCTGCTATTTCGGCATTCTGTTCAGGCCTGTAGGAAGCAATTTCACTTTGAGGGGGCACAACCATACGTTTTCAGTTGGGGGGGGGGCACTATCAACTACCAAAATTCCTTGACAAGCAAATAAAACATAGTACATAGTCCTCGCTAGTAAATGTCCTTATTGGATTTTCGCGAGTATCCACGTTGAAGTTGAAGGGGCAGCATAAGGCTCCGGTGGGATCAAGGTGAAGTCCTGGGGGACTCTGGGTTCGAAGCCCCTGGAAACTGGTGCATTTTAGACACATGACGATAGTCGGATAGACATAAAAAGTTTTACATTTTAAACCATAAAATGTTAAACGTTAACGTTTTTTCTAAATACTTTTTGTAGTTATTATTCATAATATATATTGTTATAAATGCGTTAACCGAACAAGGTGGAAGCATGTGCTTCCGTGCTACGCCACTGGATACTTGATTCATTTTTCCGGATTATTTACGACTACCATTTATCGTTTTTTTTGACACTTGCACGCAACCACACTGTAACAAGAAAGAAAAGCGAAAGCAGAACTAATATTATTTTTCCAAAATGATTGACTGAAATGTGCACTGTAAGTCAACACTGTAAGTTTTGTCATATTAGTTTACGTCCAAATGAATGATGATTACTTTTGTAAGTTACAGTGGCTGTACACTACTCACTAGCTCAGGAGAAGATCATGTAAATATGGTAAACATTATAGGCCTAGGAGTGCAGACACTTACTGTCATATTTTTTTTCTTTCTAAAACATGTTATTAAAAGTGGAGATATTTTATCAGAACAGTATTGTTTATATTTAAATTGAATGTGTTCACTTTTTTGGTCCGATATATACATTGTACTGCATCATGTACATATAACGAATTTCTTACTTTCGTTTTGAATAACCGAGAAATGATGCGGCTTGGCTATTCAATTTCCAGGGACAGGAGATAAAAATCAAAATATAAAGCATTATAAGGGAGTGGAAGAAAAGCGGGAAGGAGGAGGAAAAAGAAGCTTCGAATGGTAAAAAAGTGATGTAGAGGGGGCAAGAACGAAGGGGAGAGTGTGAAGGCTATGTGGCAACGCACTTTGAAAATTTTTGTTCAAAGTGCGTTAAAATCGGGACAAAATCAACGTAGTATGAAATTTTTTTGAAAGTGTGCTAAATTTGGGACAAAATCAATGCACTTTGAAAAATACATATGTGGTGGGGGTGGGGGGTATCCCCACACGCTCTTTTGTTTGAAAATATAAAGAAACTATAAATATTCCATTTATATCACAGAAGAGTTGAATATACGCCATTGTGGGTTCACTTTTAACAATAAATAGAAATAAAAAAAAATCATTAAAATGAAAGTAAATTTCAATGTCAGTTGAATTTCATATCCAGGTATCAAATATAAAGGCATCTGTGTGGCTTGAGCATAAAATTTTTTACTTCAAATACAAAACATACTGGATCTATTAGTCAATTTTAAATATGGATACACAGATTAACAAATTAGGACTTTAGGAATTCAATGGACTAAATATATCTGTTAGTGTAATGTATCCGATGTTTCATCAACCTCCAATAGTCTGTGTCGCATAAAAAAGAAAAGTAAGGGGGAAAAGGGGGGGGGTCATAGTAAAAATTGCCTATAAATCTACATTTAAATGCACTTTACATTTGAAAAATGTGATAAAATAAAATGTAAATATCATTTTTAAAGCAAAAGATATTTCCCAACTTGGAATTTTTTTATGTTTATTTGTAGATTCATAGCATTTTATCGTCCCAAGTCTGAAAGATGCCTGAGAAACGTGAATTAGGGAAAAAGGCAGAGGGGATAATTTTCCGCTATAATTTCGAAAAGGGTCATTTTTAAAAATTTACAAAAATTATGAAGGTTATTTTCATTGTAACTAAAACACAGTCCAACGGAACTATACCTCGATCAGCATAGCACACTTTCTTTGAGGAGAAGGATCTAATTGTGAATATCTTCCTTAGAATTTTATAAATTTAGTGTATTACATTGCTTTTATTCCTTTTGTACTACTAGTACTTGTCTGGGTTATTGCGCTGGGAAGAATACGTATTGCTGGTTATTTGAGCTTAATTTATTTACAATTACGTTCAAGTACTCTTGTAGTCAATATCCTAAATTCAGATCTCAAGTTTTGGAAGAGTGGGGCTACATACAGTTGAATTTCGGAATCTCGAACACTGATATCTCAAATACCATGGATTAGTGATTTGGAAGTCCCAACCACTTATTCTTTAATAACTTTTTTACCCCTGATATCTCGAATACTCATGCAGATATCTTGAAGTTTTTTCTCAGTCCTATTGAAATCAAGATAACGAGGTTTCACTGTATTAGTAACTGCACTCCCTTGGATTTCAGTTACATAATTTATATACATTAATTTAATGGCATGTTTTTATTATATCCACAGAAATGTATTGTAAAATAAACAAGCATCAAGAAAAAAATTGACTATATAGACATTACCATTATTTACAATGAAAAATATCAAGTAACATTTCGAGATAACAATTTAACTCGAAATGCATTGACAATATCATGCTTCATATATAGTTAATGCCTATTGAAAGGTTCCTCCTATCTCTACATACTGATATAAAATGATTTATGAGAAACGAATTGTTACATGTATGTAGCGTAAAGTCATTGACCAGAACAGAAATCCACAATCTTTAATTTTGTAAAAACTAAAACTGTTGTGGCCCTATAGGTCCAAGTTCCGTTCATAACGAAGTGTTCCTTCAAGAAACAATTGCTGAAACAATATATATTTTGGAGGTTAATATGTAACGGTATGATTGTGCAAAATAAATTATTGAATGATGTAACGCTGCATATAGACTAAAATTGAACAAACAAAATTTACAGAAGCACAAAAAAATGTAATAGGAGAGCGTATGCTTGGCACATATCTGCTTTCCTTTCCTTAGATTGTGTGTATGTCTCATTAAATTTTTTGTAGAGGAAAAAGAAATTATCATCATGAACTGTGTTAAGTGCAGTAATCCACTTCAGGACAAAGACAACTTTTGTCCCGAGTGTGGACAGAAAGTGTTGAAAGATACTACAGCTGGGGCAATCCCTTGCCCCAGTACCATTCAGGATGAGGTCAGGACCCCTGAACCATGTGGTGAGGAAATCAAGGAAGGAAAGAAATTTTGCAATCAATGCGGATGGAAGATAAATCCTGCTTGTTTCCTACCCAGCGCAAAAATGTGCAGTGGAATGCTGCAGAATGGTGCGCCTTGTGACAACATTGTGACACCCAACGTTATGTTCTGCTCAAAATGTGGCACACCTCCTGACTTTGGATCATCAAAAACTGAGGGTATGAATAATTGTTGCAAAAGTTTAGAATTAGGTCAAAATATTTACATTCACTAATATGCATTTCTAGTATTTCGTGGACTTCAGTGGATTGTGTTTGAGCGGATGTTGACACAAGAAATATTTCTGATAGTTTATAAAGATAAATATAAGAAATAACCATCTAGGATTCATTTGACAGTTTTTGTCAATTACCATTTTTCCAATGTACATGCATTCTACTTTGGATATATTGAAATTCAAGGGACCAACACATTTTTTATCTCACCTCAGCAAAGCTGGGGGGGAGCTTACCTGGGGCATCAGTGTTGGTGTCAGCGTTGGCATCCCTGGTTAAAGTTTTTGGGGCAGATTTCTTTTCAAGTACTTTTATGCCCTATATTAATCAGAGATGCATGGACGATGCTTCTGGTATGTTTCATTGTACCAGTCAAGGTTTCAGATGCTGCAACATCAGCTATAAAATGACCAGGTTAATGTTTTTGGAGCAGATTAAAGTTTTTAGAGCAGGTCAAAGTTTTTGGAACAAGTCTCATTTCCAAGTAACTAGAAGCCCTCTGTTGACAAACTTGAATGGATGATAAATCAAAGGATGCACCTACTGGACTTGGATATGACCTACATTTTCAGGATGAGTGACCATGCAGGTTAAAGTTTTTGGAACAGGTTCATTCTTAAGTGACTATAAGCCCAATGCTCACCAACTTTGCATCGAAGATGCATTTATTGATGCACACTACCAGAGTTGCTCTGGATGTGGGATTTGACCTACATTTTCCAGATAAATGACTAGGTTAAAGTTTTTGCAGCAGGTCCATTATGAAAAAACTACATATATATATATTAAAGGCCTACCAGTGAACCAAACTTGCACAGATGATGCATCAGGAGATGCACACTACCAGAGTTGCTTCAGATGCTGGATTTGACCTACATTTTCCAGATGAGTGACTAGGTTAAAGTTTTTGGAGCAAGTTTATAACCTAAAAACTGTAAGGCCTATCTGAACCAAAACTTGCCTGGATGATGCGTCAGGGGTGCACACTACCAGAGTTGCTTCAGATGCTGGGTTTGACGTACATATTCCAGATGAGTGTCCAGGTTAAAGTTTTTGGAACTTAGTTGATGCATCAGGGGATGAAAACTCTCAAACTTGCCTCAGCTGCTTGATTTGACTTACATTTTATCACCTGCTTGGCACAGTGGTTAGAGTGTTTGCTCTAGAGTCTTGGAGTAAGGAGTTGATCCCTACGTGTTGGGTCTGAATCCCACGTTGGAGATGGAGACTGGTCCTTTGGATGAGACAGTCAGTATAAACCTAGGTTCCGTGTCGCAGTAGGTGCTGGCACGAAAAAGGTCCCTCAGTGCTCAACGGCCTTGAGTGCCGAGTATAGGCCTAAATTTGCAGCCCTCCACTGACAAGTGGTGGCATCTCAATATGAGTGAAAAATTCTCAAAATGGATGTTAAACAAACAAACAAACAAACTTACATTTTCTGGATGAGTGACTAGTTTAAATCTTTTAGAACAAGTCCATTCCCATGTAACTGCAAGTCCTATCATATCAAAATTGCATAAATATTGCACCAATGGAGGCACACTACTAGATTATTAGATTAGTGTGGGACTTTGCCTTACTTAAAGACAACATTTGTTGCAGTGAGCTCTGTAATCTCTGATTATCTGTGTTTTTTAATATGACCATATGCAAATTTAGTTCAAAATAAGCAAAATCTGATCTTGTGTCCCATACAGATTTAAAAAATACTTATTTTTCTCATTTCCTTGGTGATACACTGGGTAATTGGCTCACCTGATTCGAAGGCTCAAGTGAGCTTTTCTGATCAAGATTTGTCCATTGTGCTTCATTGTTGTTTTTTTAGCTCTAGCTACTAGTCAGAGACAGAAGAGCTTATGCAATAGTAAGGTGTCTAGCTATCTTTGTGATTGTCTGTAAATTTTTCAAAATGCTACTCCTCCTAGAGTTTTAGTCCAATTTCAATATAATTTTGTAGACAAATAGACTACACTAAGATACATAATTCTGCTTATCAGCTTTTGATTTTGATGAATGGTGTTGCCATGGTTACTTAAAATAGGAATTTTTGTGAAATTATTTCAAAATGCCCTTCTTCCTACAGTTTTAGTTCAATTTCAATATAACTTGGTAGACAAATAGATGCACTAAGGTACATAATTCTGTATATGGGTATTTGATCTTGATAACAGTGTTGCCATGGTTACGAAATGTAGAAATTTTTGTGAAATTCTCTTACTACAGTTTTTGTCCTATTGGAATTAAACCTGACTCAGAAAGAGAGTTAACCAAGGATCATTAATATTTATTTTATTTACTGCGTTTGCCATAGGTTCAAGTCTAAGTACTATCTTTCTCTACCTTTGTCAATTAAGTAAAAACCAATAGAGTTACAGTTTTATCAGAGACTTTTGGTTGTCGTTGTTGATATTAACTTTTCACATTTTCATTTCCTTCTCCAGAACCATTTGGCCAATTTCAACCAAGTGTTGTGGCATAAGAACCTTTTGTTTCCTTTTCAGATATCAACAGCAATACCAATAATTCAAATTCATATCCAGCTGTAGTTCAGGAACAGCTTAAATTGGATTCAGCACAAAAAAGTGAAGCCTCCACAAATGAATACAGTCAGTTGATGAAGTTTTGTACTGTGGTAAATGAAAATGAAAACTCCTTAGATTCAAATGGAAATTCAGTTGCCATTTGTAGTGTGGTTGCAGACATGAAGAACCTTTCTTGTAAGGATGCAGATAAAAGCAATGAAAGCAATGGTGTTAGATCCATAAAAACAGATAAAGGTCATGATGAAAGGGAAAAGAATATCCAAGGTGTGTTTGGAGCACCACAAAGTGGAAGTACAGGGCACCTGGATTCAACTAAACCTAGCAGCCAAAATAAACAATTAAACATAGAGGAGAAAAGCAGAAAAGATTTCGGAGACCCAAAAGAAACTTCATTGTTAAATGACCCTCTTAACTTACAGCAATTTGGACAAGGCAGAGTTGAAACAACTCTTAGTTCTAAACAACCAGGTCTAAATAGCCCAGTACAATCCTCATCATCCGCAGCACAAGGAGTGCAGCAACAAGTGGATAAAACCAAGTCTTCTCAGTCAGGAGATAAAGCTACTACAGAAAATGATGTTGAAAAATCCTCTGATATTTGGGTTCCACCAAATGGAAAGCAAGAAATTATTTCAACAACTGAATATACAACCACTGCAAGTGCACAGATTGAAAACAAAAAAGATAAAAAGGAAGGAAATGCTTCAGAAGAGAACCTTGAACAAAAAGTTTCTCAGGGGGAACAGAAATCTGAGCATAAGGACAAAGATAGGCAAGCAACTGAAGAAGACTTAGAAGAATCAGACAGTGATTCTGACAGCAAGAGTGAAGAAGACTCAGACAAGGACAAAGGCAGTGAAAGCGTTAAAGAGGGAACCAAGTCAAAGAAAAGACGAAAGCAAAGAAAGAAAGGAAAAGAAAAGTACTTGCAAAAGCAGGAAAGAAGAGAAAAAAATAGAGCAAACAAAGCAGTGTTGAATAAAGATGCTGCTGTTACTTCAAATGAACTTACAACTACTTCAGCAAAGAATACAGAAACAAAAAAGAGTGACAAAAATTATTCAACACCTAATGTGGCAACATCAAACTCAACATCAAAGAATGTATCCTACACATCTTTTACCTACCAGGGTGATGGTGCTACATCCAAAACACCTTATAGAGAGATTCCTGTGCATTATGTCCAAACCCAGCAACAAAGCAATGGCTCTAATGATGGCAAATCAAGCAACAGATCTAGTGATGGCAAAACAAGGAGTGGATCTAGTGATGGCAAACCACGCAATGAATCTGATGATGGCAGTAGTGTAGACCCAAAACTACTGCAAGGAAACAAAGCTACTGGAAAGGTATTTTTTTTACTGATCGAAATCTCTCTGTTGTCTATCTGTCAATATCTGCATTGTAGACTTTGTCATAAACTTTTTCAAATTTTCATTCTTTTTTCTTCTCCAGAACCACTGGGCCCATTTCAATCAAACTTGGCACTGAGTATACTTGGGTAATGGGGATTCAAGTTTGTTTAAATGAAGGGCAACATCCTCTTCCAAGGGGAAAAAAATCTTCTTAAGAAGCACTGGGTCAGAAAAGATGAAACTTATGTGAAAGCTTTCTGACATAGTGTTGATTCAAGTTTGTTCAAATCATGACCCCTTAGACTCTTTAAAAAGAAATTTTTCTCAAGAACAAGAAAGGATTGATTAGTCATATTAATGATGAAGCAAAGTAGGTTCAAAGTTTGTTAAGTAAAGGGATTCAAAATTGTACAGATGAAGAGTCATCATGTTTTTCCCTCTAAGGGGAGTAAATCAAGAAAAGGCAAAGGTCAGTCGAGGGTCCAGTATAACTTTTCTGATGAAGGATTGGTCACTATTCCAAGCATTGTGTGTAAAAGGAATTGATTTTGGTTTCTTGCAAACTTGAACATGTTGAAATAGTTAAAGTTTACTAACACTGACTTTGAAATCAAACCAGATAAAATGCAAATTTAATTAATGCTGGCAGCTATGAAAGAAACATGCATTTATTTTTTTAATTTATTGATAATATTAAGTATCTAACTTGAACAGTTATCTTCATCATGTTGATTATGTTAAGTAATTTCATTTTTTAAAATCCATTGGTTACTCTAGATTCCTTATTTTTCGTGAGTACTTATTTTCGCAAAATGACTCTTTAACATCAAATCGCGAGAACAATAATTCACGAGTGGACGGTTGATCAAGAAATTTTACTTTGATTTCAGCACCATAAAAATAAAAGCGAATATTTTTATTTCGTGAGTGGTGCTTCTCGCGTAATTACGCGATAATTAATTCCTCGCGTATATTTAGGAATCTACAGTAATTGTTTTTGAATGAAAAAATTTTGAAGTACTGTATACTGGTTATTTTTACCCAGTGCTATTTTCGACCTTTTACACCTGCAAACATTTAAGCCCCCATGTAAATTCCACCAGACACAGTTGTGTTAAAGACATAACGCTGTTTTCTTTTGAGTTTGCCTAGCTCATTTTAGATTTGCTCACTTGCAATAAGGATGAAAGGGATAAAAATGAAGTGTAGGTGAATTTTTTCCTGTATACAGTAATTTACTATTTTTATTTTATAGGATGAAAATTTGACAAGCACAAATAGTGGACAAAAGACTTTTGCCTCTGTTGTCTCAGAAAGGTATGCTCTAGTTTGAAATAGTATAGAATACTGTAAACCAACTATTATTTGCGTCATCTTTTATTTGTGATTCGTCAGTTTGAAGTCATCTGCGACGATTATTTTTCATGATTGGGGAAACATTCTCAATCTACAGATACAAAGCAAAATAATTGATTTGCGACAATTAATATTTGCGAGTTAAAGTAGGTCCTGGAACTCGCAGATCTATATTTCTCGCACACAAAAGTTTGTTTACAGTATTATATTTATATATATATATATATTTATTTTATTTTGCAAATAGGTATATAAACAACTTTATGACTAAAATGATGAGCTGTTGATTCAACTAAAATTATGAAAATTTGAACATACCAAAATAAAGACATTGCAGTAAATGTAGATATATAAGAACACCATCTTGTGTAGATCTTGATTAGTAATATAACTTATTAGATAAGTAAAAGCATGTTTTAAAATATAATTGATGATTATTTGGGACTTTATTGATCTGATAACCTATATTCTTTAAAACCTTGTTATATTTATTGATATATAGCAAGACACCTTTATATTTTGGTAAAATCTAACATTTAAAATGTCAAAACTGATAATTTTTAAGTCACCGAGTCACTCAAGTGACCTATTGCCATCTGTTTTTTATGTCTTTTGCATTGTCCATTGGTCGTAAACTTTTAAATATTTTCAGCTTCTTCTCATAAACTGTTAAACCAATTTCTCCAGTTTTAATATAGCGCATCTATAGGCAGAGGGGGACAAGACTTTTGAATTTTATGGTCCCTGTCCCTTGGGGGCCTGAAGGATTCGGCCAAAACATCAAAATTATTGCAATTTTCAAAAATCTTTTTACTTTACTCTTGGACCTCAAACGGTCAGATTGTTGGCATGATTATAACAAGCAATGAGTCCTTTACAAAATTGTGAAATTCATGGCCCTTGTGTCATAGACATTTAAGACCCTTGGTCACTTTCTAGTTTTCTATTCATGTGCACTGCACATACATGCATATACATGTATACATTGTATGTTTATTCACAGTAGTCATGTTAATTATACAGTCATGCAGATTTTGAAACTCAGAGCTGATTGAGCTTTTTTATGATATCTAGGAGTGAAACGGTTCACCGCGGTATCGATGCACCGCGGTATTTTTTCTCGGTTTGATACACGGTGCAAAATCTCTAATTTTCGGTTCGGTTCATTTTTCGGTCGGGATCGTTATTCAGTCGGGTTTGGCATAAGGTATAACACGTTACTCAGAATAAATAAGTATAGAAAACGTAAATTTTTGATGACTGATAGCTTGTAAAATAATTTTTGACAGTCAAACGATTTTAATCAATTTCTTCTAGTCAATTTGCAAATAAAATTCGTAAAATATGTGACTAGATTTAGAAAAAGAAAGCATAAAACAACGTAGAATTTGTTTCCTTCTATCAAAATGTATCGTATCGAAAATAACCGAACCGAGACAAAATTATACAATACGTATCGAACCGTGAAGGAGGTGTATCGTTTCACCCCTAATGATATCCTACAATATTATTTAGTATGTTTAGAGGGGTGTATATATAATTATATATATATATATATATATATATATATATATATATATATATATATATATAAAAATATATATATATATATATATATATATATATATATATATATATATATATATATATATATATATATATATATATATATATAATGAAACGATTGAATGTCACTATTCCAAATTTACAATATAAAGGCCCAGGCTAGTAAACACTAATGATACTTGTTTTTCTTGCTATAGGTCGGACAAAATGACAACAAGAAGTAAAAGTGATGTGGTGGAAATCCACTTTCAAGCAATAGCATCCAAAAAATTTATTGACAACTCAGCAGTAAACAGTGTTCGTATCAGGTTTGCTCTTGAAGAGTATGGAGGACTGACGAACTTGTGGCCAACATACAGTGTACTGTAAGTTTACAAAATTGACTTAAATATAAAGATAAATTATTAAGAATTTCATAGCTTAAAAATATTTTCTGGGAACACAGTTACTCAGTCTGTGTTATTAGTGCACTTACGGCAAAGGCTTCTTTTGGTTGAAGTTGGTCTTATGTTTGTCTGTCTGTCTGTCTGACATGTTTATTTTATCAGCTCACTTTAGCCAATGCTCAAGTGAACAGTGCCCCTTTAAAAAAAGGGGCCATATTGCACCTGTCAGTCGCTATGTCAGTTTGTCAGTCAGTAGCCATTGATATCTGATTTATATTTTTGGAAACCCATAATCTGCTTGACAGACATCAAACTTGATTCACTGATACCTCCTAAAGAGCAGGGGTAAATAATAGTAAATTGTTGAAAATACAATTTGCCAAGTATCAGTTTCAATGACGAGAACAAACTTATATCGATGTTTTAATCCCTTTTTTTATCAGCCAACATCCTGCAAATTAAGGAGTACCAGTACTCATTATATTGTACTCCATGTAATATTATATAATTATAAAGTAATTGTATCAAAAATTAAGATGTTTGGAACTTTTGGAAAGTATGCTGTGACAAATTTCCATAGAGAAAGCGTAAATTAATCCCATGAGGAAAAAAAAGTATGTCTACAGTATGGGAGTAATGAAAATGCACAGTACATGTATACAGATGAATTTTTTTTAGATTACCTGATGGTCATGTGGCTGTATCATTTAGAGGATATTTTTCAAAAGAACGGATTAAGACTCCAGGATTTCGATATTGCTACTGTGTGGTCATTAATAATGATCTGTCCAATGTCGTAGATGAATATGTTTATAATGCCTGGAAGGTGGATGAGAACAATCTAAGACAACTTCAAAAAGATAATATACCAGGTATACCTCTACCAATTATGTTACAAATGTGCAGTCTACATGAGTCTTTACATTATGATCTTAGACATATCACTTATTTATCGCATTATTCAAACCATCTACAGTAAAACTCAGTTGTAAGGGAAGTCACTTTGCGGCTGTTCAATTCTCTATCCATACAATTCAAATGTAGAATATTTAAAATACTGAAATGGAGTGGCAAATCATTAACATAACCTCAAAAAGTTTTAAATATCTTTTATGTCTATGCTTTCAAAACCTATAATTAATTCATTTTCCCTCCTAAACACTATAATAATTATAAAACAAGATGTGTTTGTGAAACACTGATGCCCCCGTATGGCAACTTATAGCGAAGGTTAAACTTTCTCAAATGCAAATCAAATATTGCTGGTACCCAAGGTAAGGTCTTGTAACGGGGAATATACCTCTGAAATATGAAAGCCCTAGCAACCATTGAAAAGATAGGGAAAATGTTAAAGTTTTCAAAAGTAAGACAAACATCAAGGTCAAATGGTCAAAATTACATGTAATGGTGCCCAAGGAAAGGCCTTCTCAGAAGAAATACACATGTGAAATATGAAAGCCCTAGCACTAACCGTTTAAAAGACATGGCCAAGGTTAAAGTTTTCCAAAGTCACGGTCAAAAGGTCAAAAGTTCTTGTTATTCAAAGTAAGGTCTTGTCACAAGGATTGCATATGTGAAGTATGAAGGCCCTAGAACCAACTGTTCAAAAGAAATGGCCAAGGTTAAAGTATTCCAAAAGTAGGTCAAACTCCAAGGTCAAGGTCAATAATTGTTGGTATCTAAAGAAAGGGCTTGTCATAAGGATTACACATGTGAAGAATGAAAGCCCTAGAACCAACTGTTCAAAAGTTATGGCCAAGGTTAAAGTTTTTTCAAAAATAGGTCAAACTCCAAGGTCAAAGGGTCAAAGTTGTTGGTATTCAAAGGAAGGTCTTGTCACAAGGATTACTTATGTGAAAAATGTAAATCCTACCACCAACTGTTCAAACTATATGGCCAATGTAAAAGTTTTCCAAAAGTAGGTCAAACTTCAAGGTCAAGGTCAAAGTTGTTGGTATCCGCAGGAAGGTCTTGTCACAAGGATTATACATGTGAAGTATGAAAGCCCTAGCACCAACAGTTTAAAAGTTATGGCCAAGGTTAAAGTTGGTTAAAATTTTGTAAAACTGGGTCAAACTCCAAGGTCAAGGGCAAAAGGTCATATTTGATGGTACCCAAAGAAAGGTCTTGTCACAAGGAATACACGTGTGAAATATGAAAGCCATAGGTCCAACCAATCAAAAATTATGAGCAATGTTAAATTTTTTGGACAAACAGACAAACAGACAGACAGACATACAGATGGACGGACAGGGCAAAAACTATATAACCCCTGAATCTTCGATATGGGGCAAAAAAAATTTTTTTTAGCCCCAATGTATAGATAATTGTTTCATTTTAAAAATTAATTAATAAAGACCTGTCAATTAACTTTGTAATCTCCTTGCGGTCCCTTGAATAAAGTGGATGGCTCCAATGATACATGTGTATCACACATGTTAGCCGCTATGTACAAATATGTCCATGTAAATACCTAGGGGTGGGGTTGCATTTAATCAGATATGCTTACCCTCCCGTGTTCTAAAAATCAGTGTTTATCATTTCGATATTCTCCAATTTAAGATTTACCAATAGTATACAAGAATTAAACTGTTTTAAACACACACACACTGTCTTCTGGGTCTTCTTGTGATAAACTGTCCATTTTGTATCAATATATGTTGAACCTTCGGGATCTATTGTTTTTCACCTTACTACCACTCAAACTGCTGTTAATACACTAAGCTAACATAATCATTACATTCACCCTAAAACTGAAAGAAACCGATTGACATGTGCGATTTTATGATTTTGAGCTGGTCAACTTCATGTTGGTGTTCCTCTCACTTGGGCATGCGTGCCTCATTTGCCTAATGTTTTCGGTGTGTTTCCCCCCTTCTTAATGTAGCCAGGTTTTGACAAGACTTTCTCACAAACAATCATTTACCAACTCGACTGGTCTCTGTAATGTCCATCTTTTTCTCATTGAACATCTGTGGGACTAAGTGGATGATAGGGTTTGAAATTCACAAGCTGGTCTCTTTCAACTAAGGGCTGCCTTGTTGAAAGGGTTGAATAATATCCTTATTTGAAGGATAAACAGTGATGAGCTCCATGCAAAGGAGAATAGAGGCTGTGACAGATGCACGAGGGAGACACTGAAGATAATGAGCATTTTCGGGGAAAAATAATATTATTTCACCTCAAAAGTTTACCCTTTTTTCTTTTTCCTTTCAGTATATTATGGAAAGTGGTTCCCGTAATAAATGAGTATCATAATGTAAAAGCAACGTGTCTGCCATATAGCCGGATATTAATTGTCACCTTCCTGACATAGAAATTTAGACTGCATGTGTAAACCAATGAAAGTGCGACATTTCAATCTGAGGGAAAATAAATAAATTTAAACTAATTCTAAATGAAAATGAAAATTTTTCAATGAAATGTTTATTTAAAATGAAAACATGTTTCAGATTTATGGATGCAGTATGATGGAATTCTGAATCCCTTGCCAGAGAAAGCATTCCTTCAAAAATTAAAGTCAATGGTTGGATATGATTCATATGAAAAGAAAATGGAAAAAGATGCAATTTTCTCTGCAAAGTATTTCTTTCCAAAATGGAAACATTTCTTTGTACATGGATGGGATACTACAGGAGCAGACATGTTACGACAGATGGAGATGTTGTATGCAGGTCTACATAAAAATGTTTTCATTTCTTGTAAGAAGTGGACACTTGAAGAAGACTTCAAAACTTTTCTTGGAAAGGTGATTGAGACTTTTTTTCTCCATTTTTGGTGCAGAAGTAGTAAGCAATTATTCATATGAAGAATAGCAGTGTCTGATTTAGGAGAAAACTGAATAATAACAACAGGGCTCCTTTATCTTTAAAGAATGAATTTTATAGCTACCCAAGATAAACTTTATAGCCTGAGTTTGGCCAGTTTATGTTTTATGAATTTCATGGTTTATTAAAAAGTGTAAATTTTTCCAACCCAGGTTATACATTCAAGTATAGCTTGGGTAGTTTTTAAATTTACTCCACATACATGAAATCAAATGTCACTAAGTGTTAAAAAGATTTTTATGCCCCAGTTATTATAGAATTGGGGGCATATAGTTTTTGGTCTGTGTATCCATCTTGCTGTCTGTCTGCAAAAACTTTAACCTTGCTTATAACTTTTGTTTGGCTGAATTTAAGGCTTTCATGTTTCGCATGACTCTGTGTATTCCTTTTGACAACTTCCCTTTGCCACCAACATTTTTGACCTTGACTTGGAGTTTGAACCACTTTTGAAGAACTTCAACCTGGCAATATCTTTGAATGGTTGGAAGTAAGGCTTTCATATTTCGTATGTATCTTCCTTTTGACCTTCCCTTAATTACCAACATTTTTGACCTCATGACCTATAATCTGGAACTTTAACCTTGGCCATATCTTTTGAAAGCTGGTGCTAGGGTTTTCATATTGTGTATTCCTTATGACAAGACCTTCCCATGGGTATCAACTTTGTTTGTCTTTTGACCTTGACCTTGGAGTTTGATCTACTTTTGAAAAACTTTAACCTTGGCCTTAATCTTTTGAATGATTAGTGGAAGGGCTTTCATATTTCAATTGTGCGTTCCATTTGACATTAGGCCTTCCCTTGGCTTCCAACATTTTTGACCTTGACCTTGGAGTTTGACCTACATTAGAAGACTTTAGCCTTGACCAAAATTTCTGAATAGTTGGTGCCTGCAAGGACTGTCATATTTCATATACATGTGTATTCCTTGTGACAAGTCCTTACTTTGGGTTAACATTTTTGACCTCTTGACATTGTAGTTTGACTTGCATTTGAGAAACTTTAAACTTTGCAATGAACTGTCATATGGGGGCATCAGTGTTTCACAAACACATCTTGTTTCCTTATGAAAATGCCTTCAAATTGTACAAATTTAAATATGACCTCAAGTAGATAAATGCGTTTTTGATGTAAATCATTATGATATAGTCAACACAGGTTATACAATTTAAACAAATTTTTCTACCCATTCAAATGACATTTTAAACCAGAATTGAATTATTCTTTAGTGTCTTAATTATGCATGCATCCTATCAGTGACTGCAGGTTCATTTATACAACTTGTACCATGCAGTGATTAAACTTGTCATGCACTAGACAGAGATCATGAACATTAAGACTAATTTTTTAAGGATTAAGAGATTTTGATTAATAATTGTAAAATATATGTAAATGGCAATATTTTTTTTTTTTATCCCCTAATCTCTGAATTCTAATTCTTTCTGAAGGTGTGGATAGAAGATCTGAAACCCAAATTAGATGAACTGGAAAAAAAGCCTGATCTGATTTCTGCCATTGGTATCATTGTGATTGCGGAAGAATACTTGCTGCCACTTGATGCAAAAAACAAGAATGCCTTGTTTCAAAGTCTGGTTCTTGAAGCAGATTTTGAGGAAATGAAATGTCCAATGTATGACAAATTTAAGGAAAGTTTCCAGGGAGTTATTCCGTAAGTTTTTGAAATTGCATTTAGGACAACATAATGCTTTTAATACTGTAATAGATAATCATGAGAGGTTTTTTTGGTATTTATAGTAAAAGAATTTCTTGCATAAATTTTTGGGTCTGTTAGTTTTTCTGTCTGCAAAAATTTTAATCTTAGACAATCTGCCATAAATATTTGAATGGCTTTCATATTTCACATGTATATTTTTTGTGGCAGTACTTTTCTTTGGGTACGAACATATTTGACCTTAGAGTTTGAGTAACTTTTTTATGTCACCTGAGTCACTCAGGCCATTCATTTTTGTTTGTTGTTTAACGTCCCTCTTAAGAATTTTTCACTTAATATATGGAAACTCCACCACTTGCCGGTGGAGGGCTGCAAATTTATACCTATACTTGGCACTCAAGGCCATTGAGCAGTGAGGGATCTTTTCATGCCAGCACTTACTGCAACATGGGACATCGGTTTATACGGTCTCGTCTGAAGGACTAATCTTCAAATCCCCCAGTGGATTTGAACCCACAATGTATGGATCAGCTCCTTATTCTGAGTCTCTAGAGCTGTGTATCAAATCCATAAAAATAAGGTGGAGATCTTGATGAATAATTATTTTAAATTAGTATCAACACTATTTGTTATCATTTTAAAGTTTAAATTTTATTTTTAATTGCTCCTTACTTGAAATGGGGAAGGCATGTAGAGACAGCTACATTCTATTCCTCCTCAGTTTACAAAGCATGAATTAGGGATTAGAATTAGATGGAATATATTGTATTAAATTGAAATTTTTTTTGTTTGCATGGTTATATTTATCTAACATATGCTTTAGGGACATGTGCACATTAATGGGCAATTATATTAAGGCCATATAAAATTGGAATTACGGTTTTCAGGCCTTGCGCGCATCTGTTTTGAGGTAGCCGCATTCCAAATTTTATCGTATTTTTGATAAAATAAAAAGTAGGTAATACGGAGACCAATCTGGAAAAAAAGTTCTGCCCTCATTTTCTCGTAGTTTAGTACACGAATATCACTTCCGGTAGCCATTTTCAAAGAGTCTTGGCTATTTCGTTTAAAAATACATTCAAAGATAATGCTTACAATGTTAACACATTGATAAGAAATGGATAATGGAAACCTATTGATCAGACATGGAAAGTATATCTATAAGGAACAGAGAATTTTTAACATTATTTTATAGAAAATTCTGGTATTAAAAAATACCTCCCTCATCTACTTTATCGCCAATAAAATGATAAATAAAAAACCTCCCTGCCACATCTGTTTTGGAGAAAATTGACCTGAGAACCAGAGAATTAAATTTATGTAGCCTAATAGTTATTTTTATCTCAGACTGAAAAAGATTTTTAAAAGAAATTACACTTGATCAATACAACTTGTATTGAAATAACAAAACTATTTATTTTTATCCAGGAGGGTTAAAAAAGGATTGTTAGAGTTCATCAAAAGTGTGAAATCTTCAGACGATCCTACATGGCTGTGTAGTCTTCCTCTTTACCACTTTTTGATTGGGAAATGTCGTCCTTTTGAAGCCATGACCAAGAGAGTGGATCATAATGCAGTGAAGCCCCTCTGGTGGGGAAAAGATGGCTTGGAAATAGAAATGGATTACTTGAAAGGAAAAACCAAGTGGAGTGTGTATGTATTTATATTTTGTTTATAAAATGGTAATTATAAAACCAGTATGAAAATTACATATATTTTTCATGTTCTTAGTGTTACTTTTCAAATTCATGCAATGCAAAGTGTCCTGGTCGTTTAGTAGATAACAGAGTGCAATAATCACTATTTAAATATGATAATGATACGCAATGAGAAAAAATTTCAAGGAAGTTTGAAATGTTTAAATGAAATATCCCATCTTAAACCCATACGTTTACAATATCTCATGATATCATATTGATTTATCATATCATAACTTGTGTGAAAATTTTTAGCTCACCTGAGCCAAAGGTCACTGAAAAGATCCTTCCCCGTGACTTTTCGGTGATCTTTCAGTTACCATTCAGTCGACTGAACTATTTGAAAGTATTTTGAGGTAGAGATTCTTATTTATTCAAATCATGACCCCCTGGGTATAGGGTGTGTTTACAATTGATGATCAAAGCAATACATAGGAATACATAGGAATTTTTTTTTTTAAATTCTCTTCTCAAGAATAGCAAAGATGTGATTGGTCATATTTATATGGAAGCATGCATCCACAGATAGTGTAGATCGATTCAGATTTGTTCAAATCATGACCCCCAGGGGTAGGATGGGACCATAATGAAAGTTCAAAATTGTAGGGGACAAAAAGCCACAGTTAGTCAAAGAAATGTGTAAGCCTGCATCCTTAGTTAGTGTAAATTCAGTTTTGTTCAAATCATAACACCCCCCCCCCCCCCTTTTAGGGGTAGGTCGGGAGCACTTATGCATTAAGCTTTTCAATACTGAACTGATTTTTGCTATTTTCCTAGCCATAGTTCTCAGGTGAGTGATGTGGCCCATGGGCCTCTTGTTATATTTCTGATTAACTTGTATGCATCTTTTATCATTTTTTCAGTTTATCAGGTTTTGCCTTTATTATGATGATCATTTATGAAGTTCTGTAATGTTTTCTGTTTATCATGTAGATCAGATACCCCTCCTCTTCTTTGATTTTAGAGGAAACACCCCAGATATTTTAAGTATCATTTTTATTTATTTTTTTTTCTTTTATGATTTTCTTTACTATTCAATCAGTGGCACTTATTGAAATAAATTTGGAGGACTTTAAACAGGGCTCTCAATGGTTTGTAATTGGCTCCATTGATTTCCTTATTCCCAATGCCAGAGTAGAAATTGTTACTTTCTTCAATTGTCATTTTCTATGAAAAAGTTGATTATAAAACACCAGAAAATCAAATGGTGATGAACAGTTTTTTAAAAACTTTTTTTTATTTGTTGGATTCCCCAATTTCTCCCAAAACTTGTTCAATGACATGCATGTATAATTTTCCCAAGTTTAATGGCCTCAACTCCTTAACCAAAGTGTTGTGTGAGCACTTTTAAATGCAAAACAACAATTAATTAATAGTGGATACACTTTGAACACCACTTTTGTTAAGTTTTTAAGGATTCTTGCAAGAAAAGAGATTGCTATATCCTAGGCTATCAGTCAAATTGAATTTGAAATGCTGTGATAGGCATATTTAATAGTATCTTTATTTTTATTACAGAGACCCTGAGATTATTCTTCAAACCTTAGCACCGATGTTTGAAATAGACTTTTACTTGTCAAGATCCTTTGTGTCTGTGCTAAAGTTGGAAAAACTAACTGTTGTCAAAACCAAGCTGCTGCCTCCAGAAGTTGTAATGGCTGCACTGTATTTCTTTTTACGTACAGACTACTTTGAAAATGACACAAAGAAAAAGGTATGTAACTATATTCATCTGAATTTTTTCTAGGATTGAACAATTTAAAAAAAAAAGGATGTTGTCATGGTTACCAAAATTGAAATATTGAATTCTGTAGTTTCAGAACAATTTATATAAAACTTGGTATACAAGTATAGAGTCACCAAATTAAAACATAATACAGTTTATTTGATTTTGATGAATAAGCTGCCATCAATTTGATATAAATTTCTGTGAAATTCTTTCCAAATGCTATTTCTGTAGCATTTGATATTTTTCACTGGAAAAGTATCACTTTCAAATATAATGCTTTTATTCAGTGGAAAAGTTACCGTATTTCACCATTGAAAAATTTCATAAATTGAATTTAACAACATGAAAAAATGTTTTCAAAAAAAAAAATTCAAAAAACCTAAATGATACTCTAAATACATGTACAGTCAAGAAATTTGAACTGATCCACTTATATATGTATAAATTTAATGATTTTGGAGAGGGAAATAGTACCATGTCTTTGTTGCCAGATTATCATTGGATGAGATCTTAATGAAAAAGAAAAATTAATATTGTGTTTGTTTTACAGATAGCTTATGACTGTCTTGAAGTTGCTGCTGAGCAAATGCGAAAAAGTTGTGAGCTTGAAAATATGTAAGTTTATTTTAATTGCCCATTATAGGACATTTCCACAGAAGGATCTGCATGGGTTGTGTTTGCTTATAATTTAATACTTGTGTCATATTTTCTATCACAAGTTTATTCATGTTGAATAACTTATGAAAGTTGTACAAAAAAAGTTGCTTCACAAGTCCATGCCATGCATAAAAATAATTCATTAAAATTTTTGGTTACCTCTCAGTGTTAAGTAATAGAGCATTTCCACTTTCAAGTAACTAATGTCATACCTTGGCCAAGCTTGCATGGCTAATGCATCCTGTACACTACCAGATTTGCATCTGATGTTGTATTTGACCTAGTATATTTTCTAGGTGAATTACCAGGTAAATTAAAGTTTTTGAAGCAGATCCATTTTCAAGTAAGTACAATGTCCATGTCTACAGTAGATCATACTTGCCTGCATGTATAATGCATTTTGGGATCTTATGCATGCTATAAGACTTGCTACCATGGATGCTGCTACTTATATGACCTAGATTCTCTGGATGAGTGCAGAGCAAGTTTTTTTTTAAGTAAATGATTGTGACTTTATAAGGTAAGTCGTTTTCATTGTTGAGTGTCAAACATCACTATCTATATATTCAGCTTGTGGCAAACAACTTAAACTTAATTAAATGAAATCTTTTTAGTTCCCAGGATCAGCTAACAAGAGCATACCTGTGCATTAAAATTGGAGCAGATGTTTTAAGTATGGCAAATTCTCATCACAGAGACAGGACCAGTATTGTTTTATGGGCAACTGAGGCTTTTGTAGTTGCCCTAGCAGTCTATGAACAGCTAATCGAAAGAACCAGTAAAGAGGGGAATTCTATGGAAAGTGAGAGACTACATCTTGTAACACTTAATGAAAAAAAAGGATTGATCAATGACTGGTTGAACAGATTTATATTCTATCCATCTGTTGAAGCAGATCTTGAAGTAAGTTAAAATAAAATGATTAAAAGAAGTGATAGAGAAATAAGTTTTAGGGCCGATTCATACTGGGTTGTTGATAATCAAAGAAGAAAGTACGTTATGGACCAAAATCGGCCCTGTCCCCAAATCTGATGAAGATTTTTTTGGAACATGTCTAAGATGTCCTCTTTTAAATTCAGCTTAATTTTTGTAATTATCTCAAATCAATTTTCCTACAAAGCTATCTGAATATAGAGAGTTTCTTTGGAAAATAACACTATGACGTTATGACGTCAACCTAGCGACGTTACGCAAATACGAGGGTTGTTGGAAAGTACGTTATATTACTTTCAAGAAATATTAAAAAAGAACACATTTTTATATCAAATATTTATTTTGTTGATGTGTGAAGTTCCATTCCATTCGACTTAACAAAAATCAATTTACTTAATTTTAAAATTTACATGTTTTGGTAACCCCGGAGATGCATTATAACGTCAAAAAACATTGCGTTATGGTGTTTTTAAAAAAAATTCTCCCTTTACATTTCACAGAGTTTGGCCCAATAGCCACTTATTAAAAACGTTTCTCTATCAATTTTAATTTATTTTGCTAACAATCGTACCAGTAGCATAATTTTGTTTGTCCATGTTTTTTATTATTATTATTTTACCGCGTAACTGTGCATTTACAAGATCAGCTACCATGAAGCGCCTTTCTCTTTCCCTGACCTTACCAACTCAAAGTTTCTGTTAAGATTTTTACAGAAAATTCATTTTCTCACGGAACGCCCTTGTCTGATACAGAGTTTTAATCATTCGAATACAGCCTCTATCATTTATACACATATGCACAAATCGCTTTTGAGATATTTTCAGAGTTTATTCTGAAGATTTTCAGAGTACAACACAAAATTTTGTAAAACCTTAGAAACTGGTTTCTATATACATCTATACACCTTTCCAATGTTGTACTGAATGGTCATAAAAAAAATCGATGTTTGGCTGCGGAGTAAGATATTTGACCCGTCGATGAGAAACTAGACCGCTCACGTCAAAATTGTGGGCGGGATCAGCTAAATCTCATTTGCATTCGTTGGTGTTCGACAGTGACGAAATTGACCAAGTTTAAACACAGTGTGGTTTAAGTTAATTTACATCATGAAAGCCAGCACAAGATACAAAGGTATAACAAAACATTTATTGACTAATATATGGGAAAATGAGTTTTGTTGACCCATCGATGGATTAAATAACGGCCTCAGACAAACAGTTTGGTTTTTGGGTCCGACAATATACGTTCAAATGAAAGATTAATTTATATGATTTTAAAACAAGAGAGAGAGAGAGAGATGCGTAACGCATATATTTAATAGTACGTTTATTATAAGTATCTGATTATTCTAATTCAAGCAAAATTTTGATTTTTAAAAGCTAGACAATATTTTTTATGCGAATTACTTGGTTTGATTTTAAGATTGCATTAAAACTTTTAACACTACTTTATAGAATGTCAGATTCCCTATGAAATTTTATGAGAAAGCATTAAAGATATTTTCGAAAAGTATTTAAAATTTTAATTAATAGATAACATTGAAAGGGCAAACTCCCCAGCCCATCTTTTTCCAACGAGTCGCAGTCTCATTCACGAATTCATCTAAACAAAATGTGTTTAAAACGTTTCTGTCTTGTCATCTGAGAAAGTTTAAAAAAAAAAAACTGAAAAAAGTACTGTCATTCGATTAATAATTTTATATGTCACTGGATGGTCCTTCTCAAATGCACGAATCAAATTTCATCCCACCCCCCACCCCCACCCCTTTACAAGCTGGTAGAGATGCAGCACTTCTCTTGGATAGCTGGCATAGGTAATTTTCTATCGCATTTTCTTTAGCAATTTATTGAGGCTTTTTTCACCAACTTAGTATAGCTTAAAAATAAATAAATAAATAAAATGAATTAAAATAAACATGCATAAACATTTACTTTCTTTGAAGAACACATTTACGATCTTTTTTAAAATTAATACTACATATAATTATAGATAAATACTGTTGCTTGAAGTTTCGACTTTGTTGCTTGAAGTTTCGATTTTGTTGCTTAAAGTTTTGATCAATATGAGAGCCTATCTTTTATTAAGTATTGTAAGCCTTCGATACCAAACCTATGGGAAGAAAGATCCTAGGCCTTTATGCCTGCTTTTCAATCCATTTCAGGTAGAGCGCTCGCTCCGTGATCGGAAGGTCGTGTGTTCAAATCACGACCGCGACCGACCTAAGCAAAGGCACTTGTTTCATGTACAGGGCACCCTACTTATAAGTAGGGGTGCCCTGTATACGAAACAAGTGCCTGTGGACCTAAGTCGATAAAATATAGGTAGCACTCATATGGAGACGCCACCACTTGCCGGTGTAGAGCTGAAAATTTTGAGCTATACTCTGCACTTAGGGCCATTGAGCAGTGAGGGATCTTTTTTGTGCCAGCACCTACTGCGACATGGGACCTCGGTTTATACGGTCTCATCCGAAGGACTGATCTCCACGTCCAGCAGTGGGATTCAAATCTCAGATGTAAGGATCAACTCATTCCTCCGCCACTCTAGAGCAAACGCTCTGACCACTGCGCCACGCGGGCGACCCACTTTGAAGTGAAAGTTTCGGGTCTTTCGGATGAGACCTTAAAAACTGAGGGCCCGTGTCACGGAAAGTTCAAACTTTTTTTCACAATTATTTTTTCACAACCAATTTTCCCCCAGTACACTAAATTCCTTAACTTTACCTATGCTACAGCAAAAAGAGGGGGAGGGGGGGGGAGGGGTAGCCTTGGAATGAACATTTTCAAAGTTTGGAAAAAAGTGGGAAGGGGTCCTGCTCCCCTGATTCTTCGTGCCTGATAAATTACTTGTTTTCAGACTTGTTCACACTGACAGATAATTTTGTTCCACAGTACTTATATTAAATTGTGTGATGCACATACACCGCCGTAATGGTGTAAAATAATTTAGTGACAGGTAACCTTGTTGAAAAGTGAACCCCTCGTCTGATACAGCTTTTTCATTAATTTTTTTTTTTTTGCAGAAATTCTTTTTTGGACCTTCTGTCGCTTTCTCATTCCAGTCTTCTTTTAACGTCACTGGATCCTCGACAGATAAGAAATTACAAATCTGGTATATGTGGAATGATCTTAAGTAGAATATACGGGAAAAAAATAAATTTTACTAGGTGAAATATGAGCCTTTGTTTTTATATGCATAATATAAACGGCAGGCAAATGTCTACAATATGAACTTTTGCAGATGCAACACGCTTATATTGTGCGTGGAATTATAAAATCTGAAAATATATTGAAACATCAACCGTGCACTTGTATAAATGACTGAAAATACAAGACTTCAGAATATTAATTAATCTGATCAGTCCTGACAAACGGCATCCAAAAGATTGGGAATTTATCCCCCCCCCCTTCCCAAAAAATGTTCGTGTTGCAAGGGGACCTATTGTGACGTCATCTTTGAGTTTATTGCGTAATTCATATACATACATGCAGACGTCAACTAGGCCGTTTAAGTAGCAAAATAAAATAAAGGCTAGGATTTAAGCATTTTTTCTGCAGTAATACTTTTAGTAATTTCATTTGTTAGCTGAACATTTTTATTAAGTATATTATTAAAATTGATCTCTTCCCTTCTTCCTGGCAGCATTTATCAAGTGTAAGGCTTATTTGTATAAAACAATATTGCAATTTGTCATTTCTATAAACATTTTTTTTAGCTTTTATGCTATTTTCATGAAAAATATATTTGTATGAGCAATATAAATATAGTCAATCAATGATAAATTTATTTTTTAACATTATTACACGAAATACATCATTATTGTAACTCCTAGATAAGAAATCGCCCCTCGACTAACTCGGTATCCGCCACCGGAAATAGTCATGAAATGTCAAAATTAACATACTGCACATTCCTCGAGCAAATTCTTACCATTATTTTTGCTTGTCTTTTATCAAATTATTTTCAAATATATATGTTTTATTTTGCTCGAGGAGTGTGCACTACTTCAATTTTGGGAATTTGTTGTAAAAATAGTGGAAAAAATAGCAATTTCCGGAAATAACGGATGTTTAAATCATGTGAATACCTCTAATCAACGTACTTGCGAAATTTTGTTATGCAGATATGAAAACTACCAATCTTCTTCTACATGTACATAGTAGTTATATTTTTACAAACTTGTATATCAAAATACAAAAAATTGTTGGCCTTCGAATAATACGTAACGTACTTAGTTCTTTAACCAGAACTAACTCATCTTACATGAAATTAAATATATTTAATCCACATTGAATACACTAAAGTTTACTTTGCTGTTACTGTAAAAGCAGAAATATTCATTGGGGATTAAATTTCGTTGTAAACCATTATCAGCGAAATTAAATTCCACATGAAATTTTTATATGACTATATATTGAATAGGGTGACTTTCGAAACAATGAAATTTTATGCCCACGAAACCTTTTTTAGATGACAAAAGAATGAAATTTTGTCCCCACCAAAATTTGTGTTTCTACAGTAATTCTTATGCAGGTTATTTGAGCTCGAATTATCATTTAGCCTACTTGATTCTGACAAGTCAGGTGCATATTTCATGATGCTCACTAGTGCTTCAAGAAAAATATGCCTAATTGCAAGTCTGTGTGATTTGCACACCATTAACATTCACACACTGAAAAACATTTCTTATATTTACATTTTAAAGCTTTAAAACCAACAAAAATACATGCAATATTTGAATTTTTTTGCTGCCCTATATCGTTATGTTTTTTTTTTTTTTATATTTCTGTCGCATCATTGTGACATCATAATACATGCTATCGTGTTCTTCAGCCAAATTGATTGTGAAAATATTGTTTAATTTACAGTATGAATATTTGATTACAAAACATATTCTATTCATGCATAGTTATTGCATTTCTCCATGTATATTTACACAAAAATGGCATTAAAATCAACTTCATAGTTGGCTTAGTAAAAAAAAAACAACAGGAAATGTAAATATTTGACAATGTTTTAATATAATGTGAAAAACATGAGGGCACTATTTGGAATAAGAAGGGGGAAAGCAATGTTTTGTTTATCTTCAGTTTTAACTGTTATATTAAAACTGAAATGAAGGGAGAGGGCATAATAAGTTTTTAGAACTTGTGTCCAATCCCTTTGTAATTAGAAACTACAATAAAATATGTTAAAACCAAACCAACTGTTAAAGGTATGGAGCAAGATTCTGTCGATGAACATTCCCAATAGTTCCATTAAAGATGCCTTGATGAGTGAATTAAAAGACACCCTACAAGAAAAGCTAGATAAAAAGGTACAGTAATTAAAAGTAAATTTAATTGTTTTGCTAACTGAATGTGCAAAAGGCTTAATTCAAATTTGGCAGTCTTCAAAATTTAAAATAAATTGTAATTTAAATTGTCTATGTTTTACCTAATTTGAGTCATTCAGCTGAGCTATTGCTTTCTCTAGATTTATTTGTTTGAAATGTCCTCTGTTATCTTTTCAGATTATAGTGTTTATACGTAATTCTGAACATTTGAAACTACTGATTAAGAAGCAATAAAAATAAGACAATACAGTCAGTAAAACTTGTCTAATCCGGGCATCACTGGTTCCCTAGAAATTTGCCCAATTAGACAACATTTGGGATAAGACAATATTTTAAACAATTGATTTTACCCAGAGGAATGAAGTTTTCGTTGTAATAGATGAGATTTCAGATTCCACAACATCCTGATTAGAAAAATTTCACTGTTTTGAGAATTTTTTGTGCATCATTTTGTCTGCGATTGCAATCCCTAAATGGGACAAAGATGTAAAAACAGAAGAGAAATTTTCAGAGTAGTTTTTTTTTCTTCTAGAAATTAAGTATTGGATGCATTGACTTAAAAGTTTTTTTCCTTGTATTTGTCACAGTCATTACCCTAGGTTGAAAAAATAAAATGAAAAGTATGAAAATCTTGTGTAAGGTTGGGGGTGGGGGTGAGCTGAACCTAATACAGAGAATATTGAAATCAAGCTTAAGGTAGATGTCACTTGGTCAGCTTTTGAGAGAAGTTTAGTCAGAACCTCTAACATCAAAACTATTTATTTATACAATTCAATTTTTTTGACATTTTTGAATTTAACAATGCAAATTATACAATATTCAATTTAAAAACTGCTCACAAAATTGTAAAGAAACAAGATTTATAGGGGACTATTATTTCTTTTGGTGGAAGGATATTTAGAAGAAAATTCTTCAAATCTACACATTTCTTTGATTTAATATCTTGGAACTTTAGCCCTACATATTTATACTAGGAGAATTTTTCGTTATTATATGCTAGGAATATTACAGACCCTGAAACATGCTACAGCCCCAAAAAAGTGTGTGAAATTTGTGCACTTTTCGTTTCATGCAAAGCGTGTAGCGTTTCGTGTATACCGTGCAGCGTTTCGTGCAGATCATGTAGCGAGCATATACTGTTCGTGCAGCGTGCATGTGGGGTAAGAGCATGTTTTAGGGTCTGTAAATATAGGTCTCAAGTACCAATAGTATTTTAAATTTAAAACAAATTTTACACATTCACTCAGCAGACTTTGCCAAAAAATGAAAATATATTTAAGAAGTTAAGATAAAATTTACATAGTTTTTTGCCTGAAAATCACACATTTTGACCAATTATCTGAAAATTTACATCACTGCATAATCCCAACTTTTTCTTTCATTATTTTAAATTACACAATACATTCAACAGATCTGCACTTAAGTCATAAAAAGCCTGATACAAGAAAATATTTTATTGCCTATCTAGATCTTTAATATCCCAAAAATGATATTTTTTAGTGCGAAAAGGTCACACAATACTTTACATTCATTAATTTGCATGATTTTTTCAATAATAAATATTCAAACTATTTTACATTAAAAAAAAAGGACTATATTTATTTACATGATTACATTTAGTAAAATATTATAAAGGTTAAAGTTACATGTATTAACCTAAAAGTTACAATTTAAGTGCAAAAAGGTCAAGTTTATTGTACCCTTACTCAGAAAAATGCACATTGACCCCCCCCCCCCCCCCACATTTTTTTGCAATTTTGAGTCATGCTATGTGTGTAGTTATCTAAAATATATCTCTCAAAAAATCCTCGGTAAAACATATCATGAGTGACATACCTTAATTGACTAAAATGTTGAATGTATCTCAAGATCTTTTTTGATGTCTAAGATGTAATCATATTACATTATAATTGCTTTATAAGTCTTTTTATAACCTCTGTTTATCAGAAAAACAGAAAACATAGATGAAATTGAAGCCTTCCTACTACTAGAATTATGAGTACAGTGCTTTCAGGTGTTTGGTTGCAAGTATTGTTATTGAAAGTGTAATTGTTCGCTTTTTTAGCTCACCTGAGCTGAAAGCTCAAGTGAGCTTTTCTGATCACCCGTTGTCCGTCGTCCGTCCGTCCGTCCGTCTGTCCGTCCGTCTGTAAACTTTTCACATTTTCAACTTCTTCTCAAGAACCACTGGGCCAATTTTAACCAAACTTGGTACAAAGTATCCTTTGGTGAAGGGGAGTGTAAATTGTTAAAATAAAGGGCCAAGTCCCCTTACAAGGGGAGATAATCAAGAAAAGACAAAAATAGGGTGGGGTCATTAAAAAATCTTCTTCTCAAGAACCACTGGGCCAGAAAAGCTGAAACTTATGTGGAAACATCCTGGGGTAGTGTAAATTTTAAATTGTTAAAATCATGACCCCCGGGGGTAGGGCGGGGCCACAATAGGGAATCCAAGTTTGACATTGAAATACATAAGAAAAATCTTAAAAAATCTTCTTCTCAAGAACCACTGGGCCAGAAAAGCTGAAACTTATATGGAAGCATCCTGGGGTAGTGTAGATTCTAAATTGTTCAAATCATGACCCCCGGGGGAAGGGCGGGGCCACAATAGGGAATCCAAGTTTGACATTGAAATATATAGGAAAAATCTTAAAAAATCTTCTTCTCAAGAACCACTGGGCCAGAAATACTGAAACTTATATGGAAGCATCCTGGGGTAGTGTAGATTCTAAATTGTTCAAATCATGACCCCTGGGGGAAGGGCGGGGCCACAATAGGGAATCCAAGTTTGACATTGAAATATATAGGAAAAATCTTAAAAAATCTTCTTCTCAAGAACCACTGGGCCAGAAAAGCTGAAACTTAAATGGAAGCATCCTGAGGTAGTGTAGAATCTAAATTGTTCAAATCATGACCCCTGGGGGTAGGGCGGGGCCACAATAGGGAATCCAAGTTTGACATTGAAATATATAGGAAAATCTTAAAAAATCTTCTTCTCAAGAACCACTGGGCCAGAAATACTGAAACTTATATGGAAGCATTCTGGGGTAGTGTAGATTCTAAATTGTTCAAATCATGACCCCCGGGGGTAGGGCGGGGCCACAATAGGGAATCCAAGTTTGATATTGAAATATATAGGAAAAATCTTAAAAAATCTTCTTCTCAAAAACCACTGGGCCAGAAAAGCTGAAACTTATATGGAAGCATCCTGAGGTAGTGTAGATTCTAAATTGTTTAAATCATGACCCCCGGGGGTAGGGCGGGGCCATAATAGGGAATTCAAGTTTTACATTGATATACAGAAGAAAAATCTTTAAAAATCTTCTTCTCAAGAACCACTGGGCCTTCTCAAGAACCACTGGGCCAGAAAAGCTGAAACTTATAAGGAAGCATCCTGGGGTAGTGTAGATTCTAAATTATTCAAATCTTGACCCCCGGGGGTAGGGCGGGACACAATAGGGAATCCAAGTTTTACATTGAAATATATAAGAAAAATCTTTAAAAATCTTCTTTTCAAGAACCACTGGACCAATAAAGCTGAGACATATTTGGAAGCATCCAGAGGTAGTGTAGATTCTAAATTGTTCAAATTTTGTTCCCCTGGGGTAGGGCGGGGCCACAATAGGTATATTAAAAGGGGGGAAATCTGGTAAAGAACAGCATGGCCAAAGTTACTCAGGTGAGCGATGTGGCCCATGGGCCTCTTGTTTTACATTGAAGACAAAACTTGTCAAGGAGCATCTAATTACTCTATACTTCAATGATGCTGATCAGCTGTACCCACCTGCTGTGCAAGAAATACTTGGACAATTTGTAAATCAGGTATTGTCTTACTGGCTAGGTAATAGTTTGAGCTTTTCAAATGTTTTTTTGTTTCCATGATCTTTGCATCTACATTAGAGATATATAGTATTTATTTGTTCAAATGATATGACTTGTGATTTTAACACTAAATTTATGCACCTATTTCATGTGTAGTGGTTTAAAGTAAATTCCACTAAAAAGCATTGTTGTACCTTTACAAATTGTTTCCAAGATAAAATTATACTGAAAAAGTTATAACACTTCCTATTTTTACTAATTCCCAAAAATATTATGTTGTTCCCATCAATGAAATATTGGACTGTTGTGTTTTCATATTTCAATATACACAGACTTCTCTTGAAAATGTACTACCCTTATAAGTACAGTGTAAACTACAGATTCACTAGTACTGTAAAATCAATTTACTTTTATAGGGAATCTGACATTCTGGTGGTACCTTAATTTATTTCCTTCTATGAATTCAATGATATTTAAAAATTTTTATGTAAACTTACAAGACATTATTTCCTATGACAACCTTCTAGAGAACACTCTCTGACCATCAGTTCTTTAGGTGCCTTATAGATCAGGATAATTAGGATTCATATGAGGATAAAATGAATATCAATGTCTTTTTCAAAACTGATTGATTTTCTTTTCTATGGAGATCATTTTCAAAAAAGGTATAGCCCAAGATTATAGATATGTATAAAAGACTGTAGGAGACATATGTAGCAATTTTAAAAGTTCCTTCTTTTTGAATTAAGTTATGTTTGAATATAAGTACTGAACTTCATTTGCTTTTCATTGATACAGGCCTTAGACGAAGGTTGTATCTGTGAAGAAAATGTACGCTATGGAAGAGGAGCTCTCAAATTAGGAAGCATGTTATCTAGGAAGTTTGAGGAATCTTGGGGAAAAAATCATCTCTGTAAAGCCCAGCCAAGGGACATTCTTAATTTCACGCTGACATGGAAGCCTTTTAAACATTTTCTGGACATGGTTTGTAAGTCGAAAATAAGGAAATTGCCATGAAATAAAATTTTGATTTAGTAGAACAATTAATAAAAAGTATGTTGTTTCTAGAAGCGTAAAACAGCATTATACTTGTCATATTTTATGTTCTGTTCTTTTTTCTGCAATTTAGTAACACCCGAGAAAAAGGGAGAGATAGCTAGTATTCTAGAATTTGGATGAAAACACTTGACTTAAGTCATAAAATGTTTAAAAAAGATGAAAAGGCTAAGCATTCATGTTATTATTTTTGCAACTCTACTTTTGTTTTCAGACATTGCAATGATTGTGGAAAATACAAATCTTGTTTAAAGATCGAAATAAAAACTAGTTTTAGATCTAAATTGTCTTATATGACATCATTTGCTTGATTTGAGAACAAAATGGTCAATGGCATTTATTGCTTCCAGGCTATAGCAATAAAGATCTCTCTTCAAAAGGCTAAGCAGCCATCTATTATGATGAGCATGAAATATATTTCTTCATATAATTTAAGTCAATGGTGTTTTTTGTTTACTTCATCACAGTTGATATTAGTTTTTATCATTGTAGTGGTCATAAAAGGCAATTTTTACATCTCAAAATCGAAGCATAAAACATCGCGCATGATGCTACTATACCTCTTTTGAGGTCTGAATCTCCCTCTTTTTCATCACAGTAGGTTAACATGTATGAATTATCTAATTTTCTATTGCTGTAACCACAACAGGTAAATTACATCAACAGATTGTGTACGTAAGTCATAAGTAAAAATTATAAAAAATAAAATGTAAGTATCCCCCTTGAATAGAAATTCCAATTATCAAGATATTTTTGCATGTGATACGTGGGTGTTTGTTAAATGTCTTCGACTTCAAAAACTGCATGCAAAAAAAAAAAATGGTTATAGTGAAATATTTTTTAAAGGGAATTTTTATAATTGTAGTTTTATTCAAAATTAAACATTAAAAAAAAACTTTGCAGCAATTTCTATATTGGGCCATCTTTAAAAAAATGTTTGGTTACCCTCTGTCAGACTCCCGACCGACTGGCTAAAAATGGCCCGACTCAAAACTTTTTTTAACCTCCAGGAAGCAATTATTTTTTTATGCATTCCAGAAAATAGATTTTGAAAATTCAGCATTGATTTTGAAATTTTCTTTGAAAAAAATTTTTCCCACCTACCTACCGACTGAATTCTTTCATCCTGAGTCAGCAGAGGGCAAGCAAACATTATTTTAAAGTTGGCCTTGTTAAGCTTGAAATATTTCTAAAAATCTCAGACTATAAATGTGAACCTTAAATCTGATGACCTACTTAAAGAGTCTGTGAAGTTGCGAATGATCTACTTTTTAAAAATTGTCAAGAAGCAAAATTCACACAAAAAGTCACACAAAGCCTTTAAGTTTAATTGCTTTTTCATACAGATCAGAAAGAAAAAAGCGGAGTTCTATCTCAAGAATGTCAAGTGCAGTTCACGCAGGCAACCTCAGTACTTCAGCTCACTCTGAATAAATTGTTGACTGGAGAGATAGAAATTGGGGACGTTTTACTGATTGACAACTGGAAGGATGCATTCTATTGCTTAAACAACATTATTTGGAAGAGTGAAAAGAACACTGATTTGGAGGAAGAATTAGTTTTACAGACAATAAAACTGAGATGCAGAGAAATACAAAAGGTCAAGGAAGTTCAAGCAAATGTTGGCATCTTTGTACAACAGTGTCAACATTTTAAAGGTAATAAAATACTTATATAAATGTAATGATGTACATGTAATACAGTCATGTGCCTACCTGTAATTTTTTTTTTTTTTTTTGTCCTCTGGTTTCGTGAAAGCCAGGGAGCAAGGAGACATTAAATCTCATTCATTTGTCCATCTGAGAGTGGAACTTTTGCCCCAAAAGAGACATGGTTTACATAGTTTGTTTTTTTTCACAAGACTTTGAGCATTATCTTTGACTATAGGTTACATGCTATGCTTGATCACTTTATATTCAACAAGAGGCCCATGGGCCACATCGATCACCTGAGCACTTTAGCGAAAGAAAATCTCAGACATCAGTTCATTTTTGAAAAGTTAAATATGTACGTGGTCCCAACCCTCCCCAAGGGGCTCACACTATCTAAGGATGCTTCCATATTTTTTTTAACTAAGCATGGTTTTAGAAGATTTTTAAAGATTTTTTTTCCTTTATATTTCTATGTTAAAGTTTGACCTATTGTGGCCCTACCCTATCCCTGGGACTCATTAATTGAACAAAATTGTATCTGCAGTATCAAAGGATGCTTCTGTATTTATTTGACTAATTCTGGCTTTGCTTTTCTTGAAAAGAAGATTTTTAAAAATATTTCCTATACATTCCTATATATAACTTTGATCCCCTGTTGTGGCCCCATCCTACCCTAAGGGGTCAAGATTTGAATGGCATGAATTTACATTATCTAAAGATACTTTTGTATTAATTTGACTAATCATGACTTTGCTGTTCCTAAGAAGAAGATTTCTAAAGATATTTCCTATATATTCCTACACTATGTATAACTTTGACCTGTTTGTGGCCCCACCCTACCCCCTATCTGAGGATGCTTTTATATTAATAATCATACTTTTGCTGTTCTTGATGAAAAGATTTTAAAAGATATTTCCTTAGGCTATATCTTCCTACATATAACTTTGATCCCCTGGTCCCACCCTACCCCTAGGGGTCCTGATTTGAACAAATTTGAATCAACACTTCCAAAGGATGCTTATATATTAATTGACTAATCACGGCTTAGTTGTTCCTGAGAAGAAAAATCTTTGAAGATTCTTCCAAGATATTCCTATGTAAAACTTAATCCCCTGTTGTGGCCCAACCTTAGCCCCGAGGGTCTTGATTTGAACAAATTTGAATTTACACTATTTAATGAAACTTTCACATGTTTCATCTTTTCTGGCAAAGTGGTTCTTAAGAAGAAGATTTTTATAAGATGCCATCAAATTTTTACTAATTCTGTATTATCTCCCCTATGTGGCCCTTTATTTGAACAAACTTGAATCCCTTTCACTCAGAAGCCAGACTGCCTCTGATCAGAAGAAGCTCACTTGAGGCATTAGCTCAGGTGAGCTAAAACAGAATAAAATCAAGCCTAGTATTTAACCAGCCTCTATGATATGACCTTTCAGATTGTATTGCTATTTTTGACCTCATAACCTATTTAAGAGAACAGGATTGGTACATGTACATTTAATTGTTCATTAGTTAGGTTATAAATAAACATATGTATTGGGCTTATTGTCAATGATGCATACATGTATAGATATAATTCTTAATAGTTATATATTTTAATTACAGTTGACCTTTGTGAAATTGACAAGAAGATGGAATCATTAACAAATATTGAGAGGATGAAAGTTTTGGAGGTCTGCAAACCTGCAACTTTAGACAAAGTGTCAAACATAGATAACTATGATCCTGTTGTGAATATATTTAATCTGCCCCCCGATGTTCTAGACATCCTTCCTCATTTGAAAAGGTACAGCCATATCATAAGTGAAAATCTCAAGTATAAAGCTCTTTTGATCAAAGAGTATCTGTTGTCCATCTGTCTGTCAGGTGTCAGCTGTTCACTATTTCAAATTTTCAGCTGCTTCTGCACAACAGCTGGACCAATTTCAATCAAACTTGCTACAAATTAAGCATCCTTGGGTAAAGGATATTCAAGTTTATTCAAATAGTCATTTCCAACAAGATTAATGTTATTAAGAAATACTGTGAAGTCACTAATTTTTATTGGGTTCAGTTGAGTTTTTGTTGTTTTCCTGGTATGAAGAGACCCATGAATTCATTTCTCCTGTGAAATGTTAAATATAATTTTAAAAAATACTTAAGTATCTGCCACATTTTTTCTTCAACAACAAAATCAAATCCCCTCAAACCAATATTTTTTCCTCAAACTAAAAAAATGGGCCCCACAAAAAAAGAAGTGACAGTAATAAAGTAGCTAAAATATACTGTTTTGTTGAGAATATAAGTTTCTTGGGTTTTTGAAGGGTGGGGGCAATAGGGGGTTAAAGCTTTATAAGGGAAAATATGGGGGAAATTCTTGTGAATACATTCCAACTCTAAAGAACGGAAGGTTTACAATTAGTGAACTTGATATCTTGAACTTGGCATTTACATATAGTGTACAATGTAGATTACAATTTGTAGAATTGGCCCCCAGGTTGGTATGGGGTCACAGTAGAAAAAAAAGACAGATAAAACTTGACTTGGGAATAAACAGGGGACAAAATAAATCTACAATAAAACTCGGTTATAGCAAAGTCCTGAGGACCTGTGAAATTACTTTGCTATATCCGTTATTTGCTATATTTATATAACAAATTCATTAAAGAGTACATAGCGAATGTGCAGTTACCTCAAATTGACTCCGAGTATGTTAGGGAAGCATTTAATACAAAATGTACCATGAACAACTTAAGTTTTATGACAATTAAAGAATTTCAAATATGGATACTTAATGAAAAATAAAGTAAGATTATTATTTTAAATTTTGAGATATCTAAAAATTTGTTGCCAAATAGAATTTATATAAATTTCGTTATTTTGATGTTTCCATAAAATCAGTTTGCTTATAAAGGAAAAATAATTATGTTTAGGATGTCGGAGGGTGTTTTGTTCTTTAACATGTGGATAAAACAAGGTCAGAGAGAAGAGGCCAAGAAGAAAAGCCCTTTAACAATTGAAGAAGTGGTGGAAAATGTATGGCAGAATGTTAAGCACACCTGGTTAGGTCTTGGTCGGAAAATTGCCTCAGGAGATATCACTTTTAGAGAGTTTCAGCAATACTTTGGAAACATTCCTGCTGATAATCTTGAAGAACAACTTTCATATCTACCCATTGGCAAGACAAATGACAAGGACTGGATAAAGGAGAGGATCCGACAATTTCAACAGCACAGAATACTGGAGCAGTGTGTCTATGGTGCCAATGTTATTTTAAAAGTTGTCAAAGAATATGAACTGAAGGGAGACTTTGAACCAGTCAAGATGATTGACAAAATGGTATGAAGCATTTTGTGAAGTACATGTAATAGATTTTTAAACAGAAAAATTTACATTTTTCTCTGCATCTATTTAACAAAATATAATAAATCAGTGTTTTTTTACTCAACCTAAAATAATGCTGTACTATTTCACAAAAAAGATCTTGTCCATCCTTGAAACTGTTATCCTTCATTTGAATAGGCAATTTGGACCTCAGTCATAAGTGATCTGTTTGCTTTTCTATTTTTACTTGGCTAGATACTATACTTTCTCTCCCACTGGCCAGTGTGTTTATAGGTAAAAGGTCAAGGTCAGAATGAGTTTGCATAAATCCTTGTCCAGAATATATATATTCTGACTCTTCCAATTTCCTAATCTGCAGCTCAAACTACTAAGAGTGCACTTCAGTAAAAAATTTAGTGACTCTCTGTCAGGTTTTAAGATACACATAAACTGTATGTTTTTAGCTCTTCTGAGCCAAAGGCTCAAAGAGCTAATGCTATGGCCATTTGTGTGGTGTGCGTAAACTTTTTAGAATATGGGCCATAACTCAAGAACCCCTTGGCCAATTATTGTCAAATTTGTCACAGGGTATCCTTGGCCCAAGGGCTCCCGATTATACTAAAACAAGGGTTGTAATCCTTAAACAAGGGGAGATAATTAGGAAAATAGAAACAAAAGTACTGGTTGCTAAAAAATCTTCTTCTCAAGAACCACTAGGCAGATTATCACCAAACTTAATGCATAAGGATGAGGATATGTTGTAGATTAAAATTTGCACGAAGAATAACTCTAGGGCAAAGGGCGTGGTCTCAAGGTCACTTCAAAGTTGACCAAGGACTAGGATCATCAAATCTTGCCAGTTGATGCATCTAAGGACCTCATATCATGTTGACTCAAAAGTAGGTCATGGTGACCTACTTTTAAAATTTTGCGGCCATTCTTTTTCAGAATGATTTAGAGGCATATTTTGAACAATTTAAGGCCTGTGATCATCAGACTTTGTTAGTTGATGCATCTTGGGTCCTCAGAGTGTGTCAACTAAAAAGTAGGTCACCTTGACCTACTTTTTGAATTTTATGGCTAATCTTTTTCGAAACAATTTAGGTCATTAATTCGAATACTGAGAGGTTTAGAATCATTAAATCTTGTAAGATGATGCATCTTGGGGCCATAAAACATATTTATTAAAAAGTAGGTCACAGTGACCTACTTTTTGAACTTTGCAGGCATTCAATTTCAAAGCATTTTAGAGGCTGAATTTGGACATTTTAAGGCTTATGATCATAAAACTTCGTAAGTTGATGCATCTTGGGTCCTCAAAAAACGTCAACTGAAAAGTAGGTCACAGTGACCTACTTTTGAAATTTTATGGCTTTATTCAAATATTTAGGGAATTATTTGGCTTAGAATCATCACAATTTGTCAGTTGATGTATCATGGGTCCACAGAGTAGGTCGACTGAAAAGTAGGTCACCCTGACCTACTTTTCTATTTAAATGACTATAATTAAATATTTAGGGTAATAATTGGCTTAGAATTATCAAACTTTGTCAGTCGATGCATCTTGGGTCTTCGGAGTAAGTTGACTGAAAAGTAGGTCACCGTGACCTACTTTTGAAAATTTATGGCCTTAATTAAATATTTCAGGTACTAATTGGCTTAGAATCTTCAAACTTTGTCAGTTGATGCATCTTGGGTCCTTGGAATATGACAACTGAAAAGTAGGTCACCTTGACCTACTTTTGAAATTTCATGGCTGTATTTAATATTTTATGGCACTATTTGGCTTAGAATCATCAAACTTTGTCAGTTGATGCATCTTTAGTCCTTGGAGCAAGTTGACTGATATGTAGGTCACTGCGACCCACTTTTGAAATTTTATTGCTTTATTTAAATATTTTTAGGTACTAATTGTCTTAGAATCATCAAACTTTGTCAGTTGATGCATCTTGGGTCTGCAGAGTTAGTCGACTGAAAAGGAGATCACTGTGACCTATTTTTGAAATTTTATGGCTTTATTTAAATATTTCACGTACTATTTGGCTAAGAATCATCAAACTTTGTCGGTTAATGCATCACGGGTCCTCAAAGTATGTCATCTGAAAGTAGGTCACTGTGACCTATTTTTGAAATTTTATGGTTATAATTTTAAAAATATTTTAGGTAGTAATTGGCTTAGAATCATCAAACTTAGTTGATGCATCTTGGGTCCTTAGAGAATGACAAGTAATAAGTTAGTCACCATGACCTAGTCTCAGGTACTAATTGGCTTAGAATCATCTTGGGTTCTCAGAGTGTTTCATCTAAAATTTAGGTCATGATGACCTACCTTTGGAATTTCATGGCTTTGTCTGAATATACAGGATACTTAGAGGCTTCATATAGAAGTGATAGGTTGTACAGTTTATCAGAAGAGCGATTCAAGGCCCTTGGGCCTCTTGTTTGATTTGAAGTAGAATGATTTGTAGGGAACTCATTGTAATCTGTCAGTGCTCTGATATTTTGACAAAATTGCAGGTTCAAGGAGCAGAAACAAAAATGAGTGAATTTGACACTTCGTTAATTGATGCATGTAATGTTTTGAGAGGAATGAGGGAAGAACATGCAAAATGTCTTGAGGAATTCATCAACTGTAAACAACTCATTAACTGGCTGAGAAAGTCAATGGAAAGCAAGTTGAGCTTAAACAAAGATTCTATTTAATATTTAGCTGGTTATTTTTTAGCTTATAAGCATGAGTATACATTTAATGAAAGTTTTTGTTTATTAAAATAGAATTTAAATAATTCCACAATATTATACATTACAAAAGCGAATGTAATATAGTTACATAACTAAAATACTTCAGTGAATGCAAATTATTTTTCTTCAATTCTGTTATTCAGGTCTGAAGGAGTTGAAGGTGTTTGTTGACCTTGCCAGTATCTCGGCTGGTGAAGGTGACTTGGAGGTTGCAAAGGTCAAATGTCTTCATGCTGCCACTACTGGATATGCTCCATTGATTTTCAACTTGGGTGACCAGTGTGATTATTTGAAACTCCTGGAAAAATGCCAGCTTGTTTGGAAAGAGCTCAAAGCTGATCCACATCTGCCAACAAAACTAGTAAGGCCCATTCCAGTATAAGAAATGTTAATGATAAGTATTGTTCTGCTATCTACTTCCAATTCAGTTTTCAAAAGTTAACATATTTAAATGATTTTGTCATATTTATCATGTTTATATTAGATATTTATGTCATTTTTCATGAAACATAAACCTATTTGGGAAAACAAAAAGAGATTACCCTATATATGTTCTTTGTTTATAGAAATCAACATAAAATGGAAAATAATTTTAAAACACCTTCCCCCCCCCCCCCCCCACCCCACCCCACCTCCACCAGTTCTATAACATATGATCTATAATAAAGCTCTTGAATAGCTAGTAAAGATTTAAAGAGATGAAAACTATTTTGTTTTATAGAGAGATACAAGCAGACATTTAGAATGGTTAAAAGAGGTAAAATCTGCCCAGGGCTCTGTAGAAGTAACATCCATGAAACAAGCAGAGGCCATCAACTCTGTAGGAATATATATGGTAGGAAAGGTTGACCCAGATATCCACAAGGAAAAACCAGTAAGTTATACATGTATCAGACTGTAAGATCAACCTGGGTAATTGTTACATGTATTTTTTTTTTATCTAATAGTATATACTTATATATCAAGTAACCATGGTAAAAGTGTTTAAAATTATTTTCTAAAGAATACAAGTCAACAAGACAATGATCATAGTCTTTGTATGAGTTTAAATCTTAATTTAAATTCCATCAAAGAGCATGACTTTTCCCATTAAGGAGATGTTGCTGTGAGCTATTGTAATCATATAGTGCTGTGCAATTTACTTTTACCAATACTAAATGCACACATAACATGCCGTTTATTATGCTACTGGAAAAGGAAGCTTGGGATGTCATATAGGAATTACGTTGTGCATCTGTCCATGCAATATATTCTATTTCCATTACTGGAACTCTCCAAATTAAAGGTGTCTTTGGCCGTCTGACTGGGAAAACATGAGGTAGCAGAGAATACAAAACATGCCGATTTCAATTCAGATTAGAATGTTAAACGTATTTGTCAATTGCATTAAAGAGTATAAGAACTAATAGACATATGTGAGAGTGCGAAAGCCCCAAATTCATCATCCATTGATAAAAATTACGACGTTTTAAAGGCATGTACATTGTAAATTGTGATGGGACTGTTAGCACTTGTCAACAACTTCCTATAATATATATTAATTGATATTGTCGTTTCTGCCTCTGATGCATGTAAAGTCTAAAACAATATAGTGTCTCATTTGCATGTTTGTAAGGCATTTTTTCATCGACATTCAACATATTGACGTTTATCTTCATTATAATTTAAAGGTTTATTTGATAATTGATGTGGATGCCAATTAGGTATAAGTTGTTTCAATAAATTGTTTGTGCTTGTTTCAAAATTGTCAAGTTGCCTCATGTTTTTTTACTGACAACACAATATTTTGGTGTGATCACATTTTTGGTTGTCAACATTAACTTTGATATTTATGCAAGACAGATGCACTGCTACTAAATTGAATATGTTAAATTATTTCAAAATTTGCATCTCGTTCCTCTGCAATTTTCTTTTTTGTCTTTTTCTTGATCATGCAATGTCATTGAACTTAAATATTTAGTTCAAATGGTAATTAAGAATTACTGGAAAACAAGAAAAAGTAAAAAAAAAAAAGCAAAAATATTTGTTTCATTACTAGTATCATGATTATATTGTTGTAGACAATAGATGATGTCCTGCAATTGCATGTCCAGAAAGATGAACAAGGGTCTCGACTTCCAAGGAGATACCAGTATAAGGAGCTCCAGGAACTCCAGAGTAAACTCATGCTGGTGGCTGGAAAGGCAGAACAAGGCAGAGATGATGTGGAGAGGTTTACCATTGTAAGAAACTCCCTTTTCTGAATTGTTGATTTTACAATGCAATTTTATGAACATTCAAAGTATGAAATTGTAAATTTAAGGGGGGGGGGGGGGAGGGGGGACTTGGAAGGCATTTTACCACTGATTTTATATTCTTTATTTGTTTAATAGGTGTATGATGCAATAGTAAGACTTTGCAATGTGTACATCAAACTTGTGTCATCTGGCTGTGTGCTATTTACAAACTGGCAGGCCAGATTTCTTTGTGACCCTGAAAGGAAAGTGTGTGCCTTTGTCAAATTTGGAAGTGGGGAGGGGTGCATCCAGTTAAAGGGAAGAAGAAGTGAGGATGATGATGTCAGCACTGTTATTCCAAAACTGGCAAAATTCATGGAGAACTGTCTAGATGAGTGGCTGAAATATATTGAACAAAAAAGGGATGAGTATCACCATTTAAATTTCTGCACTATTGACCAAATGGTGATTTTGCAAAAAGAGATAGTTTTAATGGGAGGTGAGGTTGAGCCATCAAATTTCATTTATCCACTGCTATCAAATGTCAAACATGACTGTACAAAGATGGATTTGATTGGTGCTCTGAAAAAGGCCAAAGGTGATGTATTCCAGAAGGAGGCTGAACAAAAAGCAGAGTTGGAAGAAAATGTAGAGGAGGAGGAATTGGATTCTGATAATGAAAATCAAGCTAAGGCGACTGCTATTGCAAAATTTATCTCAGCCATCATGGATTCAGGATTTTCTGAGAAATTAGCAAGAGAAGCTTTGAGTAAAGGCATGATTGAACCTGAAGAGATTGATGAAGGTAAGCATTGTTTTATGACTTAAAACTCATTCAAAAAGTATTAATTTCCTTATAAAGCTGACAAAAGATGATTCTTTTTAAATTACCAAAATAATATATACTCTGGCTGGAAGCAAACCTACGATAGGAGGGCTTCTCAACAGTCCTTCAGAAAATGTATTGTAGCTTGCATATGATATGTATTGCATATGTATTGTGTGCAGACAGAGACAACTAAAGACATATTTTATTAAATAATTCTTTTAATTAGAATATAAACAGTCAGCTTAAAGAAGGTCATAGTGACATAGTTCTAGAATTTTACAGGAATTCATTTTCAAAAGAATTTAATGAATAATATCTGGAAAATTGTTGCAATTTGGACACTACGTGTATGTGGTCAAGAATATCAAACTTTCTTAGTTTATGCATTAGGATGAATCATTTGATGATTGATGGATGATTTTGAGTTTTTTGTCTCATTTATATATGAGTATGCATCTAACTTTTGGCCCAGTTTTATATAAATTTTCATAAAAATTAATGTTGAAAGCACATATACATGAATCTTGTCAGCCCAGTTTTATATTTCATTAAAATTAATATTGAAAGCACATATACATGTAGCTTGCATATCTTGTAAAGCAAGGAATTATTTGAATAAGGAATAATTATTTGTCTGAGTCTTTTATTCCCCATCCAAAGAGCTACACTTTACTAAAATTCTACACAGGTTTAGTGTGGTGTGTTGATCATGAGGATGAGACAGAGATGGAGGTAGAAGTGAGCGAGGAGCAGGTAGAGGTTATAGTTGAGGACTACGAGGGCTGGACAAAATCTGAGATGTCAATTTCCATCATGACTCAAAACATTTTGTCTGATCTTCAGAAAAAGTAAGAGATTAATTTTTATAATTATTTTATGATAAGTCTAAGGTCAAACCTTTGAGCTTGAGCACCGTTCTCTTTCAAAAGTTTAATATCCAAAAAAATGCTTCACTGTTTCTCAGGAATTTCTGCCTTCAGTTTTGAGCTCGCTTGAGATATAAGCTCAAGTGAGCTTTTCTGATCACCAAGTGTCTGCTGTCCATTGAGGACATAGGACATAAAAGAAAAAAATCTTTAAAACAATCTGAAGAACAGCAGGACAAAGGTGTCTCAGGAACCTTTCAACCTTAAGAGCTAACTTAAATCCTGATATACCAGATATAGGAATATTTACATCCACTGAATAGTATTTCCTTTATTTCTTAAGAAATCCATTGCTGTTTATCTGTGAGTAAACAACACTAAGCAAGCCACCAGTATAGATTTCTTGAGCAACAGCTGTTCCATCAATTATACATGCAATGTCATACACTTCTATAATACAATATTTAACATGTTTAATTTTACTTTGAATGTTTTTTTATTCAGATATAAATATAAACAATAAAATGAATTTCTTTGTTTATTATTACGGGAATTAATGTCGCAGCTATTGCAGAAAAAAATTTACATAACCCGCTTACGCGGGTTGTGTATTTTTTCTGCAACAGCTGCGAACACCTTCCATTCTAACTTGATCAATTCCATTTGATCAAAAGCTCTGTATAGTTGTTAAGTACATAAATGACAACTGAAATCTATGCATACTTTAAACACTTTATTTTCCAATTCTTACCAAATGCTTGTTAAAGAAACCATTATATATCTTTCATGTCTTAACAACTGTTTGTTAAGAACACGAAAAATGAGCTAAAGGAATTCTAAAGTAATTGCTTGTTAAATAAAATAAAGTGAAACTGTTGCACTTCTATACAGAATTTTAACAACTGTTTGTTAAGGATACCAGAAGAATTTCACAAAATATTCTTAACAACTGGTTGTTAGAAATGCAAAGGAAGACAAATAGAATGAAGTCTTAACAACTGCTTGTTAAGAATACCAAAAGAATTTCATAAGATATATTCTTAACAACTGGTTGTTAGAAATGCGAAGGAAGACAAATGGAATAAAGTCTTAACAACTGCTTGTTAAGAATACCAAAAGAATTTCACAAGATATATTCTTAACAACTGGTTGTTAGGAATGGAAAGGAAGTCAAACGGAAAAAATTCTTAACAACTGCTTGTTAAGAATACCAAAAGAATTTCACAAGATATATTCTTAACAACTGGTTGTTAGAATGCAAAGGAAGACAAATAGAATAAAGTCTTATCAACTGCTTGTTAAGAATACCAAAAGAATTTCACAAGATATATTCTTAACAACTAGTTGTTAGAAATGCGAAGGAAGTCAAATGGAATAAAGTCTTAACAACTGCTTGTTAAGAATACCAAAAGAATTTCACAAGATATATTCTTAACAACTAGTTGTTAGAAATGTGAAGGAAGTCAAATGGAATAAAGTCTTAACAACTGCTTGTTAAGAATACCAAAAGAATTTCACAAGATATATTCTTAACAACTGGTTGTTAGGAATGGAAAGGAAGTCAAACGGAATAAATTCTTAACAACTGCTTGTTAAGAATACCAAAAGAATTTCACAAGATATATTCTTAACAACTGGTTGTTAGAAATGCAAAGGAAGACAAACAGAATAAATTCTTAACAACTGCTTGTTAAGGATGCTAGAAGTAGGTCCCTGGAATCCTTTTAAAATTTGTTAGAGACAAGGACAATGAATGAAAATTATTAAGAATAGCACATACAAGTTTAAAGAAATATTCTTAACAACTAGTTGTTAGAGGAATAAGGTTAGGCAACTCAGGAAACATTAGGAGAATGTCTTAACTTTAAAAAAAAAAAGATTCCTGATTCCTGAATAAGTCTTAACCCTAACAACTGCTTGTAAAAGACAGCTTCATGAAGAAGTCTTAACAAATAGTTGTTAGAATACAAAGGGAAGTCAATTCAGAAAACTGAAAGACAAATGTCTTAACAACTGTTTGTTAAGAATTTCACAATTAAGTTAATATGTTTAATCAGTTATTTGCAAAGAAAATAAGTCTGAAAAAAAACTGATTACTAAGAATAGAATATAAAGGTAATTATTCTTAACAATTGATTGTTAGAGAGCCAAGGGAAGACAATTTAGATAAAATTAGAAACAAGTCTTGACAATTGCTTGTCAAGAAAATCGGTTTTAGGAATATCGATTAACTGTTTCTAATTTAATTTAAAAACAAAACAGTCTTTAAAATATGGCTAAAATAAAAAAAAAAAATAAAAATAAAAATAAACATATTCATATCTAAAATAACATTTTGTTATGGGTATCATTAACATTAGGGGAAAAGAATCTTTAAAAACTATTTGTTCAGAATATCAGAAATTAGTTCACGATATCCTCTTAATTTATTGGTCTAGAAAACCAAGATAAAAATTGTAAATTAATTACAATATCTAACAAGTGTCTGTTGAAAACATGATATTCAAATTAAAGATGTATTCTAAACAACTCATAGGAGAAACCAGGTAAAGATCAGGAAACATAAGAGTAGCTGTATACAAGTCCTAACAACTTCATATTTGCTTCTTACTACGAATATCAAAGGCCACTTTATAAAAAAAAAAGAAGAAGAAAAAAAACAAGTTAGAGAACCAAGCCAATTCAGAAAACATTTTAGCAAGTATTTGTTAAGTTAACTATACAGCTTAACAAATCATTGTTTTAATTTTTAATGTACATATCTTACCAAATAATTCTGTCAATAAAAGTTTCTGTCTGTGTTTTAGATTCATATTTTAAGGTCAAGGATGGAACAATTTTTGGAGATAGATTCAATAGTAAAATTAGCCTTTTCTTGCTTCTAGGTATGCTTTGATCAATAAAGATCTATTTGAATAATTTTGTATTAAATTATATTTTTATAGACTGTTTTAATCATTGCAATCTTTCTCTTCTTTAGATGAATTAAAATGAATAAAAAACACTGGAAAATTATTATAAAATTCAAGTAAATCGATTACTTCACTGAAACAACAAAACACACTCTTGTGTAATTTATGCTTCTTAAAAGACTTCTTTCAGGAGTGCAACACAAATGTTCGAATTACCTATTATCAGATATTAATTAATAAAAAAAAAGGAAGAGTAGAATACTTCTGGATGACTTTTGATTGCATACAGTGCTTTCCAAATGATCGAAGTAATATACTGGTATCCTATAAAATATACTTTCAACTTCTAATTACAGTTTATTTAATATTTTTAGTTAGTTTTGTGACATTAAAAGGGAACATCTTGTTTTTAAACTTGGTGTTGACAGAACTTTGAAATTTGGGGGTTTTATTTTAAATTTTACTTTTGTCAGGAGTGTAACAAAACAATTTTATATTTATCAATGATCTTTATCTCTCTACTCCAAAAGTAATTGCAGAAAATGTTTGAGTATTTGTAGTTGAAATTGTTTTATCGATCAACAAATGAAAGATAGTTTTTAATAGTTCAGGGCTAATTCACTGAAAAAAAAACTTAAAACCATAGCTTAGATATATATATATATATATATATATATATATATATATATATATATATATATATATATATATATAAAGCAAATAATCATTTTTTGAACTCAATAAATTATAAAGAACTTCTTATCATTTATAAAAAATATCAAAACAACGTACCCATTTATAAACTTTAATTTGAAATTGTAACTGACCTGTGTTATAAGTTTTAAAACGAACTTTAAATATGAGGGAAAAAAATATCAGATATCAGGAGTACCAAAAAGGTATAAATGTACAAGAATCACTGCGAAGTATTTTTAAAAAGAAAACTTGAATACCAAACTCTTCTTTGTTTTGACTTAGATTTGAAACGTTTACTAAAAAGACAGGATGTTAATTAAAGAAATCATAATCATGTGTATGATATATCTTTCATATTAAAACTTTTCAAATCATAAAGGAAACAATAAATATAAATTAAAAATCAAAAAATTAAATTTGTGCACACATACAGAGATGAAAATCAAGGTTTAAAGAATAAGAAAAAGAAAACTATAATTATGGTACACTGAACTTTTACATAAATTTCAATTATCTGGTAATTTTTTCAAAATATTTTTTGGAAACAGTATATCAAACAATCGATATTTTTTCTTGAGTGAATCTTTTATCATCGATGGAATGTTTGTTGTTTTTAATTTGAACGCATTGAACGCATATACCAAGCAAAGTCTAACGTTGACATTGATTACTTGTCCAGTGCCCAGAAAGGAATTCTTTTTTCTTCTGAATATTGCTAGTTCCATTTTCTTCTCCACAGAGGTTGTGGATTTTGCAAACAGAAAGCTTTGTGGTAGATAACTTTGATAGGACCATGCCTTCTTTGTCATATTTTCGCCAATCTTCTCCAAGTTGTTTTGTGAAAACCTGTACATAGTGTGAAATAAAAAAAGTTTCACTTAAACTGAACTGCTTTTTTCACTATATGTGACATTTAAATTTTTGTCAAAATGAAATGTTTGATGCAATGAATATAAATGAATGATTTCATTTTTTATGTTTATTTATACGAGTATATATATAAATAATAAACTCGAAAAAAAAGGAAAACCATTTGTCTGCATATACATTTGTATAAACCTGTAATTATTGCTTGCAAATCAATAAACTCAAGCCCATTATCCGGCACATATGAAATCGTCTAAGATCACTACCCATTCATCTACATTGCTTCTGCTCTCTCTCATACTTTTGATAACTCTTCAGGCAAGCAAATAACGCTGACGTAAAGCATGTATCATTTGCTTTTATTTTTTCAGGCTTAGTAGTAGGCTGCCTTGTGGGTCTAGTCTTTAATACAATGAAAATTAATAAAAAGCTTTCAGCTTTTGAAATAGGCATGTGGTTTGTTGTCATCTTTAAATTAGTGGTATTTCAAAGCAAAAAAGGAGGGATGAGGGCGTTTCATCAATAGAAAAAACTGACCCATCAAATTGAAAAACAATTGGCAAAAATCCTATTCTATCAAGATGGAGGGGGAGGGGGGGGGTCATTCACATTTTCAGCAAAAGATTTAGAACAAAATCATGAAGGATTTCGTCATTGCTAAACAAAAATAAAAGGGGGATACCAGTCTATGAATGAAGACTTTTATATGACAAGAACTTTATTCTAAAAAAACTAGTTACAGATGTAGAGAACAATAATTTAGACAAAAATATAGATGACAATGCACATTGCGTGGAAAAAAATAACCAGAACAGCGAACTCTCGAGATAATTTTTTGTATAAATTTACAGACCATTATCAACTGTTTCTTTTTGCAATTTTAAACAGATTCGGATTCACAGTATAATAATAAGATAAATATAATGACCTTGCTTGTTTTAATATTGCATCAGTACAATTTAATAAATAATGAAACTCATCACCAATTTCATTACAATTACATAGGTTTCAGAGTCTTAATTCTCTAGGAACACCGTGTCATCTGCTTGTTTAAATAGGGAACCTAGTGTTATTAATTCTAAATTTACAAAAAAAATCTCAGTAATTTCAATGGTAAAATGTCAAAATATTTATCAAAGGATAGTGTACTTTTAAATAACCTGTAAGTACGAGTATACTAAGTGTTTTTGGTGTTGGACATTTCATTAGACCATGATTGTTTAAATTGATCTATAAGAGTATGATATAATCTAATTTTTAACCATTTGACATTTATCATATATTTCCACATATATGATAAACCACATTCATTTAAGATTTGTTGTACAAATTTATTCGACAGTGTTTCGTTTATATTATTTGACAATGGATATCTTCCGAATTCACCGTATACCATTCAATTAGGAGTAGATTACTTCCACAATTTAGACATGTTTACAAGATTTAAGATGTAGTTTTTCAATTAAAAAAGAAAACCCCATATTTTACAACCGCATTGCAAAATTGGTTTAAAAACTTTATCGAAGAGGTCAAGCTTGCATTTTATAGATAAATGTTGTCCTTTACATTTACTAATTACTCCAGACTTTGCTCTTCTTGCTTTGTCATACTACTCTTTCATATTCATATTAAATGACACAATTTTACAAAATATAACATCAAGATATCTGTATTGACTAACGACTTCCAATTATGGTACTTCATTATATCAAAAAACAATACTGTGATTCACTTTACCTCTACCAAAAATAACAATTTTATATTTGTTAATATTCACCTTTAAATGCCTTTTTAACAATATTTAGAAAAAAAATTCTAACTGATGCTGAAAATCATATTGGTCTAACAAGATTTACAGTTTCATCAATAAGCTAGTATTCTATTCCATTTTATCTGACAATGTTGTTAAACCATTGACATCATTTACAACAAGAAATTCTTCTAAATCATTGAGATACAGTGAAAACAGAATATATGACAAGTTATCACTCTGTCTTACCTCATTAGTACAAGGGAAAAAATTTGAACTCTATTCATTACAAAATTCTTCAGACGTGATATTTTTTAACATATTTTTAATTATTCTAAAATACTTTCCATCTACATTACAAAAACTTCTTCCATAAACCTATATGCCAGAAAGAATCCAAAGCTTTTTCAAAGTCAATAAATGCACAATATAATTTCTTCAATGATTTGTAAATTTCTATTTTAGAATACAAAGAATATATATGATCCTGAGTGGAAAAATATTTGCAGAAGCCAGCTTAATTTTCCAATAAAAGAGAAATGTTTCTGTAGTAGTAGTAGTAGTAGTTTATTTATTATAGTGACATGTGTTACATGTAGTTCTTCAGAAGTAGATATTTTCCTATATATTTTTATTTATTGCAGTTCTTCAGAAGTAGATATTTTCCTATATATTTCTATATAACACTTTGATCCTCCATTGTGGCCCCACCCTAACCCCGGGGGTCATGATTTGAACAAAATAGAATCTACACTACCTGAAGATGCTTCCACATTAATATGATCAATCAGGGCTTTGCTGTTCCTGAGAAGAAGATTTTTTAAATTTTTCCTATATATTTCTATCTAAAACTTTGATCCTCCATAGTGGCCCCACCTTATCCCCGGGGGACATGATTTGAATAAATCTGAATCTACACTTCCTGAGGATGCTTCAATATAAGTATGACCAATCGGGGCTTTGCTGTTCCTGAGAAGAAGGTTTTTAAAGATTTTTTCTATATATTTCTATGTAAAATTTTGATCCTCCATTGTGGCCCCGCCCTACCCCTGGGGGTCATGATTTGAACAAATTTGAATCTATACTACCTGAGGATGTTTCCTTATAAATATTAGTCAATATGGCTTTGTTGTTCTTGAGAAAAAGATTTTTTAAAGTTTTTTTCCTTTATATTTCTATGTAAAACTATGATCCTCCATTGTGGCCCCGCCCTACCCCCAGGGGTCTTGATTTGAACAAATTTGAATCTATACTACCTGAGGATGCTTCCTTATAAATATTACTCAACATGGCTTTGTTGTTCTTGAGAAAAAGATTTTTAAAGTTTTTTTCCTTTATATTTCTATGTAAAAGTATAATCCTCCATTGTGGCCCCGCCCTACCCCCAGGGGTCTTGATTTGAACAAACTTGAATCTACACTACCTGAGGATGCTTCCTTATAAATAAATATAACTCATCATGGCTTTGCTCTTCTTCAGAAGAAGATTTTTAAAGATTTTTTCTATATATTTCTATGTAAAACTTGGATCCTCCATTGTGGCCCAGCCCTACCCCAGGGGTCATGATTTGAACAAAATAGAATCTACACTACCTGAGGATGCTTCCACATTAATATGATCAATCAGGGCTTTGCTGTTCCTGAGAAGAAGATTTTTAAAAAATGTTTCCTATATATTTCTATGTAAAACTTTGATCATTCATAGTGGCCCCACATTACCCCCGGGGGTCATGATTTGAATTAATTTGAATCTACACTACCTGAGGATGCTTCCATATAAGTATGACCAATCAGGGCTTTGCTGTTCCTGAGAAAAAAGATTTTTAAATTTTTTTCCCTATATATTTATATGTAAAATTTTGATCCTCCATTGTGGCCCCGCCCTACCCCGGGGGTCATGATTTGAACAAACTTGAATCTACACTACCTGAGGATGCTTCCTTATAAATATTACTCATCATGGCTTTGCTGTTCTTGAGAAAAAGATTTTTAAAGTTTTTTTCCTTTATATTTCTATGTAAAACTATGATCCTCCATTGTGGTCCCGCCCTACCCCCAGGGGTCATAATTTGAACAAACTTGAATCTACACTACCTGAGGATGCTTCCATATAAGTATGACCAATCAGGGCTTTGCTGTTCCTGAGAAGAAGATTTTTAAAGATTTTTCCTATATATTTCTATGTAAAATTTTGATCCTCCATTGTGGCCCCGCCCTACCCCCGGGGGTCATGATTTGAAGAAACTTGAATCTATACTACCTGAGGATGCTTCCACATGAGTTTCATCTTTCCTGACCCTGTGGTTCTTGAGAAGAAGATTTTTAAAAGATGCTATTAATCTTTCACTAATTCTTTATTATCTCCCCTTGAAAGAGGACGTGGCCCTTCATTTGAACAAATTTGAATCCCCTTCCCCCAAGGATACTCTGTGCCAAGTTTTGTTGAATTTGGCCCAGTAGTTCTAGATAAGAAGATGAAAATGTGAAAAGTTTACAAAACGACGACAACGACAACAACGACGACGACAGACAACGGACAAATTTCGATCAGAAAAGCTCACTTGAGCCTTCGGCTCAGGTGAGCTAAAAAACCAATAACGTAAGTTAATATGATATAAAGAATTAAATAAAAAGGAATAAATAAAGGGAAAAATATATTCGGTGTTTATTTTAGAGTGAAGCGATAAACAGCATGCGATTTTATGAACATTTATTTTATGAACAATATGTCGGCACGATCTTAATGCCGTCAGCTAAAGTAATCGCATGCGTCTCTTTAAAGCACAAATCTGAATAATATTGATAGCATAATTTTATTTTACAGACATGTTATATTCTAAATAAAAAGAAATTAAACGAGATAAGAATGTTCGCTAAACACGCTGAATTTCTTCTATCATGCATTTTACGGCTCAATAGATTACATGTTTAAGTATACTGTTAATTGCATCATGTGGGTGAATCGTAACTTTTTAGTGAAAAGGTAATTCGCTTTGCCGAAACGTGGAGTGCCAGTTTACATGGATGCATCACTTAAAAAATTGAAAACATTTTATGTATTTTTTTTTCTTCTGACAATTTCATTACCCGTGAATAAAATATATAAATGCTACGTTTGATTTAGTTTTAAAAAATTTCAGGATTTTCCGATTTGTTTAGTTATTTTTCAATCTTTCATAAGCGTTTTAGCCATTTGCTTTCAACAATGCACATTTAGTGGTTATTCAATACTAAATGTCAATATTTCAATATAATTTATTTATTTCATAATTTATTGTTTTACATAAAGACTATTTTTTGGAAAACTCTTAAAGAGAACTCAATATCTGTGTTTCGTCACATTTTACTATTAACTTTCCAGTCTTTACAGAAGAAAGTGTTATTTGATAGACTGGACGTAATTTATAGTCTTTCGGGGGAGAAGCACCACGCACGTTTACAACAGTCATCAAGAGAAGAAAGAACGGGATTTCATTAAACCACTTTGTGTTTGAAATGCCTCATTATTTCACTTTCACATGGGACCGTACTTGAAGGCACATCGGTATGATCGGATTTTCACCCCAACTATAGTAAATGTTCCTTGATAAGAGTTCACAGTGAGATAGATTTTTAGAGCATTGTGATCTTGCAATCTAAATAACAACTTTACAACAATTTAGTATAATGAAAAGTACACTTTGCATCTCATGACCTAATGCTGCACCAGAGAAATACATCTATTTCAAAATGTGCTTCTATTTAATCGCATTTACGTGTGTTCTGTTGAGATTTGCAAAATTAGCACTTGATATTTTTACATGTAAAGATGCGAAAATAATTAACATGATGAATATTAAGAATAAGTTTTGCTATTCATATTATATACATTTAACTTTTCAACAACGGATATTGAATTTTGAATTTTAAAAATTGTGTGAAGGAGAGAGAGAGAGAGAGAGAGAGAGAGAGAGAGAGAGAGAGATGAAAATACTTGTAAACTCTCCGGGCCCATGAAATACACTAAATACAGATACATTCGAAGTTTGTTTTTAAATTAAAATTCAGAAGAGATTCGAGACCTATGGCGGGTAGATCAAAACATCTGTTTCTGTAACATTGATACACATAAATACAGTAATTGTCCATCTCTGGTAAAAGTATCACGAATCATGACTTAAAAGTGAATGGAGGGCGGGAAGGGGGGGGGGGGCTGTTAATCAAAACTTGCATACTAATTATTTTTCAGTGAATTTATTATCGTTAGAGGCCATGTCTCCATTAGAATAGGCTGTTTATTTCTACCTGTAACGCAAGATTTTCTCCTTGTTTGACTTTATTGTTCATATTTTAAAAGATATTGATAACAGTATATCAACGGCATCGTAGCATTGTATAAATTAAATGTTATTGTGTATGAACTAACGTTTTTTTTTCTTTTAAACTAATTTCTGTGTATTTAAATTTTCCAACAAATATTCCCCTCTCCCCCACTTTTTTTTCAAACATACAAATTTGAAAAATGCGCATATCATGGAAACGGAAAAATCTAGACACTTTGAGAATGTAATTTTTTAATTGGAATTATATAGTGCATATGTGATCTTTGAAAGGAACTCTTCAGATTTCGCCGGTACAAAATAAAATATGGTGCATATGTTGATCTTTTGAATCGTTATATCAATAAATTCACATTTTTTTTTAAAAAATATAATTATATATATTTTCATAACAAATGTACAGATACTAGTATTTTTCGTTCGGTCAAATTTAAAAACATGCTTATTTTATGTGGGTTTCATGTCATTTCATGACCTTTTTATGCCGGGTAAATAAAGAGATATATGTTAAGAAAAGTCTTCGATCCAAAGATACTTCACTATTACCCATCCCATAGCAACAGCAAGGAAATTAGAAAGTTGGTACAGTGAATATTTATCAGCCGTAGAAAATGAACCCTTTCAACTTGCTCCCACTCGGGAAAACACCGTGTATTTGATACTATCAGTAGAGCTATAAAACGAATAGATGATCCATTATTTTCATTCACTTAGGTAATTTGAGAGAATTTATCAATGAGTATGGAACTTTGAAACTAATTGACTAGAAACTTGCAAGAATGCTGAAATTGCATGATCATTAAATTCTCAGTTGCTTTGACGTGGCATGTAACATTAATAAAGAAACTTTAAGTTGTATGTAACGAACGTCACAAAAATTAGATCTTTCAAGCTACTGTATTCTCGGGTATCGCAAAATGCATGTACATGTTTTGTTAGAAGACGTAAGTATAAAGGATCTTATTTAAACTCGTGTTTAATAATAAATAAATCATTAAAATAATACATTCATTTATTCTGTAGAAATGCATAAGGTTTTTTTCCTCACATCAAACAGTAACATGTATATATTTTACAGTTATCAAAACTTTACACGTTATATGTTTTAACCTATCCCTTTTACATGTAAAAAAAAAAAAAAGTTTCAACATATTTTATCAGTAATTAGCTGAGATTTTTGTAAGTAAGATTGTCCTCTCCTATATACAAAGAAAATAAACAGAAATGCGCGTTACACAAAAAATGTAAATAAATATATTTAGAGTGCAGGGTATGAAATAGTTTATAAGAACAGAAAAATATTGCAGAGGGAAGAGGGTTGTAGAAGAAAGAAAAATGATTACGCCGATCATCAAAATCTTTTTCGTTTTATTTTAGATTTACTTGTGCAAAGCTTTAAAAATGTTTGTTATTAAGGCGGCCCACAAATGGGTCCTCATGGAGGATAATATCGAGGGCTAATATTCATTTATTATTTCTTATGGTGTGAAATAAAGCGGATCTTAACTCATTGTACATTTTAAAATGCAGAAAATAAATCTCGGTGTTTTCGTTAATTAACCCACAGGAAGACTGCGTTTATCTAAAGGACTTATTTTAGATAAATCTGATTTTATATTTATACATTGATGGTAAATGATAAAGTTTTAGCGTAACAAGATTTCCTATTCCTTGAGAAATCGTTTATTTAAACCCAAATATATTTTTATTAAAATATTTTAAGTACGTCTTTCAGATTCTAGCATTTTATGCGATGTCAATTATGCGACGAAAGAGTAACAGTTACATGTATTAGCGGAGTACCAGGCTATTTAATGTTAGGAAAATCTGACCCTTTGATGTCTGTGATGAGTGTTTCGGACATCTGTCTATACAAGTTAAAGGCGACCCGTCGAAATGATTCTAGTGCTGCCATTGGAAGAAATTAATGACAGGCTTCAGCCAGCCCATCGTATGCAAAATAAGATTAACATGGTAACATTTCCTGCGAAAACTTACACTCTTTCAGAAATTCTATTATCCTGTGTTCTGTTGAAATCTCCGAACGTTCTCTATACATCAAGGTAAGATATCTTTTAATTTCTGGGTTTTTTTTATGTAAAAGTAAATAAAATAGTTCATCGATTCATTAAAATCTCTTTAGTTCATGAGGTATCAAGCTAAAATAATTTTGAGGCTTCAGATTGTACCACATTATCAAAATTTAGGACATCATCTTAGCAAAATTGTAGAGCTTTAGGTGTTAATTTATTATTTTAAATAGATAATTTAAAACAAACGTCGTGGAAGAAGTACTCCTGTTTACATTTTTTAAAAACAATACATTATATATACATTTGTAGTATATCTCTATGATATATACATGCAGAGAGCAAACATCTTAATTTTCACAGGCCACAGGTCATTACTTGACCTAATCACACGGCGCAATCATGCACGAATCTAGAAGGGAGGGGGGAGGGGACCCCTGGAATTTGCAGAGTTATTAAATATATATACTATACCAAGTAAAATTGACCTTGGAACCCCCCCCCCCCCCCGAAAACACGATCCCTCCTCGAAAACGCGGATCTATGTGAAATTGGTGTGAAAAATCATAGCTATCTCTGTGAAATGGGTATGAAAAGTCATGGGTATAAAGCTTTAAATGTCAACGAACACCCCCCCCCCCCCCTCACGAAATAGGTTTTTCACGTTTGGGAAAAGAGTCGAGTTTTTTTCTTTTTCTTTTTTTGTCTGTTTGTTTGTTTGGTTTTCTTTTTTTAAATATATATCTTTTATGGAAAAGTTTTTTTTTTTGAATGGGGTGGACGAGGGGTCCACCCCCCGGAAAAAATTCCTGGATCCGCGCCTGGCAATAATAACTACCAGTACATAAAATGACAATGAGCATGCTTTTCATGTATAAAAAATAGGGATGGGTATCGCCAAAAATTTCATATCGCGATATATCACTTCAATCCTTATCATGAACTACAAATTTTTAAACAAGAAATTTGAAAATCTGTTGGAAAAATCAATGCATTGCAATCACCCCCAGGAACAGCTGACAAACACTTCTGTCCCTGTTTCGGGCTGACACGCCATTGATTCAAAGGGGAATTCGTAAGGTATTTTGCTTCAGCCTTGTTTCGAAGTAAAACTACGGGAAAATTCTGGTGATTAGTGTTTTACATGTATCTGCACATTTAGAGTAAGATGGGGAGGTTTTCTGAAAAGGGAGAAGTAAGTTTAGACGTTTGATAAATAATAAAGTCGTCATGGTACGTGGTAATTAGATTCTTGATTTTTCGGGGGGGGGGGGGTCAAGTATTAAATTTGAAATCAAGGTCAACTCAATAGGCAAAAAAAGGTGTGGAGGCTCATAAAAAGTCTGTGGTGCAGAGTGCCAATATATAATTTCATAGGAAACTTGAACTGTGCACTTCGAATTAAAATGGACTTATACGTTAAGTGTGTGTAATTCTTTTAAGCTTTAATGAAAAAAAAAACCTGTAGAATTTCAAGTTGACACATACACACATACACCTAAACAACCTCCCACACAATCCCACACCCTCTCTCTCTCACACACAGACACCCTCACACAAAACACACCCTCACAAACATTAAAATGCCATCTACTGGCCGTTTATAGTACAATCATCTTCACATTAGGTAATATGTAATTATTGTACGTAAATACATTAGATTCACTTACTTTGATCGTCAACAGTAACTGCTATGTCCTTGTCATCAGTATCACTGCTTCCTACAAAGAGGGAGTCTACTGTGCGTCGCAATTTCTGGGATCTTCTTTATAATAAAAAAAAATTAACAAAAAATCCGTCGGCATAATTGTAGAATGGCTGAAACATATCACTGGAAATCGAAATATTTGCCCTCAATAGCGTATTCGAATTCGATTGGCTATATCCCAAAAAATTACCAATCAAATTAAGAGTAACTGTTTGACATGCGCAGAAATAAAGGAGCGGAAGTTAAATACTCATTCAAACATTTTGTTGCAGATCGAGAAAAACATGTATTGAAGATGAAGATCTTTTGCATTCAAGTGAAACTGTCAAATCAGGACTAGGTAAGATATATGATTTTGACTTAAAAAGCATGTGCCATTTGTACAAAGTATTTAAGTTTTAAAGAATGATTGAATGTTAAAAGTTAAATGTTCAGCATACATGTATTAAACAAGACAAGATATAGAAATGAGAAATAATAATAATAATAAAAAACTTGTAAAAGGGTGAATATATATACATATTTTTGTTCCTTTAGTACTGGAAAATCGTAACGTTAAGACTAAAAGAACCGGTATTTCTTTTAAATTATACCAACATTGTACGTACTTAATGGATTTTTTTTTAATCGAAAATTTATTTTCCTGTAAGTTTTAATTGATTAATTATCAACTGGAATGAATTTTTAAAATCCTATAGTATGCCGTTTTCTTTAAATCTCTGAGCTTCCACATTATGAAGATATCTAGACTGAATGTGTAACAAGAATTTTTGATTGCGCATTCGATAACTTCGGATAATTCCCGGCGTTACTGACATGAAACAGCCGAGATGTGTCGAATGAGCAATTGTTAATCCATTCCTTACCCTTGAGGTTATTTTTATCAGTGTCCATATAACAAGAAGTAGTAAGGCTGAGTTTTCCCATTAATATAAATTTATACGCAACCATCGTTCTGTTCGCATCACGGAGTACACACATGTAATGAATAATGGTTCAAGGGATAATAACAACTGTGTAGATAGAAAAGACACTGCTAACTGCCCTGTTTTAAAATTATTTTCACAAATGCCGCTTTTCTAATTTTAAACTGACAAAATGTCAGAAATACTCAAGCTGTAGAAAGTAGTTACAAAGAAGTGTCATTAATATTCTATTCTAAAGTAAGAAATAGGCTATTAAGTATTTTCACGTGCTTGATAAATATAAGAAAGAGTTAAGAATTTTTAGTAACCTTTTAACATCATACAAAACTTAAAATTTCATTAATTATTCTCTTACGGACACACGTCTTTTAAAAGTTATTCTTATTCAGTATATTTCAGGAATATCCATGGAAGCATATTTTCTGTTGAACCCGCCCGTTTTAAGCAAATTGCTTTTCCATGAACGTATACGTATTTTTATATGCTATATGTATTTATATTATTCAATTCACTTACATGTAATATGTATATCCTAAAGACATAGCAAAATTTGATCTATTACACCAGTATTAAGTTTCTTTCTTAAATGAGACCCCCCCCCCCCCCCGAAAAAAATCCGTCAAGTCGATTAAAACTGGTACATCAAATTCCAGTAATTTTTTCTTTTTTTCATCATCTTCGCTTTTCTATTATTTCCTTTAAAGTAGAAATTTACCAAAAAAATCGGCATGCGATGATAATCCCTAAAACTTATGAATTATGTTTTATCGAATACAGCCCGAGAAATTAATAACATTTCTATGACAGGGAAAGAATTTACGACTTTGTAATATTAAAATATAACCAAAATTGTAGTTACATATAAACTGGAATAGAGTAGTCAGATCAATACACTGTGTTACCGACGAAAGATTAACCTGTTCCACCTTTCAACAGTAACCAATGAACTCGTCCGTTGACGGTTGTGGGAAATTCTACGAAAAGGAAAAGCAATCGTCGGTAACCAACGGGTGAATCCTATCTTGTGAACTGGTTTTGATAATTTGAAATTTTGTTTTGTTTCCTTGATACCTATTAACAAACGTGTGAATATGTATTCAATATGCCCAGAATAGGTACTCAGAATAATTACCGTGTGGTGTTGTTGTGTGTGTTTAAATAATTGATGTGTAAAGTTGTTTTTTTTTTCCATAAATAGATAAAATATTCAGTATGCTTTCATAGAAAGTAAACATCATCCGTCTCCCTCAGCCGCGCTTACTCTTTCCTCGGATACTTAATAAGGCCACCTAAAAAATAATTTTCGTTTGCCTAAATTCTCCTCACTCAAAATGAAATCGAAGTACTGATATTCTTCACTGTCAACCGGAACTCATCCATTTACTAAATAACAATGAAACGTAATGATTCATTGAAATATCTCGTAATAAATGTATAATTTTGGTTACAGATTCTGATACCCTAAAAGAATATGAAGCAGTGAATGAAAGAATGGGATTGTCTTGTGGAGTTTTAAAGAAACAATCGAATTAATGTTATACTAGACGGCATCGACTAAGATTAAAAACCTAAGGTAATCTCTCTCTCTCTCTCTCTCTCTCTCTTGATATTAGGTAATCTTTATATATATATATATATTACGGACTCTTTGATCTGTTATCATGACACAGAGAAAAGATAGGACTGGACAAATATTTCCTCATATTAAGCAATACAAGTTTTTAAAGAAAAATCTGCCAAATTAAGTCTAATGCTCATTGTCATAATATAATAATAGGAAGTGGTGCCATATAAATCTATGCTTTGATTTTTAAAACATATTTACAAATTATACGTTCATATGAAAAATGATTGGTCTTTGTTAGGTAAAGCATTTGAACGCATGTAATTAATCTACAGTGAATTTCATACCCTATAATGGAATTTGTTACAGGAACTATTATACAAAGTGACTTTACGCCCTTAAGTGGCAAAGAAACAATATTAAACATTATTTTTATTGACTTCTTCAAAATTGTCAAATGGACGATTTTTTACGCAGCAACTGGTTCACTAAGATGTCATAATTCTTCTCTTCTGCTGTAATAAAGCTTTCATTTTGTCAATTGAATGAGGATATTTGAAATAATAATCTGCCTGAGAATTATAATTTTATACGCTCATCTTAAGGCAGGGCATATTTTGTTATGGCGTTCATGTTTGTCCATGTGTCTGTCTGTTTACTTTTTCGTGTCCGGCTCATAACTTTTATACTATGAGCCTAAAATTAACAAACTTTGTCAGCTGGTACACCTTGTGTAAAAGGTGTGTTTCACTCTAAATATAGGTCATTGTGACCTTTAATTAAGATGTTATTGTCAAGAAAGGGGAAAATCCTGTCCAGCTCATTACTAGATAACTGTTAGACCAAGAACCGTAATACTTGGCCATTTGATGCATCTTAAATAGAAGGTTTGTCGCATCCTATTTAAAGGGCACTTTGACCTTCATTTAAGGCAAAATTTAATATATATATATATATATATATATATATATATATATATATATATATATATATATATATATATATATATATATATATATATATGTCTTTACATTTTAAATTATACAGTCCCAAAAGATGTAAGAATATTGCAAATATTTAAAAAATGTTTCATCAAGAAAACACAGTTTTTTTCTCATTGCTAACTTTACAACAATTTTTAACAAACATAAAATGTTTTGTTTGTGTTAAAAACAAGAGAAAAATTCCACATTGGTGTAATTATCAAGCAGTAGTCAAGAAGAATTTTAATATCAAATTAGATGTTGAATTAGAGATAAATTAATGAGTTTCTTGTGAGGAATGAACTGGTAGGGCATCTCTGATCAGGCAGATGTTATCTAGATCTCTTGGGAATTAAGCAAAGGAATTTAATTGCCCAGTCTTGGATAAAACTACCTTGTTGTCTAAACTCTTTCAAAATAAATCCTGTATAAAGTAATGAAAACTAATTTGAAATTGTACAGTGTGAATTTTTTTTAATATTTTCCAGCAAATGACAATGGTATTAATTGCTTAGATAAAGACTTTTTGCAATACACAAAGTCTGGAAAAGGGAACAAATCTGATGGCAATTATGGCTGCTTAAATATTTGGGGGAGGGATCTCCTTCAGGGTCTTGGTTTACTCATCTTTTGGGACTTGTCCTAACCTCTTTTATTGGATATGTTTCCATTAGGAAGAACTGGCTCATTTTGCCACATTTTTAGAAAAAAAAATAAAGATACCAAATGCAGTTTATTATTCAGACATAGTTCTTACCTTTTTTTTAAGTATCTGAGGTCAAATTCCATGTTTACTCCATCACACTTCTCTGCCTAAATCTGTCCAGCATTATGCACAAATGCAATAAATTTGTTTGGTGAATGTAAAAATTCAATTAATGGTTTATTTGACAATATATTAGATAGAAAAAAATATCAAAGCATATGAATTTTACCACTCAAATGATGTATATTTTTTACAGGGTATTACAGAAGAGGAATAGAATATTACACTGTGGCAGTTGTTGAATTCTTGGGAGTAATAGAGAAGAACAAGTAAACCTACTGCAAGACTTTTTTAGGAACACTCGATGAACAATTTATCATGTCTAATATTAATATGAATTTATTAATACTAAACAAAAAAGACACACAGAAAACTGCCAAAATTTCTTTAAATTTATCTGAATTAACTACCTTAGCTCTCTAGCAACCACTTGTTAAAAATATTTACTTTTTATATTATATTTTAAGCAATCAGCGTTTAAGACTTGCAAATAAATCTTTTTTCAGACTTATTTTCTTAGCAAGTAACTGTTATCACATGTTATAAACATATAAATTTAATAATGAATTTCTTATCAAACTGTTGTTGAAAAGTTGTTTTCCTTTAAAGTTTTCTGAATTAACTTCCCTTGTTATTCTAGCAACTAGTTGCTAAAACATTTTCAGGAAGCTATCTAAGATATTCTTAACAAGCAATTGTTAAGGTTAAGATGTTCTTGAAGCTATTTCAGATTTTCTTAACAAGCAGTTGTTAGGGTTTAGACTTATTCAGGCATCTACGATATTCTTAAGAACCAGTTATTAGGGTTTTAAAAGAATTGCATTTATTGTAACATAGCTTTCTTAACAAGCAGTTGTAAAGAAAATATCTTGAACATACTCCTATTCTTTTTATTAAAAAGTTAAGACATTTTTCCCAATGTTTCCTGAGTTGTCTAGCCTTGGTCCTCTAACAACTAGTTGTTAAGAAAAAGAATATTTCTTTAAACTTGTATGTGCTATATTTGCTTAATAATTTTAATTGATTGTCAATTGTCAATTTTTATCCCGGTTTTCTAGCAAATTTTAAAAGGATTCCATGGACCTACTTCTAGCATCCTTAACAAGCAGTCGTTAAGACTTTATTCCGTTTGACTTCCTTTCCATTTCTAACAACCAGTTGTTAAGAATATATCTTGTGAAATTCTTTTGGTATTCTTAACAAGCAGTTGTTAAGACTTTATTCCGTTTGACTTCCTTTCCATTCCTAACAACCAGTTGTTAAGAATATATCTTGTGAAATTCTTTTGGTATTTTAACAAGCAGTTGTTAAGACTTTATTCCGTTTGACTTCCTTTCCATTCCTAACAACCAGTTGTTAAGAATATATCTTGTGAAATTCTTTTGGTATTCTTAACAAGCAGTTGTTAAGCTTTTATTCCGTTTGACTTCTTCTCCATTCCTAACAACCAGTTATTAAGAATATACCTTGTGAAATTCTTTGGGTATTCTTAACAAGCAGTTGTTAAGAATTTATTCCGTTTGACTTCCTTTCCATTCCAAACAACCAGTTAAGAATATACCTTGTGAAATTCTTTGGGTATTCTTAACAAGCAGTTGTTAAGACTTTATTCCATTTGACTTCCTTTCCATTCCTAACAACCAGTTGTTAAGAATATACCTTGTGAAATTCTTTGGGTATTCTTAACAAGCAGTTGTTAAGACTTTATTCCATTTGACTTCCTTTCCATTCCTAACAACCAGTTGTTAAGAATATACCTTGTGAAATTCTTTGTATATTCTTAACAAGCAGTTGTTAAAACTGTTTTACTTAAGGAGGTTGGATCCTGCCATCAAAAGTAATGAGAATTTTTTATCAAGTATATTTTTAGAATTTATACACATAGCTTTATTAAAAATCAAAACAAAAAATGGGGGTCAATGCGCTTCTTTTGGCGCTTCAGAGCATTTAGTTTGACCTTTTTGCACTGTAAATACGTCTTACACATAAATCAATTTTTAAAGTTTTTCCTTCAATATTTTTTGTTCAAATAAATTATGGTGAACAAACACAGTCTTATTTCATCTTAAATAGACACATTAAAATTTGTAACAACGAAGAAATTTTCGAATTACTCCGCATGTTCAATTATTTGACCTTTTTGCACTCAAACATTCTCATTTTTCTGGCATTAAAATTTAACAAGCAAAAAAAATCATTTGAAAGTAATGACATTTTACTGAATTTAAGAAGAATGGTTAAAAGTATCGTATATATTCAGAAAAGAAAATTAAAAGTGGGGGTCTGTGATGTTAATTTTTAGATATTACTAAAATAGTGCTAATTTTAAGCTTAAATTAGGGCTATTTTTTTCTTCATTTCCACAATATATTTGCTATATTTATCAAATATGATGATAGAATTCATGACAGTTTATTTAATAGATAATTTAGTACCAGTATAAAACAGTCCACTGCACAAAATAACTATGTGTGCAGCCTGCATGTAAAAATAGGAATCCAAACTTAACATACTTTAAATACTTCAAAAGAGAAAAAATGATCATTTTCTTCTAAATAACCTTCCGCCACAAAATATAGTTCCTCACTTAATGCTTTTGGTATGGAATTTAATCATGGAGTTTTAACTGAATATAGTTAAATTGGCATTGTAGAATCCAAATTTATTGTAAGAATTAAAACATTATGCAGAATTTTTGAAATATAGGTTAAGATAAGAATCTGCTCAAAAGCTCAGGAGCGAACCTCGTTAATTTTATTTAACAAGCAATTACTTAAGAATTCCTTCAGCTTATTTTTCGTGTTCTTAACAAACAGTTGTTAAGACATGCCAGATATATAATGGTTTCTTTAACAAGCATTTGGTAAGAATTGGAAAATAAAGTGTTTAAAGTATGCATAGATTTCAGTTGTCTTTTTTGTTCTTAACAACCATACAGAGCTTTTGATCAAATGGAATTGATCAAGTTAGAATGGAAGGTGTTTGCGACATTAATTCCCGTACTAACAACCAAAGAAAGCATTTTATTGTTTAAATGAATATCATTATTAATAAGTTTTTAATCTCATATATATGCATGTACATTACATTAATTCTGTTTGATTTTTGTTGTGAATTACTGGAATAAAGCTGAATACATGTACATCTGATGTAAAGTCTTTACTATAATAATTGTCTTCTGCAGCACCACAGCAGCAGACACCCTTATTCCAGACCTAGAACAGTTGTGGGAGGAATTCCTGTCCTCCATTTCCTCCAGTGTGTCAGACTATCTCAGTGTGGAACACCTGGGGATCATCCTCAGGAGACTCGCAGAAACAGGTCTGTATGCATACTAAATACTATATAATACATGTACTTACATCAGTAGAATTCTTGTACAGTCCTTAGTTTGTAATGTCCACTATACAGTACAGGCCACGAGTTTTCCCCGTCGCACGGTGGAAAACACACCATGTGAAATGGTCTGTGTTACTCTGTGTACACGGTGTAGCACAGTGTGTGTTGATTTGAAATACACAGGTAGGCACACCGTGCCGCACCGTGTCTAGAAAAATCCCAGCTAATGCTCCCCGTGTCCCACCGTGCCCGGAAAATTCCCTCCGTGCCGCACCGTGTCCATAACATTACAGAGAAAATCTTTTGGTTCTGATAAAAACTTTAAAATTTAAAAACAATTAATCACTTTGATTTATATGTATAATTATCGTTTTAAAATCTAGAAGACATTGACTGTGGTCTGAATCGAACTAATGACATATGTACATAGTAGGATTAAAAAATCGGTTATCATATGCCTAGAAGTTCGTATTTCGTTAATTTATTTAGCTATTTTTTAAAATTATAATTTGGATTGAAATTTTTAATGTGCTCATGCAACGGAGAAAGACTCCATCGAGCTGCATTACATGTAGTATACGATCCGAGCTGCAGTTTTTTTTAGTATACAATCAAAGCATTAATTTTATATTCCTGAGTAGAGCACATTTATTGTGTTAATCTTGTATTACTCTGAATTTATAAGCGAGAATCGACAGCAAAAACACGAAATCCCTCTGTACAATAATGTGCGTATTTCTCGTAACAGATTTTCATAAACTAATATTTTGAAAAGCCTTTCAGTGTAAGTATGTAATAAATTTTTCTTTATTTGAAAAGTGTGCAAAGAAACAATGTCAGAGAGAGAGAGAGAGAGAGAGAGAGAGAGAGAGAGAGAGAGATATTTCATTTCGCATAAAACTAAAAAAAAAGTTCGTTTTTATAATGCCTAAGAGTATTTCTCGTAACAGACAATTGACTTTATCTTTTCATAAACTAGTATTTATGCTTTTGTTTTAAAATCCTTTCAGTGTAAGTATTTAATACGGTAAGTTTTTATTTAAATGAAAAGTGTGTAAAGAAACAATGTCAGAGAGAGAGAGAGAGATTCTTATAAATTTAATTCTTCGTTTTATTTACATTACCAAAGTCACAATTAACCATAATGATTATATAATTCTATTTAAATTCCGTAACTTCGTTTTATATTCAACTCAGTTACAAATGTGTTCAATCAATTTGTTCTCCGCAACACACGAAATCCTCGTGCTGTACCTGTCAATCAAAATCGCACGACGTTAGGTGGCCCTGAAAGTTTGTTTATGCGGAAAGTCTTTCTCTTGTGATTTGAAACATTCTTATGGTCAGTTCCGAGTTCACACCTTTCTTTAAAATATATTTGGATAGAGCCGGAGGGCTGGGGCGCTGTGTGTTTATCACACCTTTCAAATTCTTCCGTCCTGACCATATCATGTGTATAACACACTCAAGTGACTTCCAGCCGAATTCATCTACCGGGTTACACCACCAGTCCACCACACGATTTTAAACTTGTAAATTATCCTTTTTCAGACACATATAAACATGTACATGTAAACAGTTAGATTATGACTGTTTTATTTCACCATAACGTAACATATAAATGTAAATCCACAGACTTTCGAAGCGGGGGGGGGGGGGGGGGGGGGGGTAGCAAACATAATGCATGTAGCTTGAAAGAGGCTGGGTATTTTTTTTTCTTGGTTATAACTACACATTTTCTTCCTTAAAACCATGATAATACTTTGACCATGAGAAGCTTTGTTCTATACATCCCCGCTCTACATTCGCTAATTGATTTTTTTTTCGCAAACCGTACGACACATTTTTCATAAAATAATCTCAGAATAATGTAATATTTGTACAGTTTTGAGTTACCAGCAATAATCCTTAATCGAAAGTACATGACTGTATAATTCGCCGAGTAGTATAATCAGAGAGCAGAGTTCATGTGTGTGTATCTGACACGTTTTTTTTTAATTTTATTTATTTAGATGCATATTTTTTTAAAAATCTTTTTACGTAGCAAATGATTTATAAAATAAACCAATAGGCATGCATCTGATAAATACCACATACCGTATAATAATAGTCTGACTATTGAACATATTTTTTCTCTTGTATAGTTAGGCTTTTGAAACGTGACTTACATGGATGTACGAACACATTTTGAAGAGTTTGTATTTCGCTGGACAAGAGCACGTGGATCTTAGATTTTATGGCATCTTATTTGTTCAAACATCTGTATATCTCCTCGGTCAATATTGATATTTTTCTGTTGAATAACAAACCATATTCACCACCGAAAGAGTCCATAATTGTATAATATTTAAGAAAAAAGTGAAAAATATCTGATTTCAAAGGAAATTGATATAATTGATTGAATTAAGAAAAGAAAAGTTTTTATTATAAGTTCTGCTTGATATCATAGTGGGACACTGTGATACACCGCGCGTACACACCGTGTTACACGGTGCGCAGACACCCTAACTTCAAAGACGCCGACACTGATCGAGGTCCACACTAAAGCGTGGACTTTCGGTCCACGGGGCCCCGTGTTTTTCAGGGAAAACTCGTGGCCTGTACTGTATATATATATAGTACTAGAATTACATATTGGTTTTGCTGCCATTGTATTCTCAATATGTTAAAATATTTAATTTTAAATTTATGTATATCATAAATAGAAGGTGAAATATTTTTTCTTTTTAATATATAGAAACATTTACTGTGAACCGACCTTTTCTCAGTTGCTTTAAGAGAGGAGAACCAAATTTGCTACTTTGTCAACAAGGTACATTACTGGTACATATATGTAAACAAAATGTACATAAATAAACAAAAGTCTAATTCAAATTGCTTAAAGATGTTTTTTAAATAAACTGATTTGTCTAGTTCCAGGGTTAAGTAATGATAATTATTTAAAGGTATGGAATATTTTCTAATTTTCAGATGAGATTTTGAATACGGTGCTGACAATATATAGCTATGATCCGGATCAGCCTCTTCCTCAGTCGGATGAGATCCTGATGTGTACTCCACACACCACTCTGGATGAGGTCAGTTTTTTGGGTGGAAAAGAAAAAAATGTGAAAAGATACAAGACCACAATTTAATATTAAGATGAACTTTACTTGCAAGCATATTTTTTTAGCTCTAATGGTCAAAGACCAGAAGAGCTTATGCGATAGTAAGGTGTCCGTCGTCCGTCCGTCTTTCTGTCTGTCTGTTTGTAAACAATTTTTCAAAACGCTACTCCTCCTACAGTTTTGATCTGATTTCAATATAACTTGGCACACAAGTAGACTACACTAAGATTCATAATTTAGTGCATCGGTTTTTGATTTCGATGAACGGTGTTGCCATGGTTACTAAAAATAAAAATTTCTTTGAAATTCCTTTAAAACGCTACTCCTCCTACAATTTCGGTTTGATTTCAATATAACTTGGAACACAAGTAGACTGTACAATGGCACATAACTTAGTGCATAAGTTTTTGATTTCATTGAATGGTGCTGCCATGGGTGGTTACTAAAAATAGAAATTTCTGTGAAATTCCTTTAAAACCCTACTACTCCTACAGTTGATTTCAATTTAACTTGGCACACAAGTAGACTACACTAAGATACATAATTTAGTGCATCAGAGACAGTACTAAATTTAGTATTTGATGCTTTTTGTAGGTGGAGATATTTTGGAGGAGAGCTGTACTTGACACAACAAACAGAATCCATTGTTTGGTTAATGGAGACCTTCTGGATTATGAAGTCAGTGATAAAGGGGAGAGGAGACTGGATCATCACATGCAGAAAGCTGTAGAACTTGGTACTTATTCAAATACCATGCCTTATAAATAAAAACACATCTTGGTTTAATTGAATAACATACTTTGAAGTTATTATAATATAATTAAACCATATTTTAAATTTTGTATAGATATTCCCTACAAACTAGTGGTGGTCTGTAGCACAGAAAGAGAGTATCACTCCAGAATTGTGGCGGCCTTGGACAAATACAGACGCCCCCCTCTTCCTCTGATGACGCATAACAACATGACAAAATATATCAAAGATAAGCTGACCTTTGACATCAGGAGACCAAGTGCTACCCCTGCAGCTGAAGCTGACTTTGAACAGTAAGTAAATCCTGTTGAATATACATTGTAGTTTGGCGCAAAGTTTGGGAGATGGGAACATTGAAATCATCTTGTCCTTCTGTCTGTCTTCCTGTCTGTACAATCATGTCTGGTCTATAACTTTCTAATGAAGAAACATTGTAAGTTCATACTTCATGCAAAGATTACTAATAAACAGAGAGTGTGGCATTTTCTTAATCCAAGGTCACTAAGAAAATGTACTTGGGCACTTAAAACAAGATGTGTTTGTGAAACACTATTCCCCGGTATGGCAGCTCATTGCCAAGGTTAAAGTTTCTCAAATGCAAGCTAAGTCAAACTCCAAGTCAAGGTCGAGCAATAAAAAATGTTGGTACTCAAGGGAAGCTCTTGTCACAAGGAATATACTTGTGAAATATGAAAGCCCTTGCAGCAACCATCAGAAACTATGGTCAAGATTGAAGTTTTTTAAAAGTAGGTCAAATTCCAAGGTCAAGATATAGAGGTCAAAAGTGTGGTTAAGGTCAAAATTGTTGGTACCCAAGGAAAGGTTTTATCACAAGGAATACACATGTGAAGTATGAAAGCCCTAATGCCAACTGTTCAAAAGCTATGGCCAAGATTATGTTTTGGTAAAATTCTGCAAAACTCCAAGGTCAAGAGGTCAAATATGTTGGTACTCAAACAAAGGTCTTGTCACAAGGAATACAGGTGTAAAATATGAAAACCCTAGCTCTAATCAGTCAAAACTTGCGGGCAAGGTTAAAGTTTTTTCATACAAACAAACAGACAGACGGAGACAGAGCAAAAACTATATGCTCCTGAATCTTAGATTGTGGGGACATAAAAATTGAGGGAATATTAATTTATGAGCTATCTGACATTACCTCTGGTTAATAATCAGGTTCATCAAAATTTCCTAAGCTGAAACAGTTTTATTTAATATATATTTTTAGTTTTTTTTGTGGATGTATGATTTGTACGCAACAAGACATTGTTTTATTATTTGGTTATTTAGTGTATAATCATCTTTACTTTCTGAAGACAGAATTTGTACTCCATCATTCAGGATGTGGGCATTTATGAATTAATATTTGTATTTCGTAATTAAATAGCTGCACAGTCAGAGTGGTGAAATCATGGAGAGCCGGAGTTGGGAAGAGTTTACACAAGAAAAGACTGGCAGAAAAACTCCATGGTCTACACGGTGGCGTGATCAGAAGCAAGAAGGCAGTGGTGTCTATTCCGTTACACGAGAGGGAAATAAACATTGATGACATCATGGGTGTTCTCCTGGATAACACCTTGCATCCTGGAAAAATAGAACCAAGACTGTTTCACATTGATCTCTCTCATGAGGTAAGGTTAATATGCTGATACATGTATAATGGTCTTTTTTCCAAGAAAAATCATGGAGATTCAAACTATATTAGATATATATTCTTATTGAGTACTGGAATATTGGGACATTCAGCAAGGGTCACAAAATCCTTAAAACATGAAACATTTTATCTAATCTGAGCCAAAGGCTCAAAGAGCTAATGCTATGAACATTTGTGCAGTGTGTGTAAACTTTTTGGAATATGGGCCATATAACTCAAGTACCTCTTGGTCAATCTTTGTCAGATTTGTCACAGAATATCCTTGGCCCAATGGCTTTCATTTGTACTAAAAATAGGGAGTTACCCTTAAGCAAGGGGAGATAATTAGGGAAATAAAAACAATAGTAGTGGTTTTTAAAACCTCATCACGAACCACTAGTGGGCAGATTATCACCAAACTAAATGAATAAGGATAAGGATATGTTGTAGATAAAAATTATTCAAGGCATCATCCTGGCACTAAGGATGTGGTCTCAAAGTCACTTCAAAATTGACCTAAAATGATGTTTTGTTAAAACTTTGATATTTTGTCCACTATAAGGACTAGGATCATCAAATTTTGTCAGGTGATGCATCTTAGGACTTCATGTCATGTTCACTCAACAGTAGGTCTTAGACTTGAAAGTGATAAAGTTGTACAATTTATCAGAAGTGTGATTCTAGGCCTTTGAGCCTCTTGTATGATTTTTTGCATTTGCGGTTTAATACTTTACATTGACTTGTATCAAATTCTGTATAATGATCATTGAATGTTCAGGTCCAGGAGGGAGTGGACTATCTGTTGTTCCAGTTACTGATCCTGGGCTGTCTGACCAACAGTACTGGACATGTGTGGAGGAAGCTGCCCTATGACCTCTACATTGTGGAAACCATGCCTCTTTTGGCCCGGGACTACCAGGAACAAGTCAGCTGGAAAATTTATACCAATTCTTTTAAACACTATTGTTGGAAATATCATTCTTTATGCCAGAGTTTCTATGATTCTGAAGCCTTTCAATTTTATGTCATATAAAAAATGAATGTTATTTTAGAGTACTTTATTTCTATAGAGAGGCTATATAAAATGCATGCATAGATGCCTGGACATTCTGCCTGATGTGACCTGTCGATCTCCTCAAGAAAGTCTGAAGAAATACCAAGGAAATGCTCCAAGTATTGAAATTTTTTTTTTTTGGCAATCTACATAGAAACAGGCTAAAATAGTGTATTTAAAGAAAATTATTTGTAGTTTAAAGGTTTATGTGCTTATATTATGCATTGTATATTTAAATCTGCTTATAGATATTGGGCAAAATGACTTACTGTTTGATGGGAAGGAGTTTGAGAGCAATGTTTTCCAGAGGCCGTTCCAGTATCTGTACAGACTGGACATGAATCGAGGCTTAGGGGATGTGGATATGAGGAGGACAGAGGGAAACCCCCAAACCTGTCTACAGACACTGCTCAAGTAATAAAGATTACTAGATGAACAATATATTTGTGTATTTTTTTAAAATGTATAACAGATAATAATTTTTTTTAAAATAAGGGATTTGTTTGCTTGTTTTGAGCTGTCAAGTACATGAATACAACTGCCACTCTACCTCCCTTCCCATTCTTCATAATTTCAATTAAACTCTTCAACTTTCTCCTTACTCTTTCATATAGGCACTGTGGTATTAGAGACCCCTCGTGGGCTGAGCTGCGACATTTTGTCTGGTTCCTTAACACACAGCTGGTGGACTTTGAGAACTCAGCTTTCCTTGGTCTTGCAGCTGCAAAAGATCTCCCAGGATTTTCACAATTTGTGTTAAGATTTCTCATCCAGATGTCTAGAGTAAGGACTAAATTTTTTCTTTCTCTTTCTTTTGGGGGGGGGGGGGGGGGGTAGACATATGATTTTATTCAAATCTCCTCCCCATTTTAATTTCTATGCCATAAAGTTGCAATGACTTAAATTAAGATACTTATATTTGCACTATGGATTGACTGATAAGAAGGTCAGCTATGATTTTTTGAGGATAACACCTACAGATACAAATGGCATTGTTTCAGATCTGTTGTTGACTATAAATTTTTGTACACCATCAGTCTGTCCATCAGCTGAGGGTTTAGACCCTCAAACCTTGTTAGTTGATGCATTAGGGGGAAAGGGTATTTAGTGATCCAAAAGTAGGTCACAGTGACCTCATTTGGGATATTATTACCATACATAGCCAGATTATGTTAGGAACATACTGTGCAGAACGTGAGGTGTAGAATTATCAAACCGTGTCAGTTGATGCATTCTGGAGGGAAGGTGTTTCATGACCCAGAAGAGGTCACAGTGACCTCATTTTGAAGTTCTGTACATGTAGCTATACATAATTTATATATAGTCAAATTGTTTCCAAGCCATATCTTGCACAATGTTAGATGTATGGGTAGAATCATCAAACTTTGTCACTTGATCAATGCATCTTAAGAGAAAGTATGTCATGATGCAAAAGTAGGTCACTGTTACCTCATTTTGGCATTTTATGGCAATGTGTACATTACAAAGGACTTACAGTATGTTACAGTAACTTATTCCTGATATAATGGATGTAGTTGCAATTAAGATGGCTGCAACCTGTGATCTAGTATGCAATAAATAGATTTGCATGTAGTTCTAGACAGGCATATCTTGTATTTTAGGGATGCACTGTATTTGATTTTATGTTATAAATTAAATGAAGCATGTTTGGGTTTGAAGTGTACGTTGTATATATTGATACATGTATGAATATTACTTAATAGGTACTTATTTCCATTGATCAAATTCCATGAATTAACATTTTCAGATTAGTCAGCAAGTGCAATCAGATAAAAATTAAGTTATTTGATTGTATCATTGTGACAATGATATGAAAAAAATTTGGCAAGTGACATATAACCTTGTATATTCAGGTAAAGACTTGGTATAAGTGATAAATATCAAACCTAACTTGCTTAAGTACTGTATAATCCATTATTTCTGTACAGTGCAATGTATTATGAACATACCTTGTAGGGATTGTTCATTTGAGAAGGACAGCTCTAGAAATTTTATAGCCAATTAATTTGTGTAATTGTAATGATTGAATATTACAGGACTTTGCTACCCGGTCCCTGAATATGAGTGAGGAGTCCCCCATACAGATGTTACAGAGGATGGACACTGAGGAGGAGGAGGATGAGGAGGACGTGCTTCATCAGTTTCAGCTCAGGAGGACGTGGGAGAGCAGGTAAAATCTGTATTCTGGAGGGGGGTGCACCTCATCAAGTAGCCTTTAATGGCTGGTAGTTGATGGGGTAGTAAATGTTTCTCAGAATGAAATTTCTGATTATTCTTCTGCATTTAAAAATAATATACAAAGGGCTGGCCTTGTGTGCTGCTTTGAACATTACAGTAACTGTTGTTGTAATAGATAACAATTTCCCAATGAGTGGATATAAAATCAATGTATTTTAGCTGCCTTGTAAAATACTTTACAATGGACTTTTGACAAACTTTTTTACACACACATGTATTTGAAAGAAAGACTTTTTTTCAATATTTTAATATTTAGCCCCCATCCCTACTTGTTCTTCAACCCTGACCACAACTCCATGACATTCCTGGGATTTAACATAGAGAGGCAGACTGGTAACCTGATAGACGTACAAACAGGGACCGTCCTAGAAAGGGGGATAATGCAGAGAAATCTACAAAATGCCCTCACCAGAAACAGGGTCCCTATCAATGAAAACTTCGACAATCTCCCGAGGTAATTTACATATATGTCTAAAGTTTTGTCATGATTTTTCAGAATGAAGAAAAGGATATAGTTTTGGTATGGTTATTTATCTTTCCAATTAATTTTAATACATTGAGTTGATTCAAACTTTAGTATGTTGTTGCACATTTCCTGTAGATTTTGCATAACCTTTATTTCAGAGCATTCAGAGTTCAAGGTCACTTGTCACTAAGATGCTAAATTAATGAAATAAGACTTAAATCAGTAACGTTGAATCATTGATTAAAGTTTCATCAATCCCGGACATGTATATGTTGTTTATTGCTGCATTAAGTTTTGTTTGTAAAGTTGAACCTCGTTATCTCAAACTCGATGGGACCGAAAAAAAACTTCAAGATATCTGAGGATTAGAGGTATCGAGGGTAAAATCTCAAAGAATAAGTGGTTGGGACTTCCAAATCACTTCGACATTCCATGGTATTCGAGATACATGAATCCAAGTTTGAGATACCAAATTTCAACTGGATATATATGGATTCAAGAAGATATCATTGAGGACATATACTTGTAGTGAGGTTATTGTTGGAAAAGGAGGGGGTCATCTTTTTTGAAGAACAAAGAAGAAAAAGAACAAAAACAAACATAAAAAAAACATTCTGTATTTTTCAGAATTCAAAAGCTCATCAAACTCTGCAGTGTGATGGGTGTAGAAGATGTATTTGATCCTGACCCGACCTATGAACTTACAACAGACAATGTCAAGAAGATACTAGCTATCTACATGCGCTTCAGGTAATGTAAATATTTGAAGGAGGGGTACATTCATTTGTATTTCCAAGTCATGAGGAAAGTTCTGCTTGGTCTTTGCAGCTCAATAATATATGTATTAGCAAAGGCATTGCTATTGAAATCTGCAACTTGCAATAATTATATATAAAGTCTCTTCATGCTCCAGTTTAAAAAGTCAAAGCAACAGCTGAATAAATTGAGATAGAAAAAAACTCTAAATTTCATTTTTGATTCAGATGTGACATTCCTGTGATTATCATGGGAGAGACTGGATGTGGAAAGACTAGGCTTGTCAAATTCATGTGTCAGCTTCAGTGTCCTATTGGGGTGGAGGTTCAGAATATGATCCTTATGAAGGTAAAATAATTTTTTTTGTACATGGATTAGATGAACAATGTACTAATTATAAGCTCATTTGCTTTGAGTTGAGCTTTTGCATGAATCATATTATTTTGTACATCTATATGCTGTGTAGGTTCATGGAGGCACACGTAGAAGTGACATCATCAGGAAAGTGCTGGATGCTGAGAGAATAGCCCAGGAGAACACAGCTAATTATGGACAAAGACTCTATACTGTGTTATTCTTTGATGAAGCCAACACCACAGAGGCTATAGGTCTAATCAAGGAGATTATGTGTGACCGCTCAATGGAGGGGGAACCACTCAAACTCTGTCAGACCCTGAAAATCGTGGCTGCTTGTAACCCCTACAGAAAGTAAGTGATTCCTGCTTGCTTTTAAAAACATTTCTCCATTATCTGTAATTACTCAGTACTGATTCTCTCTCTCTCTCTCTCTGACCAAATCTGAATTCCAATCTGACAGTCTGACTTGTATTTAGATAATGATAGATTCTCATTTCAATTGCAGACATTCCGAGGACCTGATCAAGAGGCTAGAACAAGCAGGACTGGGTTACCATGTGGATGCTGATAAAACCACAGACAGAATGGGTACTTTTACTTTCAGTGATATCTTTTGAATATATAGTACTGATTATGAATGGAAACAAAGTCATTCTGACTAGAGATTATAAAGCTTCTCTTTACAAGCACAGTATTGAAGTATGAATCTTCAGATGAAGTACATGCATGCACATTGTATGAAATTCAAGATGAAGTGTGTGTAAATATTTGAAATGTGTTTGATCCAGAATATTTCTAACAAAGAAGTGTCTCATTTCTGGTAAATTTATATTCTCATTCTTCATACTTCTCATGCATGTTTTGATTAGTTCTGTCTGGAATGTATTTCAGGTCGAGTTCCCATGAGGAGACTTGTATACAGAGTGCAGCCCCTCCCCCAGAGCATGCTCCCCCTGGTCTGGGACTTTGGACAGCTAGACACCAATGTGGAGGAAATGTACATCAAACAGATGGTCCTCAGATATGTAAGTCAAAGCAAATGAATTTAGAATAAATTTCAGGAAGGTGGAATTTAAAGAGATAAAACACATCTATTGGATCATTTCTTCAAAAACTTTCTAGTAAATAAAATTCTGTTTGGATAAGAAGAAAATTTTCATTCATTCTGGTTTCTTTTTAGATTCGAGGAGGAAAACTGCCAGATGAACCAAATTTAGACACAACAGTCAGTCATATTCTTACATCAGCTCAGGAATTCATGAGGAGACAACAGGCAAGAATATTTGAAACTTAATAATCTGGGTTTATGAGTATCGGACCCTTCCCAAACCAAAGTTAATAATAATGGCAATGATATACAGTGTATTTAATATTTAGAATTTTTGTTATCTCAAAAAAAAAAAAATTCACAGACAGCTTAGTATTTATGAGTTTACAGTGATTGTTTGTAACAATTATTTATTTCTAGCTTTGTTATACACTACTTAATTACTTACTTCACAGTAACCTTGATTATTCTACAGGATGAGTGTAGTTTTGTCAGTCTGAGAGATGTGGAGAGAGTCCTAGAGGTGATAAGCTGGTTCTACAGACAGAGTCAGGGGGAGACAGATCTGTTTGATCTGATGGAGGAGGAGGAGGAGGCAGACTCAGAAGAAGAGGAGGAAGAAGAAATGGAGGACCAGGAGCTGGCTGAGCCTCAGCCTCAGGTCAGGGGAGGATATTTAATTCTTTCAGTTTTATATCTTTAAGGTTTTAGGTAGAGAGATCCTTAAAGGTTGTACTATTTGCTCAAACAGCATACTCTAAAATTGACCATTAAAATCATTTCAGACTGTCAGCGATTTGACAAAGTCACTTGTTCTTGCTCTTGGAGTCTGCTACCATGCTTGTCTGAAAAACCGAGAGGAGTTCCGAAAAGAAATGGTCAATGTGTTTAGACATCCATGTGTACTTCCTAAATTTGGCAATCAGAGAGGTGCTAAACAGATGTTTGACATCATTACAAGGTGTGTACTATGTTCAACTCAAGTTTTTGTTGCAGATAATATCCAATAAATATTTATGAAATATTTTGTTTGTAAAAGTATTACTTATTTGCAGAAATGCAACAGAAATGAAGTCTATTTTACAATGCTTGCTGATTATTATTCTAAGTTTACTAACTGAGATTAGAATTTTTAGATGCCAGAATATTTTCTTGGAGATTGATAACTTGGGAGCCAACATTGCCAAGAACCAGGCTCTGAGAGAGAATGTGTTTATGATGGTGGTGTGTATAGAGCTGAGAATTCCTCTTTTCTTGGTGGGGAAACCTGGCAGTTCTAAGTCTTTGGCTAAAACCATTGTAGCTGATGCCATGCAGGGAAATGCTGCCCACACAGAGATTTACAGGAACTATAAACAGGTGAGAAATTAAACTGAATGGATAAATGTTAAATTTTTTTAGTCATAATTATTGTTAACTTTATAATTAGATATTTTCTCTAATTAAGAGACTTGTGGTACATAAGATCATGTTTCTATTTGGATTTGTTTATATACATGTAGGTCCAGATGGTGTCCTTCCAATGCAGCCCTTTATCTGTACCAGAGGGAATTGTGGGTACTTTCCGTCAGTGTGCCATGTACCAGAAAGACAAAGATCTTAACAGATTTGTCTCTGTTGTCGTACTGGACGAGGTTGGACTGGCTGAGGATTCTCCCAGAATGCCTCTCAAGGTCAGAGGGATCATAAGCTTTTTATGCCCCTGAGATCAAGGGCTAAGGGGCATGTTGTTTTTGTTCTGTCTGATTATTTGCCCGTTTGTATCCAAGTTTCATCTTGGTTATAACTTGAACATAATGAATTATCAAAATCAGGGTTTACATGAGGGTTTAAGTCAGATATAAGTACTGGTAATACCATCATTAAAAAGAGGCATTTAATTATGCAAGCTCAGTCTTCGAAATTAGCGTCGGCCCATCGGTCCTGCGCCGACGTACAAACGGAAGGAGTCATGAATAGTACAACTAAATGGTTCCTTGAAATAATTTTGGGCCGACGATGATTTGCCGGGAACAAGTTACATGTAACGTCAATCACATCTTCTCGGACCTTTTCGGGGAGCTTGGAAAAATACACCGTTGTTTTTCTTTACGGCTTGTTGGAAAGGCTTAAGAAGTTGCGATTGAAGTTAATGTTTATTAGTTTATGCATTTACATTAACTTTTATATCTTTCCTGCATTTTAATTGGATATATTAAACAAATTAACCAATGAGTGTCTGTACAAGAAATTAGGACTTAAGATGGGTAAAACTTGTTATTTCTATCAAGATCGTATCAATTCTTCTTTTCATGTGCATTTTACTTAAGTACTGAAGATTTTGTCCCGTAATTTTACGCTATATGTGTGCGGTTACAAACTTTCCACGAAAAATTGTCCAAGTATACTTAAGTAATTTTATCAACATATTGTGGCAATCTAAGAAACCTGCGTCATTTTCTACCCACGGATTTTAAAAACTGAAATAATCCCAAAGAAAAGTATGTTTACAGTAATATTAACACATGTTAAACTCATTACGTGTTATTATATATATCATCAAGTAAGACTGTGTGACGATTAATGTTTTACCGTTTCATATTGTTAATACTTGCGAGTTGTAGATACCCTTTATTGAATTGACATATTTCATATGAAGTGATTAACTTACCGATATCATCAATACATGAAAGTTTATTTTTCCCAAATATTTGATGGTATTATTTTTGGGCCTACACTGCCCTGGAAGGACTCATGTAGTCCCTTTACCTGTGGGTCCTTTGGATCCATAGAAAATAGTTCTGAATTTCGAACACTGTGCAAGCTGCATAGATTATTGCAGAGAGCTAATAATAATATAATAATTATGCTTAATGACCTAAAAATCATTCAAAGTAGAAAATATGTACGGTGAAATTTGTCTAATCCAATATTCACTGGGACACAAGCGAAAGAGAATATAAAAACATTGGAAATGAAAATGATGTTCAGAAAACAATGACACATACAGGGTGTTATATTAGACAGTTTTTAACTGCACTATCGTGATCAATTTTTTCATGATTGTAGACATTGCACCCTTTGCTAGAAGATGGTTGTCAAGGTGATGAAAAGCCAGAGGAACATAAAAAAGTAAAGATTCTTTATATAGTTTTCATCTTGCTTTGCGTCCTCACCTTCATGTTCTTAATGATGATTTTACATACAAATGTATATACATGTATCAATAAAGTCCTGTATATTCTTGATATTTTAGGTAGCGTTCATAGGAATTTCTAACTGGGCTCTGGATCCAGCCAAAATGAATCGAGGGATCCTTGTACAGAGGGAGGTTCCTGACCTTGAAGAACTTGAGGATAGTGCAGAGTAATTCAAAATTCAAAGAAAAACTGTCAAACTTTCATATTCTACAACTTAAATGGAAAGTCATCTTACATTTAAATAACTTTCAACTACTGTAACTTTGCATCGAACCTTTAAGGACATACGCAATGTAGTTTGAACTTTATTGTCTTTTTCCCTGGAGTTGAAGTGTTCCAATACTTAAAGGAACTGTGTGCTACATTTTAATGTCTATATATGCTGTTGCACACTTCTTTTAAAACAAATTTGGATAAACAAAACAACTAGAATATATGTATAGTAATTTTTGTATATTTTTCTTTGAATTTTACAAGAATTTTCATCAGCCGATATCTTTTCAAAACCCCTGGTAATGCAAGCTGCTTTTTTGTTGATGAACATCTGATGGCACTTTAATCTTAAATTAAGAATATCTTGAAAAATTATCAGTAGGTAAAGTACGTTGCGTATGTCCTTAAATCATTAGGATTAACTTCCAGTTATAAATGATGTTGCAGTCTTAGATATTTTTAGCTCACCTGAGCTGAAAGCTCAAGTGAGCTTTTCTGATCACCCGTTGTCCGTCGTCCGTCCGTCCGTCTGTCTGTCTGTCTGTAAACTTTTCACATTTTCAACTTCTTCTCAAGAACCACTGGGCCAATTTTAACCAAACTTGGTACAAAGTATCCTTGGGTGAAGGGGAGTGTAAATTGTTAAAATAAAGGGCCGTGTCCCCTTACAAGGGGAGATAATCAAGAAAAGACAAAAATACGGTGGGGTCATTAAAAAATCTTCTTCTCAAGAACCACTGGGCCAGAAAAGCTGAAACTTATGTGGAAGCATCCTGGGGTAGTGTAGATTCTAAATTGTTAAAAATCATGACCCCCGGGGGTAGGGCGGGGCCACAATAGGGAATCCAAGTTTTACGTTGAAATATATAAGAAAAATCTTTAAAAATCTTCTTCTCAAGAACCACTGGGCCAGATAAGCTGAAACTTATTTGGAAGCATCCTGGGGTAGTGTAGATTCTAAATTATTCAAATCATGACCCTCGGGGGTAGGGCAGGGCCACAATAGGTATTACAAGGGGGGAAATTTGGTAAAGAACAGCATGGCCAAAGTTACTCAGGTGAGCGATGTGGCCCATGGGCCTCTTGTTGTTCCTTCATTTTGTTTATTGAAGTTTCAGGTTATTATATATTTAACATTGTAGTGGTATATGCTCTGGAGATAGGAGAATAAAAAAGATGATTAAACCACTGATTAAACCTCTGGCAGAATCGTATCTTCAAGTGTTTCAATCTGTCATCGCAAAGAGGGAGTTCTTTGGATTAAGAGATTTCTACAGGTAAAAAAAAAACTTCTAGGCACAGTTCAAATGAGGCAGAGATCACTTTTTTTCAAATCTACATGCATGGTGACGGGGGTTATTTTTAATATACATTTTAAATAATTATTTGTTTGAGAATGATACGTGGATGAGCAGAACAATCATACATGATATAATTTTTGAGAAACTAATTGATTTTGCATTTGCTTGTTTTACAGCTTGATAAAGATGGTGTACAGTTTTGCTGAGAAGAACAACAAGAAGCCCACCTGGTTGATGCTACAACACTGCATCAAGAGAAACTTTGGGGGATTTGAACACTCAGCAGACCAAGATCCTCTAGCTGTGTTCTCAGAAAAACTCAAAACAGTGGAAAAAATTTTAACGGTAACCATTAAAAATTATTCATCATGATAGCAATTTTCTGGTGCAGATTCATATTGATGATCGATACATGTAGATGTTTACTTTCTTAGAATGATTTTTATACACCCCACTGGCCTATGTTTAATTTTATAGTTTTGAAGGGGGTGGAGGGGTGTAACACTCTGTAAATCTGTGACTGTACATATGGATTTATTTTGAAAGTTTTGGTTTTCTTTACAGCCTTCACCAGGAGATCCTGACTGTACACCTGCTGGTCTCATTGAAGCTTGTCTCCAAGGTGATGGAGTGGACAGGTAAGTAGAAAATTATTATTAGCTTAACAAATCAATTTCATTGTCATCTGAATTATTTTATGGATAGAAATAAGGGAATACAATGTCGTATATAATAAAGATAAGAATTTATTTGGTCTAGTTTTCAGAATCGATACATTCAAATTGTCATTAAAAAATGGATCAGGTGAGCATTGTGGACAGTGGACTGTTGGGCTCTTTCTTCTTCTTCTTCTTTGACAAATTTTATAATTACTGTAACAGTAAAACTTGTCTTATCTGGATGTTGTGTATTCTGAAATCTTGTCTATTATGATTTAAACTTTTTAAAAGTCTTTTATTTCAGTAAATTCAATTGCTTAAAATGTTGTCATATCTGAAAAATTTTTCTGCCCAAATTAGACAAGTTTTACTGTGTATTATAATAAGAGCCCTTCATCAATATCTTGATATGGTAATGAAAATGTTGATCAGTGTAGAATTCTGTCTGTCTATCCATTCATCAACACCTTTTTTGTAACATGCTAACTTCAGTACTTTTCAACCTAAATGTTTGAAAGATATCAATAGGTTTTATTCTCAATGAACCAAAGGTCAAGATAAAAAAAAAAATGGAAGTAATCAACATGACTGTTACACATTGATGTGCAGCTGTAGATTTTATGGTGGCTTGGTAGGACTGTGTAATCACTATTGAGCAAAAAAATCCGATACGATACAATATTTGATAATGCGATATCCGATATATTGGATACTTTAACAAATCTATCAGAAAAGTCTTGTAAATCATTTAACTCTATTCCCCTTAGACCTTTCCATCCTTTACCCCTTAATGACGACTTTTGACGCCTAGTCTCAAACCCTTAATGACGACTTTTGACGCATGTGTATTTCATTGTTGATTTGACTTGAAATTACCGCTTGTTTACAAATTGTCAGAGCACAGGTGGCCACCTGCAGGTTAACAATAGATGACTGCATCATACTACAGTTAGAAATCACGTGATTTACCTGTGTAAACAAACAAAAAGAATCTTGGAAAGTCCCACCAAAATTCAAAATGGCGGACTGTTACATACGATGTTTTTAGAGCATATAACTCAGTCAATACGCAATATTTTCTCATCCAGTAAAGCATTACATGAAATTCAAGCTATAAGCTACCTATTTCTTGAAAGTTTTGAAAATTATAATGATCTATGTGTATAATAAACATTAAAATAAGATACGAAAATGTTGTGAAGTTCGGGACCGCGCAGTGCCGATTTCGTTACCTGTTTCTCAGAATTTCAGAAGATACCTTCCATTTTACACATATTTATAAATGTAAAGGTGTAGAAAACAATTATTTTAATATAATTTGATCATTCAAATAAACAAAAACGTTCAGAAATCAAGTTTTATCAGCCAAGTCTGAAAATTTGTCGGCGAGATTGACATTGAAGTAGCACTACAATTTATTGATTTCTGAGGAATTAAACTTAAAAAATTGATAATTAATTATAATTTAACCATCAATTATATCATCACACATAATTTTTATTATTTATACAGACAATTTTGGCTTATTAAAGCCGTTTTACATGTTGAAAATATCTATTTTGCGATTTACACCTGCTTTCACCTGAATTATTTATTTACAGAAAATTCCGATCAAAATTATGCTAATAGATTTGAAAAATTTAATTTATTACGAATCCAGTGATATATAATACATAGCATAAATGAAATATTTTGACCCCCATTAGTTCAGTTTTAAACTGCACTCCAATTCATCTAAAACGGTACAAGGGGCAGCCAGGCAAACACTCTAAGGATATGGCCAGTGCGTCAAATCGTGGCATTAAGGGGTAAAGAGTTAATGTATGTCTTGAGTTTTATGTAAACTAATTGTTTTATAATCCATATCGAAGTTCTTGTCTCACTGTCATTACAAATTACACTTCAAATTCAAACTTTTAATGACTGTGAAATGAACATGTTAAAATAAAGTTGTCTATGTATTTTGTAATATTTATTTAAGATGTGCTATCTGCTTAATGATTATATCATAATAATTATTGATCAATTTTAATTCAAAACAGTGAAAATATAACCTTTGGTGATTGAAATTCCCAACTTTTTCTTAGAATTATAAGAAAATCTGCCTGTCTGATACATATTGGAAGTTATTTTGTTCGACATGATACATTCTTGAATATCGATAGGTATTGATATATTGATACAGCCCTATGGCTTGCTCAAAGTGAATTGTGAAAGATCAAGGTTGTCAATGAATACAATGCTGTGTATGACCTTGCTAGTGTTTTTTTAGTCACATTAATGTTATCTTCTCTTTTTCTAAGTGATACACGGTACCTGCTACTGCTGACAGAAAACTATGGAGCTTTGACAGTTTTACAACAGAAGATTCAGACCATGAAGAATGCCATTACAATATTTGGTAGCAGTTTTCCCAGTGATCAAGAGTACACACAGGTAACAGCTAGTGAACAAGATTAAACACAATTGCATGTACTGTAATAGTGATCAATTTGCATTCAAATGGATGGAATTAGTTGACCAAAATAACATATATTTGATTGTGAAAGCAATTAATTTTAAACGTTTTATTATACCCCACACAACAAGTTGCGGGGGGTATAATTATGTTTTTGACCAGTCAGTCCGTCAGTCCTGTTTTTTTTGTCAGGGCAACTCCTCATAAACCTCGATCTTCATAGAATTTCGTCAAACTTTGCAGATATTTAGGACACAATATTTTAGATGTGCATATTACCAGGAAATTCTGATGCCTTTATTTTTTCTGGGAATTTCGGCACTTTTCAACTTAGATTTTTGGCCATATCTTGAATATAGAGATGAACAGTTTGTCAGCGCAACTCCTCATAAACCGCTGCACAGAATTTCATCAAACTGTGCAGATATTTAGTAAACAGTGTGTAGAGGAAATTCCAATTCCTTTATTTTTGCCCTAAGAGTTTTGCCTATTATTGAAGAAACTTTCCAGCTAGGTAATAAGGAAATCCACTGGAATCAGCTTTTTTAATGAAATTTCGTGTGAAATATTTTATGAACTTAAAAGACCCCTATTGATTTTGAGATCAAAATATTAATGATTTAACACACACACAAAATCTTGGATAGTTCCCCCCCCCCCCCCCTCTTCAAAATGGTGCTTTAATTGCCTTAAATAATTTCATAAGTACAGTATATAAACAAATTCATATGACTACATCATAATTTTGTTTCCATCAATTATTTAAATGTGTAAATTGTCATGTGTTGGACATGGACTTACACTCATTAACAAATCGAAATCACTGAGGAATTTAAATAACAGTTTGTCAGCATAACTCCTGCACTGAATTTCCTGAAACTTTGTAGGTATTTCAGACATAATGTATAGATTTGTATATTGTCAAGAAAGTTTGATTCCATTATTTATCTAGAAACTTCAGCCAAATTAAATTTGTAACATAAAAGATTTGAATGTCCTTATATGCAGGAAGTTTTGATATGATGATTTTTTGCAAGTAATGCCCCTTTTTGAATTATACTGTGTATTTAAAATGCACTGTGCCATTCATTACGTTTTGCATTGTCGAGTTTTTGGGGAGCATGGGGTATGTGAGCTTGCTTACTTTTTCTTTCATTTAATTTAAATATTCATAATGATGGTGAAAAGTCATGCTGGGTTTTATATAATTGTTGTATTTGGTTACACTCTTGGATATCATTTATAACTGAGTATATACATGTATGTGAGGTTTAAAATGTTGAATAAACTTGATAGACATAATAAGGAAAGGATTTTTTTGGTCTCTTTTTTTTTTTTAGGTTTGCAGAAATATTAACCGTATCAAGATCTGCATGGAAACCGGAAAAACTGTGGTTCTTCTGAACTTGGAGAATCTGTATGAGAGTCTGTATGATGCCCTTAATCAGGTAATTTTTTTGTTTGGTTTGAAAATCACTTTTTGCTGTATAAAAGCTCAACAAAAAAATTTCCTCAATTGATCTGAGTGTTTTGTAGTTTTGTCATTAAAAGAAATTGAAATAAATTTCATGCACAAAGATGTGCCTGATAATCGTAAGACGACATTCATTTGCTTTAAATCAGCACAGCTGTGACTGACTTTTTTCTCCTTTTTTTTCAGTATTATGTCTACTTTGGTGGAGAAAGATATGTAGATCTTGGATTGGGAACTCATCGTGTCAAGTGTAGGGTTCACAAGAATTTCAGGTAATGAACTTTCATAAACCTTCATCAAAATTCAAAAAAAAAAATTGAAGGAAAAAAATTGCACAATCTTGATAATGGTATTGACTCAGTAAATAGCAGTGAATCAAATAGATACAGTAATTATACTCATTTACAGACAGAAGAAAAATGCCAAAAAGAAGCAATGAATGACTTATATGTACATGATTTATAATTCCTTTGCAGATTGATAGTTGTAGCAGAGAAGGAGGTTGTGTACAGTAAGTTCCCCATTCCTCTGATCAACAGACTAGAGAAACATTTCCTCAACATTTCCACCATGTTGTCCCCAGTACAAGTCAGGCTGGCTCAGAAGTTGCAAAATTGGGCAGAGGACTTTGTCAAGACAACAGTACTATACTTAAGAAACCCAAGGTTAACTAATCTTTATCTTGCATTCAATTTAATTTTTTTTTCCCATATTGATTTTTCATACGGCAATTTATTTTGTTACATGTATCAATTTAATTAGACAAGTGGGCATGTTAATAGCTAGGCTAGCATGTTCAAGTAGTGTATATTCAAATTTTTTGATTGTTGGTTCCCAGGGTAGGCTGAGTCTGCAACAAAGGGAAAAAATATAATTTACGAACATAAGAAAAGATGCAACAGTTGAACTTTGGTATCTCAAACGCTGATATCTCGAATACCATGGGTATGTTGAAGTAATTTGAAAGTCCTGATGATTTTTTCTTTAAGTATTTTACCCATGATATCTTGAATCCTCTGATATCTTGAAGTTTTTCTTGGTCCCATCAAGTTTGAGATAACAAGGTTTGACTATATCTTGAAAAAAAAATTTGAGGACACATGGGCACAGTTTGTCATATTGATATGCATGCATCCTAATGTAGTGTGGATTCTGCAAGCTCTGTCAACAATGTGGTCCCAGGGCTAGCTTGAAGGAATGAAGATGGAGACTTTATTTTTTACATAATTTTTTCTTCAGGGAGAAGAAATCAGAGTATAAGACAGGAGACGTCTTCATGGGATTCCATGCAGATACCTGTGCTTCAATAATTCTCCACATCTCCCAAAAATACAGTGATGATGACTTGGAAACCATTGAACAAGAGGTACAGAATAATGCAGTCCTAGAATTTGAGAAAGATTTGGTCTGGGACCTACAAGAAACTTAGGTTGGTCATCTAGGGATGACCTAGGTTAAGATTGCATCTTGGGTCAAATGGTGTAACTTGTGTTCTATAAATGGAAAATGGGTTTCAATGCAACATCTTCATAACCACAATTTCGGATGTTATGTCCATACTAACACCGTGGCATTATCTTATAAAGTCACTGTGCTTGACTGGGATTGTTTTTTTGGATCTAAGGTTTTCCATGCAATTACTTTTGAATATTTGAACTACAATGTAATTTAAGTATACAAAATGAAGCAATTAAACACTAGATCAAATATTATTTTCGGTTTTTAGCTCACCTGAGCTGAAAGCTCAAGTGAGCTTTTCTGATCACCCGTTGTCCGTCGTCCGTCCGTCTGTCCGTCTGTCCGTCCGTTTGTACGAGGGGGATATTGTGAGACTTTTTTGACCTTCTGGGACTAAAAAAAAAGTCCCACAAAATTTTTCAAAATTTGTCAGTTTCTGAAGTCCCACATTGATAATTTTCACTTTGTTTGATGAAGTCCCACAAAATTTTGGACAGATTGGTTGGACAAAATCTGTCTATGTGATGGACATCATCATAAATTTTCTGCTAGCCTCATTTTGGTTTTCAATTTCGGAACCTCTCGGATTTTTACAATATAACATACAGTGTCCTCACTTTCATTTGCTGTTTGGAACATCTCAAGAGTTTAATGATTGAAAATGGCCACTACTGAAGATGAACTGAGCTGTTAAAAGTTAAAGGTAAGTTTCTGTTTCCTTCTGATTTTATGTAGTATACCAATTTTTTGGAATAATGTATGTAAATTCTTGTGATATAAGTGATGAAAGAAGATGATGAAAGCAGTCAGTATGTTAAATGAATATTAATGCATCATCACTTTTACTGATATTGAAAATATGGAGCAAGAGGATAATTATTACAATTTTATTTGATAGGTTATGTTATTTGTTATGTAATTTTTAACATTATGGAATTTATATTCTAATATACTAATTTAATTTAAAATGTTTGTATCAGGAAAATTTGCTGAGTACCAATTTTTTTTATAACTTGAATTTCCTCAACAAAAACTTGTCAGTATTGGAAATTAAGTACCCTGCACTGATTTTTTTGCTCACAACAAACAATATGCAATATGATTTTAACACACTTTTTAAAGTTGTTTTAGTTAAATAATGATGCTGTTTAGCCTAAACAGACACATTACATGTCTCTGGCAGAAATAACTTTCTTAAATTAAACGTTTATAAACGTATAAGTTACTTCTAATCAAATTATCTCTGTCATCTGGATGTTTAGGGACAATACACTTGTAATAAGCTAATTATTGTTAGCTAATTATATCAACATTTTACATCTCAACTTAATATTAATTGTTTACTGATGTCTTTCATGATTGAACTTGTTATAGCAATGATATTTTAATGATTGCGTGCAGAAAATAATTTCATAATCACACTGTAATCAGTAAGCTTTGATTCCTCAAAATGATGGAGTAAGAGAATAAGGAGATAAATGAAAGGCCCATAATTATTCAAATAATTATTGACTTATGGGACTTTGACCAATGTCTTGTGAGACTTGTTTGAGAAATGTTTCTAGTATGGACTTGTGGGACTTTGACCAATGTTTTGTGGGACTTGTAGTTAAGGAGCTGCCTCTTTTGTACTTGTGGAACTATGTCCAAGGTTTGTGGGACTTGCAGTACAAGAGATGCTTTTCTGAACTTAAGGGACTTTGACCAATGTCTTGTGAGACTTATATAAGAAATGTTTCTAGTATGGAGTTGTGGGACTATGGCCAAGATTTTGTGGGACTTGTAGTAGAAGAGATGCTTTTCTGAACTTATGGGACTTTGACCAATGTCTTGTGAGACTTATATGAGAAATGTTTTTAGTATGGAGTTGAGGGACTTGGACCAAGGTGTTGTGGGACTTGTAGTAGAAAGGTGCCTCTTTTGTACTTGTGGAACTATGTCCAAGGTTTTGTGGGACTTGCAGTACAAGAGATGCTTTTCTGAACTTATGGGACTTTGACCGAGGTCTTGTGAGACTTATATGAGAAAAGTTTCTAGTATGGAGTTGTGGGAGTATGGCCAAGATTTTGTGGGACTTGTAGTAGAAGAGATGCTGTTCTGAACTTATGGGACTTTGACCAATGTCTTGTGAGACTTGTTTGAGAAATGTTTTTAGTATGGACTTGTGAGACTTTGACCAATGTCTTGTGAGACTTATATGAGAAATGTTTCTTGTATGGAGTTGTGGGACTGTGGCCAAGATTTTTTTGGGACTTGTAGTAGAAGAAATGCTGTTCTGAACTTAAGGGACTTTGACCAATGTCTTTTGAGACTTATATGAGAAATGTTTTTAGTATTGAGTTGTGGGACTATGGCCAAGGTTTGTGGGACTTGTAGTAGAAGAATGCTTTTCTGAACTTATGGGACTTTGACCAATGTCTTGTGAGACTTGTTTGAGAGATGTTTTAAGTATGGAGTTGAGGGACTTTGACCAAGGTTTTGTGGGACTTGTAGTAGAAGAGGTGCCTCTTTTGTACTTGCAGAACTATGTCCAAGGTTTTGTGGGACTTGCAGTACAAGAGATGCTTTTCTGAACTTATGGGACTTTGACCAAGGTCTTGTGAGACTTGTTTGAGAAATGTTTTTAGTATGGAGTTGAGGGACTTTGACCAAGGTTTTTTGGGACTTGTAGTAGAAGAGGTGCCTCTTTTGTACTTGTGGAACTATGTCCAAGGTTTTGTGGGACTTGCGGTACAAGAGATGCTTTTCTGAACTTATGGGACTTTGACCGAGGTCTTGTGAGACTTATATGAGAAATGTTTCTAGTATGGAGTTGTGGGACTATGGCCAAGATTTTGTGGGACTTGTAGTAGAAGAGATGCTGTTCTGAACTTATGGAACTTTGACCAATGTCTTGTGAGACTTATATGAGAAATGTTTTTAGTATGGAGTTGTGGGACTATGGCCAAGGTTTGTGGGACTTGTAGTAGAAGAAATGCTTTTCTGAACCTACGGGACTTTGACCAATTTCTTGTGAGACTTGTTTGAGAAATGTTTTAGTATGGAGTTGAGGAACTTTGACCAAGGTTTTGGGGACTTGTAGTAGAAGAGGTGCCTCTTTTGTACTTGTGGAACTATGTCCAAGGTTTTGTGGGACTTGCAGTACAAGAGATGCTTTTCTGAACTTATGGGACTTTGACCGAGGTCTTGTGAGACTTATATGAGAAATGTTTCTAGTATGGAGTTGTGGGACTATGGCCAAGATTTTGTGGGACTTGTAGTAGAAGAGGTGCTGTTCTGAACTTTTGGGACTTTGACCAGTGTCTTGTGAGACTTGTTTGAGAAATGTTTTTAGTATGGACTTGTGGGACTTTGACCAATGTTTTGTGGGACTTGTAGTTAAGGAGGTGCCTCTTTTGTACTTGTGGAACTATATCCAAGGTTTTGTGGGACTTGCAGTACAAGAGATGCTTTTCTGAACTTATGGGACTTTGACCAATGTCTTGTGAGACTTATATGAGAAATGTTTTTAGTATGGAGTTGTGGGACTATGGTCAAGGTTTTTGGGACTTGTAGTAGAAGAAATGCTTTTCTGAACTTATGGGACTTTGACCAATGTCTTGTGAGACTTGTTTGAGAAATGTTTTTAGTATGGAGTTGAGGGACTTGGACCAAGGTGTTGTGGGACTTGTAGTAGAAAGGTGCCTCTTTTGTACTTGTGGAACTATGTCCAAGGTTTTGTGGGACTTGCAGTACAAGAGATGCTTTTCTGAACTTATGGGACTTTGACCGAGGTCTTGTGAGACTTATATGAGAAATGTTTCTAGTATGGAGTTGTGGGAGTATGGCCAAGATTTTGTGGGACTTGTAGTAGAAGAGATGCTGTTCTGAACTTATGGGACTTTGACCAATGTCTTGTGAGACTTGTTTGAGAAATGTTTCTAGTATGGATTTGTGGGACTATGGCCAAGGTTTTTTTGGGACTTGTAGTAGAAGAGATGCCTTTCTGGACTTATGGGACTTTGACCAATGTCTTGTGGGACTTACATAAGAGAAATGTTTTTAGTATGGATTTGTGTGACTATGACCAATGTTTTGAGGGACTTGTAGTAGAAGAGATGCCATTCTAAACTTAAAGGACTTTGACCAATATCTTTTGAGACTTATATGAGAAATGTTTTTAGTATGGAGTCTGGGACTATGACCAAGGATTTGTGGGACTTGTAGTTGTAGAGATACCTTTTTCGACTTATGAAACGTTGATCAACATTTTGTTCATATCTTTTAAAATAAGTTTCATCACAAGAAGAACATATGCTGGACTTAAAGTTACTTAGTTGTCTTCAAGATGGAGGATATTCCTGTTGGATTTATTTTGTTTTATTCTCCTTATGACTACTCACAAGCATGCTCTTTCTGTTCAGATTTTAACTTAGATGTTTTAGAAATCTTCATACATGGATTTTGTTGCTTAACTTTTTTTTCATTTCCGGAATTCCATGCTTGCCGTGCCTTTTGCATCATCTCTGATTTTCAGGTTGAAAAGTTTATTCTTCTTTGAAGGACATTAAGTGAGTATATATAGTTGTGAAGTACAATATCTTTGTTGACTGTCCATGTTATTGTTTGTACACAAATACCTATCAGAGAAAGAGACAATGCATTTAAATAATTAGTTTTTTGAAAGTAAAAAAAAATAAACAAAATCATGTGACAACATTGTCAGATACCCAAGGATGATCTCGTATTTTATACCTATCACCCATGGGCAAAGTTGCTGAAACCTTATCATTTATTTTGCAAATTAGTCAATTATAGACAACCAATCAGAGAGTTGGAACTCTTCAATTTTGAAAATATGTTTATAAGTTTGCTATTTATGGTAATATCATGATCCCATAAAAATGAGTGAATTTTGTTTTAAAATGATATAAGACACGTCGTACATGTCACTGGCATTAAATACCATTCAGAAATAATATAGCTTTACCTTTCTCAAACTGCTAAATGCACCGGCCAGTGGATTTGTTTGCAATACGGTGTGCACGTATGTTAACTATGGAAAAAGCGTTTGGGATTGCCGAACACATATGTGTAACCTAAACTGTGATTCGTTGATATGCTATCGCAATTCTGTGCAGCAGCCAATCAGATAAAAGTGCCTGACATTATGGGTTTTTTTTTCATAGCAAAAAAAGTAAATTTTAAAAATTCCAAATAAATATGACTGGTAATGTTCATTTAACCCTTTTTCTCTCATTGCATTTGACTAGGACTTTAGAAAATATAAACAAGTAAAATGGCATCATCAGGTGACTAAATCATCATATTGACCTCAAAAACAACAATAATTGTATATTGTTGCTTTCTCTGTATTTTTACTGTTAATTGTAACAAAATTAAGAAAATTGAATAGTTTAAGTGCTGTAATGTATGATGTTTTCTCAAGATACATCTTAAAAAGGTGAATACTGGGTAAATAAAACATTCTAAGACTTATTCTATTTTTCAAAATGTATTAAAGAAAAGTTTTATTCTCAAGTTACTCCATACTTGTGGGACTATGACCAAAGTTTTGTTGAATATAAGAAACATCTCTGATCTTGCAGGACTATATGATCAATGTTTTGTGTGACTTGTACTTTAGTAGATGTCTGACGGGACTTGTGACACTTTGACCAGTGCTTTGTGAATAATGAGTCTTTTTGTATTTCCAAGGATTGAGTGATGGACATGTGACAGGAAATTAAAAGATTGTAGAAAATACCATAGAAATATTTGAGATGAAGAAGCAGGAGATGTTTGTTCTTGGTGTTTATGTAACACTGAATTTGTTGCTGAAAGCCCTAGCTTACTTTTTCAATTCTTCTTCATGGACATTTTATGGGCATTTTAGTTTGAATTTATTTTTAGGAGTTTCTTTCGTATTTGATTTAATATTTTGTTTTGTTGCTGCTGTGTATTTTTTTTGTTGGCCATAGAAAATTAAGGTAGGTGATCAGTTTATTAAATAAGTAAATTATGTGATATGGCCAAGTTTGGTAGTAAATATGAGTATCATAGTTAGGATTGGGATGATGCTATCATTTTTATATTGATAAGCATTACAATATATGAGCCACAATACAATATTTGTTGCTATATTTTTTAACTGGTTAAAAGATCTTCTTTCTGTATTGAAATGAACAAAACATTTCTTCACAAATAAGAATAATTCATAGAAGCTGTATATCAGTTGTAAAACAGTTATTTCACACAGGTGGTGTTAATTATTTGTATTTCATAGTAATATTTATATTTAGCATATTTATCTCGTATATTAATCCCAAAATATTAAGTAAACAAACAAAAAAATAAGTTGGTAATTTCTTTTGCAATATTGTTGGACTATAGGTAAATGATATTTTACCTAGAATTGTGGAATGGTGGTAAAGTTTTTGGGACTATATGGAGATATGATAAGCCTATCTAGACTTCTGGGACTATGGTTAAGTTTTGTGAGACTACAACAAGATTACATAGTAGCCTCTAAACTTGTGGGACTAGGCCAAGTTTTCTGGGACTACAGAGAAATGATATTCTATCTAGAGTTTTCTGTCTAGAGTTTTGGAATTGCGATCAAGTTTTGTGGGACTACAGAGATTTTATAGTGACCTTTAGACTTATGCTAAAGCCAACTTTTATGGGACTACAGAGGGACTGCAGAGAGTTGATATTTTATCTAGACTTGTGGAACTGCAAGTTTTTTGGGACTACTAATATTTAAGGCAATCAGATCAAAATTATAATTGATTATGAATAATTATTGACCACACATAGTTGATTTTGTCTGTTAATCTATTTGTCCAAAAACTTTGACCTTGCGCATTGCTTTTGAAATATTGCACATGTGCATTCCTTGTAACAAGAGCCTTCTTTGAGTACCAACATATTTGACCTTGGAGTTTCCAGGGTTCTCTGTAAGAGCAAGCAACTGTGACTGTGATGATGCTATCTTTAAAAAATTGTTTGCCCTCTTCCAACCCACTTGTTAAAAATGGACCTACTCAAAACTTTTTTTTAACCTCCAAGAAATAAATTTTTAAATTTTTTTTCCCCCATATCTTATCGACAAGTCAGAGGAAATTTTATGTAAAAAAAAAGTTCCCCACCAAGTTACCAACTTAATTTTATTTTACCCTGAGTTGGGATAGGGCAAACAAACATTATTTTAAAGATGCTCTGATCAAGAATATATTCATTTGATAACTCTTATGCAATTTTAATTCAATTTTAGGGGAGGAAAAGAAGGAGTTTATTTAAAAAAAAAATTATTTTATTTTCTTACCTACCTATTGACTTATTTTTGGTAAAAAATATCTCAAAACATGTCCATATGGGAGTTTTGAAAATTTTTCATGTACTTTGGGACTCTGTAACTCAATTTTGTAATCTGATGGAAATATCCTTTTAGTGCAAGATTTAGTAATTTTCAAGCTAAGTAAGTGTGTGGGGGGGGGGGGGGTGAGAGACAGAGAGCAAAATAAAAAAAATTGTATTTGAATTAGTGATGGGAAATAAGAAAAAAATTTAATTTTATTATTGGTAATAATCAGCTGGGCATAATTGATTAATAATCAATTATAATCAAATTTTTTAATTAAATGAAATGAATATTAAAAAAGTTAAACGAAAATTCAGATTTCAGTTCAGACTTTTACCCAAAAAAAAAAAAAAATAATAATAATTTAATTGAATATAATATTCAAAATTCTTTATTAATTTTTCTTCTAATAAAGTGGAAAATAATATTTCTTTACTTTAAATTTTGAATGCTGAATTACTTTCATAAACTTTAGTAAATGCAATCATTGTTATGATGTAAATATACTTTGTTCTTCTTGGACTTTTGCAACTGTGTCTTGGACATAACAAGTGATAGACATGTGACAGGAAGATAAGAAATTGTATGAATCCAAAATGGCTGAGGAGGATTTGTTTGCAGCCCTTCTTGGTGTTATGACTGTCTCTGCTGTTTTTTTGTTGTTTATATCCATTGCTCTCTTTTATTTTTGTATTCGGTGGACAAGGCTGTCATCTTCAGGGAACTAAGCAGTTTTGAATTCATCAAGGTATGCTAATTGTTAAAAATACAGCTCTAGACAACCTTGTAGTGTTAAATTGCCATGTTACTTTGAAAGATGGATCAGCAGACTTCTGAAATGTTGGTGAATTGTGTCTTGTAATTTGAATCTAACTTTGAAATCAGGGATTAACTCAATATTGTTATCTGATGGGAATATCTTTTTAGTGTGAAATTTAGTAATTTCAAGGTATGTGTGTGTGTGTGTGAGTATGTGTTTGTTTGTTTGTGTAGTAAAAAAGTGACTCCCATCAAGCCACGAACCCCGTTTTCACTTAGATCCGACACTAATTTAGTGTTTCGGCGGTGTGATAACAGGCCAAGCAATAAATAGATATTCTATACTAATTATAATTAGTTATATAAGTCCGCCATCATCAGGAATCCACTTATATATATCAATATTGTATATTCATTTTATTTGTTTTATTATATACCGGTATGTTCTTTTTAAATAGTAGAACCGGTAAGGGAATTTCCCAAGGTCACGTAATGTTTAAATAATAAACACAGATGAAAGTTGTTTGTGTAAATAAATATGCAAGAAAGCGATAATTTGTTAACTGTCTCTGACTGAGATATGTCAGTAAATGATATGGTTGATTACATTGTAATTGACCAGTAAGTGAGGCTTTACTAACTTTTATTAAAGTTTAGAACTTGTTAGGAGATCTCCTAAACTCCTGTGTTTTTTATATGCAATAATTGGTTTGTCTTTGAATATATCTTTGAGTTCGGGCTCTCTTGATAGAGTGTGCCAAGTAGTAAAAAAGTGACTCCCATCAAGCCACGAACCCCGTTTTCACTTAGATCCGACACTAATTTAGTGTTTCGGCGGTGTGATAACAGGCCAAGCAATAAATAGATATTCTATACTAATTATAATTAGTTATATAAGTCCGCCATCATCAGGAATCCACTTATATATATCAATATTGTATATTCATTTTATTTGTTTTATTATATACCGGTATGTTCTTTTTAAATAGTAGAACCGGTAAGGGAATTTCCCAAGGTCACGTAATGTTTAAATAATAAACACAGATGAAAGTTGTTTGTGTAAATAAATATGCAAGAAAGCGATAATTTGTTAACTGTCTCTGACTGAGATATGTCAGTAAATGATATGGTTGATTACATTGTAATTGACCAGTAAGTGAGGCTTTACTAACTTTTATTAAAGTTTAGAACTTGTTAGGAGATCTCCTAAACTCCTGTGTTTTTTATATGCAATAATTGGTTTGTCTTTGAATATATCTTTGAGTTCGGGCTCTCTTGATAGAGTGTGCCAGTATTTTAGCAATTTCTTTTTGATATTGCTAATGGCTGGGTTGTATTTTGTAACCATGACCAATGGTATATCAGAATTACTGTTAACTTTCTTTTTTTGATTTAAATGGTCTCTTTTGTAGTTTTCTAGAACATTGTTCATTGAACTGTTAATCTCATTTTCATTATATCCTCTTTTCAACAGAGAAAATTTGAACTTCTCGATCGCATTGTGAAAAATATTAGAATCGCTAGTATTGCGTAAATGACGAATGATTTCGCCTTTAATAATTCCCTTGAAAACAGAAGGGCTATGTGCACTATTGCGTTCCAGATACTGGAAAGTATTAGTAGGTTTTATGAAAGTTTTGACATCAAGAATTCCTTCTAATTCAAACCTTTCTCCCTTAAATAGGGTGATGTCAAGGAAGTTCATTTCTTTGTCAGAAATTTCATATGTGAATTTTAACAGAGGATGATGTGAATTTGCTATTTGGAAAAATTGATGAATTTCATCCATTTCCCCATGATAGATTATAAATCCATCATCTCGATATCGACCGTGATAAACAATATTATGTTGAAATGGAAATTTGTTAAGAATTTCCGAAGTGACTTCATACATTCTGATATCGCACACTTCAGGACTGCATTTTGAGCCCATTGCGCAGCCTATAATTTGTTTATATTTCTTAGAATTAAATTCAAAGACATTATTTTCTAATATTGTTTGTAACAACCACAGAAGATCATCTGTAGGTGGCGAAGGAATTTTAAATTCTCCTTTGTTGAATTTAGAGTATGCTTCACTGACAGCTGTGAGTAATTCGTTGAACTGCATATTTGTATACAGGGATGTTACATCATAACTGACCATTATGCATTCTGCTTGCGGTCTAAGTTTTTCTATTTTTATTATGAAATCAGAGCTATCTCTGATGTAAGTGGATTGTGTTTTGACTATTGGTATTAGGAAGTAATCAACATATTGGCTGATTCGTTCCGTCGCCGACCCGCATTGCGAGATAATAGGTCGTGCCGGGCAAATGATTTCTTGATTGTAGTGGCCCTGTTCTTTGATAAGATCAAACATCGTCTGATCTAATTTGTGAAGTTTAGGTAGTAAGTATAATCTACCTATTCGTGGATACGTAATATCCATTAAAAATCTATATGTAACTTTATCTAGATACCCATTTGCCTTAAGTTCATTGATTTTATTTTCAATATTCCTTTGGAGCAATGATAAATCAAAATCGTCAATTATTTCGTAATATTTAGTGTTCAATTGGCGATCGCCCTCCTTAATATAATCGTGTTTGTTCATAACAACACATATGTTGTTTTTGTCTGCCTTTTTAATTACAATATCGTGGCGATATCGTAACTGGTTAAGTGCTCTTCTCTCAAGTTGAGATAAATTATCAGAGCATTTTTTTATCTGAATTGAGGAAAGTTCAAGTTTGGTCTTATCGATGTAGGTTTCAAGTGCACCAATCATCTTAGGTGGTTCATATCCACTCTTTGTGTAGAAAGGATGAATCTCATCGTTATTAGTCTTGAAATTGAACTTACATCTCATTTTACGTGCAAGTTCATCAAAATCTTTGAGTAAGTCGTTTTTTGCGACTTTTGTCGAAGGTGTTGGGATGAATTTCAGCCCTTTTGCTAATAATAAGTATTCACTATCTGTTAACTTGTTTTTGGTCAGATTGAATACATGTTCTCTTGCATAAAGAACATTGGAGTAGAACTTTCTATTTTTGCGGGCTTTGTATTTCATTGCCCTAATAGATCGTTTTCTTCTTTTGATGTTTCGATCGAAACGACGTGCCATTCTGTTGGCTGTGTATGTGAAAATGTGAGCAAACCTTCGCACGTGGTAAAAAATGCCGCTAGCGCATGCGTACAAATCCTGTATGTTATTATTGAATAATCCAGACGTAATCATGTTTGAACTAACCAATTAGAAAATTAGAAATACAATTTCCTTACCAAAAGGCATATCAATAAGATAGCAAAATTCCAAAGGAAATGAATATTTTATTCATTGATCATTCACAGAACACAATTTGTCACAGTATGTAATCAATAGCGAATGATACTTTAAAGAAATGACTAATTCCCATAGGGATAAGTTCGTTAGAGTTAAGAGTGATACACTCAAATATAATAATCGGACAATAGAGTCACTTTAGTATAGCGAATCAGTTCAGTTGCGCATGAGTGATACACTCAAGTTTTTATAACTGGACATTAAAGTCACTTAGTAAGGTGAAAATTTTCGCCCTTTATGTCCTTTGCCTTTGCCTCCTCTATATGAGGTACCGGTAGTGGATTTGTTTTTTCCAGCCGCCTGTTTAGGTTTGGTTCTTATTGCTGTGCAAAATTGCAACAGTTCCTTATCAAATTTTTCCTTGCTGGCATTCATACGGGTATTGAGCTCGTTTCGGGCTAATCCTGAGGTGGAAGTGGCTGTTCCGATTTTTTGGAGAGCCTCATGTCTGATTTCTTTTAATTGATTATTAGTTTCTTCAATTTTATCCTCCAAGAATTTGATGGATTCTTGCATAAATTCCCTTTTCAAAGAATCAGCCTTTTCCTTCCAAAGAGATTGGAACAAAATGTCAATGTCCTTATCTCCAAGATTGGGATTGCAGCTGATATTCCATTTCATGAATGGTGGCAACGTATTATTTTTCATTGAAAAATAAATTCCCTCCCTTGCACAGGCCAGTTGGTGTCGTGTTCCCAGTTTTTCAGTGAAATTATCACAGGCAATGGACACAGTAGTAGAGAAATTGTCCGATTTGACATCGGGTGAATCAAAATCTGTTAGATTCAATCCATAATCGAACTGGTCTTCAAGTTCATTTTGCATTTTTGCAAATTGTTCTTGATTACTAGGTAAATCGTCAACATCCATTTTGATGTTTTGTTTTTTAGAGAGTGACAATCTGTTCATGATGAAATCAGAGTGATAATGACCAACTTTTGGGTGGTCAGAACGGCAAAAGGGTGTGAATATCGAGTTCTTGCCGAAACAAATCAATTAGATTAGATCAAATGAAAGGAAGTTCGGATCGCAGACAAAGTCGGCGATTCACGAGCAGTTAGAGTCATTCGGACATTGTCCAGACGTAACATGTAGTAAAAAAGTGACTCCCATCAAGCCACGAACCCCGTTTTCACTTAGATCCGACACTAATTTAGTGTTTCGGCGGTGTGATAACAGGCCAAGCAATAAATAGATATTCTATACTAATTATAATTAGTTATATAAGTCCGCCATCATCAGGAATCCACTTATATATATCAATATTGTATATTCATTTTATTTGTTTTATTATATACCGGTATGTTCTTTTTAAATAGTAGAACCGGTAAGGGAATTTCCCAAGGTCACGTAATGTTTAAATAATAAACACAGATGAAAGTTGTTTGTGTAAATAAATATGCAAGAAAGCGATAATTTGTTAACTGTCTCTGACTGAGATATGTCAGTAAATGATATGGTTGATTACATTGTAATTGACCAGTAAGTGAGGCTTTACTAACTTTTATTAAAGTTTAGAACTTGTTAGGAGATCTCCTAAACTCCTGTGTTTTTTATATGCAATAATTGGTTTGTCTTTGAATATATCTTTGAGTTCGGGCTCTCTTGATAGAGTGTGCCAGTATTTTAGCAATTTCTTTTTGATATTGCTAATGGCTGGGTTGTATTTTGTAACCATGACCAATGGTATATCAGAATTACTGTTAACTTTCTTTTTTTGATTTAAATGGTCTCTTTTGTAGTTTTCTAGAACATTGTTCATTGAACTGTTAATCTCATTTTCATTATATCCTCTTTTCAACAGAGAAAATTTGAACTTCTCGATCGCATTGTGAAAAATATTAGAATCGCTAGTATTGCGTAAATGACGAATGATTTCGCCTTTAATAATTCCCTTGAAAACAGAAGGGCTATGTGCACTATTGCGTTCCAGATACTGGAAAGTATTAGTAGGTTTTATGAAAGTTTTGACATCAAGAATTCCTTCTAATTCAAACCTTTCTCCCTTAAATAGGGTGATGTCAAGGAAGTTCATTTCTTTGTCAGAAATTTCATATGTGAATTTTAACAGAGGATGATGTGAATTTGCTATTTGGAAAAATTGATGAATTTCATCCATTTCCCCATGATAGATTATAAATCCATCATCTCGATATCGACCGTGATAAACAATATTATGTTGAAATGGAAATTTGTTAAGAATTTCCGAAGTGACTTCATACATTCTGATATCGCACACTTCAGGACTGCATTTTGAGCCCATTGCGCAGCCTATAATTTGTTTATATTTCTTAGAATTAAATTCAAAGACATTATTTTCTAATATTGTTTGTAACAACCACAGAAGATCATCTGTAGGTGGCGAAGGAATTTTAAATTCTCCTTTGTTGAATTTAGAGTATGCTTCACTGACAGCTGTGAGTAATTCGTTGAACTGCATATTTGTATACAGGGATGTTACATCATAACTGACCATTATGCATTCTGCTTGCGGTCTAAGTTTTTCTATTTTTATTATGAAATCAGAGCTATCTCTGATGTAAGTGGATTGTGTTTTGACTATTGGTATTAGGAAGTAATCAACATATTGGCTGATTCGTTCCGTCGCCGACCCGCATTGCGAGATAATAGGTCGTGCCGGGCAAATGATTTCTTGATTGTAGTGGCCCTGTTCTTTGATAAGATCAAACATCGTCTGATCTAATTTGTGAAGTTTAGGTAGTAAGTATAATCTACCTATTCGTGGATACGTAATATCCATTAAAAATCTATATGTAACTTTATCTAGATACCCATTTGCCTTAAGTTCATTGATTTTATTTTCAATATTCCTTTGGAGCAATGATAAATCAAAATCGTCAATTATTTCGTAATATTTAGTGTTCAATTGGCGATCGCCCTCCTTAATATAATCGTGTTTGTTCATAACAACACATATGTTGTTTTTGTCTGCCTTTTTAATTACAATATCGTGGCGATATCGTAACTGGTTAAGTGCTCTTCTCTCAAGTTGAGATAAATTATCAGAGCATTTTTTTATCTGAATTGAGGAAAGTTCAAGTTTGGTCTTATCGATGTAGGTTTCAAGTGCACCAATCATCTTAGGTGGTTCATATCCACTCTTTGTGTAGAAAGGATGAATCTCATCGTTATTAGTCTTGAAATTGAACTTACATCTCATTTTACGTGCAAGTTCATCAAAATCTTTGAGTAAGTCGTTTTTTGCGACTTTTGTCGAAGGTGTTGGGATGAATTTCAGCCCTTTTGCTAATAATAAGTATTCACTATCTGTTAACTTGTTTTTGGTCAGATTGAATACATGTTCTCTTGCATAAAGAACATTGGAGTAGAACTTTCTATTTTTGCGGGCTTTGTATTTCATTGCCCTAATAGATCGTTTTCTTCTTTTGATGTTTCGATCGAAACGACGTGCCATTCTGTTGGCTGTGTATGTGAAAATGTGAGCAAACCTTCGCACGTGGTAAAAAATGCCGCTAGCGCATGCGTACAAATCCTGTATGTTATTATTGAATAATCCAGACGTAATCATGTTTGAACTAACCAATTAGAAAATTAGAAATACAATTTCCTTACCAAAAGGCATATCAATAAGATAGCAAAATTCCAAAGGAAATGAATATTTTATTCATTGATCATTCACAGAACACAATTTGTCACAGTATGTAATCAATAGCGAATGATACTTTAAAGAAATGACTAATTCCCATAGGGATAAGTTCGTTAGAGTTAAGAGTGATACACTCAAATATAATAATCGGACAATAGAGTCACTTTAGTATAGCGAATCAGTTCAGTTGCGCATGAGTGATACACTCAAGTTTTTATAACTGGACATTAAAGTCACTTAGTAAGGTGAAAATTTTCGCCCTTTATGTCCTTTGCCTTTGCCTCCTCTATATGAGGTACCGGTAGTGGATTTGTTTTTTTTATCATGGGGAAATGGATGAAATTCATCAATTTTTCCAAATAGCAAATTCACATCATCCTCTGTTAAAATTCACATATGAAATTTCTGACAAAGAAATGAACTTCCTTGACATCACCCTATTTAAGGGAGAAAGGTTTGAATTAGAAGGAATTCTTGATGTCAAAACTTTCATAAAACCTACTAATACTTTCCAGTATCTGGAACGCAATAGTGCACATAGCCCTTCTGTTTTCAAGGGAATTATTAAAGGCGAAATCATTCGTCATTTACGCAATACTAGCGATTCTAATATTTTTCACAATGCGATCGAGAAGTTCAAATTTTCTCTGTTGAAAAGAGGATATAATGAAAATGAGATTAACAGTTCAATGAACAATGTTCTAGAAAACTACAAAAGAGACCATTTAAATCAAAAAAAGAAAGTTAACAGTAATTCTGATATACCATTGGTCATGGTTACAAAATACAACCCAGCCATTAGCAATATCAAAAAGAAATTGCTAAAATACTGGCACACTCTATCAAGAGAGCCCGAACTCAAAGATATATTCAAAGACAAACCAATTATTGCATATAAAAAACACAGGAGTTTAGGAGATCTCCTAACAAGTTCTAAACTTTAATAAAAGTTAGTAAAGCCTCACTTACTGGTCAATTACAATGTAATCAACCATATCATTTACTGACATATCTCAGTCAGAGACAGTTAACAAATTATCGCTTTCTTGCATATTTATTTACACAAACAACTTTCATCTGTGTTTATTATTTAAACATTACGTGACCTTGGGAAATTCCCTTACCGGTTCTACTATTTAAAAAGAACATACCGGTATATAATAAAACAAATAAAATGAATATACAATATTGATATATATAAGTGGATTCCTGATGATGGCGGACTTATATAACTAATTATAATTAGTATAGAATATCTATTTATTGCTTGGCCTGTTATCACACCGCCGAAACACTAAATTAGTGTCGGATCTAAGTGAAAACGGGGTTCGTGGCTTGATGGGAGTCACTTTTTTACTACATGTTACGTCTGGACAATGTCCGAATGACTCTAACTGCTCGTGAATCGCCGACTTTGTCTGCGATCCGAACTTCCTTTCATTTGATCTAATCTAATTGATTTGTTTCGGCAAGAACTCGATATTCACACCCTTTTGCCGTTCTGACCACCCAAAAGTTGGTCATTATCACTCTGATTTCATCATGAACAGATTGTCACTCTCTAAAAAACAAAACATCAAAATGGATGTTGACGATTTACCTAGTAATCAAGAACAATTTGCAAAAATGCAAAATGAACTTGAAGACCAGTTCGATTATGGATTGAATCTAACAGATTTTGATTCACCCGATGTCAAATCGGACAATTTCTCTACTACTGTGTCCATTGCCTGTGATAATTTCACTGAAAAACTGGGAACACGACACCAACTGGCCTGTGCAAGGGAGGGAATTTATTTTTCAATGAAAAATAATACGTTGCCACCATTCATGAAATGGAATATCAGCTGCAATCCCAATCTTGGAGATAAGGACATTGACATTTTGTTCCAATCTCTTTGGAAGGAAAAGGCTGATTCTTTGAAAAGGGAATTTATGCAAGAATCCATCAAATTCTTGGAGGATAAAATTGAAGAAACTAATAATCAATTAAAAGAAATCAGACATGAGGCTCTCCAAAAAATCGGAACAGCCACTTCCACCTCAGGATTAGCCCGAAACGAGCTCAATACCCGTATGAATGCCAGCAAGGAAAAATTTGATAAGGAACTGTTGCAATTTTGCACAGCAATAAGAACCAAACCTAAACAGGCGGCTGGAAAAAACAAATCCACTACCGGTACCTCATATAGAGGAGGCAAAGGCAAAGGACATAAAGGGCGAAAATTTTCACCTTACTAAGTGACTTTAATGTCCAGTTATAAAAACTTGAGTGTATCACTCATGCGCAACTGAACTGATTCGCTATACTAAAGTGACTCTATTGTCCGATTATTATATTTGAGTGTATCACTCTTAACTCTAACGAACTTATCCCTATGGGAATTAGTCATTTCTTTAAAGTATCATTCGCTATTGATTACATACTGTGACAAATTGTGTTCTGTGAATGATCAATGAATAAAATATTCATTTCCTTTGGAATTTTGCTATCTTATTGATATGCCTTTTGGTAAGGAAATTGTATTTCTAATTTTCTAATTGGTTAGTTCAAACATGATTACGTCTGGATTATTCAATAATAACATACAGGATTTGTACGCATGCGCTAGCGGCATTTTTTACCACGTGCGAAGGTTTGCTCACATTTTCACATACACAGCCAACAGAATGGCACGTCGTTTCGATCGAAACATCAAAAGAAGAAAACGATCTATTAGGGCAATGAAATACAAAGCCCGCAAAAATAGAAAGTTCTACTCCAATGTTCTTTATGCAAGAGAACATGTATTCAATCTGACCAAAAACAAGTTAACAGATAGTGAATACTTATTATTAGCAAAAGGGCTGAAATTCATCCCAACACCTTCGACAAAAGTCGCAAAAAACGACTTACTCAAAGATTTTGATGAACTTGCACGTAAAATGAGATGTAAGTTCAATTTCAAGACTAATAACGATGAGATTCATCCTTTCTACACAAAGAGTGGATATGAACCACCTAAGATGATTGGTGCACTTGAAACCTACATCGATAAGACCAAACTTGAACTTTCCTCAATTCAGATAAAAAAATGCTCTGATAATTTATCTCAACTTGAGAGAAGAGCACTTAACCAGTTACGATATCGCCACGATATTGTAATTAAAAAGGCAGACAAAAACAACATATGTGTTGTTATGAACAAACACGATTATATTAAGGAGGGCGATCGCCAATTGAACACTAAATATTACGAAATAATTGACGATTTTGATTTATCATTGCTCCAAAGGAATATTGAAAATAAAATCAATGAACTTAAGGCAAATGGGTATCTAGATAAAGTTACATATAGATTTTTAATGGATATTACGTATCCACGAATAGGTAGATTATACTTACTACCTAAACTTCACAAATTAGATCAGACGATGTTTGATCTTATCAAAGAACAGGGCCACTACAATCAAGAAATCATTTGCCCGGCACGACCTATTATCTCGCAATGCGGGTCGGCGACGGAACGAATCAGCCAATATGTTGATTACTTCCTAATACCAATAGTCAAAACACAATCCACTTACATCAGAGATAGCTCTGATTTCATAATAAAAATAGAAAAACTTAGACCGCAAGCAGAATGCATAATGGTCAGTTATGATGTAACATCCCTGTATACAAATATGCAGTTCAACGAATTACTCACAGCTGTCAGTGAAGCATACTCTAAATTCAACAAAGGAGAATTTAAAATTCCTTCGCCACCTACAGATGATCTTCTGTGGTTGTTACAAACAATATTAGAAAATAATGTCTTTGAATTTAATTCTAAGAAATATAAACAAATTATAGGCTGCGCAATGGGCTCAAAATGCAGTCCTGAAGTGTGCGATATCAGAATGTATGAAGTCACTTCGGAAATTCTTAACAAATTTCCATTTCAACATAATATTGTTTATCACGGTCGATATCGAGATGATGGATTTATAATCTATCATGGGGAAATGGATGAAATTCATCAATTTTTCCAAATAGCAAATTCACATCATCCTCTGTTAAAATTCACATATGAAATTTCTGACAAAGAAATGAACTTCCTTGACATCACCCTATTTAAGGGAGAAAGGTTTGAATTAGAAGGAATTCTTGATGTCAAAACTTTCATAAAACCTACTAATACTTTCCAGTATCTGGAACGCAATAGTGCACATAGCCCTTCTGTTTTCAAGGGAATTATTAAAGGCGAAATCATTCGTCATTTACGCAATACTAGCGATTCTAATATTTTTCACAATGCGATCGAGAAGTTCAAATTTTCTCTGTTGAAAAGAGGATATAATGAAAATGAGATTAACAGTTCAATGAACAATGTTCTAGAAAACTACAAAAGAGACCATTTAAATCAAAAAAAGAAAGTTAACAGTAATTCTGATATACCATTGGTCATGGTTACAAAATACAACCCAGCCATTAGCAATATCAAAAAGAAATTGCTAAAATACTGGCACACTCTATCAAGAGAGCCCGAACTCAAAGATATATTCAAAGACAAACCAATTATTGCATATAAAAAACACAGGAGTTTAGGAGATCTCCTAACAAGTTCTAAACTTTAATAAAAGTTAGTAAAGCCTCACTTACTGGTCAATTACAATGTAATCAACCATATCATTTACTGACATATCTCAGTCAGAGACAGTTAACAAATTATCGCTTTCTTGCATATTTATTTACACAAACAACTTTCATCTGTGTTTATTATTTAAACATTACGTGACCTTGGGAAATTCCCTTACCGGTTCTACTATTTAAAAAGAACATACCGGTATATAATAAAACAAATAAAATGAATATACAATATTGATATATATAAGTGGATTCCTGATGATGGCGGACTTATATAACTAATTATAATTAGTATAGAATATCTATTTATTGCTTGGCCTGTTATCACACCGCCGAAACACTAAATTAGTGTCGGATCTAAGTGAAAACGGGGTTCGTGGCTTGATGGGAGTCACTTTTTTACTACATGTGTGAGAGATCGAGATCGAGAGAGATCTGAATTAGATGTTTGTATTCAAATGCTAAATTATTTTAAAGCAATTAATAAGCTTTGATATGTGATATAAATATACTTTGTTCTTCTGGGACCTTTGGGACTTTGTCTTGGACATAGCAAGGAAAAAATAGGAAGTGATAGTAGACATGTGACAGGAAGTAGATTTGTGATAGGAAATTGTAAGAACCCAAAATGGCTGAGGAGGTTTTGCTTGCAGCCCTCCTTGGTGTAATGACTGTCTCTGCTGTTTTTTTCATTTTTATTTTCTTTGTACTCTTTTATATTTGTGTTTGGTGGACAAGACTACCTTCTCTAGGGAATTAAGCAATTTTGAATTCATCAAGGTATGCTAATTGTTAAAAAATACAGCTCTAGACAACCTTATAGTGCCAAATTAATGTGTACTTGTGGAACTTTGAAAACTTTTTTAATCACCTGTTTCAAAATGAATGGATGACAGATGTTACAAAGAGATGACATCTTTTCATAACCAGTTAAAAACAAAACAAATACATTCAACTTCCTTATATATTACAATTACATATATACAATTCCTTTCTAGACTAAGGGGACTCTGGCCATAATAGTTTTACTGTTCATCTCCAATAAGCATTAGGAATGGAATCAGATATTTAGAAGATGGAATGGAAAAAATGAGTACTAAGTTGGCATCTTCAATGATCATGTATAAACTCAAACTTAGAAATCAACTGGATACTGTTCTTGTTCTTTCATATGTACTTTATAATAATTACTATTGTGTGTGTACTGTGCAAGATGATCTAGACCAACAGGCTATGGAAATGGTACTGAATAGGGCATTACAATTTGAATCCTTTTCTGAATTTGAGGATGTAATTCAATATTGCTGCCTTATGCAAATCTGTTTTGAAATATAGGGATAAGTAAAGGTAAGTAAACTTGATGCAAAATATTTTAGAATATAAAGGTATTTGGACATTTTAATACCCATTAATTGAACAAAAATAAGAAGTATTTTGGTCTTATAGGACTTCTTTATAAACAGACAATTCTTGTGCCTTATGGGACTGCTTTAATAATAGATTTTTTTGGCCTTATGGGACTAAAACAAGAGTTCAGTTGACATGACAGAGGAATAAGATGGAGGAAAAAGATCTGCTTGTAGCTGTCTTTGTTTCAGTTATTCTTTCAACCATTTTCTTGTTTTTTATTTGTGTTGCTCTGTTTTATCTAACTGTAAAGTGGACAAGATTATTTCTCTCTTGGAATACAGATTTACAGGTATTTATCTCAATACAGTATATATATGAGGTACATATTTGTGCACAGTGTGATCTAGAGCAATGCATGTAACGAAGTAAAGAACACTGCAAAATTTTTTTTAACGAAATTTAGAAAAGTCTCTACTATATGTCAAAAGTTGGCACTTAATCAGGAAAGAAAAGATGTATAAGCTTAAACGATTTTCAGTTGGATATTTGCAGTGAAGTTAGCTTCAAGAACAAAAACAATTATTCAGATTTTAAAGGTGCAGAAACTGTCACACATAATTTAATCAAGTTATATATATATATCGATGAGATATTATTGATTAACAATAGTTACTTCTATTCATTTGTTGACTCAATATATCCCTGTGAACTTGAAAGAAAAGATATCACAGACAGAGTCTGGCAGATCTGTTTCATGTTTGGATATTTTTACTTTTAAAAAAGTTGTAAATGGTAACTTAACAACAGAACTTTCTGATAAACGTAATGACTTTTAATTTTCTAGCATCACTTTTCCTTTACGTATGTGGCAATATACCCTTATCACCTGCATACTGGGGTTTTGGCTTGAATTTGACAAATTCCTATGCATAGATCTTCATGTAGTGTACACTCAAAGTTTGGTAAAGTTATGGCTTGTAAGACTTCTTTAATGCAAAGTATATAAAGTACATATAAAGTAGAGAAATTGACCTAAATTACCTTATTTGACCTTATCCATATTAAATGTACAGCTTTCCATCAGAAACATGACTAGGGACTTTGATCATGAATGATGTATGAGACTGTCCATAGTCTTGTGAAATTTGAAAGCAATTTAGTAATCAAATAGTAGCAACATGACCTTATGAGACTTAGACCATAACAACCTTATGGGACCATTTCCATAACCCTCAAAGGCAGTAGTAACTCCAAGAGAATCTAGATGCATGACTTTATTGGACTGTTAAAACAATAACCTTGTGGGACCATGTCCACAATCTCAGACTCTTTAACAACTTGAAGAAAAAACATTTTGGGGGACCCTGTGTATATTGATTTGAATTCTAATGATATGCAGAATGACTTGCTGAATACATGGAAGGATCTGAGTAGAGCACATCCCTATGGGACTCTCACTTGGACTTTGGGGATTTAAAAATGTTTATTCAAATTTTTTTTTAAAGTTTAAGTAAAAACAGTTGTTTGTCCTATGATTACTTTTTCTTTATGCTGTTTTGAAGTAGTGTTTTAACTTTGTGTTCCCTTATTTTCTTTAAATGGTAGCAGAGAGAGAAAGAGAGTTTTCAATTCTTGTGTAAATTATTTCACTCTGAATTTTCAATTTATTATTTTTTTTGTTGTTGTCTTTAAAGTGACATGTCCAATATAGTTTGGGTGCGAGGTGTACCAGGTATACCAGGGAAACTCTATTGGCCAGGGGAGATAAGAAGTGACAGTTACAGAGTGTTCATTATATCTGACAATGCTATGTAAGTACTATATTCATTAAAACTTTGCATGATTAATCTTTCTATCATCATCATGCATCATAGCATGGTTTCATTGTCATATTTCTAGTCCTTTTTTTTTTTAACTCAGACATGCACATCATGGCACATAAATTCCAATTCAGAATAATGAAATATATATATATATATATGTGAAGTTATAAAATATTTAAAAATTCAGATCAAAATGAAACATTTTATCAATAGCACACCAAAGCCATAACAAGTTAATTTTTATCAAAATAATATTACCCAGGTAATCTTTCTCAAAGGTTTAATGAATACTCTACAGTTTCAAGGGTATATAAAATTGGATTGGTCAGGATTATGGAAACTCATGATTTGTTAGAATGTTATTAACTCATTGAAAGTTTATAACATTTCTTTTAAATAGACTGCCATTCAAAGAAAAAGTGCCATTTGAGATAGCAACACTAGCCAAATATAAGGATCTTGGAACTAGTAATACTAATGAATGATTAAAAATTTAGTTTGTTGGACATGTTGAAAGAATGATTAGGAGAGCTACAATTAAATCATTATGTATTTGGTTTGGTTTAGAGACATTTTGGGGATTTCTAGCTACCTTGATCTAGGATAGGGTGGTGTAATTTCGACCGATTTTTTTGTGGCACTTAAAATTTGTTCAACTGTATGGAATGCTACAACTTTTACTGGATCCTTTTTCATTCCAATACCTTTCATCATCCAGATTACATTGTTTTTATATGTATTATTTGACATAATATGAAATAAATGCATTCGATTTACAAGATATGTGTGTTGGATAATTTTGACCACACATGGTATTTTTGACCACTGCGCCAATATAAACGAAATAATTTGCATCATCTCTAATGTAAGAAAAATATATAAATATAAGGCCGTCTTTAAAAAATTGTTTGGGTGCCCTCTTTAGAGCGACTGACTAATATGGCCCAACTCAAAACTTTTTTTGACTTCCAGGAAACAAATATTTTTTGTTATTTATTAATATCTATTTAAACTTCACATTTGCAGGTGTTTTTAAATCAAAAAATATATTAAAAATAACATTTTCTTTCTGCATAAAGTCTGCATTAAGTAGATTTACATATACAATAATAGGATATAAACAGAATATTTTAAGGTATTTGAACGGTCAAAATTAACTAGGTGGTTGATTTGGCTGATTTCCTAAATTTTGAGTGTTGATTTAATATATGATTTTAAACATGAGATCAAAATAGTACTTTAAGATACTAGGATAAAATTTTCTGTAGGACAATTGTAATAGTGTGGCTGGAGGCAAACAGCATTGTCTCCAAATGTTCATATTCTTATGTATTCATAACCAGATGCATATTTATTATTCTTTTCATCTCTTATATCCAATGCAGTTGAGATTGATAGCAGTCTGTCCTAAAGTGACCTGTCCTAAACACTGTAATTTATAAAATCTTCAGATACATTGTAGCTACTCCTAATTATGTATTATCTGTTTACTTAGCATGCTTAAAGCAATGATTTACATTGAAGATCTGTTTCGATAAAGAAATTAAAGAAAAATCTGGATTTTGAATAACTTTTAATTTGCCTTTTTTGCATGATAACCACTTGCATCTTACTTTGAAATTGATGTTTACACATGATAATAATGAAAATACTGGCAGAAATTGACTAGAGAGAAATGTCAATCTCAGAAACAGTATTTTCAAAGAATTTTGTTGTTGTTGTCATATTAACTACAGTAAAACAAGATTATAACAAATTGCCAGAGACAGACAATTTTGCTTTGTTTTAAGTGTAATTCTTTATATCTTTAAGTTTACCATATATTTTAATGTCACAGGGAATGAAAATCATTTCGTTTTAAGCGTCAATGCATTATAAGCATGTTCGTTATAAGCATGTTTTACTGTAGTTTTCTATGTCATATAACTAACTGTATTCTTATATGTACCAAGATATGGACATACCATTGTTTAAGTTTTTTAAGTACCATAGATCCTGGTTTACTCAAATGACTTTTTAAGCGTGCTGAATCACTCAGGTGACCCTTTCCTCTCCATTACAGTCCATCATCATGTGTACACTTTTGAACTTTTTTAAAATTGAAATGAAAAAATTCATCTGGAAGCTTACTCATTAAGTAAAGATTTAAATTAATGCAATTAATAGCCCCTTAGGCCAGGATTGAGGGACCAGGATTGGGTCTTAAAAGGGTTTCTATGTTTTACATTGAAATATATATATATAAAAATTCTTTCAAAAGTTTCCTCTCAAGAACTACATGGCTACCTAATATGAAAATAATATTCAAGCATTTTCATGTAGTTCAAGTTTGTTCAAATCTTAGATCTTGGGACCAAATTAAAGTTTAACTAAAGGGTATATAGAGAAAAAAACCAGAGGATTATAAATAAAACTTGAAAACTGATGGTCAGAGATTCATCTACATGAACAACTTGTAATACAACTTCTTATGTTATACAGGATTGTTAAAGCGGAAGAAGGAAACTTTAAAAGCTTTTTTACGAGATGTGGATTGGGCTCTACAAGTAAGTAGTCAAATCAGATGTCCAAAGATCTGTGAGTGTTATCAGATGTCACATCTATTTTCAGTGCCCACTTATTGTTGATAACATATGAAACATGTATCTTCTAATTGTATATGAAAGTTTTTTATTCTGATTGAAGGAACATGTATACCACAGAGAAACCAGCAGAGAAAATTTGCAGAAGCATTCTGGTGATGAAAAGGATATAAATGGAGAGCAAGAGACACAAGAGAAAGAAAATGACAGTGCTATGGAGCCAGCTGAAGAAGTAAAACATTCTGATGATGGAAAGGATATAATTGGAGAGCAAGAAACACAAGAGGAAGACAATGACAGTGCTATGGAGCCAGCTGAAGAAGTAAAACATTCTGATGATGGAAAGGAGATAATTGGAGAGCGAGAGACACAAGAGGAAGAAAATAACAGTGCTATGGAGCCAGCTGAAGAAGTAAAGCATTCTGGTGATGGAAAGGAGATAATTGGAGAGCGAGAGACACAAGAAGACAATGACAGTGCTATGGAGCCAGCTGAAGAAGTAGAGCATTCTGGTGATGGAAAGGAGATAATTGGAGAGCGAGAGACACAAGAAGACAATGACAGTGCTATGGAGCCAGCTGAAGAAGTAAAGCATTCTGGTGATGGAAAGGAGATAAATGGAAAGAGAGAGACACAAGAAGACAAAGACAGTGCTATGGAGCCAGCTGAAGAAGTAGAGCATTCTGGTGATGGAAAGGAGATAATTGGAGAGCAAGAGACACAAGAAGACAAAGACAGTGCTATGGAGCCAGCTGAAGAAGTAAAACATTCTGATGATGGAAAGGATATAATTGGAGAGCGAGAGACACAAGAGAAAGACAATGACAGTGCTATGGAGCCAGCTGAGGAAGTAAAACATTCTGATGATGGAAAGGATATAAATGGAGAGCAAGAGACACAAGAAGACAATGACAGTGCTATGGAGCCAGCTGAAGAAGTAGAGCATTCTGGTGATGGAAAGGATATAAATGGAGAGCAAGAGACACAAGAGAAAGAAAATGACAGTGCTATGGAGCCAGCTGAAGAAGTAAAACATTCTGGTGATGGAAAGTATATAAATGGAGAGCAAGAGACACAAGAGGAAGACAATGACAGTGCTATGGAGCCAGCTGAAGAAGTAAAACATTCTGATGATGGAAAGGATATAAATGGAGAGCAAGAGGAAGACAATGACAGTGCTATGGAGCCAGCTGAAGAAGTAAAACATTCTGATGATGGAAAGGATATAAATAGAGAGCGAGAGACACAAGAGGAAGAAAATGACAGTGCTATGGAGCCAGCTGAAGAAGTAAAGCATTCTTGTGATGGAAAGGAGATAACTGGAGAGCGAGAGACACAAGAGGAAGAAAATGACAGTGCTATGGAGCCAGTTCAAGAAGTAATAAATTGTTTTGAACCACAAGTACAAGAGATGAGGGAGAAAGAAATGCCAAATATAGATGTTTTCATAAATATGTTGATGAGTAATAGTATTGAACAGGATTTAGAAGAGGAGATACTTTCACCAGAATCAGACAGCATGTCTCCCTTGATTGCATATCCTGTGTTTCATTTGCCATCTCCAGGGTATGTTTTTTTTTTTAAGAATTTAGAAGTTAAATTTGATGCAAGACTTTCACAGCACTAATGCCTTTTAATTTTGATTTGAATAGTTGCAATACCAGCTAAATGTTTCTTAAGACCCAGATTTTAGAAATTTTATCCTCTTTGTCAGTGTTTTAATGAGAACTTGGAGGACACGTAGATCCACACACTTCATTTTCAACTTTTAGTCCTAATATTAGGAATGAATCTGTGAGCATTTTGAATGAAGCAGATATTTTTCTTGTACTCTTTAAAGATGTGAGCATATAGATGTTGATGTTCTTTCCTCTGACGATGAATGGATTCCCCCCGTAAAATAAAGAAAAAAACAAAGTATGTACTTGACAGAATTTTCAAATATGTATTTTGAATTAATTGTCAAGAAGTGTTGCAGTGTAGTTGTGCTTATTTAATGTATGTGAATATATTTTCTTCTTTTATAATCTTGCAGTATTTTCATCAAGTGATAGCTCAGACAATTCCTTAGATTGTTCTCCCAATGAAGGAAAGAACAGGGATGACCTTGACACACAGAAGGCAATTCAAAAAGGTTCTGTTGTTCAGGATCAAGTTAGTGAAATTGGGAGAAGTGAAACTGCTGAAAATCTGATTGGTCAGGTTGATAATGAACAAAGAATTGGTGAGTGCCCCGAAAATGATGCAGATGAGCCAGAAAAGGAAGTGACTTTAGAAGAGAATGAAATTATCAGAGCAAAAGACAACAGAAATGTATATATTAGAAAGGTACTGAAAAACAGCAACATTACAGCCAGTTCACAACCAAGCAAAAAGCTAGACAGAGTTTATAATCGCAGGCATTGCTGTTTTATATGCAAGAAGATGGTTCTTCATATACCTTCTCATTTCAAGAATCGACACAGCTCAGTACCAGAAGTTAATGAGGCAATAAACAAGACTGGTAAAAGAAAATTTGATGCTTTACGAGCTAAAGGTGATGACTTACACAACAAGAAGGTAATACAAGAAGGAAAAGGAGAACTCATCATTTCTAGACGACCTAATGAATTTCAGACAAGTGACTTTGGGCCTTGTCCATATTGCTTAGATTGGATCAATCTTAAATACCTAACCAAACATAACAAAAAAGTCCATTCTTCTGGTATGCTGAGTGATGAGACTATAGGAAAATCTTCTTCTCCAGATCCTTTGACGACACAAAGCAAAAGAATTTTGCAGTTAGAGGCAGACAAACTAGAAGAAGTAGAAGAAAAGGTTGAGAAAGAAAGTACCAAAAACAAAAAAACAGATAGAAAGAGATGGACAGAGGATGAAATAAAAGAACTGAACATGTATTTTAAAGAGTTTCTAAAAACAAAAACATGTCCACGTAAAAAAGATTGCCTCAAAACAATAGAAAAAAGTAAAGCCAGGGGTGGATCTCTCGCTGCTAGATATTGGCACACAATTGTCAAGAAGATTTCAAATTTAAACAAGAAACTGTAATTATGTTGAAAACATTACAATGTAATAAATTGTAATTCAGATGCAGAATTGGATATTTTGTGATCAGTTGATTGTTTCATTTGGAGCAGTACATTTTAGCTCACCTGAGCCAAAGGGCCAAGTGGGCATTTCTGAACTAAGTTTGTCTCTTGTCTTTTTGCTATTATCATCATCAATGTAAACTTTTTACAATTTTATCTTCTTCAGACCCACTGGACTAGTTTTATCCAAACTTGGCACAGAGCATTCTTGGATAAAGGAATTCAGATTTGTTCAAATGAAAAGCCACACCCTTTTCCAAGGGAAGTTATTTAGAAAAAAATGTAAATATTGTGTTAGGTTATTTAAAAATCTCCAAGAACAACTAGACCAGGAAAAAACAAAACTTAAGTGAAAGCTTTCTGACATAATGTTGATTGGACTTTGTTTAAATCATGGGGTGGGGCAACTCTGGGCGATCAATGTTTTACATAGTTATTCATTTGGCAAAATTCTTATAAAAAGTGCAAAGCCATGTATAAAGGCATCTTTGGGTAGTGGTAATTGATGTTTATTCAAATTATAATCCCTCAGGTGTAGGGTAGGGCTCCAATTGGCGATCAAAGTTTTACATGAAAAAGAAAAGATAAGGGCCTTAGTGACTCAGCTGAGTGTTGTGGCAAATAGATTTTTTTTTTTCAAGCCAAGAGAGCAGAATTGTGAAAAATAAAATTTTTTTTATATGTTTTATGTTTTTTAAATAAAAAATAATTTAAAGATAATGTTATACTTCATAATTAGTACTCATTGTAGACCAATTTTTTCTGTAAAAATTTGTTGTTGCGAACAATTTAAAATCAAGTCATGTGTTTAATGAAAAATTGCAATATAAATAATAATAATATTCTGGGATTTGAGAAGATTGAATGAAATAGATTTTATTTGATAGCTGCTAAAAGTTCTACTTATGTGGTATAACATTCTCAGATCTAATGACATAGAAATTATTAAATTGAGGCAAATTATTGTAATATTATCCCCTTTTGAAGAATTGCTTTTTCACTGTCAGTTGGATGGTCTGAAAGTCAATCGACCAATGGTTTCCAAGTGATGTCTTGAGAAACTTTTTTCTGATAGCCATCAAACTTTATACATGGCTTGTTGAGCAAAGGACCTATTGAATTTCAGGTCAAAGGGTCAAGGAGCATGTGGTTTTCCACTTAACTCCCATCATATGATTTTGAACCAATATCTTGAAAACCAGTTGCTTGATAGTCATCAAATTAAGTGATGCCTCTTTTGGACTTGTGGAACTATGACCAAGGTGGGATTTATTTTAGAAATGTTTTTATGGACTTGTGGAAGATATGCATCTCTGGACTCTGGGAGCCAATATCTTGTTAAATATTTACAAGAAATGCCAATGGATTTGTAGGGCTATGTTAAGAAGTTTGGAACTTGTCTCAAAAAGTCTCTTCGGACCTGCTGGACTTTGACCAAGGATTTGTGGGACTTGTGTGAGAAAAGTCTCTTTGGACTTGTTGGACTTATGACCAAGGTTTTGAAGGACTTGTGTGAGAAAAGTCTTTATTGACTTGTGGGACTATGACCAAAGTTTTATGGGACTTGTTTAAGAAAAGTGTGAATTGACTTGTTCGAATTTGACCAAGGATTTGTTGGACTTAATTTAAGAAAGGTCTTAATTGACTCGTGGGACTTTGACCAAGGTTTTGTGGGGCTGCTATGAGAAAGGTCTTTATTGCTTTGTTAGATTTGACCAAGATTTTTTGGGATTAATGTGAGAGAAGTCTCTCTGGATTTGTTGGACTTATGACCAAGGTTTTGAAGGACTTGTGTGAGAAAAGTCTTTATTGACTTGTGGGACTATGACCAAAGTTTTATGGGACTTGTTTAAGAAAAGTGTGAATTGACTTGTTCGAATTTGACCAAGGATTTGTTGGACTTAATTTAAGAAAGGTCTTAATTGAATCGTGGGACTTTGACCAAGGTTTTGTGGGGCTGCTATGAGAAAGGTCTTTATTGCTTTGTTAGATTTGACCAAGGTTTTTTGGGATTAATGTGAGAGAAGTCTCTCTGGATTTGTTGGACTTATGACCAAGGTTTTGAAGGTCTTGTGTGAGAAAAGTCTTTATTGACTTGTGGGACTATGACCAAAGTTTTATGGGACTTGTTTAAGAAAAGTGTGAATTGACTTGTTCGAATTTGACCAAGGATTTGTTGGACTTAATTTAAGAAAGGTCTTAATTGAATCATGGGACTTTGACCAAGGTTTTGTGGGGCTGCTATGAGAAAGGTCTTTATTGCTTTGTTAGATTTGACCAAGATTTTTTGGGATTAATGTGAGAGAAGTCTCTCTGGATTTGTTGGACTTATGACCAAGGTTTTGAAGGACTTGTGTGAGAAAAGTCTTTATTGACTTGTGGGACTATGACCAAAGTTTATGGGACTTGTATGAGAAAAGTCTTTATTGTCTTGTTGGAGTTGACCAAAGTTTTGTGGGACTTATGAGAGAAGTCCCTCTGGATTTGTGGGACTTATGACCAAGGTTTTGTGAAGCAATGTCACTCTTGACTTGTGGGACTATGACCAAGGTTTTTGGGACTTTATTTGAGATGTGTCACTCTGACTTGTGGGACTATGACCAAGGTTTTGTGGGACTTTGAGTTATGTAACTTGACTTGTGGGACTATGACCAAAGTTTTATGGGACTTGTATGAGAAAAGTCTTTATTGCCTTGTTGGAGTTGACCAAAGTTTTGTGGGACTTATGTGAGAGAAGTCTCTCTGGATTTGTGGGACTTACGACCAAGGTTTAGTGAAGCAATGTCACACTTGACTTGTGGGACTATGACCAAGGTTTTTGGGACTTTATTTGAGATGTGTCACTCTGACTTGTGGGACTATGACCAAAGTTTTGTGGGACTTGTTTGAGAAAAGTTTTTATTGACTTGTTGGACTTTGATCAGGGTTTGTGGGACTTTTGTGAGTTAGGTCTCTACTGATTTGTGGGACTTATGACCAAGGTTTCATGGAACCTGTATGAGAAAAGTCATTTTAACTTGTGGGACTTTGACCAAGGTTTAGTGGGACTTATTGAAGAGATGTCCTCTGGATATGTTGGATCATGACCAATATTTTGCAGAATTTGTTTGAAAAAAAATTCTCTGGACATACAGGAATGTATATGTCTTCAGTAATTTGTGGGACTTTTTCCATAGTCCCATAATGCATTGATTACTAGAAAAGTTTTGAAAAGTCCCACAGTGTTGAAAGATAAGTCCCACAATGTTACAGTCCCACAATGATCATTTGGTGGTACGACCGTCCGTCCGTCCGTCTGTCCGTCTGTCTGTCCGTCTGTAAACTTTTCACATTTTCAACTTCTTCTCAAGAACCACTGGGCCAATTTTAACCAAACTTGGTACAAAGTATCCTTGGGTGAAGGGGAGTGTAAATTGTTAAAATAAAGGGCCAAGTCCCCTTGCAAGGGGAGATAATCAAGAAAAGACAAAATTGGGTGGGGTCATTAAAAAATCTTCTACTCAAGAACCACTGGGCCAGAAAAGCTGAAACTTATGTGGAAGCATCCTTGGATAGTGTAAATTCTAAATTGTTAAAATCATGACCCCCGGGGGTAGGGCGGGGCCACAATAGGGAATCCAAGTTTTACATTGAAATACATGAGAAAAATCTTTAAAAATCTTCTTCTTAAGAACCAAAGGACCAGAAAAGCTGAAACTTATATGGAAGCATCCTGGGGTAGTGTAGATTATAAATTGTTCAAATCATGACCCCCTGGGGTAGGGCGGGGCCACAATAGGGAATCCAAGTTTTACATTGAAATACATAAGAAAAATCTTTAAAAATCTTCTTCTTAAGAACCAAAGGACCAGAAAAGCTGAAACTTATATGGAAGCATCCTGGGGTAGTGTAGATTCTAAATTGTTCAAATCATGACCCCCGGGGGTAGGGCGGGGCCACAATAGGGAATCCAAGTTTTACATTGAAATACATAAGAAAAATCTTTAAAAATCTTCTTCTTAAGAACCAAAGGACCAGAAAAGCTGAAACTTATATGGAAGCATCCTGGGGTAGTGTAGATTATAAATTGTTCAAATCATGACCCCCGGGGGTAGGGCGGGGCCACAATAGGGAATCCAAGTTTTACATTGAAATACATAGGAAAAATCTTTAAAAATCTTCTTCTTAAGAACCAAAGGACCAGAAAAGCTGAAACTTATATGGAAGCATCCTTGGGTAGTGTAGATTATAAATTGTTCAAATCATGACCCCCGGGGGTAGGGCGGGGCCACAATAGGGAATCCAAGTTTTACATTGAAATATATAGGAAAAATCTTTAAAAATCTTCTTCTCAAGAACCACTGGGCCAGAAAAGCTGAAACTTATATGGAAGCATCCTGGGGTAGTGTAGATTCTAAATTGTTAAAATCATGACCCCTGTGGGTAGGGCGAGGCCACAATAAGGAATCCAAGTTTTACATTGATATATATAGGAAAAATCTTTAAAAAATCTTCTTCTCAAGAACCACTGGGCCAGAAAAGCTGAAACTTATATGGAAGCATCCTGGGGTAGTGTAGATTATAAATTGTTCAAATCATGACCCCTGGGGGTAGGGCGGGGCCACAATAGGGAATCCAAGTTTTACATTGAAATGTATAGGAAAAATCTTAAAAAATCTTCTTCTCAAGAACGACTGGGCCAGAAAAGCTGAAACTTATATGGAAGCACCATTGGGTAGTGTAGATTATAAACTGTTCAAATCATGACTCCTGGGGGTAGGGCGGGGCCATAATAGGGAATCCAAGTTTTACATTGAAATACATAAGAAAAATCTTTAAAAATTTTCTCTCAAGAACCACTGGACCAATAAAGCTGAGACATATTTGGAAGCATCCTGGGGTAGTGTAGATTCTAAATTGTTCAAATTTTGACCCTCGGGGGTAGGGCGGGGCCACAATAGGTATATTAAAAGGGGGGAAATCTGGTAAAGAACAGCATGGCCAAAGTTACTCAGGTGAGCGATGTGGCCCATGGGCCTCTTGTTCAGATTCACATCAAAATGTAAGACAACTGGGATTTTTTTCCTTGGCAAATTTTGATATTTTTTAGATTCATTGCAGGCAATCAAGTTGAATAATAGTTAACAATAAAATGTTTTTAATATAACTGTGGGCATAAAGTAGATTAAAATCATGAAATAAAACAAGCTCAATTATGTTTCATCCCAGGTGATGCAAGCTGCCAAAGAACTACTGCTGTGGTGTGCCACTCCTGATGGTGTATTGAGGGCAAAACAGAAACTTCCTCCTCGGGATTTTGCATTTGTAGAGAACATTTACTATGCACAGCAAAAACATGATAATTTATTGTTTTACCTTAACCAGAAGATCAGGATGGAAGTTACGGATGAACTTTATGCCCAGGTTAATCTTAAGTTATCGATATTTCTATGCATACAGGGCTTAATTGCAGGGTCCTGTACCTTTTCAATTGGGAATTTTTAATCGAAAAAGTTGCAAAATTTTGAAGTATTGAATAAATCAGATGTCTTCTATTAAGTGTTACTGTTGAATAAAGAGATACTTTGATGGCTTATTCCCATCCTTATGAATCATTAAAATCTTAAAATTCAAGTTTTTTTTAATATAAAAAGCACTGAAAAATTCAATTTGCATGTCATTTGAGAATTTTTACCCAAATTTTGGGAAAAAAGAGAAAATTTTCAATTGGGACAAGGTCTTTTTACAGGACCTGGATGCAAAGGTTATTGAGCCCTGGTATGTTCAATATACAGTAAAATTTGGTTATAAAGAACTCGCTTGTAAGGAAATGTTGGTTATAAGTTCCTGATGAATTCTGTAGAAAACTTTTCACTATGTTTTTTTTATACAGATTATAAAGAATCTAGGCTAGAAGGAAGCAACTGAAAATTTTAGGTCTTGGTGATTTCCTTATAACCAAGTTTTACTTAGTGTTGTCAAATCGGACGGTTTTTACTAACCGGTTACTCGCTTACTGTTCCGATCGAGTACCAGGATACTCGGATGATTTTTCGCTACAGTTACCATACATCTATTATTTATCTTATCCTTTACCTATCGGTAGAAATAAAACAAATGTACTGTATAGGAACATATTTACAATTAAAAACTCAAACACACACTCATTATATTCAAAGAATTTTTGATTAATTGATTTTAGATGTCACTTGAAATGGACAGTTTGTTTTTGTTTAAGAAAATAATTTTATCGACACACGAAGAAGACAGATATTTAGTCATCAATCACCATTTTCACAATGGCTCTCAGTACGTATTCCTTTTCAGCCCCTATATTTGTCGCGATCAAGGAGAATTAAAATACCCCCAATTACTGGTTGATTTGTAGAGTGTTCAGTAAATTGCTGGTTTCTGAAAAATGTTTTAATCTTCAGTGATATAACATATTTGTAGTCCCACTCATATACAATAACTCCGATTCAAATACTGGCGCCGCGGTAATCCGGACGCCAATAATCCGGACGCTTCACCTTCCGGACGATATTTTTTGGGAACCGATTTTTTCCTCGTTATTTTGTCTCATTAATCCAGAAATTCGCGTTCCGGATCCGGACGGTCAATTTCTACTACAAAACGTAATATTTCATTGAAAAATGACTCGTTTATCCGGACGATACTTTTTCAAGGAACGACTTTTTCACACCTATCTTGCAGTAGTGATAATTGTTGTAAAAACATTGTCCGTGAAGTAAGTTTGAAGACAGTTACCTGTGACCTCCAAACAATGTCTATAATTAGCGTGTGTTTACCCCAAATAAAACACGCGTCTATTATATTATGGAGCTCGAAGAATTTAGCTTATATTGTCCATTTTTTAAATATAAATACTTTTAGAATATAATTGCTAACGGTATAACAATTTATGAGAATTTTGGAGAGTTGTAAATAAAATAAAAATAAATCAAGAGATTTTGTTGGGGGTTTGAGCTGCGTATAAGTTTAACAAAATGCGATTTTCCATTTCTCAAAACGTACATATATTTGAAATGCTTTTTTTCTTTTCATAAGACAATTTATAAGGATATATAATTCAAGAAAATATCTTTCTATTTATTGCACTACAGTCTATAAACGAACATAACTTTAGAAAAGAAATATGTAACTGGCGTTAATTATAAATACCGATCAAGCTTTTTCAAAGTACATAACTTAGACATGTTAGAGTTTGTAGAATAATATTGATAATCCTGAATATGGCTTGTGTTTACGTTGAATGTTTACAATACGAACACTGATTATGCGTGTCTGCGTTAGCTTACAGTGTTCAGTTTTTTACTTTCCAATTAATGTAGATGCGGTAAGTCATTTGAACATTTCCAATGGTGATAATGAACAGTTCACTAATATGAGCTTGAATAATTAAAAAATTGCCGATATAAAACAGTAGCAAATCAAAATTTGGTCAGCCCACGTCAAATAGGAGGCGAATTAAGTTTCCTGTGTTAAAAAAGGAAGTTGCAATATAAAATTGCTATTCATTTTTCATCGTGTAAATTACATTTAAATTTTTAAAAAAATATTATTTCTTTAAAAACTGAAAAAATAAAATCAATAAATCAAGGTAAAATAAGGTGTTTTTTCCCTTCAAACTTGATACCACTATGTGCATATGCACGTGCTTTGAGAGGGTCTTTTAAGAGATGATTCACTTATCTGGACGATTCATTTATCCGGGCGATTTCGTTGGGGACGGAGGCGTCCGGATTAACGAGGCGCCACTGTAATTTACATTTTACAGATCTCGAATCAGCTGTTCTATTCAAATACTTCCAAGCTTAATATGTCTGCGGCTGCATGTTATTAAATTATGTTCCTTTGACTAACACAGGTGTAAATGAGTTAATTATAACTCAGGTCTTCGAAACTATTATACTCCTGGCAATCAAAGCTGTCAATTATATAAACTGTGAAAACTAATCAAAACAAATCAATGCCATTTGTGAACCACTAGATCAAGTCTAACGGTAAATAATTTTATGGAAATGTGTTATATATTTATATATACATTTGTGGTATCTCTCTATTATATAAACATGCAGAGAGCAAATATCTTCATACCTGTATGAAGTTTTTCGAAGGTCATAGGTCATTACGTGACCTAATCACACAGCGCAGTAATATCTCCATAGCAATATAGCATGTTTTTTATGCATAAAAATGTACAAAATACGCAAGTAAAATAATAATCATTTTATTTACAATGTAAACGAGTATTTAATACAGTTCTTGATCGATTTTACATAGAGAATAGAAAACTAGGTGTTATAAGTTTCATGTCTGAGCTGCATAGTCTCAACGTTTACCCTTATTTTTCTCGCAGACCTCTGAATGCTATAATTTTTTTTCATTAAACTTTACTCACAATAAATTTGAAAATCTGTTGAAAAATATCAGTGTAATGCAATCACCCCACAAACAGCTGACAAACACTGCACTTTGGAAGTTCGGTAGGCACACCTCCATCATCGAGATCGTTGTGACGTCTTAACAATGTAAGCTGTCACCAGTGTCTCCATGTCAACATCATAAATTAATAAATATGCCTTACCTAAATCGTAGATTTTATGTTTTTGATCAAATTTTGTACTTGATTTCAAGTTATCCGGTCCGGACAAGTGTCTCCATCCATCCCTTTCCGACCGAAATTCCTCCAACTTTTTATTATCAAACATCGGACGTGTTTCTTGTGTTTTTAAACATCGAATATGGGTTCTCATGAATACAAAAATTCCAAGACACCAATATGCTTACTATAATTGATCACAAGTAGCCTTTCACAAAATATTCCCTTCAAAACAGAATCCTTTGCCAGATGAATTTGAAGCGTAACCGCTTTTCAAGCCGATTTACACCTAGCATAATTAGTCAAAATCTACGACGTACAGTTAGTGCAATATTTATATTCGATTACATTCGATTGTCCATCTCAAATGTATATATAAGTAATAAATAACAAGTTTAAAAACTTCAATGGGAATTGAAGTGGGTCGGTACGTGATCAAATCTTCTGAGAAGGCCTTCGGCCTTCACAGGATTTGATCACATGACCGACCCACTTCAATTCCCATTGAAGTTTTTAAACTTGTTATTTATTTCTTAAATAAACAATATAACATTTATTTTCTACATGTATGTATTTACTATGTAATGTATTTTTATCTGAGTAACCGAACAGAAGTTTTACTAACCGATATTTGCATCGTTTGACGGTTAACCAGGTACTCGTTGACAACTAGTTTTACTGTATCCTCAACACTTTAAGAAGGAAATGCCATCAAATTAAATGAATATTCAGTATATCCTTCATGCATTTGAGAGGAATGGCATCAAATAAATTTTCAATATATCCTCCATGCATTAAGGAGGAATGCCATTTGTTAAGACATAAATCAAAAATTTGATTTTTCTTTAAACTACATGTATAAAGAAGTATAGGCATTACCAGCAACAAGCATTGTAGATTACATCCTGTTTATCTCAATATTGTTCATCTGTCATCCTTTACATATATCAATGTGTGTGTATAAAACTACTCAATACATGTATTGTTATAGGTGACTACCAACTCAAAGCTGATCACCACAGTAGATGTAGCAGAGCTGTCTCAGTACCTCCACATTCCTCATACACAAATCACACTCCTCACTCTACAGTCATTTGATACAGAGCAGCAATTCTGTAGACAAGTCAAGTAAGTCATTGATACAGAACAGCAATTCTGTAGGCAAGTCAAGTAAGTCATTTGATACAGAGCAGCAATTCTGTAGACAAGTCAAGTAAGTCATTGATACAGAACAGCAATTCTGTAGGCAAGTCAAGTAAATCAACAGTTCTGTAGAAAAGTCAGGTAAGTCAGCAGTTCTCTAGACAAGTCAAGTAAGTCAGCAGTTCTCTCGACAAGTCAAGTAAGTCATTTGATACAGAACAGAAATTTTGTAGACAAGTCAAGTAAGTCAGCAGTTCTCAAGACAAGTCAAGTAAGTCATTTGATACAGAGCAGCAGTTCTGTAGACAAGTCAAGTAAGTCATTTGATACAGAGCAGCAGTTCTGTAGACAAGTCATGTAAGTCATTTGATACAGAGCAGCAGTTCTGTAGTCAAGTCAAATAAGTCATTAGATCTGTAGTCAAGTCAAGTAAGTCAGCAGTTCTGTAGACAAGTCAAGTGAGTCATTAGATCTGTAAACAAGTCAAGTAAGTCAGCAGTTCTGTAGAAAAGTCAAGTAAGTCAATAGATCTGTGGACAAATCAAGCAAATCATTAGATCTGTAGACAAATCAAGTAAGTCATTAGATCTGTAGACAAATCAAGTAAGTCAGCAGTTCTGTAGAAAAGTCAAGTAAGTCATTAGATCTATAGACAAGTCAAGTAAGTCATAAGATCTGTAGACAAATCAAGTAAGCTGTTCTGTAGACAAGTCAAGTAAGTCATTAGATCTATAGACAAGTCAAGTAAGTCATTTGACACAGTGCAGTTCTGCAGACAAGTCAAGTAAGTCAGCAGTTCTGTAGACAAGTCAAAAAAGTTGTTTGTTTAATTTACTGCAGCAATACATGTCCTTGTCTATGAAATTCTTGGGCCATTGGAAATTATTTCAAAGATTTATCAAATGAACTTGACTGATAATCACATTTTGAAAGAATATAAATTTCCTTCGTTTAACTATCTTTACATCAATAAAAAAGGGAAAACTTCTTTGGTAGACAAAGTTTTGAGAGAGACTTAGATGCTGAGTCTCTGTTGATTGTACAGTGTGACAGTGGAAATGAGAATGCTAGCCTTGTGGCCTGTGCCCAGTATTCTGTGTTAGATCAGCTACAACAGCTGGAAGATGAGAAGACAGGGAAGACACACATTGTCTTCATCATCCATCTCCCCAGGGTGGCAGGTGGAGGATTCACAGGATTCCAGGTACAAATTAATCAATCAATTTACAGAAATGTTAGGAGGGCAGGACTGTTAAAAAGTTAACTTGTTGACATTGTAAATGTTTTGCAATGAAGGCATGTAATTTATTAACGTGTTGCATAAAAGTGTTTATTGTTATGAAAAAAAAATTGAGGATGTTCTTTCTAATTCTATATTTTCCCTAGTGTGGTCTGTGGCACTCTGTTCACATCGATGACCTTCGCCCTGATAATGTTAAAATGCCCAGTTTTCTGGAGTTGAGGAATAAGAGTATAGGGACTTTAATGGAAACAGCTGCTGGCTCCTCTAAATCCAGAGACCCTGAAGAAATGGACTGGGAGGGGAGGCCAGATCATAATAAACGGGAAACTGAGGACATAGGAATGGAGGATCAGGATGTGTATCAACATGACTTTGGCAGCATGATGGAGTACACAGGACAAGCCCATGTGGAGAAGGAGGTGGATATTCCATTTTTCATAAAGCTGACAGCACATCCAGCCCTGGCCATGGTGAAAGATCCAGCTGAGGACTCCGCCAGAACAACAGAGAGAGTGAAAATTCTGCTAGAGCTTCTACATCAAGAAACAAGAGGTAAGCTGAATCAGATTTTTATACCCCGGCTCTGAAGGATAGGGGGCTATATTGTTTTACCCTTTGTGTCTGTCTGTCTGTCCATAACAAAATTTTCGTCACAGTTTTCTCAGCAACTACTGATTGCAGATGCTTGAAATTTTAGCACACTCTTTGTTTAGGCATGCCATATGGTGGGAATCATTTTTGTACGAATCCAATGTGAACATCCTGTTTATCTGTGGTCTGTCTGTACCATGCATAACAAATTTTGGTCACAGTTTTCTCAGCAACTACTGATTGCAGATGCTTGAAATTTTAGCACACTCTTTGTTTAGGCCTGCAATATGATGGGATTCATTTTTGTACAAATCTGATGTCAACTTCTTGTTCATCCTTGTATCTGTCCGTAACTGAACTTGTGTACATTCACATCATAGCGGGATATTACTAGTGAGCATTCGCTCATAGACTTCTTGTTGTTTCTGTGAAGTTTTCAAGGTCTGCTTTAGGTATTCAGTGATGTATGATAATGTATAATTATATTAAAATCTTGTTTTTACAGAAAAAATGACATTCATGAAAGGAGTAGGACACCACCTAGCGGCTCTGATGAAGGAGAAAGAGGAAACCATGGGGCAGTCTGCTGGGAGTTGGCTCTATTCAGAGGCCACCAACAGGGACTGTATCAACAGGGTTGGAACATTCAGGTAACAAAAACTAATTGTACTAATACATGTATTCAAAGATTATAGATGTATAAAGAAATAAGCTTGTTTCCCTCTGTCCATACAGTCATATCCAAGGTGTGGATTCTTGGTACAGGTTAACACTAGAAGCTCGTACTGGAAACAAAGATAATTATGGCTTATCTTGACTTAAGGTCAAATGGACATGCTTCAGCCCACTGATTTTAAAATTTATGTTCAGTCTACAACTTTGTAACACAGAAATATGAGCAATTCATACTTGATGTAAAGATTGACCCTTTGGTGGGACCTGACCTTGATCTAAGGTATTTAACCTTTTTGTGTGACCTGATCTTGACCTATGGTCTTTAACCTTTTGGGTGACCTGACCTTGACCTATGGTCTTTAACCTTTTGCTGTTACCTGACTTTGACCTAAGGTCCTTAACCTTTTGGTGTGATCTGACCTTGAACTAAGGTCTTTAACCTTTTGGTGTGACCTGACCTTGACCTAAGGTCTTTAACCTTTTGGTGTGACCAGACCTTGACCTAAGGTCTTTGAACAAGATATTTACTAACAGAAATTACTGATGAACTGAAGATGTTCTGCAATGTACTAGATCATTGGCTGAAAAAGTGGACTTTGTCACCACATTGTAGTTTATACCTTATATGTGTATAAAAATTGACAACATAGGAACATGTGGTGAACTTGGAAGTTTAAGGGGACAGGATGGGATAACAAAGTATTGCAGAGGGTATTCTGCACACTCAGTATCTTTGTTCAGGTGTATCATCAGTACTATTTAATTTTAAAGAGAATTTAGTTTTTTCAGAAAGATCTATAATTTTGTATTGTTAAACAATATACCAAGTGTCAGATGGAAAAGATATTTTAAAAATTTGTTAAAATGATTAAATTAAATTTAAACTGTATAAGTTAGGATCTGTGAATACAGTCAAATTTTGTCATCTCAAACTTAATGGTACCAGGATTAAACTAGTCTCTGAGATATCTGAGGATTCAAGATAATGAGGTTTAAAAACATAAGAAGATGTGGTTAGGATTGTCAACTCACATCAACGTATCCCTGGTATATGAGATATTGGTGTTTCACATAATGAAGCTCAACTGTAATAATGTTTTCTGTATTCTTTCAGAAAAGCTCGAGACCAGTGTATCATTGAGAAATTGTCCCCCATCTTGGCTGGCATCATTGCACAAGTGGACACCAACAGTAACCTTGACCTTTTGATTAAAACTGACTCGGACACCTGGGAGAACAAACTTTGGCTTGAGATCATCAATGACCCCTCAGCCACACAGATTGAGTATTCCATGATTGTGTCCCCCAAAAGACAACAGGAACTTCCAGAGGTGATGGTGAGGGGGACGGGTTGTGATGGACAGAAATTTACAGCACAGATGCCATTCTCCTGGCTGATCTACAAACTGATTGACCAGATCTTGAGGACCTCACAGAATTTAGAAAAAATTGGTGTGTTGATTTGTGGTTTCTATTGTAATTCTTTGTTTTATTTTCAGCAGTAAAGTAACTTTACTGAACAATTTATAATTGACTGCTGTAGGTTAGTTTTTTAAAGAAAATAGAATATATAAAAGTTCCTACTAAATACTTTTTTCTAAGTTTTTAGATGTAAATAGTTTCAAGTAGAATTCCATCTATTTGGTTGAGAATGTCTTTATTTTGCAGAAACAATACAAGAATTAGTCATTAGGGTAACAGGCATTATAGAGAATACATCTCTTGGGAAAGTGCTTCAGAAATGTCTTGGTGAGGTCAAGGTACCTGAATTTGTCAAACCATATCTCAGTGATTTTGTTCATATGGTATATCATGTGACCAGTGTGGAGGAACATGGGGTAAGTCTCAAAAGTTTGAAAATTAAATCTGTTAAAAAAATGGTTTATTTATGTTTAACCTGTTTCTTAGTTTCTTTAGTTTTATTGTAAAGTAGTTTATGTTGATATAAATGTTTTGAATGTTCATTGTAGCTGGTGTGTGAAAATTTACTGAATGGAATGAATATGGACTTCAGAGAAGGACTGCAGAGTGTTGTGATGAACTTTGTAGCAATTCATGCTGTATACAATAAATCCGTACCTCGTCTGAGGAATTTTGCCGGCATAACACGGGTGTGGCCTGAGTGTAGTGCCAAAATCATTGAGTTCCAGCAGAAAAGTGCTCAATTCTACCTCGTCACAGATGAAGAACTGGTACTATTTTAAGTTATATATATAAGTGTAAATCCACCTCAAACAATGTTTGGTTGTAAAGGAATGAACTTGTCTTCTGTCTGTCCTGCCATCATGTTTTTCTATAAATGTAGAAACATAGGAAGCTTTTTTTTTCCAGAGAGTTCAAGGTCACTGGCAGAAATAAGAGTAAAATTCATGTCCCAAGGTCACTGGCAGAAAAAAAGCGTAAAATTTGCGTCCATTCATAACTTTCTAGTAGAGAACAAGTGGAAGTTATGTCTCATTCAAAGATTACTTATGACCAGAATATGTGTCATGACCTTGACTTAAGGTCATTTGAGGTCACTGGAAGGAAAGTTTTAAAATTTTGTGTCTCATTTCTTAACTGTATCATGGATAAATGTTGGACTGTTGATACTTCAAGAAAGAAATTAAATATAACCAGAGGGTATACCATTACCTTGAACCAAGGTCATTTTGGCAAGTTCATGGTCACGTCTCAAAAAAATACTTGTGGGGAATATAATTATGTGAGTTTGCTTACAATACTTCTGACTAGTTGTTAGTGGCTCCCTATAAAATAGACACCATATCAGTGATATTTACTAGTAATTTGTACTGGAATATTTTATAGATCTTTTGCATTAATAGGCTTTAGATATACTGGGCCTCTACCTGTTGTTGCAATCTTTGGAGCCTGGCAAGGACTCACTAAATGACCACAGGGGCAGACAGTACTGGCAGAAACAGGTGCTCAAGTACCGACCTGTGGTAGAGAGGATTCTGGGACAGTTTGTACAGGAGGTGGATCCATCAGGAGTGGAGGAGTTTGGGAGAAGGTGTAGGGAGGGAATGAAGGAGGCTAGGTTAGTTTGGTATAAATATATCATTTTACATGTCAGGAATTCCATTTGAAAGAAATCATTAAGACATTAAAACTATCTAAATTCAGGGATAAAAATTTGGGTGAGGGAGTGAAAGACATAAATGCCGGGGCTAGAGGTTGAGTTTGACCTAGTAAGTAAATGGTTGAGGCAATTAAGGGAGGAGATATAATTATTTAAAGCATTTCTTGTGAGAAAGGTTAATTAGTACTCACCACTTGTTATGTTAAGTTCTATTCCATTACTAGGTGTATGTGGACTAGGATAACAGTGATGAAGTTATTCCTTCAGCATGTTTGTTCTGAGGATACACAGCCAGCAGAGAGATGCATGATGCTCTGGATGGTAAGAATTATATAGTTTCTGCTACTAGTTAAAAATTGTCCATGACAAATATTTAGAAAGAGTAAGGTACTTGGCAAATTGAATATAAGATAAACATTCATACTTCCTGCAACAGTTAATGTTACATTTTTTATGCACTGATGTTTTTGACAGATGCTGAAGGATAATGTTGACTTCAAGAAACTAGAATCTTTGGAAAAGGTGGAAAAATTCCTAAAAATCTGCATGAAAAAGGTTGTGAAAACAGCAATTGGGTAAGGGTATATTACATTTCAATAACTTGCAAAAATTATATTTTTTCCCTCAAATATGAGAGTGGTTAACTATTTTATCTATAATTATATGAAAATTTTGGACAATTGTTATAGTACAGTAATTACTGCTCTTTCTCTCTCTGTATATGTTCTCGACGAAAAATTTTCGATGCAGGTGTATTCTATGTGCTTCCACTTATAAAAACAAAGAATGAAAATTTTAAATTTTAAAGAAATTCTAGCCAATGGAAATTTGAAGTTAAAATGTTAACTAATCTGAACTTTCATTTTCTAGGTGTCAGACAAACTGCACAGCCTGTGAGAGTGAGATCACAGAGAAGCCTATACAACTTCCCTGTAAGGATGTTATCTGTATCAAGTGTTACAACGAGATGAAGATTCTGAGAGCTACTGAATGCCCCGCTTGTCATAGTGAGATTTCTGGGGACTTTGATCCTCAGGAAGACAATACCCAAAGGTCGGTACAACTGTTATTTTACATTTACAAATGTTTCCATAATAAAAGCTGTTTGAGATGTATCTATCAGTGGATAGAAACAATTGGTCACATGGCCACAAAATCATTGTGAAGTCAAATTTCACAGATGTGTCCAACCCCATATCTATATTCAAACAGAAGTTTAAATATGATACCTTATTTTTTTAAATGGAAAAAAATTGATATGCTGTACTTTTGGTAACTTCTATGGCTTGAGTGTTTGCATTTTGATTCTTCAAAGGTAGCTTTTAAATATCTGCACTTTCAATGTTTTTCAATTTCAGTCAATTTTTTCATCCATGCATATAATTAGACCAAAATTTAAAAAAAAATGGAGTAGTACACTTTGAGAGGGTATGGGATTGAAAATCTAAAAAGTAAATTTATATGCCCTTGAAAAACTTTGCATAATTAAATGAATTGGATGAGTAGTCTGTTAAGTTAAACTTTGTAGAAATAATGTTTGTCTTGTTATTATAAAAATGAATTATTAAATTAAAAATATTTTTACAGAATTAAGTTCAAAAAGCTACAAGAATTCCAAAGACGTTGCAATAGCTTTTTCATGGATCTGGTTTCTCAGCTTTGCTTCTCTGACGATGTACCACCATCTAGACATGTGGTAGAGAAGCTTATGTCCCACATCACAGCTACAGCTAAAAGTGGCAAAATGGCCAGTAAGGAGTTGTCAGTGTTTGAGGAAGGCATTGATCCTACACCAGTCCTACGATCCTTCCTCCTACAACATCTTCTGAGAACTAAGTAAGTATGTTTTATCATAGCTGCTTTATAAATGGAAGGAAAAAACGATATGATTTTTAATTTTTTTTTCTTTCATGACGATGGAGAGTTGACAAAGCTTACATCATCCAATACTAAATAGTTTTTTTTTTTTTTGTTTTTTTTTCCTTTTCTTTCTCTTTTTTTTTTTTTGAACAAAGTCACAGAGATTAATGGAAGTTGAAAGACTTTGTGAATCCTGTGGCTTGAACTTAACTTTATATTAATGTATTGATCCTTTTAATATCTCAGACATTTGCAATGTAAAAAAATGTTAATATGTGTTCTGTAGCTTTTTCAATACTTTTTGCTCTGTGGGCATTTTAAACACACTTTGATATTATTTAATTTGAAGCTCTGATGAAGTAAGAGAGTGCTTGGGGATGTATTTGGATCAAGTGGAGAAACTGATGTCCCTCACAGAGAATGAAGAGAAAATGATAGAACTGTCTCTGTTGGTCATTCAGTGTCTAGAGGTAATGTATGATACATGTATAATGTGTTAAATGAGAGAATTTCCAACTGAATGTGTTAATTTACCCAATAGTCATTAATCCCCCCCCCCCCCCAACTTAAAGGTATACAGTTGAACTTCCATATCTCGAACACCTGTCTCGAATACCATGGATGTGTTGAAGTGGTTTGGAAGTCCCAACCACTTAGTCTTTAAGTATTTTACCCTCAATATCTCGAATCCTTGGATATTTTGAAGTTTTTTTCTTGGTCCCATAGAGTTTGACATGATGAGATTTGATTGTATTTGAATAAATAGTACATCAACAAGCAAAATGGAAATTTAGGTGATAATGAAAACTAGAAACCCCAAATAAGATGAGTTTTATTGTATATTGATTTTCCAAAAAAAAGTCACTAACTGGCCCCCCTGTCCCAATACCAAAAGGTGAAGTGAAAGCCATATAAAATAATTGTCATACACTTGATGAAACTGCACCATTCAGTTAACTGAATGATCGTTGTATTGTTTGTGAGGGTGACTGGATGGTAAAGCTCTGCCTTTAGTCACTTTTCAGAAGGCTTTCAGATAACTGAATGACATAATTTCATCCAATGATACCTCTAGATGTTGTAACATGCTGACTTGAAGTTAAGACACACTCTATACACTACACACTAAAGATCTAGTTCTTATTTTGTGGTATTTTTATGCAGAGAGAGTAATCTGCCCTTTGATCTGGAATAATATAAAATAAATAGAAATGTACAGTGTATTACTTAATTTGTGATCAAATCAAGTATTCATATCATTTTAATAGGCCAAGATGAATAAATTGAACACTTCATTTGCAGGTATTTTGCCCACTTAAGTAAATAACAGTGTTTTCTGTTCATCAGTTCTTCACTGTCTTTAAACACATTTCCTTGTGGTGATGAAAAGTACCCTATGTAATTGTAAAAAGTAAAAGATAAGCTCAATGTTTACACCTTAATTTACACAATGTAATTTTTTCAATGTCCAAGAAAACTTTTCCTTTAGTGTATAGAGGATACTCAAGGAGAAGATACATAACCATGTACTCAGAAACTATTAACCCTGTATCCCAAAGCTTGCATACTTTTTATCATTCCCTCTTAGGTTTGTTTTTATATTTTTAGATATACACTTAGTCTACTGTTTTCAAACCATGTTAGATCATGTGGGTTGTGCACTAAGTTTCTAAATTAACTTCATGCTTCAGGACTCCTTTGATCAAGAAGTAACCAAAAATTCTGACCCTGAAAAATCGAAAATCAAGATGGCTACCCACATGCTTCAGCACAATGTCCACCTGGTGATGAAGGAGGGTTTGGACATAGAGAAGTTGTATTGTATGGCTGAAACCAGGTTCGGACTGATTGTTGTGGCAGAAATCCTCCACAAGTTACTGGTGGAGAAGTCAATAAAGGGGGGACAGAGTATCAGAAGACTTTTAGAAGCTGCTGGTAGGCTGTGTGATGAATGCAGGTCAAAGCAGCCAAAGTAAGATTTTTTAAAAATGTATCATAAAGTAACATTACTCCATATTTTTAGGCAAATGTCTTTTAAAAATTTTCTTTTTAAATTTTCTGCACTTTTAGGTTGTTCCTTATCAAACACCTCTGCCGATGCTTTGGATTGGAGACCTATCAAAAAGTCTGCAAGACAAGTGATGCTGCCACAGTTCGATGGTTGAGTGTACCAGAACTCCAGAAAAATGAGGTATCACATCATGAACAGCATGAGCACAGTTTGTCTGACTTAGCAGAGATTCAAATGCCATCAGTCTCAGTCTTATAATTGAGATTATGCAATTTGTTTTAATAATACGGGACATAAAAAATTAAATTTTAAACTTGGAAAAAATGTCAAGGTCATTCAACATGCTTTAGTTTTACAAAATGCAGTTAGCTGGATATTTATATTGTCCTTGACTGTTTTAGAAGTAGAAGATACTTGATTAAATATTGTGCCATACAGAGTGAAAATAATCCTTGATATTTGACACAGATTGTTGAGTGCAGTGACAGGTTTATTGTGTGTGGAGACCAGTACAAAGCACTGAGAGAGAAGTTAACCCAGGCAGCACTGGGACAGAACATGGATATATTCAACACTGCTATAGAGGTAGATTGTACTCATTAAAAATGTTGTACAGGAAGGTATAAAATTAATGCTAACATGATTGATACTTATTGTAGTTGACTTTATAAAAATGGTGCAAAGAACTGTAGAGTCATTATTGTTCATGAGGGACCTATTTCTGTGGATTTCGTGGGTCCTCCTAACTCAGTTATACATCCTAAAGAATAATAACTTTTTAAACTATTGGTTCATTAACTCTGTGTAGAAGAGTTACCCATGAAATTACATCCCCACGAACCAGAAAAATGTAGGGTGCCCAGGAACATTGACCCCCACAAATTCTAAAGATTCCACAGTATATAGTATATGTGATAAAATATATAATCTAATAATCCTTAAATATGATAATTGATTATCAGTTTAACAGGGAGCTACTTTTTATGAATTTGTAACTCTTAGTGAGCTTTTTAAAAACAATGAGGAAATATTTTGTATTTTCTAAAGAGTATACACGTGAGTAGTCTGGTAATCTGCTATGTTTTTCAGAGTGTCAGGGCACCTGAGTTCCAGAAAAGAACACTAACTCTCCTGGCTATTCTTAGGGAAATAACTATGTCTTATTTGTACCCAGAAAACAAGAGAAGAGTTACTGCAGCTGTAAGTTTTTGTTGAGCCACAAAACTAAGTTCTCATTTGCTGTAATTGTATTTCAATGCTTATTAAAGTGATATTCCTAGATATCTTTAAATTATCTTAAGTTTGTTCTAACAGAGAATAAAATTTAATTGTGTCCAAATATTTTCTTAGTTATTTCATGCTATAAAAAGATAAATTTACAAGTATGATTTATGATTTTAATTTACATTTTCTTCCTCACAGGCTATTGAACTTCTACATCAGTTTATGGCACAACACCCTCTGTTTGCAAATCAGGTAAGCTATGGAATATATATATATATATGTATTAATTTAATTATATATTCATTATACCCCTGCTCCGAAGGAGAGGGGGGTATACTGTTTTACCCTTGTGTGTCTGTCTGTCTGTCTGTCCGTCCGTCTAGCTGTCTGTCTGTCTGTAACAAATTTTGGTCGCAGTTTTCTCAGCAACCAATCATTGCAGATGCTTGAAATTTTAGCACAATCTTTGTTTAGGCATGCCATGTGGTGGGATTCATTTTTGTACGAATTCGATCTCAACTTCCTGTTTATCCATGCGTCCGTCCGTAAACTTTTCACATTTTCAACTTCTTCTCAAGAACCACTGGGCCAATTTTAACCAAACTTGATACAAAGTACCCTTTGGTGAAGGGGAGTTTAAATTGTTAAAATAAAGGGCCGAGTCCCCTTACAAGGGGAGATAATCAAGAAAAGACAAAAATAGGGTGGGGTCATTAAAAAATCTTCTTCTCAAGAACCACTGGGCCAGAAAAGCTGAAACTTATGTGGAAGCATCCTGGGATAGTGTTGATTCTAAACTGTTCAAATCATGACCCCCGGGGGTAGGGCGGGGCCACAATAGGGAATCCAAGTTTTACATTGAAATATATAGGAAAAATCTTTAAAAATCTTCTCCTCAAGAACCACTGTGCCAGAAAAGCCGAAACTTATGTGGAAGCATCCTGGGGTAGTGTAGATTTAAATTGTTCAAATCATGACCCCCGGGGGTAGGGCAGGGCCACAAAAGGAATACAAGTTTTACATTGAAATATATAGGAAGAATCTTTAAAAATCTTCTCAACAACCACAGAGCCAGAGAAGCTGAAACTTATGTGGAAGCATCCTGGGGTAGTGTAGATTCTAAATTGTTCAAATCATGACCCCGGGGGTAGGGCGGGGCCACAATAGGGAAACATTGAAATATATAGGAAAAATCTTTAAAAATCTTCTCAAGAACCACTGGACCAGAAAAACTGAAACTTATGTGGAAGCATCCTGGGGTAGTGTAGATTCTAAATTGTTCAAATCATGGCCCCCGGGGGTAGGGCGGGGCCACAATAGGTATTACAAGGGGGGAAGTCTGGTAATGAAGAGCATGGCCAAAGTTAGTCAGGTGAGCGATGTGGCCCATGGGCCTCTTGTTGTACTAATCCGATGTTAACTTCCTGTTTATTCGTGTGTCTGTCCGTATCATACATAACAAATTTTGGTCGTAGTTTTCTAAGCAACTACTCATCCCAGGTGCTTGAAATTTTAGCACACTCTTTGTTTAGGCATGCCATATGTTGGGATTCATCATTTTTGTACAAATCCGATGTTGACTTCCTGTTTATTCGTGTGTCTGTCCGTATCATACATAACAAATTTTGGTCGCAGTTTTCTCAGCAACTACTCATCGCAGATGCTTGAAATTTTAGCACAATCTTTGTTTAGGCATGCCATATGTTGGGATTCATTTTTTACTAATCCAATGTCATTTTCCTGATTATCACTGTGTTTGTCCATAACTGAACTTGTGTATTCACATCAGAGCGGGGGTATTATTAGTGAGCATTGGCTCACAGACTTCTTGTTAATGCCTGCTGTTAGCTATGCATATGGTCACAGTCTACAATACATGTATTTATAGTTCAACTTTGATAAATTATTGCTAAATATATGATATTTTCCAACTACCTTTTAATTTTTTGTCTGATGTCATTAAGCTCTGTTAATTTTGATGAATTTTTACTTTGTTTTTGAGTTAATTGTTGTGTACCTTCAGGCTAAACTTCATGAAGCACTCTGTAGAAATGCTCTGTGGAGGAGAAACCCTCAGCTGACCGTTCAGGAGGGAATGGACCTCGGACATCAGAGTACGGTGTGTCTGTTGAACCACTTTTTTATCACATTGTTACAGATTCCTGAGGAGAGTACACTCATAGAACCCCTCAACAAACTGGTTCAACAACCACAGGACATGCAGGTGGGTAGTGTCAGCTAGGGCAGGGTGTTTTGCAAAAAAAGATTTTTCCATATGAAAAGATGATAATATTATACAATTGAACATAGAGTTTTAGATCTGTATATTTATATTTTTGTGTGTATTTCAAACAAATCTTTACAGCCAAACACGCAGTATGTTTCAGATGATAGAGTTTAATTTTAATGTACAGTCGTGCCTCATTTATCTGGATCCTTGTGTTCCCAAGCAAATTGTCCAGACTAAGGAATCATCTGGATAAATGAAACATACTTAGTTTATATAAATATAAATTATTTCCCATAAATGTTGTCTGGAAGGTCAAGCATCCAGATAATTGGGGTCCGGATTATTGGGGTCTGGATTAATGAGGCTCCACTGTAACTTAGCATTTTGAAAATATTTGAGGTTTGATAGCAATGTAAAATCATCTCAGTTTGTTGGTGATTTTTTGTTAGGGTGCTTTCCTGCCCACAATGCCACAAGATAATGTTGCAGAGATGAGGGAGGCTCTATTGGCTGCCAGAGGAGTGAACGATGCAAATCCAGTATTCTACCGTAAGATGCTAAAAACAATATAAGACATATGCTGAATTTAAAGTATTGTGGTAATAGCAGAAATTTTAGTGAGATGCAAGTTTAGCGATTTGTCCTTGAAAATTGGTATTTAATTTTAGCAAGAAGTATTTTTAGCAATTGTATTATGCCTAGAAAGATTATGATAACCTCCAATGTGCAATGCTTGAAATGCCAAAAATTGAATCTTCACTTAAATTTTTGCTTATACAGTGACTAATTTTCAGAGAATATTTGATTTATGTTGAACCAATGTTCAATTTTATCAAATTATGAGAGAAAAAAAAATAAATGAAAATTTTGATGCATATTCTTGATAAAGCTGTTCATTTATTGACAATAAAATATATGTTTTAGGCTGCCCAAATGGTCATCCGTATGTGATTGGTAATGTAAGTATTTCATTTTCTTGGTGTTGTGGATTGAACCTCACTTGAAATTTGAATTTTGGAAGTTTTTACATTTAATATTTAACATGTAACTTGATGTGAACAGTGTTTAAGAGAAGTGGCTCTTTATGGAGAGGAGATAACTCTGAAATTTAAAAAAAAAAAAAAAATTCCTTTGTTTAAGAAAACTGGGGGAGGGGATTATATTGATATGAAGTGACGGTCAAACTTTCCCTCACTAATCAGTTGCATGATGGGTAAAAAATTTACTTTCTGTATTACAGTGTGGCAGACCAGCCATTGTTGGTAGGTGTAAAGACTGTGGTCAAGAAATTGGAGGTCAAGGTCACCAATTAATAGCTGGCAACATACTTGACCAAGGGTATGTTGGAAAACACTATTATTTCCTTCCTTCAAGCAGATTTCTGCAATTCATGAAGAGAAAAATGTGAAAAAAAATTTTTACTTAGAAAGGCTTTTCAGAACCTTAACTTTCCGTATTACACAGCTTATTTATCATATTTTGATGTTGACAGGTTAGATCAGACTGCTACCGGTCACATTTTGGGTCGGGCAGAAGGGAGACAACCCGTGGCCAGTCCTGAGAGAAGTCTGTCCCCCATTGAGTGTGCCATAGTCAGACTCTTCACTCACATGGCCATGTACCTAGGAGCCAGCATCAATCTTGAGGTCAGATTTAGTGCTTTATTCAACAGTGAGGTAAAAAAAAAAGAACAGCTTTGTTTTAGTATAATGATGACAGGAGCTTAATATGTTTATGGCATTATTGCTTGGGAGGTGTTCCTTTTACACATAATGATCCCCCCAAAAATTGAACTTGATGAAATGCAAAATAATTAGTACTGTATTACATGTACATTTATACCGTAGTACTGTGCAACATAGCTGGTCAACCAAAGTGTCGTTTTAATATGTCTCCATTTTTATCTAGGCTATTGAAAGCATGATCAAACCAGACCTAGATCAAGACATAGTCCTGCCATTCTTGTGGGCACACATAGAGAAAGATCTTGTCACTATCCAGAGAGCCATAGGAAAAAGTGTGGATGATGTCTATATCCTGATACATAGAATTTGTAATGACATCATGGAGAAACACAGAGGTAGGTCTTTATAAACAATTTTAAAAATCAAAGATGGTAGACTTTTTAGTTCATTATTCATTATATTCACTGACAGTTAATATTTCATAATTTTCTAGTACTATTTGATAAAAGTTAGTTCATTATCAGCATAAATTCACAATGTCTGTGTTCAATACGAAATTCTAAAAGTCTTAGAGTATTTTATATTTCATTCACTTCCTATGCCTTTGAAAATGTCTCTCCCTTTCTTCTCTCTCAGCAGTTTTTTTTTATTGTACTGTAAAAGGAAGAGATTTATTCTTGTCTGCCATATTTCTCTTCATTTGACTGTATTTCTTGAGCCCTTAAAATAAGCCTCTGACTTCTTCAAGATTCAAACTATTTCACTGTACATAATGTACACCTTGCATCACCATTGTTATTTTGACACGATAAAAGTAAAATTATGCATAAATTGTACATTTTACATGTTCGTGGCCATTGTTACTCTGTGGCTATAAAAATCAACTGCACGATGAAGAAACGGGGGGGGGGGGGGGGGGGGGGGGGGATGTAGAAGGGAGTAACATCAAAACATCAATCACACAGGTCAGTGCACTACAAACAAACACAAATGCATGCAAAATGATGGGATAAAATGTAAACCCTAAGACAATGTAAAAATGCTACCCATCCACCATGAGATCCACATGCAATCAGGTGTAGCAAATGCAAAGGATATATGTATCGTAGTGCTAATGCATAGGCGTCGGAACCGGGGGGGGGGGGGCTTAGCCCCCCCCACTTTTTTTTCAAAGATAGACATAATATAGGCATTGAAAATTGGGGCTTACCTTTTTTTGTTGGTTTAGATTAGCCACCCCACTTTCAATTTGCTTCCGACGCATATTTAATGTCAGAGATAGGAAAACTAATATGGGGTGTGGCTATTTTTATCGGGCTCAGCTTTAACCAAAGAGTTTGAGAGGAGCTTTATGTTTAGTTCAATGATTTACTTACATGTATCTTTTTTTGTATTATTTGTTAGGTACTCAGATGAATCAGGAAATATGCTTCTTAGCCAATAAAAATAGCAGAATGAAATGGGAAGAGGATTTTACTCAAACTTATTTGTCACCAGTTCTTAAGGTAAGTACATAAAGTTGAAAGACACTTTTCTAACTTGTAAAGTGTTCAACTGGGTTCCAAACTTTTCAGTGCTATTGGATCAATATATTGTGAGATTATTAGTAGTCCAGCATATTTGTAGTACTAGTATTTTCTCTGTTTTTCAGGATATGGACAGCTTTCTGAAATCTTTAAATAAGCAACTTGCTAATGATCAGAGACTTGGTAAGTCACATATAAGAGTCTGCACTTCTTTTTTTGACTTGAATATATACTGCGGACTTAATTATTTTTTGTTTACAGTAACAAAAAAAATGACTTTATTTCAGTGCATTGTATCATAAATTAAGGAGATCTTTCTTTTCTGCAGGTTCAGACCCTTTGCTGTGTTTGTTATTTGAGATGGACATTCCCTCTGAACATTCCTCACCGAGCACTCTTCACAATGTTCAAGCTGTGTGGCGCTACCGATCACAGATAACCATGGACCACCTACTACACACCTTACAAGTACAGAGCAGGGCTCATCAAGTACTCATCATGTTCTTACAAGAGGTAAACACTTGCAATACAGAGCAGAGGTCATCAAGTACTCATCATGTTCTTACAAGAGGTAAACACTTACAAGTACAGAGCAGGGCTCATCAAGTACTCATCATGTTCTTACAAGAGGTAAACACTTACAAATACAGAGCAAAGGTCATCAAGTACTTCACATGTTCTTACAAGAGGTAAACACTTACAAGTACAGAGCAGGGCTCATCAAGTACTCATTATGTTCTTACAAGAGGTAAACACTTACAAGTACAGAGCAGGGCTCATCAAGTACTCACCATGTTCTTACAAGAGGTAAACACTTACAAGTACAGAGCAGGGCTCATCAAGTACTCACCATGTTCTTACAAGAGGTAAACACTTACAAGTACAGAGCAGGGGTCATCAAGTACTCATTATGTTCTTACAAGAGGTAAACACTTACAAGTACAGAGCAGGGCTCATCAAGTACTCATCATGTTCTTACAAGAGGTAAACACTTACAAGTACAGAGCAGGGGTCATCAAGTACTCATCATGTTCTTACAAGAGGTAAACAGTAGTGAGAGTTAGTCTCTCCAAAAAAAAAATACCTTTTTGCCTTAAATTTATTTGCCATGGAGGAGTCACATGAAATAATAAATGAATTCTTTAAAGTGTATTAATTTTGATTTCCTGTCACGACACACTGTGTCCCATTAATACATGTATGTCTTAATTGTGTCACCTGTTTATTTGTTTTAGGAGCACCATCTGAGAGCTATCCGCCTGGTACCAAACATTCTAAAACTTCAGAGGGTGCTGATACAGCGATACCAGAGAAAGCTGGACAGAGTTGAGGCTACTAGAATGTCAATTGAAGATATGATAGAGTCATATGAAAATGGTAATCCATCTGTTTTATTATAGTGTACTCTGGCAAAAAACAAAGCCCCCAAAAAGTATTGAAAAGAAATACATGGAGTCCGACATGTTCAAGAACAAAGCTAGTACTTGTCAAAAAGTCTGAGTGTACAAAGATCATAGTAATAATTCTTGATGTTTGAGAAGTGATGACCCTAATTTGGTATGAGCTAGGTTAGAAAAAGTGTGTCGTAAGTGTTAAATAGCAATGTGGCTCAGGTGAGCATGTGCTTTTTTATACTTTTTTTCCAGTCATATATGAAAGTCTCAAAGTTAACCTATTTATAATTTTGACTGTATTCCAAAATTGTTTACAAATGGGTGATAAATGTAAAATGAAAATAATGGAAACAATTTGAAACAAATTTTTATTTAAAAAAAAACTTAATTATCTTAGCTTAAAATCACTGAACCATTAACTGTTTTAGAGGGAAGAGCAGAAGAGATAAAGAATTTGGTAAGGGACTTCATTGAGGCCTGGCAGTGTGTACGTGAACAACTTTTAACATTCAGTAAGTAACCAGTTAGAAGTTTTAGTAAGTAACCAATCAGAAGTCTCCACTGTAAAGGCCAGGTCACGATGCCATTTGTTTTTAAAATGGTTGTTGCAAAACGATGTCTTCAATAGATAACAATATGTATGGGTGATATTCAAGGATTTTTAGGGATTCCTTGCAAAGAAATTGCAAAAATTGAAATTTTACACTTCTGACATATTTTTAAAAAAGCCAATTATCTTGCTCAACAATTAAGGCTTTGATTTATTTATTAGGATGTTACTGACCATGCCTGATACATCTGTTATAATCTCCTTAGAGGTCAAAATATAACTGTATGATTATAGGTGCTGCAAATCTAGGTAAAAGTCAGCACTTCTGAATCGGAACCGTTTTGAAATAAACATACAACCACAGTTCCCTGGGTGATGACCATGTAATTTTAATTCAATCTGTATTTTTAAAATGTTACTACCATAGGAGGGATAAATTAATCGATGTACAAATCTTTACAGGTTTTCCCACGCTGGAAGGATTAGCAAGGGTTCCTAAGGAGTACTGTCATAAATCAATTACTGAGACAAACCCAGTGTCAGTTCTATTACCAACTTTCAGGGATGCCGGACTCTGCTCCTATGGCCTCCTGTACTTCTTACTGAAGAAACAAAATAACTTCCTGCAGGAGTACTGCAAGAAGAAAAAAACAGTGCAGTAAGTCTGTTGTTGTTTTATATTTAACTTTTCTCCAATTATGCCCAATTGGCAAGAAAAGTTATTATAATTCTTTTGCAGTGTACAGTGAAACTTGTCTAATACGGATGTTGTATATTCCAAAATTTTATCTAATATGATGTAAACTTACAGTCCCTTTCAATATAAATTCAATTGTTTAAAATGTTATCTTATCTGGAATGTTATCTAATCCTGCCAATTTCTTTGAAACCACATGCAGTGGTGTCCGTATTGGACAAAATTTACTGTATATTACAGTTAAAAACGCTTATAGCGAACATGCTTATAATGAATTGATGCTTACCGTGAAGTGATTTTCATTCCTCTTGGGCTTAATATATAAATTTAAATATATTGTGAACTTAATGGCTATATGAATTACGCCCATCCTTGGCACTTCGTTATAAGCATGTTTTACTGTATTTCATTGATTCATCTTGCACTGTATTTTGACTTCAATATTTGTGTTAGGTTTGTAGTTAGTGGTTTGGATTGTACATGTATTATTATTGCAAGGATTATAAATTCATTCAATACAAATTGAAAGGACCACTTTTTTAGAACAAAGTAAAGGTCCCTTAGTAAAAATGATTCTCTGAAAACAAAACATGAAAAAGATTCTAAATATTAAACAAAAATTTGAAAGCCTATTAAGTGACAGTTTGTCAGTTTTGTACCCTAATTCAGAGATACTCTTGCGATTTTTGGGACAGCGCTTCTCAAAGAAAAATTAGTATTTGTAAGGGTTTTACATATTAAAGACTTTTTTGGAAGCTTGAATTTCAATTTATAACAGACTTGCAGTTCATTGTAACAAAAATAAACCAGTGATATCAACTTGAGGGGTAGTACCTCTACATATTTGACAAATGAACGTTTTCTTTTACTCAATGACTTGAACTCTTGGCCTTCTTGGATCCTTGAGATTTGTGGAAGCCAGTGTTGAAATACATATACATTATAGAATTTATCAAAACAGATACACTCAACTGCCCAAGGTTCAGGTGAATGATGTGACCTCTGCCCACCTCATCAGCTTCCACCCTGACAGAGACATCCTCCCCATGGTCATGGCCAACTGTCACTACACGTTTGAGGTCGGCAAAGGAACCAAGATAGATTACAACTTTGGTGACTTGGAGCGCCAGCTCATGGACCGATTCCTGTTCTCCAAGTCTGTCATTGACATGCCTGTTTATGAGGTACATATTGGAAATGTTGTTAAGTTAAGAAACAGTTTAAAATGTTGCAAATATATCATGTGTGTTTTTAAGAAAGGTTGAATTGATGTACCATGAATTTTTCTAAGAAAAAAAAATAATTAGATGAAATAAGAGTTTTGAATTACCTGGTTTAACTCATCAAAGTGATAATTGATAAGGAAAACGTTGTATTTGTGGGGATTTTTATGCCTATCCATTGCAGATTGATCCATTGGGAAGTGTATGTTGATCTTGGTTCATCCTCTATCTGCCTTTGTATATAACTTTTAATTAGATGAAACTTGAAATATATGAGAAACATCCTTTTTAATTGGCTAAGGTCTGATCTTCATGCGAAGTCAAGATCATACATGAAAATTGAGAAAAGATAGCACTTTGCTTTGGGAATTATGTCCCACAAACACATCTGACGATGATTTACTTCTAGTTAAAGATTAGTTTTGGTGCAAAAATATTCAAATGATGTATTTTTGTAGCTCAGAAATTTTAATGTGCAACATTTTTGACCCACATTAAATTGTCTTGCAGTATGAGATGATGACATACAGATCAGAAACAACTAATGCAGTGGTGTTTAGACATCTCAGGCAGAAAATAAAACAGGTTTACAAAATACTCTCCTCAAATTTAAGAAATAATTTTCTTTTAAAATACTTGTAGCCTAATTTTCTCATATGTGAGAATTGTTACTTATTTGCTACATCTGTATATAGATAACAAAGATGACATTTTATTGTAGATTAAATAATTTAAATTCATGTGGGGTTTTTTTCCTTACTATTTTGGATTCTTACTTTTGGTTTTTTTCACAGGAACCTTTGACCCCAGCAGTAGCCAATCAAATCAGTGAAGAGATCAGAGCTTACCCTGACCTCTGTCAAACTCTTGACAAGCTAGACATTACCATCAGTTTCCTGAAATCTGTAGGGGGTGATGCTAACATGTCCTTGGAAAAGTTTATGACCCAGACTCTTAAAATGGAAAATCCATTCCCCAGTCAAAAGGTTGGTCACATATATATACATATTAAGATGTATGTTATGTTTATGATTTTTGACATATATTTGTGTCACCTTAATAGGATGTGTGTCATGATTTCTTGTATATGACCTTGACATGTGAAGTAATTAGAGGGGCAGGTGTATGTTTTAGTTTACTATAACATAATGTATAGTTTGATTATGTTTGTTTTCTAGGCAAGATCTTCCTGTATGTGTAAGCATGCTCAGTCACTCTGGATTACATTAGCAATGGAGAAAACCAAAAGACAAGCATCACACAAGGAGGTAATTTAAATAAGAACAGTTCTGAATACCGTATATCCATTTTTTTTTCAAGGTGATCTATTTTTCGCATTTTTTTGCGATCATTTTTAATTCACAAAAAATAAAACACGCAGAAATAATGTCGGTTATTGTGTGCCATAAGAAAACAACCTTTTAGTTTACTGTGAGTGGAAGCTCACACTGTCACTCGCAAAAAATAACTTGCGCAAAAATAAAAACCGTACAAATCTATCCTTTTTTTATTTTGCAAAATTTGCACCACACTTAAAAAAAAAACATATACAGTACTCAGTTAATTAATGGCCAGTCATACAGGATACATTGGAAATTAATATTATGTAAAGAAAAATCAGCCACTCCTGTTGCCCATATGGGTTAAAATACGAATTGCTTTTCCTCTTCTCAGGATGCCTTTGAGGGTGTGGCCAGTGAGTTGAGGGTGGACCTCCAACCTGACCAGCGTGACATCATCAAGTCGTTCTGTGAGGAACTCTCCATAGAGAGACTAGAACTCCTGCTGGAGACTCTGTTTGAGTGTATCATGTTGACCATCACAGTTCCCAAAGGAACAGATGATGATGATTTAGACATGTCCAAACTGAGGTCGGTTCATGGTTATTCAATTATTAAAAGTTGGAGGATCAAGAGTTTAATTGAAATCTCAATGCATGGCAATTAAAAACTAAATTTTCAGGCCTATTAAATTACAGTAATATTAGTTCACTCAGTAAATGATAGAATGATTAAAGAAAGAGAATATTTCATAGCACTTTGTGCAGAAGGAGGTGAAAAAGTCATTTTATGATAGTTTTATGCGTTTTATTTTCAGCCTGAGAGAAACTCTGATTGGCTACGTTTCAGCTCCTCAGTATGACCTTGACCCAAACAACCCAGGATGGATGATGAACTTTGTGGAACAAATTCCAAATGAAGGAGAAAACTTTACCAAAATTATGAACAACCAAGCTGTTGATGTGTGGTTGTTTTTATATGCTATCTACACTCAAAAACAAAGTGAAAGGAGATAATAGTGTTGTAAAATAAAGTAGATGAAGCTACTCTAAAAAACATAGTGAAAGGAGATACATATAATGTGGTTTTTGGACAGGTATAATACATATAGTAAAAATGTTTCAATTTTTTGGACTTCAATTTTATAGATACTTAAATCATATTCATAGACTAAGCACATCGAAACCTTGATTTAATATAATACTTTTTATAAACAATGGATTGTTTTAGACATAATAAATTACCTGAATATTAGTTCACACTATGAACACCTGTAGAACTGTATGTTGGGACCAAGCTTTAATGTGATAAAATACACAATTGTGCCAATATTAGTAGTAGAATTAAAAGTTTGTTTTTGTGTGTGTTGCAATTAATATTTAAAGTAAAATTATTACCGTATTTTTGTACTTTTATGAGGATTTTGAGTTTGCAGATTTTCATAATTTTTTTTTAATATTTCAAGTCATTTTAGGCAATATCAATCCTATTTTGTTTGTTGGAAGTTGTGTTCTTATCTATATGTGACTAGAGTGCAATCAGTGTTACAATGATGTTACGCAGTTTTATTGCACAGAAAGTGCATGCCTTGTAAACTTGCATGTAGTTTATAATGGAAGATTATATTTCCAGAGAACTTTTTAATTTACATTTATTTTTATTTGCTTTTGTAATGGTTTTGACCAAATAAAATGTTTCTTTATGTTCACATATAAATTTGTTTGAAGTTTATGAATTATAACATCAGCAAAGACTAGTTCCAACCAAACAAACCTCTAAGGGTCTTACATATCTGATTATGTCCCAAGATCATAAATTGTAAACTGGGAGCAGACGAATTTTGTCTTATTTCCATAATTAATTTAAATTTGTACCAACTTGAAATTTTGACTTAAGGTATAATAAATCTATCATGAAAAATGAAGAATAGGTAGCAAAGATAGAGGACAAGTTCCTTGTTCAAAAATCAATTATTATATGTACTTCGATTGGTTTTCATGGAAACAACCTATGAACATGCCTTTGCTTAAAAAGATTAAAGCTATTAAAAAAATTTTAATTAAAGAATATAACAAAAATCCAAAAACTATAATTAGAATTCATATTTTGCAGTTATAGGAAAGGTTGGTGCATCAGCTTAATTTTATTCAAACAGCACACACAGATTGAAGTTTTTCTCTCCCCTTAAAAATTTCAAATTTTTTTTGTAAATTCACAGAGTGTATCAACCAAAAGGAAGGTCACCATGACTTACTTTTGCAATTTCATGGCTAAATTTAAATACTTCAGATACTAACTGGCTTAGAATTATCAAACTTTGTCAGTTCATGCATCTTGGGTCCTCAGAATGTGTCAACTAAAATGTAGGTCACTGTGACCTACTTTTGGAATGATGAGGCAGTACCTGTTTTTGGAATTGAATGTTATTTCAGATACTGATTGCATGGCTTAGAATCGTCAAACTTTGTCAGTTGATGCATCTTGAGCACTTGGAGTGTATCAATCACAAAGAAAGTTGCTATGACATACTTTTTGAATTTCATGGCTTTATTGTAATGTTTCAGATACTAATTGGCTTAGAACCATTTTGTCCATTGTCTCAATTAATGGAATTGAGCTGATATCTAAATTATGCAAATAATAAGAAGCATAAAGTCATCAAGCTTTGTCAGTTGATACATCTTGGGGTCTCGGGGTATATTAACCAGTAAGTAGGTTACTGTGACCTTCCTTTAACATGTTATGGCTATATCTGAATATTTAAGAAAATAAGGGGCTTAGAATTATCAAACTTTGTCAGTTGATGCATCTTGGGTTTTCAGAGTGTGTTAACCAAAATGTAGGTCATGCTGACCTACTTTTGGAATTTCAAGGCTTTATCCTTGTATATAGGTTACCAAGATCGAGGCTTAAAATAGAAGAGATAGTTTGTACAATTTCTCAGAAGAGCGATTCTAGGCCCTTGGGCCTCTTGTTTATATAGCAATATCCCATTATGACATGCCTAAGGAGTTTATACTTCCATGTTAATTCGACATGCAAGAGTATGTTGTACGTCCGATAAATTCTGAACTGAGGCAGTCCTCTGACTGTTAATGTTACCAGGGCATCAACAATCTCGTTTAAAGACGTTTGCAAGCCATGGTCTTGTTGGCAAAGACAACCTGCCGCAAGGCCGATGTATTGTTGAGTGACTTTTTTTTAATACGAACTGTTACATAATACAAAGCCAACTTAATTTGAAATGTTGGAGTGGACGTTTATGGTGATTACTGTTTGTTATCTAACACTTCAACAACACATGGCAAAGCTCTCAAAAGGCTAGAAGACCTGGGGGTCTTTAAATTACTTAGCTAAAGTACTTGAAATTGGATAGCAGTTAAATTTAAATAAAAGATCACTGTGGGCTAATTTTTTATTTATACACCAGAAGCCCCGGAATGCATCGACTGAAAATTTTTAAATGATTTTAGGCTTTACAGTTTTCAAGATGTGAATATAAAACAAATTGAAAATTGATTAGCTGTAAAATTCAAAAACTAGGTCACTATGACCTATTTTGGCCTGTCTTGCCCTGGAACCCAAAGATGCATTAAAGGAGAGGAGTTTGTGATTCTATAGTAATCCTAGTGGGCAAACTATTATGAAAATATCATTTTATGTATTGAAGTGACCTTAGACCACCCCGTATGGTGATTCTTTGAACAAATTATCGATCAGCAATATGTTATAAAATTCTGATCTACCTGGGGACTCTTAATAAAAATATTTTATGTCAGCCACTACTTTTAAGCTTATTTGAGCAAAATGCACAAGAAAGCTTTCCAAAATTAGTCGTTGTCGTTAACATCGCAGATTTTTCACATTTTCGACTTTCTCAGAACTACTGAGCCAATTTCAATTAAAATTGCCACAAAACATTTTTTAAAGAGGATTTAAGTGTTTACAAATGAAGGACCACATCCTCTTTCAAGGGGAGATAATTAACAATTCGTGTGAGGCAAAAACCTATTGCTCTACCCTAATAAAAAAAGTACTATAATTTTCTATAGGTAACTATTGCTCCTATGAAGCAGAATTTATCCAAAAATAATGACTATCCCTCCAAACAGCTGGGCCATGATGAATGATATTTTTTGATAGTGCAGATTGAATTTTGTTCAAAGCATGGCTAACTAAGATAGAGTGGGTCTCCAAATAGGGATAAAAATTTTTACCTAGGAAAGTATAGGAGAAAAATCTTGTCTGAAAGAGCAGAGTCATAATGAATGAAAGTTATATGTAAACATCCTCGGGCAGGGCAAGTCGAAACAAATCAGTGATGTAGTAATTTTCCGCTTCCACCGGCATATGGTGTTTACTTATTCGATACTCAAGAGCATGCTCTGACTACGATCAATTTCTAAACCGAGGCAGGTTACTCACACTTAAGTTGATGTTACAGGGATTTCAAAAACAGATTTGTTTAGATCAGGTCAGGGTGCTTAAAATTTTACATGGGAATATATATAAAACGTATTTCAAAATATTTCCTCAAGAACAGCAGGGTTTTTATTGGTCATATTAATAGATTTCAATCAGGCGATTCAAGGGGGTTTATAAAAACTTTGCTTTGGATATGTAAGGAAAAAATGTTTGTAGATTTTTTTCTCTTAAGAACTTTATGCAATGCTTCTTAGCTAATATAGATTTAAGTTCGTTGAAGTCATAGCCCAAATGGATAGGGAGGGGCGACACTGTTCGTACATGTATGTGGAGCATGCTCTTGCGTATCGAATCAACTGAACTCGGGGACATAAACTCCAAATGCAGATGCTAATGGTATATATTGTTTCATAAATAAGGGAAGCTGATAATAGAAAAAAATGAAGTTATCACGTTTGTCATAAAGTTTTGTTGTAAGGTTACCGTGACCTACTTTTGAGTCAACATGACATGAGGTTCTAATTAAGATGCATCAACTGACTAGATTTCATGATCCTAGTACTTATAGTGGGCAAAATATCAAAGTATAAACTAAACATATTAATTTTAGTGAACTTTGGATTGACCTTGAGACCACGTACGCCCTTTATCCCAGGATGATGGCCATGATTTTTTTTTCAAATCTACAACAAATCCTCATCCCTATGCATAAAGGTGATAATCTGTCCCATGGTTCACGAGAAGATTTTTTAGCAATCCCTATTTTTGGTTTTGTTTCCCTGATTATCTCCCCCTGTTAAAGGGTCACATCCCTAATCTTAGCATGAATAAATGAAACCCTTGGGCCAAGGATACAATGTGCCAAATTTGACAAAAGACCAAGGGGTTCTTGTGATATGTCTCATATTCCACAATGTTTTCGCACACTGCACATTCAAGTGGCCACAGTATTACATGTATAGCTCTCTGAGCCTTTGGCTCAGAAGAGCTAAATATCTTACAAAGTGTAATGAATGTACATGAATGAAGAATGATGAATGTACATGAATGAAGAATGATGAATGAAGACAACGAGCCCAAACGGGCGGAAATGCATTAACTTCAGTAATGTTTGATGAAAATCTTTCCTATAAATAATAACATTCTGCATAACATTGTAAGGGAATTACTATGATTGAATGTACAGTAAAATATTGGTTAATGTTGCTCCGGATTTTTTTCCAAATAGGAATATATGTCAAGTCATGGATTTTACAATTTCTCATGCTGTTTTTATCCGCCCAGTAGTATAGCCGACATAGGCCCATTAGTTACCCCCCCCCCCCCATATGTCGGCTATACTACTCCGCCCCCCCCCCTCCCCTAAAAAAGATAAATCCCCGAAGATTTGTTACTAACGATTATTTTTTTAATCAATTTAAAGCTTCACTTTGAGTTACAGAAATAAATGATATTTTCAAGCTTTATTGTTCCTGAGTGCTGGACCCCCCCCCCCCCCCCCGTTTAAATGTAGTCCGTATACACATACCATTTCACGGATTACCATCTCAGATATTTCAGATCGTCAGAGAAATAATTTAATGTAAAATGTTACGATAAAATTCAAGTCTTATAAAAGAAATTTAGGATCATAAGTAAGAATTGATAATATTTCGATATATAGTTTCAATTAAGTGTATATATGGGGCATTTTACTTATAGACTGATCTGATTTACCTAGAGAAATAATCCAATATTATAGATCCCCCCTCCCCCTTTCATTTTTATTTTAAACTGAAAATTGTTTAATCGACGTCAGAAAGAATAAAAAATTCAATATTACATGTTATATCAATTCAGACACTGGCTTTTTTTCTATCATAAAATTTTGCTTGGGTCGAGGAGTTTTTTACGGTGGCTGGTATAGGACATGGTATGAGAATTTTTTTTATTAATTCGTGGCCACGAAATAAAAATTCGTGGGAACGAAATAAAATTCGTGGGAACGAAATAAAAATTCGTGGGAACGAAATAAAATTCGTGGCCACGAAATAAAAATTCGTGGCCACGAAATAAATTTCGTGGCCACGAAATAAATTTGTGCTACATAATGCCATTTTTAGCTTCTTCTGTTTTATGTCATTCAAGATGAACGAACTTATATATAATTATCATTTAATTGGAATGAGCCAACGGGATATATGTGTAATGAGCAATGAGATTCGATGCTGTTACGTAGAACATGTTTCACATGAGAAGTTATACTCCTAACATGCTAAGATTTTGTGTCTTTATTTCATTACATCTATGTGACAGGATTCAATAGAAAATGTGAGAAAACAGCAAATAAGCCCTTAAAGTCATTAATGTTCGGGTTGCCTTGACTAATATCAGGAACAAAACTTGCCAGAGTTATTATAGTTAAGAAAAATACATAACTTGGCTAATATAAAATTGTCCCTGTGTATTATATCATCTAAAAAATCGTGACTTCATGCTGTGTCATGTAGCATGATGACAAGCTGAAGAGAACACTTTTATTTTGTTTTATCATTTGGTTAGGATGTCATTTTGGATGCAGTATCACATCTAGACTATGTTCATAATGCATGTACCAATTCTCAGCTGCTTCTAATATATATGCAAATTAAATATATGGGTATTTATAATGATGTTTATCAGTGCGGGCCAGTTACAATAATCTAACTGTGTCTGTGTGTCATGGGACAGACTCTCACTAGGTCCATAGCAAATTATCATTTTAACACTATATGTACATATAATTGTGAAATAAAAATTCGTGGCCACGAAATAAAAATTCGTTCCCACGAATTTTATTTCGTGGCCACGAATTTTTATTTCGTGGCCACGAATTTTATTTCGTGGCCACGAATTTTATTTCATGGCCACGAATTTTTATTTCGTGGCCACGAATTTTATTTTGTTCCCACGAATTTTATTTCGTGGCCACGAATTTTTATTTCGTGGCCACGAATTAATAAAAAAAATTCTCATACCATGTCCTATAGCAGCCACCGTAGTTTTTTATATGGGCCGACGTGTCAATAATTTTCAAATTTGGGCCGAGGTGTCAGACGTGTCGGGCCGAGGTGTTGTCTGTCAGTTCAAGTCGTCGAAAAATAATTGCATAATATCGGGCCCGTAAGAACTGGGGGAGACATGGAGACCCCCCCCCCCTTCCTATTAATTTTGCCGCTATATACTGCACAATATAATCAGATGAAAATTATCAAAATTACTGTTATGTCCCTCAAAAAATAAAGTTTGTAGACTTGATTTTTGTTCAATTGCGCCCCATTCCCGTAATGTTACTGCATCCTATATAGATCAGCCATATTACGTACTACATGTAGTAATAAGTGTCTTTTTAATACGTACGAAAGCTATCAGTTTTGTATTATTTTATTGTTCAACTCACTAGATATTCGTTCCTCGGGAGAATTGTGTTCTTTGAGATGTAGGAGACAAATTAAACTTTTAACTATTCATTTTAACAAGCTACATGTACATTCTTCGTCAATCAAGGAAATGACAGGAAATTTAAACAAAAAATTTGTAGACATCAATGTAAATCACCGAAAACTTTCGACAAAAAATTGGCCTGCGAGAAATTGGCCAAGGGGTTGCTTAAAGGTTATTTATCCGACATAATTTTCAATTAATTGCATATAACTATATAAAATGACTCGTATGTATACATTATGATTTACACAGAATATTTTTTTTTAAAAGTCTGTCTTGATAAATTCGATCTGAAATCGCATCAAATTCCACTTTTTACTGGTTTTACAGGCGATAAATATGTTAGTTCTGATAAATTCTGAAATCGCCATTTTGAAGAGCGACTCAAATCACCGATGCTCATAACTAATTCAAAATAATTATTTTCCCTACTATTTTCGTGTAGAATTATAAAACTACACTTAGATTATCTATTTCAAATCAATCCGGCATCAAATTGTACTTTTTAATTGTTTTACAGATGTTAAATAAGTCAGTCTTGATAAATTCTGAAATCGCCATATTGAAGTGCGACTCAAATCACTGATGCTCATAACTAATTCAAAATAATTATTTTCCCTAATATTTTCATGTAGAATTATTAAACGACACTTACATTATCTATTTCAAATGAAACCGCGGCATCAAATTCCACTTTTTACTGGTTTTACAGGCGATAAATATGTTAATCTTGATAAATTCTGAAATCGCCATATTGAAGAGCGACTCAAATCACTGATGCTCATAACTAATTCAAAATAGTTATTTTCCTTAATATTTTTATGTAGAATTATTAAACTACACTTACATTATCTATTTCTAATGAAACCGGCATCAAATTCCACTTTTTTCTGGTTTTACAGGCGATAAATATGTTAGTTCTGATAAATTCTGAAATCGCCATTTTGAAGAGCGACTCAAATCACCGATGCTCATAACTAATTCAAAATAATTATTTTCCCTACTATTTTCGTGTAGAATTAAAAAACTACACTTAGATTATCTATTTCAAATCAATCCGGCATCAAATTGTACTTTTTAATTGTTTTACAGATGTTAAATAAGTCAGTCTTGATAAATTCTGAAATCGCCATATTGAAGAGCGACTCAAATCACTGATGCTCATAACTAATTCAAAATAATTATTTTCCCTAATATTTTCATGTAGAATTATTAAACTACACTTTGATTTTCTTTTTGAAGCTAAACCTGCATCCATTTTAATTTCCTTAAGTTGGTACAGACCGTGAACTAGTAGCTTCTGATGGAATTCTGACGAGCGACAGAAATCACCGATGCTCATAATTTATTCATAATAATTATTATTCGAATTTTTTCTCTAGAATTATTAAACTAACCTTTTATCATATACTCTTTGTCATAACTTTATCCAATTTTTAAGTTGTTAGAGATGGAAATATAATTCTGGTAGGTTATGAAAAACCCTTTTGAAGAGCGACCGATTAACTAAATAAATTTAAAATAACGTTTTCCGATTTTTTCCTTAGAAATATTGAACTACACTCAGATAATTTACTTTAAATCAAAACTGCATCCCGTTTTACTATTTAACGTTCTAACAGAAGGCATACTAGTTGGTTCGTATAAAACAATTGAACATGAAACCGTAATTTTGAAGAGCGACTTGAATCACCGACGCTCTTGATTTGTTTAAGATAATGTTTCTTCAATTCTTCATATTCAGATTTATTAAACTCAATATTTATATCAGCTACATAAAATTAAAACCACATCCATTTTTTCTCTCTTTTTTTTTTTTTTTTTATTATTTCGCCGGACAAGTGGCCAACCACCCTGAACGTATTTAAAATTATTATGTCGTCATTATTTATTTGTTCAGAATTATTTTCCCGTTATTTAATTTATCTGTTAAATAAAAAAAAAGGTCGGAATGAGATAAGAATTATCACTTTACATTCTGGTGAAATACAGGTATTTATGGTTCATTGAAGACAAAATACAAGTGTATATAATGAAGTGGTTATCAAATCACACTTCACACCTTTGGTAAAAATTGACCACGGGGAGATGTGTTTGTGAGTTATAAACATAGAGGTAATTGTTGACACCTGTCTAAGATAACGCCCTGGGCATGGTTCACACCTGTTGAAACAAATGACTGAGAGATTGTTAACCGTAGCATATTTTTCCCCCTTCTTTTTTTTAAAATATGTATTCAATTTACAAAATTTTTAATTAAATTTGAAGTCGTTTATTTCCTTTTAGAAAATAAATAGATTTTAGAAATCTAAAACATCATTTAATAATCCTATACGAAGAAAATTCAATATTAAGTTTTAAATAACATATATAATTTTTTTGCATACTTTTAGGATTAAAATAAATAAATAAAACACTAAAAGCTAAGACTGTGGATACTATTACCGTGGATTTAAAACCAGTAGAGCACCGCTTTAATTTGAAGCAGAGACATATAAGACTCTTATATGTCTCTGTTTGAAGCGACTAAAATCCCCAGGCATGCGCAGAGGCCAGTTATTTGAGTCGATCTTTTCCCTATATATTCTATTAAGAGCGACCCTGAGCACTAGCGACAGAAATCACGGTTACACCTGAGAATAGTCCTCGCTCGGCTGTCGGAGTTTACGGAGACAGCCGAGTGTCTGGAGTGTGACTAAAGTGGGTAGTAAAACCCGGGCCAGGCCGGGAATTTTGAAACTGAAAACCGGGTTTTCGCTAATTACTGAAAAAATACTGAATCTTACAGGTGTAATTTAATACAAAAAATGTGTCTACGCTGAGAGTTTTAACACCATATATTATGTTCTTCAATTACTATTAACGATTGTCATTTTCCCGGTGACTAAAATGGGTAGTAAGCCCGGTTTAAACATTTTGGTGATTTAAAGCTAATTACACTAAAAAAAATGGGATTTCTTTGTGTTTTATCGATGTTTATTAACTTTAAGAACTTAAATATTAAAACAATTGCAAAAATTAATGTCGATAATTAAAATAATCGCAGATTTTTGATTCCCGGGACAGTCCAAAACCGGACGCGTTTGCCCGGGACAAACTGGAATATTCTGAATAACAGGGTGCGCAGTATAATATAGAATTTATTAAAAGGGTAACCTACCCCCCCCCCCCCCCCAATAGATAAGTCAACAAATGGAGAAAATAAATGAAATATAGGCTACACAAAAATCCCGACAGTTCTTTTTTTTTTTTAAATACAAATGGAGTTATGTATCTTAATGATTTGACAAGAGAAAGAGGCTACAGCTAGATTCGTGTTCAGGTAATAATTTCCCTGAAATTATATGTATATGTCGGCAGAGCTAGCTTGGAACATGTTAAATTAAGATTATGAAGATAATACCAGTAAATTTAATAAAACCTACGCAGCTGGCTTGGTTCAGGATATTTACTACTCTCATCATTATCTCGGAAATTTATGGTTCGTCCCGGGTAAACGTGCCTGGTTTTGGTCGGTACCGGGTATTCAAAGATGCATTTATTTTCTACAATCGGAATATATCTATAAAATGGCTATAATTTTTTGGCAGTTTAAATTCATTTCGATCTTTCCAATACAGAAAACTGCAATTATTTCGATAATATTAAGTACAAAACACCAAAATATGTAAACCGGGTTTACTACCCATTTTAGTCACCGGGAAATGACAATCGTCGATAATCATTGAAAAAAGTAATATTTGGAGTTGAAACTCTCAGCGAAGGCATATTGTGTTGTATTTAATTAAATCTGTAAGTTTCATGACAAATAATTAAGTATTTTTTCAGTTATTAGCAAAAACCCGGTTTTCAGTTTCAAAATTCCCGGCCCGGCCCGGGTTGTACTACCCATTTTAGTCACACTCGAGTGTCTGGTAGAAGAAGAAGGAAGGACCTGGACCACTATTAGCTTACATATAGACTTATATAGTAAAAACATGTGTTTTATTTTGTTTGTAATATTTTTATATAGGAGTATTCAATAAAAAACAAGTCGACACGTGCTTAAACAATCTGTCCACTACAAATACACAATAAGAAAGGGGGGTGTTCATAGGCATTTTTCTTCTGTATTAATAAATTTGTGACGTCATGTTCTTTAAATAGCTATGCACGGTGAAAAGAAGTGTAAACAAGCCAAATCACTTCCCAATTCAATACTCAACTAAGTGCATAGTTTATGCTTTACAACCATGTTATTGCATATCATTGTAAACTTAAATCAATAAACAACCATTCTATGTTCATTAAATTTTATTTATTTGCCTTTTGTCCTTCCTGTAGTCAGGTCCTACTAAACAGAGTACGCTAGTACGATAGAGTACTTTAGAGTACGCTAGTAAAATTTAATAATTTAATGCAATTTAATTACTTTTTGTATGTTTTTCTACTTTAGTTAAACATAATGAATATATATTTTAAATTAGATTTGTATGTTTTCCTTATTTTAGGAGTTATTTCAAATTCTGATTTCAGGTGACGGTTTATCGTTTGATCCCGATCTAATTTAACTTGTTAATTAATTGCTTAGGAACGAAACCACTCGGGTCGAACATGGATTCGTGTCGAAACCACGCGGGTCGAACAAGTAATCGGAGGAAGAGTCTATTACTTAACCAGTCAGGCAGTTCGGAAAAACAAATTCCGGTATGACTCTAGATTATGTAAATGGAGAGGGAAGACCTAACCCGATTGAATTGAATGACCTAATAGTTTATGTGTTTTTCATATAGATGTTGTAAATCCTTTTTAGTCTAGGTATCATTAAGTAAGGCAATTATTTGAACTTAGGTAAGGAAACTGCTTATATAATTTTAAAAAAGCACAAATATAAATTAATGGAATGGAATTAAGAATATTAAAGAATGGATTAAAATAGCTAAAAAAAAAAAAACCCTGTCCGCATCCACCAATCAACAAAGGAATCTAAAAATTAAAAAATAACAATAACCCCAATCTCACCCCCGAAAACTAAACAAAGACAGTTTAGAACTTGCTTATCAATTTCAAGCAGGTATATAAGGGAGTCCATTTGTTTCTTTCTGGCACGTTGTATCATCTTTGAAAAAAAAACGAGGGGAGGAGGGGAAGAAAACAAAGGCAACTTGCTTAAAATAACTTTGACAAACCAACAAAAGAAAAAAAGAAGGGGGGGGGGCAAACTCGAAAATCTTTTGTTGTGTGTGTGTGTGTGGGGGGGGGGGGGGGGTTAAGGTTAAGACTTCTTTCACAGCAAAATAATGTTTATACTTATTCATACACATTTGCCTAGTTTGCCTATACTGCCAAAAAAAAGTGGTGGGCTAGGCAGCTTTTCAACGAACATTTTAAACAGTAAAGGATGTGTCCCCTACCCGCCCCGTGATATACTACGACCCTGTACATGTATTTATTAAGGAAACGGAACAAAAATACTAGTACATCTGATTTACACATGAAATAAACATAAAATATAAGTGAAAGTAACGGTTAAGCAGAACATAAACGGTCACTTTCATAGCTATCCCAGGTTGGTTAAATCCTTATCCAGTCTGGAAGGAATAAAAACCATTTGCTAAGAACATAATCCGCTCAGGTAGAAACATTATCAAGTAACTTTTAAAACCTAAAACTGAACCTAAAACATTCAGTTTGAAACCTTACCAAGTCGGGCAGAAATTATGAATAAGGCAAATTAGAAACCTAATCCACTCATGCAGGAACTGCAAATAGTCAGTTTAGAATGTAACCCAGTCAGGCAGAAACATGAACAAGTCGGTGAAAAACCTAACCCAGTAAGGCAGAATCATAAACAGTCAGTTAAGAACCTAGGCAGGAACATAGAACTGTCAGTTTAGAACCTAACCCAGTCAGGCAGAAACCTAACCCACTCAGGCAGACTTATAAAACAGTCAGTTTAAAACCTAACTCAGTCAGGCAGAAACCAAACCCACTCAGGCAGAGTCATACAACAGTCAGTTTAGAACCTAACCACTCAGGCAGAATCATAAAACAGTCAGCTTAGAACCTAACCCAGTCAGGCAGAAACCAAACCCACTCAGGCAGAGTCATACAACAGTCAGTTTAGAACCTAACCACTCAGGCAGAATCATAAAACAGTCAGTTTAGAACCTAACCACTCAGGCAGAATCATAAAACAGTCAATTTAGAACCTAACCCAGTCAGGCAGAAATCAAACCCACTCAGGCAGAGTCATAAATAAGTCAGTTTAGAACCTAACCACTCAGGCAGAATCATAAAACAGTCAGTTTAGAACCTAACCCAGTCAGGCAGAAACCTAACCCAGTCAGGCAGAATCATAAAACAGTCAGTTTAGAACCTAACCACTCAGGTAGAAACCTTACCCACTCAGGCAGGGTCATAAAACAGTCAGTTTAGAACCTAACCACTCAGGCAGAATCATAAAACAGTCAATTTAGAACCTAACCCAGTCAGGCAGAAACCTATCCCAGTCAGGCAGAATCATAAAACAGTCAGTTTAGAACCTAACCACTCAGGCAGAAACCTTACCCACTCAGGCAGAGTCATAAAACAGTCAGTTTAGAACCTAACCACTCAGGCAGAATCATAAAACAGTCAGTTTAGAACCTAATCACTCAGGCTGAAACCAAACCCACTCAGGCAGAGTCATAAAACAGTCAATTTAGAACCTAACCACTCAGGCAGAAACCTTACCCACTCAGACAGAGTCATAAAACAGTCAGTTTAGAACCTAACCACTCAGGCAGAATCATAAAACAGTCAGTTTAGAACCTAACCCAGTCAGGCAGAAACCTAACCCAGTCAGGCAGAATCATAAAACAGTCAGTTTAGAACCTAACCACTCAGGTAGAAACCTTACCCACTCAGGCAGGGTCATAAAACAGTCAGTTTAGAACCTAACCACTCAGGCAGAATCATAAAACAGTCAATTTAAAACCTAACCCAGTCAGGCAGAAACCTATCCCAGTCAGGCAGAATCATAAAACAGTCAGTTTAGAACCTAACCACTCAGGCAGAAACCTTACCCACTCAGGCAGAGTCATAAAACAGTCAGTTTAGAACCTAACCACTCAGGCAGAATCATAAAACAGTCAGTTTAGAACCTAACCACTCAGGCAGAAACCAAACCCACTCAGGCAGAGTCATAAAACAGTCAGTTTAGAACCTAACCACTCAGGCAGAAACCTTACCCACTCAGACAGAGTCATAAAACAGTCAGTTTAGAACCTAACCACTCAGGCAGAATCATAAAACAGTCAGTTTAGAACCTAACCACTCAGGCAGAAACCAAACCAAATCAGACAGAGTCATAAAACAGTCAATTTAGAACCTAACCCAGTCAGGCAGAAACCAAACCCACTCAGGCAGAGTCATAAAACAGTCAGTTTAGAACCTAACCACTCAGGCAGAAACCTTACCCACTCAGGCAGAGTCATAAAACAGTCAGTTTAGAACCTAACCACTCAGGCAGAATCATAAAACAGTCAGTTTAGAACCTAACCACTCAGGCAGAAACCAAACCAAATCAGACAGAGTCATAAAACAGTCAATTTAGAACCTAACCACTCAGGCAGAAACCTTATCCACTCAGGCAGAGTCATAATACAGTTAGTTTAGAGCCTAACCACTCAGGCAGAAACCTTACCCACTCAGGCAGAGTCATAAAACAGTCAGTTTAGAACCTAACCACTCAGGCAGAATCACTAAACAGTCAGTTTAGAACTTAACCCAGTTAGGCAGAAACCAAACCCACTCAGGCAGTTCATAAAACAGTCAGTTTAGAACCTAACCACTCAGGCAGAATCATAAAACAGTCAGTTTAGAACCTAATCACTCAGGCAGAAACCAAACCCACTCAGGCAGAGTCATAAAACAGTCAATTTAGAACCTAACCACTCAGGCAGAAACCTTACCCACTCAGACAGAGTCATAAAACAGTCAGTTTAGAACCTAACCACTCAGGCAGAATCATAAAACAGTCAGTTTAGAACCTAACCCAGTCAGGCAGAAACCTAACCCAGTCAGGCAGAATCATAAAACAGTCAGTTTAGAACCTAACCACTCAGGTAGAAACCAAACCCACTCAGGCAGGGTCATAAAACAGTCAGTTTAGAACCTAACCACTCAGGCAGAATCATAAAACAGTCAATTTAAAACCTAACCCAGTCAGGCAGAAACCTATCCCAGTCAGGCAGAATCATAAAACAGTCAGTTTAGAACCTAACCACTCAGGCAGAAACCTTACCCACTCAGGCAGAGTCATAAAACAGTCAGTTTAGAACCTAACCACTCAGGCAGAATCATAAAACAGTCAGTTTAGAACCTAACCACTCAGGCAGAAACCAAACCCACTCAGGCAGAGTCATAAAACAGTCAGTTTAGAACCTAACCACTCAGGCAGAAACCTTACCCACTCAGGCAGAGTCATAAAACAGTCAGTTTAGAACCTAACCACTCAGGCAGAATCATAAAACAGTCAGTTTAGAACCTAACCACTCAGGCAGAAACCAAACCAAATCAGACAGAGTCATAAAACAGTCAATTTAGAACCTAACCACTCAGGCAGAAACCTTATCCACTCAGGCAGAGTCATAATACAGTTAGTTTAGAGCCTAACCACTCAGGCAGAAACCTTACCCACTCAGGCAGAGTCATAAAACAGTCAGTTTAGAACCTAACCACTCAGGCAGAATCATAAAACAGTCAGTTTAGAACCTAACCCAGTCAGGCAGAAACCAAACCCACTCAGGCAGAGTCATAAAACAGTCAGTTTAGAACCTAACCACTCAGGCAGAAACCTTACCCACTCAGGCAGAGTCATAAAACAGTCAGTTTAGAACCTAACCACTCAGGCAGAATCATAAAACAGTCAGTTTAGAACCTAACCACTCAGGCAGAAACCAAACCAAATCAGACAGAGTCATAAAACAGTCAATTTAGAACCTAACCACTCAGGCAGAAACCTTATCCACTCAGGCAGAGTCATAATACAGTTAGTTTAGAGCCTAACCACTCAGGCAGAAACCTTACCCACTCAGGCAGAGTCATAAAACAGTCAGTTTAGAACCTAACCACTCAGGCAGAATCATAAAACAGTCAGTTTAGAACCTAACCCAGTCAGGCAGAAACCAAACCCACTCAGGCAGAGTCATAAAACAGTCAGTTTAGAACCTAACCACTCAGGCAGAATTAAAACAGTCAATTTAGAACCTAACCCAGTCAGGCGGAAACCTAACCCAATCAGATAAGTAGTGTCTGGAGTATAAATATCAAAATACTAGTATATCATTGAATAAACAACTGGTTCTTTATATGCAACAATTGGTCTTGTTAAAGCTGAACACAACTCTTAAACAGGCTTAATTAAGCCATATTATTTTTCTTGTTTCCTATGTCAGCACTGGAACCCACACCTAATTTAACCTGGTCACTGTTGGGTGTAGTGCATGTATTTTTTGTTTTATTGAGGGTGCATTTATGTTTATTTTACTTTGTAATGCATTGACCAGTGCAACTGACATCGAATATCTTTGGTAATTATTTTTCTTGAAGTGGCAGAGGCACACAGATGTCATTTCTGTTGTGCCCAAGTCCATCATAATGACATGAAAGAGATGTCTGTTCAGGTAAACTCTGTAAAGCTAAATACATTGAACATGTTTTCTGTGCTTTCTACATCTTTATTCTTAAATTCTCCCATATCATTCTTGAGGTGTTGATTTCTCAAAGTTCAATTTTCACCATTTAAGGATAGTGCAATTATAGACTTACTCTGTTGTCCAATCCACTCAGTATATTTGTATTTTATATTTCACTTTATAATCACAATTCGTGTGTATAAAAAGGAAGTTTTTCTTTTTTTAAATCACCACCTCTTTCTTTAATTTGAACTGAAAATGAACACAAGAAAATCTACAGAAGTTCATAACTTTATTGCTTTCAATCCGTTTTGTATTCTCTGTGTACATTACTACATCATTCATCAAGTGAATTATAAAGGCCTAAAACAATGAAATTACAGTCAAACTTTGATACCTCGGACTCAACGGAACTGAGAAGAAACTTGGAGGAATTGAGAGACCAATGATGAAATATAAATACAAAAAAGTGACTGAAACTTCCAAATCACTTTGAATTATCCATGGTATTTGAGATATCAGTGTTCAAAATACTGAAGTTCAACTGTACTTAGAGATCCCTTAATCCCCCAGTCAGGTTCTTAATGAAGCAAAATACAATCTAACAAACATGTAGTAATGTGACTGAGGTTACATCAAATTCTTCAAATAATAAACAACATAATATTTTACAGTTATGGAATGGGTATGAGGGAAATAGCAAATTTATGGTTCCCCAAGGGAGGAAACTATTTCCCGAGGCAGAGAAGCCGCCGAGGGAAACAGTTTCCTACCGAGGGGAACCATAAATTTGATATTTCCCAAGTACCCATTCAATCACTGTTTTATTATACAGAAACAATCATGGGAGATTTATTAAACTAGAGACTCAGACATTTTTAAAAACAATACAGAGGTATTTAAATAATCACAATTGCATATGATCAAAAATATTGTAAGATAACTAATGCATCAATACCGAGGAAAATAGAATTATTAAAAAAAATATAAAATAATTTCACTGACACTTCGAAGGATTATTGTTGCCTTCATTTTGCTAGAATATTTCAGTATGATTTTGACATCGCATGTCGAAATGTTTTGACGTCATACTTACATTGCTAATAACATTACGTCACAGACTCGAGATTCCTTGAATGCTCCGCCCACTGTTCATTTTAATTGGTTAAAATTATTAATATTCATGAGGGAGTAGTCCCAGGGAGTAGCTCCAATTTTTCAGGGAGTAGTCCTCAGATGAGGGAAATAGTATCTTCTCAGGGAAATAGACAGTTTTATGGTATTAATTTTATATAGAGTAATAACAGTAGAGGTATAATAATAAAATCTACAGTACAATGTTCTCTGTGTACACTTCTAGATCTTTCATTAGAATGGATTATATAGGCCTAAAATCAGTAGAATTTTGTGTTAAATGCTTCAGCCAATTTCCTTGAACAAAGTTGCCCATGTGGCACAGTAGTAAGAGCGTCCGCTCTAGAGTCACAAAGTAAGGAGTTGATCCTTACGTCATGGGTTCGAATCCCACTGTGGGACGTGAATACCAGTCCTTCGGATGAGACTGTATAAACCAAGGTCCTGTGATACAGTAGGTGCTGACACAAAAAAGATCCCTCACTGCTCAATGGCACCGAGTGCCGAGTATAGGTCAAAATTTGCAGCTCTCCACCAGCAAGTGGTGGCGTCTCCATATCAGTGAAAAATTCTCAAGAGGGACGTTAAACAACAAACAAACGATCAAAGTCTTTATGTACATGAAAATAATTAAATTATGAAAACAGAGCTTCTAACAAAATCTTCTATGAAATATACATGATGTAATACAAGAATTATATCTACAATACAACACACATGCACACATACATCTTTAACAATGATATGCTATACTATATACAGTGTTCAGTTTGTTTTACGATGTAAAGCTAATCTCAGCATCTTCTTAAAAATTATTGACAGGCTGGTTTCTTTCAAGCACTGGCACCAAGTGAAAAGAAGACGTTCACAGTAGGATTTAAACATTAATTAGCCCCAAAAAATGCAGATCAATAAGAGACAAGTATAAATCTAGTACAATAATACTGATTGTGCATCATAAAATGATATACATGTCACTGACATTGAAGAACAATAAATTGCATAAACACAATGAAAGTGCTGAAATTTTTAACTACATTTGATTTACAGCGAGTTGGCAATAAATAAACAAAACATTTCACTAAAACATAAAGTCTCAATCGACTTATGGACCAGAATTTTTTTACACTACAATGATTATAAATATAGACTGGTGACTAGAAACCAAAATGTCTTAGATTTATACATAAGACTTATACATAGAATAGTGTAGCTAATCTTTCTGATCAAATTCTACAGCTGCATGCAGAGAATATGACAGATGATTTGGTGACAATAATTGACCTGCATGCCAACACTTTCACTGAAAGGGAGTGAATATTCCCTCGTAAGTGCAAACATGCTATATGTACATTTGCAATGCAACTGATTTGTTGTTTGTGATCTTAGTTAATCATACTTATAAGTTAAATTATAGACATTTCTATTTTAAAACATCTTTTATTCCTGTCCTCATATGTCAGGCCAGCACTGTGGCAAACTAAATTTGTAACAGCTTCCTTTAGTATCACAAATGGAAGGCACTTGTGTCTCATTCTGAAAAAAAGAAAAAATTTCAATATAATAATATTCTATATATATATATATATATATATATATATATATATATATATATATATATATATATATATATATATATATATATTAGGGATGTCAACGAGTACCCTGTTAACTGGGTACTCGATCGAACGTCCGAATATCGAATACTAAAAATGGTACTCGGTTACTCGGATATGTATTTTTTCTTATTTCAATGGACATATTTTTTCAAAAACTTATCAAAAAATAACTTAAATATGCATATGGGTAATTAGCGTGTCATCATCTACACATGTAAACACCCAATATAGCCTATGGCTGTGTATATACAGTAATTAGTGACCAATCACCTGGTACACAGCTGTTCTCACCTATTGTGATCCTTAATTTTTTTATGGCTTCCATGATTGTTTTTCAGTGAACATTGTTTAATATGGTCTATTATCTTCAAATCATTTTTACATAATTTAGTTAATATACGGCAGCGAAATCGGACATGCATAGAAATGCCCCTACCCACTTCAAAATAAGTAAAGATTTAAAAAAATGTTTAAAGTCAGTTTCCATAGCAAGTTTAGTGTATACGGGGGAAACAACCAACATATGAAAAAATATTAGACTAGCAATCCAAACAACATCCGTTCCTTCTCTTTCGCTAGTCTAATCATCACAAATCTGCATAACAGATTGTCCTCCTTTTGCATTGATGAAATAGATCCTAAACAAGAACTGTAAACTATCTGTAATTTTGATGTATTAATTGCGTCATTTGTGTTAATTTAATAAATAAATTTAGTACCAAAAATCATTTCTGTTGGACTCCATGTCTCCATGTTTACATACATTCATAAAAAGCGATAAAAACAGCTTTGGGGTTTAACAAATTAACAATTAAAAATTAACAAACTTGTATTTACATTTATGTATATATATATATATATATATATATATATATATATATATATATATATATATATATATATATATATATATATATATTTGTGTCTGCTTTCCTTTGATACCAAATACAAGAGACCCATGGGCCACATTGCTCATCTGAGCACATTGGCTAAGAAAAAGCACAAATCAGTTCAGTATTGAATAGTATTTGATTCCCCATTGTGGCCCAACCCTGGCCTAACCCCAGGGGTTATCATTTGAACAAACTTGAATCTACACTACCTGAGGATGCTTCCAAATCAATATGACTGATAATGGCTTTAATGTTCTTGAAAAGAATACCGGTTATTTTTAAAGATTCATTCTACCCCCGGGGATTATCATTTGAACAAACTTGAATATAAACTATGTAAAGAAAGTTACCTATAAGTTTGAACTTTTTTGGTCAAGTGGTTCTTGAGAAGAAGAATTTTAAAGATGCCACCACATTTTCAATTTTTCTGAAATATCTTCCCTTGAAAGAGGACATGGCCCTTCATTTGATCAAACTTGAATCCCCTTTACCCTAGGATGCTTAATGGCAAGTTTGGTTGAAATTGGCCCAATGGTTCTGGAAGAGAAGTCGAAAACGTGAAAAGTTTACGGACAGAAGACAGACAGACTACAGATAAAATGTGATCGGAAAAGCTCACTTGAGCTTTCAGGTCAGGTGAGCTAAGAAGTATATGTAAGGAAAAGTCCTGAACTTCTATAATTTTCTTGGATGTTCTTAAATAGAACAGGACAGGACATCTACTGCATAAATGTATCAGAAGGAATAAACTTCCAAACTTACCAAGAAAAATCAATCAAGATCCTCTCCAGTTCTTCATTTTCATAGTTAAAAAGAACTCTGCTCCAAAAACTTTAACCTGGGACACCAACACCAATGCTGAGGGTATCACATAAGGTTCCCCAATTTCGTTGAGTTGAGCTAAAAACTAAGAAATGACTTTTTGTATTATATTCTATGACATATTTCTTGTATAAGTATCTCATTCAATTTCAATTACATCATTTACAATGATATATTATCATAGGTGAATAGCAGAGGGGAATAATTTCTCTCAGTAGAATATAAATTAATGAAGCCCAGTTCAAGCCCTGCCCCAAACCCGGACACTTGACCAAGTGTTCCAAAATTTAAAACATTTGTTAAAAATGCCCTTGCTCAACACAACTTTGTACTCTTTTTGTCTCCTAGTTGCCCAGGAGCATAGATGGAGATTTTCAAAGAAATAACGATGTTCAGATTCCACACAGCCCCACATAAACACCAAAAGACCTGACTCAGGGGGCTATTATTTTCATAACTTTAAAAGAGGTATCCTTGCTCATCATAACCATACCATTCATTTGTCTGCTTAATACCACTAGGTAAAGAAGAAGATATTTAGAAAATTTATGCATTTCACTATCTTATCTAAAAAACACCTAAACACTCTGACCTAGATTGGGCCATGAAATTCACCATTTTGAAAGAGGCACCTTTGCTCATCATAACTATGCTTTTATTTTTGGTTAGCTCAATATCCAGGTGCAGAAATGAAAATTTCCAAAGATATACTGCATATATATATACTTCAATAGGCCCCCAAAACACCAGAACCATTGACCTTGGAGCACCACATTTAACAATTTTAAAAGAAGTTTCTTGCTCATCAATCACTAAATTCATTTGCTAAATACCCAGTAAAACCTCACCCTGACACCAGAACCCCTGACTTTGGAGCCACTTATACTTAGATTTCTGCTTAATACCCAGGAGCAAAGAAGATTTTCAAAGAAAAACATACCGGCACACAAGCATCAATAAAGCCCCACCCTAACACCAGATCCCCAGGGCCTGGGGCCAAAAATTTTACAATTTAAGTAGAGGTGCCCTTGCTTATTAGAACCATGCACCTAGTTTACCTGATAAGTTATACAGAGAGGAGAAGGTTTTTAAAAAGAATTTATCCATTTTCATTATATGATCATTAGAGCTCTGCCCTAACTCCAGAATCCCTAACCCTCCTTCATGAATTTCAAAGTTTTGGTAAGGGCTCAGTGCTTATTACAATCATGCCAACAGTTTGACTGCTAGATGTCCAGGAGTTATGATGAAGATTTTGAAAGATTGCACTAATTTTGATGGTTTAAACTCCACCCCTCAGTCCCCAGGGGGAGGGGGGGAGTGACCATGAAATTCAAAATTTGTGTACCCCTTCACTTATTAATGCTATTCCAAAATTAGTTGAAATTGGTTCAAAGGTTCAAGAGAAAAAGCTTAAAAAAAGACCTATAGTTTATGACCAACAAATGACACACATCCACAGAAAAGTGACTCAGGTGACCAAAAAATATATTTCTTTGTACATAACTTGTCTCCTAATGTGGTCTTATCCTATATGGGGGTCATGATTTGCATAAATTTGAAACTGCACTACTTGAGGATTCTTGCTTATTAGACTTCCTTAACAAAGCCAAGCTGCTCTTTAGAAAAAAAAAGATTTATAAGTATTTTTCCTATATATATGTATTCCTGTGTCAAATCTTTCCTGATCCTAAATTCTGGGACCACAGTTTGAACAAATTTGAATAGATCTACTCTTTTGTCTAATCCTAATATAAACTCCTTTAGTTGCATGATAGGCTTCTTGATTGTAAACATGACCTTTTATGCACTATAGCTACATATAATCAGTACAATATAAAACAAGAGGCCCATGAGCCACAATGCTCATCTGAGGAATACAACCCTTCTTCATCAACAGATTCTTTTTCCTGTACATATTCCTACTTAAAATTTGATATCATATTGTAGCCCCACCCTTTTCCCAAGAGTCATGATTAACAAACTTGAAATTACACACCCGAGGATGCTTCCATGTAATCATGACTAATCATGACTTTGCTTGAGAAGATTTATACAGATTTTTCCTATATATTTGTAGGTAATACTTTCATCCTCTACTGTGTCCCCACCCTACCCCCAGGCATCATGCTTTGAAAAACTTGAATCTAAAAAAGTTGTTGTGGGTGCTTTATTGTCAATATGACTAATCATGCCTTTGCTGTTCTTAATACAAAATAAGATTTTCCCTATGTATTCCCATGTAAAACTCTGATTGCCCGCACTTGCCCCACCATACTCCCAGGGACATGAATTGTATAAAACTTAATTTATTCTATGTCAGGAAGCTTTTACTTGGGTTTCGTATTTTCAAGCCTAGTGGTTCTTAAGAACATTTGAACGATCATACCAAATTTTTACTGTTTCTTAATTATCTCTGCTGGGAAGAGATGTGGTCCTTCGTCAGAATGAATTTCCTTTACCAAAGCATGCTTTGTACAAAGTTTGTTTGAAATTGACACAGTGGTTCTAGAAAAGAAGGTGAAAATGTGAAAAATTATAAAGGAGATGGACAAATGCACAAATTTTGATCAGAAAGAGCTCACTTGAGCCTCCAGCTGATATGAGTTAATGCTAAATAGAGATGTTAGTGTGAAATAATTAATTCAGGAGGTAATTGAATTAGATCCCTCTTCCTTAAAACTTTGATCATTTTTTGTGGTCCCATCCTACCCCAGGAGATCATGAATTGAACAAACTTCAATCTACACTACCTGAGGATGCTTCCCCCACTTCTGCCCCACTCTACACCCCGTGGTCATGATTTGAGCACACTTCAACCTACACAACCTGAGGATAATTCAATATAATTATGACTGATCATTAGTTTGCTGTTCTTGAGAAGATTTTTAAAGATATTTCCTATATATTTCTATTTATAAATTTGATTCCCTGTTGTGGCCCCATGGCTAAGCTGTGCTTAAGATGAATATTCGTTAATGAGTTTTTCTATATATACCTATGTAAAAATTGTTCCCCTGTTGTGACCCCGCCCTGAAAAAAATAAGGCAGAACATTCAAGAACTTAATGAAAATTGTGGACTTCCTGATACCACATCAGAGCGGAAGGACATGCCAGATATAATAATGCCACCTTCAGTGCCATTGGAAAAACCCCATTCCAAGCTGCCACCAATGTGACTTGTACCACAAGTGAAAATGTTACTCAGAGGAAAAATGTTGTAGCAGTGTTGTGTGGGAATAAACTATGCAAGAAAGGCAGACACCTGAGAAGCAAAGGAAAGGAAGTTATCTGCCTAAGACACGAAGACTGCACTGCAACCATTCCTCCAGAGGCCACCACTGAAGATGAGAAGAGATGGGCTGCAAAATGGTGAGTTACAAAGTGATGACCGTCCACTAGTCATTTCCCATTTCACCAGTGATGGAGATGGAGCAGCTGCATCTGGTGAATCTGAAAAACAAGGACATGTCATTGAAAACCTTAAAGACTTGCATCATTTCTTTGACTCTCAAAGACAACAGAAGAAATCCAAAACTGCGAAAAATCCAAAACTGTTAAAATGCATGTACAGTATATATCTCAAAGAAAATACTGTAGATCTAAAAGATATCAGCTCTACAATAAAACATAGGTAATCAAAGATTACATAACTCAACTCAATGAATGTTTGTGTAAGGCAAAGTCCCACACTAAACAAATAACCTAGTAGTGTGCATCCCTAGATGCAACATTTATGCAATTTTGTTCTGATAGGGCTTTACAGTTACTTGGGAATGGACTAATCTAAGAACTTTTAACTTGCCAATTATCCAGAAATCCAGCATCTGAAGCAAGTTTGAGAATGTTCATCCCTTGATGCATCATCCTTGCAAGTTCGGTTCAGAAAGGCCTTATAGATTCTTGGTAATGGACCTGAACCAAAAACTTTAACCTGGTCACTCATCTGGAATATGTAGATCAAATCAAGCATCTGAAGCAAGTCCAGTAGTGTGCATCCTTAGATGTATCATCCATACAAGTCGGGTCAAGGTACAGCAAATAGTTACTTTAGAATGATCCTGCTCCAAAAACTTTAACCTGGTCACCCATCTGGAAAACGTAGGTCAGATCCAGTATCCGAAGCTAGCCTGGTAGTGTGCATCCTTAGATGTATCATCCATGCAAGTCTGGTCAACATGGGTCTATAGTTACTTTAGAATGAACCTGTTCTATAAACTTTAACCTGGTCACTCATCTGGAAAATGTAGGTCAGATCCAGCATCTAAAGAAGGGTGGTAGTTAGCATCCTAAGATGTATCATCCATGCAAGTTTGGTCACGATAGGGCTTATAGTTACTTGGAAATGAGACCTGCCCCAAAAACTTGAACCTGCTCCAAAATCTTCAACCTGCTTTAAAAACATTAACCTGGTCATCTTTTAGCTGAAATTGCAGCATCTGAAACCTTGACTGGTACAAAGAAACACACTATAAACATCTTCCATGCAACTCTGATTTATGTAAGGCATAGAAGTGCTGAAAAAGAAAACTGCTGCAAAAACTACCGTATTTGGCCGAATATAATACGCATTGGTGTAAAATACGCACCCCCCTTTTTGAGCCTGAAACTGGGGGAAAAAACGCAGTTCGGTTGTATTATACGCAGCAAAAAATTTTACCAAGCGGTGTTCTGAATTTTTGAAAATCGCGGTAATTTGCTATGAAAATCGGCGCGGAGATAAAGTGTCGAAATTTTACAGAACACGATATTCTATTCAAATGCGTTTTTATTTTTTAATCTTGACTTTCCATATCGCGGCAATCTGGAGGAAATTATTTATTTTAACAAAGCACGAGATAATGTTGCATTAAAGTATTAACAGAGTTTATTATTAATTTTTTTTAGCAAACGGTGATATTGAAATTATACGTCGCCGTATTCTAACTATTCTTTGTGGAAATAATTTTATTTCAACAAAGCACGAGATATTGTTGCAAGTTTAACAGATGTCATATTTATTTTTAGTTAAAGATAATCATGTTGAAAATTATGTAAATTTAACAGGGCAAGCGATATTGCAATATCAAAGTATTCATAGACTATGTTTTTCCCCTTTTGAACTTGAAATTAATTAATTAAATAAATGGCTTATGTTATAAAAATAAAATCAAAATTTAACAAGCGTATAAAGTGTAGTTATCAACACACCTCCAAAGCTGTGAAAAATGATGTACAACGGGGGGATATATGTCTTCATACATCGAGGTAATCTTCGTGGATATCTTATTTTCTACAGAGCACAAGTAAATGATAACACTTAAGTTTCAACATACTTCATATTTCCTTTTTTAACTCTCAATCATTTTAACACGAGGCCGGTATAAGATAAAGTAAAATTACATTTAACAAGAGTTTAACTGTTTAATGTGTCGTAATCAACACACGCTTATACATACGAAAGATCATAAACCAACCCCCGATTTTTTAACAAAGAAAATAATCAAAGCCATTAATAAGGGCAGTAAATAATCAGTGCTCTAACTGTAAAAACAATGCTTTGGAGTCGGTTAACAATTTAATTGCCTGGAGGGGTGTTGAGGGGTAATTATCAATTGACAAGCGCATGTGTTCACAACATTGGCTTCCATTCATTGGGACGTATAGAGGGGTGTTTTGAAATGAATTTTCACAGAGTTATTTAAAACCTAAAATAAATTTTATTTTATTGTATTTCATTAAAAAATGACATTACTTTTTTGACCGAGTGTCTGACTGATTAGCTATAGGTACATGTGTACTATGATTATGGAAGCACGTGGCAAAGGAATGTGTGAACATCTATAAATAACATCGTTAATGGCGGCCTACACGGAGACGATGAACTTGCAGCTCAAATTAATTTTAACTTGCTTTTAAATTTAATTTAACTATCAAAAGGTTATAAATATAACATTTTTAACAAGTCTACATTCCAACAATAACTTTCCGAAGTTTTAAATACGGCAATAAACAGCAAGAAATTGCACAAGTCTCTAGGTAATACTACGGTATGTGCGTATGATAGCCGTGTTTCACATGAAAGAAAAACCTATCAAAATCCCATTGTGGTGTAAAATACGCACCCCTTTCTCACAGAAAATTATTTTGGGAAAAAAGTGCGTATTATATTCAGCCAAATACGGTATAACCTGGGACGCCGGAGGTATCACATAAGCTCCCCCAACTTCTTTGAGGTGAGCTAAAAATCTAAAGACACTTACAGTAAATCAGTAACAGATTCAATATTAAAAAGGAAGTTGTGTGAAAAGGGAGGGGGGAGGGAGGGGAGTGGGGGGCATTGATGCTGTGTATTTAATTTAAATGTATGAATTTTGTAATTAATAAATAATTTGTAAATTTATAGACTATATAATAATTGTTGTTATGTTTTATTATGCACTGATTCTATTCAACTGTGTAAATGGGGAAAATGTGGAAATGTAAATGATGTATAATTGTATGAGTAAAATGTGACATTTTCTTATATGAGGGAGTCGATACATGTAAAAATGTTTTAATTTTATCTTATTAAAATTATTTTAATTAATTATCTTGTTTTTCTTACCTATCTGATGAACACAACAAAGGTTACAGAGGTGATTGGTAGAAATACGGGTGTCAAAACTCTCTGTTGATGACCAGACAGCATACTGCATTGAATATCCGCCATTACTGATCTTAAACATGGGAGACAACTCCTGAAATCAGAGAAATTGTAGTCAAAATGAGAGTTACCTGTTACTCTTTAGGTCCGACACAATGAAATAATTTCACTACATGTTACTATATAGCTTCAATTAAATTAATTAATTAACTAAGACTCTAAGCAGATAATCAATGAAAGAGAAAATAAAGATTAATGCTTAAACAAACAAGAGGCCCAAGGGCCTTAACGGTCACCTGAGTACAATACAACAATTTAGAGGATCCATAAACTGATAAATGAAGCTCTGTTGCCCAAAAGCAAGAAAATAGTATGATTTGCATCAACAAAATAATTGGTCTAGTATCTATCTGTCCCCCATTCATCACTATTACCATGCAGAATATCAACAAACTGTCTATTTTTTAATCCCATATTTTTACTTCTCACATTGGCCTCTCTTGGCCTTTGAAGAACAATTAAAAAGGATAAGTTATTTTTGTCTCAATTTTATTCATCTATTATTTCCAAGTCTACCTGGGGCCATGAATTTCACAATTTTGGAAGAGGCATTCTTCCTTATAACCATGCACTTCCTTTGTTTGAAAAATACCCAGGAGTAGAGAAGAAAATTTTGAAAAAATTTATGCATTTTCCCTATCTAATCAATAGAGCCCCACCCTTACACTAGAACCCCTGATCCAGGGGCCATGAAATTCACAATTCTGGAAAAGGCAACCATGCTTGTCATAACTATGCACCAAGTTAGTTTATTTAAAATCCAAGAGCAGAGAAGATTTTCAAAGAACTAATGCAATTTTACTATATAATCAATAGAGCCCCGCCCTAACACCAGAACCCCTAACCCTGGGGCCATGAAATTCATAATTTCTAAAAAGGCAGCCATGTTCACCATAACTATGTTCTTAAATACTTTATTTAATACTCAGGAGCAGAGAAGAAGATTTTCAAAGAATTAATGCATTTTCACTATATAATCAATATAGCCCCACCCTAACACCAGAACCCCTAACCCTGGGGCCATGAAATTCACAATTTTGGAAGAGGCACTCTTGCTCATCATAACTATATACTTAGTTACTTTATTTAATACCCAGGAGCAGAGAAGAAGATTTTCAAAGAATTAATGCATTTTCACTATATAATCAATAGAGCCCAACCCTAACACCAGAACCCCTGACCCTGGGGCCATGAAATTCACAATTTTGGAAGAGGCACTCTTGCTCATCATAACTATGTACTTAGTTACTTTATTTAATACCCAGGAGCAGAGAAAAAGATTTTCAAAGAATTAATGCATTTTCACTACACAATCAATAGAGCCCTGCCCTAACACCAGAACCCCTAACCCTTGGAACATGAAATTCACAAGTTTGGAAGTGGCACTCTTGCTCATCATAACTATGTACTTATTTAGTTTATTTTATATCCAGGAGCAGAGAAGAAGATTTTCAAAGAATTAATGCATTTTCACTATATAATCAATAGAGCCCCAACCTAACACCAGAAACGCTGACCCTTGGGCCATGAAATTCACAATTTTGGAAGAGGCACTCTTGCTCATCATAACTATGTACTTAGTTGGTTTATTTAATATCCAGGAGCAGAGGAGAAGATTTTCAAAGAAATAATGCACTTTCACTATATGATCTATAAAGCCCCACCCTAGCACCAGAACCCCTGACCCTAGGGTCATGAATTTCACAATTTTGGTAGAGGGCTCAATGCTTATTACAATCATGCTAACAGTTTGACTGCTTGATGTCCAGGAATAAAGAAGAAGATTTTTAAAGATTGCATTAATTTTGGTGGTTTTAGCCCCACCCCTTAGGCCCCAGGGGGGGCAGGGACCATGAAATTCAAAATTTTTGTTCCCCTTCACCCATAGAATGCTATATGCCAAATTTGGTTGAAATTGGTTGAGCGGTTTCAGAGAAGAAGCTAAAAATGTTCAAATGTTAACACACATTGCACGATGACAGACAAAAACGGATAGCTATAGGTCACCTGAGTGACTCAGGTGACTTAAAAATTGAGACCAGAAAAAATACACCCTGACAGTAATTAACAGTAAACATATCTACCCTGAAATACACGTAGGCTTCACATGTTAACAAACATACTACACACCATCCAGGATGTTGCACCATGCACACCTAAAAAAAAGTTCCCTTTAATTAAGTGGGACAATTCTGCTAAAGATATGATATTCTTAGCTCACGAGTCCAAAATTAATACTGTAGGCCTAAAATATGATGCCAAAAATGAAAAAATAAAAATAAATTGTCTCGTTATATATACAACTATAACTGACTAAGTTCATTTTGATTGGCTGTTTCCTTTGAACATACTCACGTCTTGTAATGAAATCTGTATTCATTTCTGAAAATATAAGTGCATAACATCAAAATCACTTTTCTTAAAGTTCTCCTCAGAAGAATATTATCTATGAGTGAAGGCAATGTCTATCATAAATTGAATGTTCTAGTAGTGTGCAAATCTACATGCCTTACCATACAAGTTTGGTCTAGTTAGGAATTATAGTTTCTTGGGAATGTCCAAAATAATCATCCTGAAAATAAATGTCTTATCATCCACTTAAGTCAGAAGCATCATCCATGCAACTTTTTGTACAGGTAGAGCTTATAGTTACTTGAAACTTTGGTACTTTGTAAAAGTTTTATGGGCAAGTTCATTCCCAAGTAACTATAAGCTCTACGCTTAAAGTTACTTGGGAATGAACTTGCCCATAAAACTTTTACTGGGATGTCAACACACTTATAAAGCAAAAGCTCATCTCGACTTTGTTGAGGTGAGCAAAAAATATTCAGTTTACTGCCTTTTGAACATTTGTTGCCACATTGTAGAATTGGTAGTGTTTTCTTTAAATATGATTATTATGCTGAGGAGTGTCCAAGAAATGTAAAACAATGTATTCTCTGGGGGAAAAAGTGATTCTATCACACCATCTAAGTTTGTTGGTATGCCAGTCTAACCTACCAAATGAACCACTTGTAGAAATCTTTATGGATGAGGAATTAGTGTCTTATAGTCATCCTGCCTCCCAATGATGGCATCATCAGAATCTGTCTCCATTCACTGTAATTATGACAAACTATTGCATAATTTTAAGTTGAAAGGAAAGCAAATGATATTTATATGAAATAACAAGATGTGTTTGTGAAACATTGTTGTCCCCTATGGCAGTTCAAGACAAAGGTTTGGATTTTTCAAATTTAGGTTGAGGTCTACAAGGTTAAAGTAAAGAGTTCAAAAAGTGTTTGTATTCAAAGAAAGGTCTTGTCACAACAAATACCATCTTCTCTAGTCAAAGGTTTCTGATCTGCTACTCTCCTTACAAACCCTTGGCATATGGTGCTGTCAAAAGATGGGAAGTACAGTCTAAGCAAAAAGTCTGAATCAGATCTGTTCATCAATTTTTAAAATCTCTTATACAGATAATATGCAGGAATGTTTTTGAACTCAGTCAAATTAGTTTATCAGTTAAAAGACATGTTCAGGACATACATGTATATCAAAACATACAAACAAAGTGATTACAGTCTTTTGTCCCTTTTAAGTCTATTTGCTTTAAGGGGAGGGGATGGGTGGGTACTGAATAGCATCTTTTGATTTTATCAAATGACAACTATGTTAACCTACCTTTTCTCATCTTTGCTCCAGCCTTTTCTTTCTACTTGTTTTACCTGGAAAAATGCACAAAATTTTCATTTTAGGTGTTGTACTACATTTTAACATCTTAGAATTTCATGAAATGGGATCTTTTTTCACAGTTTTCATCAAAAGAGCAGATCTGAAAAAAAATAATGACCTTCTTAAGAGATATATGAACATGTATATGCCTATTATGAAAGCATTTCCATATTCTAAGAAAATAAACCACCAAATACATGTACTTGTTTTTAACAAAAAAATACTGTATAAGTGGAAATCTTAGTGAGATGCCAATTTAGAAATTTACCCCCAAATTTTTAGCAAGAAGTAATTTAAGTGATTTTGTAATATCAAGAGAGAAAGCTATAACAGCCAAAATAGAACAAATTGTTAGCAATATTCAATTTTAGCAATCTCAGTTCCCTCACTAAAAATGCCAAAATTGAATCCTCCCTAAAAATTCTGCTTCTATGGTAATTTGAATTCTCAGAAATTATACTCATTTACAGAATTGCAAATGATTTCTTGCAATGACAAAGAATTTAAAATAAGTATAGATGATTATAAAATACAATAAAAATCTTTGAGTATATCTGGTGCAGTTTTTTGGGGTTATCAAACACATTTTTAAAATTGTTCTTTCATTTGCAAAAATTCCAGTGAAGTAAAATATGAAACTAGGAACATTACTTCATCAACCAAACAATAATAAAAACAAAGGGGGAGTTTCGATAAGGCGGTTTTTCGGCCCCTCACAAAATTTTCTGAAATTTTTTATATTTTGTAGAAAAACTCCTTATCGTCCAAAAAATATGAAAATAATTTATGTGACGCATTTTCCGGTCACGTGATAATTGAAAATTTAAGTATACCCCCTTTCGTATATTTTTGGAGTAGACATTTTTATAGGGGGAAAGTGGATTTTTTAAATCGTCAAAATAATAAATGAAATAGGGTAAATATGAATAAAGACATAAATTAACCAATTTCAACAATTTTTTTTACGGAAAATGGTATTTACCTTACGCGAATGTTTTTTTTTTTAAGGTGCGATATTTTTCTGGTGTGTTAAACGTTACTTTTCTTTAAAAGAGGATGAATTGATCTTATAAAACGTAAACATATATAGAAAGTTTTAACATCATAATTAATCGACAGTTTATATGTAAACTTTACAATCAATATTTAACATTTTCCCATACGAAAAATGCAAATGATAAGATATATGGACATGAGATAGGTAAACGTAAAAACGTCATATACAGGGATATGCAATACATTTTCATCAATGAGATTATACAACTACATATTTTATAAAAATATACCTTAATATCATATAATTGATATTAAAGAGGCTGGGGGGTTGTGGCCATTTTTAGACTATATTGATCTCCTTTAGAAGAAGAGCTCCATATGAAGATATAGAAAATGATCAAATTTTAAAACTAAAATTTTTGAAATTTTCTTTGCCAAATGATAGTTGACAGCTTAAGATATCATATCTAAAAATTAAAGTTAAATCTGGTGGTTAATTTGTGGTTAATTTGTTGACCCCCCAGCCTCCTTAAATAAAATGTTTTGAATTAAAAAGATTAAAAAATAAATGCAACTTTATATACATACATGAATAAGAAGTTTATTTAAAAGAATCATATTGCTATGTAAGCCGGTATGTTGTAGGTGCAAGGTAAGAAAAATATTTTATCTGGCAGCCACCACATAATTATTTGGCGGCCACTAGAAAAATATATCTGCCAAATAGCTTTCCTGCGGCCAAAACATAAATAACTGGCAGCGACCAGAAACTTATTTGGCGGCCAACACATAAATAACTAGAAGCAGGCAAGTAAGTTTCTTGCGGTGTAGACATGTAATCTTGCTAATAAGGCATGAAACTCCCAGATTTGACTACAAACAGAAGTTGTAGATGTCATTAAAGGCAGAGATTTTAAGCACCGCCTTTAAAAATACCTGGTCTGTGTACCTCTGTCAATCAAGTGCATTAAGGTACATCATTGGGTGCTACAACTTGATTGGCAAACCACTAAATTTTTTCTGGCAGCCGCCAGATATTTCAATGGCAGGCCAGATAATATATTTTTTTTTTACCTAGCACCTACCGGCTTCAGTATATTGCAATGTATTTGATAATATGAATAATATTAATTACAGTCAAAAATATTTTATCATGATACGTAATATGTGAATAGCCAAATGATGGAAAAATCTATAATACATTGAGTGTTTCCTTTTCATAATGAAACTTAGAAGTATTTGCCTGCATTATGTTTTCAGCATAACTGAGAGAATCCCAGCCAGGACTAATTTCCTATCGCTTCCCCGCTCTCCATAGATACTTAAGTTGCTTCACCAACTCTAGTCACTCCTCATTTAGAGAGTTTTAGAATTCATTATAAATGATTTGCTAGACCAAAGCGCAGTTCGAAATACACGTGTAAATGCCAAAGATATGTGTTTAATCCTTAATCAGGCAGACATATGCGCCTAGACATCCAAACTTAAAACAATCCACGTTCCCTATATGTCAATCACACGGAAATACATGGGCACTTCTCTAGCATGTTGGAGCGTGAATTTCTATACAAGAAAGTCAAAAATATTTGTATTTTTGACTTTCTTGTAACTATGCATGATAAATAACGTTAAGGAATGGACTTGCTTTAAAACTTTTTTGTTCAGTCAGTCAGAAAATGTAAGAAAGTTCCAGCATCTGAACCATGTCTGGTAGTGTTAGTTGCCTAGTTGCATCATCAGTGCAATTTTGGTTATGATAGGGCTTATAGTCACATAAGAATGAGACACACTTCAAAATCTTTAACCTGCTCTATCATTAAGGAAATGTAGGTCATATCCAGCATCTAAAGCAATCTAATAGTGTGCATCTGTAGATGCATCATGAAGCAAGTCTGATCAACAAGTGCTTACAGCTGCTCTGCTCCAAAAACTTAAACCTGCTTTTAAAACATTTACCTGGACATTCTTTGGCTAAAATCCAGCATTTGAAACCTTACTGGTGACAAGGAAACATGCTAGATCAGGTGACTGTGATTAATATAGGGCATAGATATACTTGAAAAAAAATCTGCTTCAAAAACTTTTACCTGGAACACCGATGCTGACGGTATTACAAAAGCTCCCCCAACTTCGAGGAGGTGAGCTAAAAATGTGACGTTAGCGTTAACGTTATATGTTGGCGACAAAAATAGTATCAAAATGAAGACAGGATACGATAATGTTTTCTACTGTTAATACATGTATAATCGAGAATCTTCTTTAATTCAACAAAATATGCTACTTTTGGCTTAGTATTTTAACACAGAGTCAGATCAAGAAACCAGGAGTTTCTACTTTTAGATATGCATGTTATGCAATTTTCAATTTTTGGATATGAAGTGCACAGGCGACACTCATCATATTTCAAGAAATTAGTGTGCAGAGTATATCTAATTACTGAACAAATTTAGGTGAGTGTCCCTCATGCACTTCATATTCTAAACATCGATTTATAAATGCCACCCTCTTATATTTTCCCATGAGCCTAATGTTAACGAATCTGAGTGTACATCTAAGTATGTATCAGCTACAGTGTTAATTCTTCTCATATTAACTTTTAAAATATAAATAACAAAAGTTAACATATTTATCTTGAATTCTAAACTAGTTTTGAAAAAATAAATTGAAATTTATTTTTAAGAAAAAGTGGGCCGCTGAGCGGCCTTATCGAAACTCCCCCTTTAACATCAAAATTTCAAACTCAGAATGTCTGGATCTAAACTGACTTGTTTTGTTCCAGCTTGACTGGGTTAGGTTTTAACTAGAGTGGGTTTGATTCTAAACTGACTTATTCATGTTCCTGTCTAACTGGATTAGATTTCTACCTGACTGGGTTAGGCTCTAAACTGACAGTTTTATGATTCTGCCTGACTGGGTTAGGTTCTGAACTGACTTGTTCATGTTTCTGCCTGACTAGGTTACATTTTTTCCTGACTGGGATAGGTTCTAAAACGACTGTTTTATGTTTATATCTGACTGGGTAGGTTCTAAACTGACTGTTTTATGATTCTGCCTGAGTGGTTACTGTGTGGTTGCCTGAGTGGTTGCTGCCTGACTGCCTGAGTGGGTAAGGTTTCTACCTGAGTGGATAGGTTCTAAACTGACTGTTTCATGATTCTGCCCGACTGGGTTAGGTTCTAAACTGACTGTTTTATGTTTCTGCCTGACTGGGTTAGGTTCTAAACTGACAGTTTCGTGATTCTGCCTGACTGGGTTAGGTTCTTAACCGACTTGTTTATGTTCCTGCCTGACTGGGTTAATTTCTTAACTGACTTGTTCATATTACTGCCTGACTGGGTTATGTTTCTACCTGACTGGGTTAAGTTCTGAACCGACTGTTTTATGCTTCTGAATGGGTTATGTTTCTACCTGACAGGGTTGGGTTTTAAGCTGACTGTTTTCTGATTCTGTCTGACTGGGTCAGGTTCTAAACTGACTTGTTCATGTTCTTGCCTGACTGGGTTAGGTTTCCACCTGGCTGGGTTAAGTTTCTGCCTGACTGGGTTAGGTTCTAAACTGACCGTTTTATGATTCTGCCTGAGTGGGTTAGGTTCTAAACTGACTGTTTAATGTTCCTGCCTGAATGGGTTAGGTTCTAAACTGACAGTTTGGCGATTCTGCCTGACTGGGTTAGGTTCTTAACTGACTTGTTTATGTTCCTGCCTGACTGGGTTAATTTCTTAACTGACTTGTTCATATTACTGCCTGACTGGGTTATGTTTCTACCTGACTGGGTTAAGTTCTGAACCAACTGTTTTATGTTTCTGACTGGGTTATGTTTCTACCTGACAGGGTTGGGTTTTAAGCTGACTGTTTTCTGATTCTGTCTGAATGGGTCAGGTTCTAAACTGACTTGTTCATGTTCTTGCCCGACTGGGTTAGGGTTCCACCTGGCTGGGTTAAGTTTCTTCCTGACTGGGTTAGGTTCTAAACTGATAGTTTTATGATTCTGCCTGAGTGGGTTAAGTTTCTACCTGACTTGTTTGGGTTCTAAACTGGCTATTTTATGATTCTGCCTGACTGGGTTAGGTTTTAAACTGACTTGTTCATGTTCCTGCCTGACAGGGTTAGGTTTATACCTGACTGGGTTAGGTTTTGAACTAACTTGTTCATGTTCCTGTCTGACTGGGTTAGGTTTATACCTGACTGGGTTAGGTTTTGAACTAACTTGTTCATGTTCCTGTCTGACTGGGTTAGGTTTCTACCTGACTGGGTAAGGTTTTAAGCTTACTGTTTTACAACTCTATGTGACTGGGTTAGGTTCTTAACCAGGGCTCGACATTAACTTTTTTTCCTACTTGTCCATTCGGACAAGTGACCAAGACATTTACTTGTCCGAACTTCAACTTCACTTGTCCGAAAATTTTTCAATAAAGATCTAATACTGTCAACTTGAAAACTAAAATAAAGTCCATTACACATGACGTGCTTGGTTGATTAGTGATGTTATTGATATTTACAACAAACACATAAAACGAAATTTTATCTAGGCTTTCTGTCCTGACAACAACATAAATGTCCACAAGTGAACCAAACTTCGTTATGTTCGTACGTTCCATACCTTCTCAGTAGTATGCAATTAGTGAACTTCGATCCCGATCCAATGTGAACTCAATATTAATAGCGATCCCTATCGGGATCAAAGTCCGGTTTATATGTACAGCTTCCGTCTTGAAACTACCGATTAACTTTCACAATCGCTCTTATTATTATTTAGAGACTCCTTTACATTAAAATGCACTTGTCCAATCGGACAAGTGCCCAGCAATATTCACTTGTCCGTAATTTTTTTTCACTGGTACCGGGCAAGCTGACAAGCGTTAATGTCGAGCCCTGTTAACTGACTGTTTTATGATTCAGCCTGACTGGCTTGGTTTCTTAACTGAATTGTTCATGTTCCTGCCTGACCGGCTTAAGTTCTAAACTGATTTGTTCATATTACTGCCTGACTGGGTTATGTTTCTGGGTTAGGTTCTGAACTGAATATTTTATATTCCTGCCTGACTGGGTTAGGTTTCTACCTGACTGGGTTAGGTTCTGAACTCACAGTTTTATGTTCCTGGCACACTGAATTAGGTTTCTTCCTGACTGGGTTAGATTTTAAGCTTACTGTTTCACAATTCTACCTGACTTTGTTAGGTTCTTAACTGACTTATGTTCCTGCCTATCTGGGTTAGGTTCTAAACTGACTGTTTTATGATTCAGTCTGACTGGCTTAGGTTCTTAACTGACTTGTTCATATTCCTGCCCGACTGGGTTAAGTTCTAAACTGACTTGTTCATATTACTGCCCGACTGGGTTATCTTTCTACCTGACTGGTTAAGTTCTGAACTGACTGTTTTATGTTTCTGACTGGGTTATGTTTCTGCCTGACTGGGTTGGGTTCTAAACTGACTTGTTCATCTTCCTGCCTGACTGGGTTAGGTTTCTACCTGACAGGATTAGGTTCTACACTGACTGTTTTATGATTCTGCCTGACTGGACAAGGTTTTAAACTGACGGTTTTTTGATCCTGCCGCACTGAGTAAGGTTCTGAACTGACTGTTTCATGACTCTGCCTGACTGGGTTAGGTTCTAAACTGACTGTTTCATGATTCTCCCTGACTGCATTAGGTTCTTATCTGACTTTTTCATGTTTCTGCCTGACTGGGTTAGGTTTTTTCCTGACTGGGATAGGTTATAAACTGACTGTTTTATGTTTTTACCTGACTGGGTAACGTTCTAAAATGACTGTTTCATGATTCTGCCTGACTGGGTTAGGTTCTGAACCGACTTGTTCATTTTCCTGCCTGACTGGGTTAGGTTTCTACTTGAATGGGTTAGGTTTTAAAGTGACTGCTTCATGATTTTGCCTGACTGGGTTGGGTTCTAAACTGACTTGTTCATGTTCCTGCTTGACTTGGTTATGTTTCTACCTGACAGGGTTAGGTTCTAAACTGACTGTTTTATGACTCTGCCTGACTGGGTTAGGTTCTAAACTGACTGTTTTATGATCTTGCCGCACTGAATAAGGTTCTGAACCGACTGTTTCATGATTCTGCCTAACTGGGTTAGTTTTAAACTGACTTGTTCATGTTCTTGCCCGAGTGGGATAGGCTTCCACCTGACTGGGTTAGGTTTCTGCCTGAATAGGTTAGGTTCTAAACTGACAGTTTTATGTTCCTGTTTGACTGGGTTAGGTTTTAAGCTTACTGTTTTACAATTCTACCTCACTGGGTTAGGTTCTTACCTAACTACTACCTAGTCCTTGTTGCACCCGGAGTCACATAGGGCAAGGATTAGGGATTAGGGGTTAGGTTCTTAACTGACTTATGTTCCTGCCTGACTAGGTTAGGTTCTAAACTGACTGTTTTATGATTCAGCCTGACTGGGTTAGGTTTTTAACTGACTTGTTCATGTTCCTGCCTGACTGGGTTAAGTTCTAAACTGACTTGTTCATATTACTGCCTGACTGGGTTTTGTTTCCACCTGACTGGGTTAAGATCTGAACTGACTGTTTTATGTTTATACCTGACTGAGTTGGGTTTTAAGCTGACTTTTTCTGATTCTGCCTGACTGGATTAGGTTCTAAACTGACTTGTTCATGTTTCTGTCTGACCTGGTTATGTTTAATCCTGACTGGGTTAGGTTCTAAACTGCCAGATTTATGTTTCTACCTGACTGGTTTATTTTTCTACCTGACTGGGTTAGGTTCTTAACTGAATGTTATACAATTCTGCCTGACTGGGTTAGGTTCTAAATTGACTTGTTCATGTTTCTGTCTGACTGGGATAGGTTTCTTCCTGACTGGGTTGGGTTCAAAACTGATAGTTTTATGATTCTGCCTGACAGGGTAATATTTCTGCCTGACTGGGTTTGGTTCTAAACTGACAGTTTCATGATTCAGCTTGACTGGGTTAGGTTCTTAACTGACTTGTTCATGTCCCTGCCTGACTGGGTTAAGTTCTAAACTGTCTTGTACATATTACTGCCTGACTGGATTATGTTTCTACCTAACTGGGTTAAGTTCTGAACTGACTGTTTCAGTTTCTGACAGGATTATGTTTCTACCTGACTGGGTTGGGTTTTAAACTGACTGTTTTCTGATTCTGTCTGACTGGATTAGGTTCTAAACAGACTTGTTCATGTTTCTGTCTGACTGGGTTATGTTTAATCCTGACTGGGTTAGGTTCTAAACTGCCAGTTTTATGTTTCTACCTGACTGGCTTAGGTTTCTACCTGACTGGGTAAGGTTTCTACCTGACTGGGTTAGGTTCTTAACTGAATGTTACGCAATTCTGCCTAGGTTCTAAATTGACTTGTTCATGTTTCTGAACTGACTGTTTTATGATTATACCTAACTGGGTTAGGATGTGAACTGACTGTTTTATGTCCCTGATTGACTGGGTTACATTCCTGACTGGGATAGGTTCTAAAATGAATGTTTTATGATACGCTCCGACTGCGTTAGGTTCTAAACTGACTAATTCATGTTTCTTACTGACTAGGTAATGTACCTTCCTGACTGGGTTAGGTTTTAAACTGAGTGTTTGATGTTTCTACCTGACTGGGTTAGGTTCTAATATGACTGTTTTATGTTCATGCCTGACTGAGTTAAGTTTCTATCCGACAGGGTTAGGTTCTTAACTAACAGTTTTATGATTCTGCCTGACTGGGTAATGTTCTAAACTGACTTATTCAATTTTTAGCCTGAGTGGGTTTTGTTTCTGCATTACTGATTTGGATCTGAACTGACTATTTCACGTTCCTGCCTAAGTGGGTTAGGTTTCTGCCTGACTGGGTTAGGTTCTAAACTGACTGAAGGAAGTCACTTTAAGTCTGGGTAAGCTAGGTTCTAAACTGACTTTATCATGTCCTTCCCTGACTGGAATATATGTTGTTCTGAACAAGATTCCTAAATGACCACACTCAAGTTTTTGCTTATTCTTAATTATTTCCACTTGAAAGGGGGCATGATCCTTCATTTAAATCTTTACACAAGGATACTCTGTGCCAAATTTGGTTAAAATTAGTTTCAGAGAAGAAGAGGAAATTGTGAAAAGTTAACCAAAAAATCAATGATGTAAATGACTACATGCTACAATCTAATTGAAATTAAATCCTTTGATCAGCTCACATATGATCGCTACACAAAGTGTGTAGGGATCATATGTGAGCAGATCAAAGGATCTAATTTTAATTAGATTGCACATGCAATGGACAAATTTGGATCAAAAAAGCTCACCTGTGCCAAAGGAGGAAGGGGTATTGATGCTGTGTATGTAGTTTATATATGTTCTATTTTTATTACATATTAAAATTATTTTCAACAATTACCTTGTTATTTTACCTGTCCAAAGAACATGACAAAAAAAGATAACAGGGTGATTGGTAGAAATATAGGCATACAGGTGTCAAAACTCCCTTTTGGTGAACAGTCTGCATCACTCATTGTTTATCCACCATTAGTGATCTTTAACAGAGGAGACTATGTAGGTTTCACATGTTGACAGTCTACACACCATTGAGTAAACTACATCATTTCCAACTAAAAGAAATCTTTTTTATTCACAATAAATGGATTGAAATATGCTGCTCAAAATAACTTCAAAATATCAATAACTTCCTCATTCAATTTAAAATAAAATCTTATTGAAAATACCAGATCATAAGTTTAGTTTAAGTACACTTCATACTTTCTTGGACGTTAACAAACCTAGATGAAAATGGCAGATAGGCAAGTTCAATTGCTGGTGATCAGATACAAGAAGCTCAGGCAGGTCCAATTGCTGGTGACCAGATACACTTAGTGGTTTGGATTGTGCTGACCGGGATGTCGGCATGGGTGGATTAGAGCAGCTTACAAGCTATGCAGGAGTCCAAGTTTGATTCCCTGTCAATCCTTTCCAGTTATAATATTAAATTAACATATGAAAAAGCATAGATATTAGCGAGCGCAGCGAGCAGCGCAAAGCGCCGCTCATCACTGGGAGCTCTAAAAGCAATGCCTGGGTGAAGAGAAAATTCTGACTTTGCAAATTGATCCAAATGAATTTTTTTCCACAGTTACCTGTGGTCCCATAATGCTTTGCGAATTGCTTCTCCCCACAAACAACGTTCTCGCGGTAGCAAGAAGTTCCCAAAAAAATATACACCCATGTTGATTTGATGGATATATAGCAGACAAATAGTAGATTAAAACTTCTTTATTAAAATAAGCCCTGTTCAGACTTTGTTTTGGTAATGCTACTTACAAGCGACGTTATATGACGTCAGAGTCTAGACGTACTAAAAGTCTCGTGCAGTTTGATAACTTTGAAGAGCCCGATCTAAATTAAAACTGAATATAGGTATCTGCGCTCACCCTTACGGTTGCACCGTCAACATATTAAAAATATACAAGACATTGTACGTTCGAAAATGACAAAATAATTCCCCTACTCTCGCACTGAAAGTCTTCAAACTTCTATACATTTATAATATATATATACACACTTTTGAATAAATTCACTAAATTCTAAAGAAAATAAGGAGCTGTGTAAGAGTGTGGGGTGCTAACTTTATTGAAAAATGAGAGGGGTAGATGTTGATTATACTAGGCCTACGTTTTCTAGTGGGGTTTCTAACCATAAAAATACACCTCACCCTCCGGCCGCCAGTCCGCTTCTTTTTTCTTATACAATGCACATAACACAGCTCATCGACGTGTAGCATCAATGTTTCGGTGTATTTTTCTTTGTGACCTCTTCGTTTCTACTTCCGTTTCATTTTCAGTTCTTGCTAATCATGCCAAACGTTATTTCTCCCGCCGCTAAACTAACTTCGGGATCGATGTACTCAGCTACATAATATAAAACTGAAACCATACCGGAATTAATTTTCCCGAACTGCTTGACTGGTTAAGTAATAGACTCTACCGTAATGGGGAACGTAACCACCCGCCATTCGGCAAACCTCGGCTGATTCCGTCACCTTCATTCGGCAAACCTCGGCTGATTCCGTCACCTTCATCAGGTACGAATCGGCCGAGGTGTGCCGAGTGAACCACCCGCATTCATATTTAAGGTGGTTGACCTTCACCCTTTTATCTATATGGTAGGAAGAAGGAAACTGACGGTCACTTCGTAAGTTTGTCGCGCCAGTTGCAAGTTGCCCATGGTGAACGCATGGAAATAGAGTGGTTAGCTCATGAGAGGGAAAAGTAAGTATAAATATCAATGATTTTTTAAGTAAACGACAATTTTCGTATGAAAAAGAATGCAGTAAGTTTAATAAGAACTTAAACAGTTAAATGAAACATGTACGCATGGATAGACATGAAAGAACCACGTCTAGATAGAATGTTCTATCGTTAAAATAATAAATGTCCTACGGACCAAGTTGTGGCGAGGGCCTGTCCCAAGTAACAGTTAGATTATTCTAACTAAACCACGCCCACTTCACTTACACAGTTGCTAGCTGTGGCTATAGGTGCAAAACTGCAGCTCTTGGTGGTATATTCCATATAAGCAAAAAGTACACATCGTTTTCTCAAGGTAAGAAAAAATATTCATACTTGGTTGAGTAACGGAAAAAACATTGATTGTGAATCTTGTATATCAATTTTATTTTGTTGGACATCCAATGCAAAATAGCATTAATAAGCAATCTGCACATTTTTTATATTTTAAAAATGACAAAACTTTTGATTGTTATAAAATAGCTGTGATGGTTAATTTAATCAAACTGAAATTGAAAATCTATCATAAAGTCAATATCAGCAACAGGAACTCAAGATTGGGACCTGGTAGAGAAATTAACTTCTGGATATATTTTGCATGAATATTAATTCGATGTAAATCATGTTTAGATTATATAATTATTCAGCAAACAAAGTTCCTATTTTTCAACATAAGGGGTTAGGTTAAATCTATAACTTTACATTAGCCTGCAAATGAGGTGAGAGGAATTTAAGCCACGTCTGTTGTAGCTCTCAGAAAAAAAAGATGTTGACAGACCGGTTGTCCATTCTACAAATTTCTTTAGACCAGTGAGCTACAGATCTGCAGGTAATTAAGGCGTGCGGGTCAGTGTTGGGTCAGTGTGTGAGAACAGTCAGCCATTTGTTGGACTGGGTCCCATGTGAGCTACCCAAATCCAATGATTAATGCTAGCTTTGGTGAAGAGGACTTCACTAAACTATGTGATACAACTGTGAACAATTTAAAAGTTTCCAACATGTCCAAAGAAAAGGAAACAGGTCTAGTACAATCATTTGATTTAGCTATTAAATCATGGTGATTGTACCAGACAGTTATTTCTTAAACGAAATAACAAAGAAGACCAGTTCTGGTTATCATGATACATTAGGTTGAAGTCAAGTTTAATAACCAGGATGCATCCCTGTCCACAAAATGGCGTGGAGAGATATATGTGATAGAAATAAAGTGTCCCTTACAAGTACAGAAATTCCAGTCTACGATTGGCGTTGACAGATCGGCTTGTGCAAGGTCTATTTCCTGAACCCTCAGCATAAATACTCTGCCTAAGTTCAACCACAGATACATATTTGTGATACACTGACTTTATGGGACACCCATAGATTTTGACATTTGTAATTCAACAATTTATTTTGGAAATTTGATTGATGTAATATTAATAATTTGAACTTTTTTTTTTATTCCAGTAAGAACAAAACCAGGAGACAGATGAAAATGGAGAGTATCTTTGTTGCGTATGTAATAATTAAAAACACATGTAAAATGTTAAATTAATTAAGTCCTAAAAATGTAATTGAAATGAAGCTAATAATAAATTCATGTATAGATAACCAGTCTAAAGAAATTATTTCGTACAAGGAATTCAAACAAAATCTTTTCTCCCATGTAAATTAGTGTGAATTTGCTTAATATCTTTGATCCAGTATGACTTATGGAAAAAATCGTATGATCAATCATCTGTGATGAAAAGCCTATAGCAATGAAAATATTACTTTATTCAGCATTGTATTTAAAAGATTACTGTCAATTTGTTAATTATTTTCTTTCTCGACAGAAACTTTCCATGTGCCGCATTGTCTATGGGAGTGACTGCTCACAATAATGTATTACAACTGAATATTGAAGAGTTGACAGAAAACCTCTCAGCTAACATTAAAATTGAGAAAAGGGAGGAGAAAGGTATAATTACCAAGATGTGTACTTGTGTGTAGACACACATGTATGATGGCCGATATGAGCCGTCAAATTACATGTAAGAGTAACTCTATTACGTACGCAGAATTAATTGACTTTAACAGTAATACCAGTATCATTTTGTTCATGCATGTACATCTTTGTCAATGATAAAACGCTTGCAGTTGTATTATACAGGGCTCTGGATTCTCTATATTTGGGGCCGTTCCAAGGCCCCATTCCCAATTCCAAAAAGGTATCTTTTTTCCCAATTGAATGTGTTAATTTTCCCAATCTGTTACTTCCCCATGTATTGCAGAACATTTAGTAAGAAATGTAGTTATTAAACCTGTTAATCATATTTCTCTGTATTACAAAACAGAAATTTTGTTGATAACAACCACCAGAAACTCAATATATCATGAATATAATGTATAATGTCTGGTTATGATTTTCCCAAAATTCCCCAAAAGGTTTGCTAATTTTCCGAATATTTACGGCCCTGGCCCCAGTCCCAAAAAGTGGTGTGAGAGCCCTGTTATATATTTGTACATGTACAAATCTTTAGACAAAATACATTTGAAACTACTTAACATTCCTTTACATGAAGTTGTCAGTTGTAAACGGAAAGTAGTGCAGGGCGTCATGTATGTGACAAGTTACGTAACGTATGCTAATGCCTCATATATGGAATCAACTGTGTGTAAGCCTATCACAAAAAGAGGGATAACTCTGTAAATCCATCCTATGTTTTGCTAAAGTAATGAGAGAAAATTTCCCATTTTTCATAGAGGTGTAATCTGATTTAAACAGTTACAGATAATCATTTCACAAAGATAATTTAAATTTGCAATGGATGTTTTGAATTTAACTTCATTTATTTTTAGGTCACCTAAGTCACTCAGGTGACCTATTGCTATCCGTTTTTGTCTGTCGTCGTGTGTCGTGGGTTAACATTTTTAGCTTCTTCTCTGAAATCGCTCCAATTTCAACCAAATTTGGCATATAGCATCTATGGATGAAGGGGAACAAAAATTGTGAATTTCATGGTCCCTGCCCCCCTGGGGCCTGAGGGGTGGGGCTAAAACCACCAAAATTAATGCAATCTTTAAAAATCTTCTTCTTTACTCCTGGACATCAAGCAGTCAAACTGTTGGCATGATTGTAATGAGCATTGATCCCTCTACCAAAATTGTGAATTTCATGGCCCCAGGGTCAGGGGTTCTAGTGCTAGGGTGGGGCTATATAGATCAGATAGTGAAAATGCATTATTTCTTTGAAAATCTTCTTCTCTGCTCCTGGGTATTAAGTAAAGTAACTAAGTACATAGTTATGATGAGCAAGAGTGCCTCTTCCAAAATTGTCACATTCATGGCCCCAGGGTCAGGGTTTCTGGTGTTAGGGCTGGGCTCTATTGATTATATAGGGAAAATGCATTAACTCTTTGAAAATCTTCTTCTCTGCTCCTGGGTATTAAATAAAGTAACTAAGTATATAGTTATGATGAGCAAGAGTGCCTCTTCCAAAATTGTGAAATTCATGGCCCAAGGGTCGGGGTTCTGGTAATAGGGTGGGGCTCTATTGATTATGTAGTGAAAATGCATTAATTCTTTGAAAATCTTCTTCTCTGCTCCTGGGTATTAAATAAAGTAACTAAGTACATAGTTATGATGAACAAGAGTGTGTCTTCCAAAATTGTGAATTTCATGGCCAAAGGGTCAGGGGTTCTGGTAATAGGGCGGGGCTCTATTGATTATATAGGGAAAATGCATTAATTCTTTGAAAATCTTCTTCTCTGCTCCTAGGTATTATTCAAACAGAGGAAGTGCATGGTTATGATAAGGAAGAATGCCTCTTCCAAAATTATGAAATTCATGCACCCTGGGTCAGGGGTTCTGGTGAAAGGGGGGGGGGGCTCTATTGATTACATAGTGAAATTGCATAATTTCTTTCAAAATATTTTTTCTACTACTGGTTATAAAGCTAAGAAACAAGTGTTTAGTTATGATGAGCAAGAGTGCTTCTTCCTTCCAGAATTGTGAGTTCATGGCCCCTGGGTCAGATGTTCTGGTGTAAGGGTGAGGCATTATTTATTTAATGATATAGTAAAAATGCATTTCTTTGAAAATCTTCTGTGCTTCTGGGCATATTCGAGGCAAACAGAGTAAAAGTTTTAATATGCAAGGGTATTTTTACTAGAATTTTGAACACATGGACCATTTAGTCAAGTGTTCTGGTCCTGGCCAGGGCTCTATTAACTTGTATTCTGCTGAGCAAAGTTATTCCCCTTTGCCATTCACCTTTGATAATTAATCACTGTAAATAATGTATTTGAAAGGTTAAAAGAATACAAGAATTATGCAAGAATATTTATTGTATAATACAAAAAATTCTTTCATAGTTTTAATGATCAGGTAGACTTGGAAATAATAGATGAATAAAAATGAGACAAAAATAACTACAGTGCGGACTCGTTATTACGATGTTCATTTTGTCACGGTAAAATATCGTAATACCGAGGGCAACGTAATAAAAGTTCCCAATAAAATCCAGTAAAACATCGTTTTGAAAGCTTGTTGTTGTATTAGGAGGTGTATTTTTCTCCTTTTGTTTCCTTCTTCTGTTCAAATTCTTCCTTAAAATGCTATATACATATAATTTATTAATAACTTATCTTGAAAAGATATCTTCATGATGCTATTTCTTCTATTTCCTTCATTTTAAAAGAAATGTGCACATTTTTTATAAAAACTTTGGCAATCTTCATTTATCTGCCGCCATTTCCTTTTACTTTCGTTACTAAATAAATAACAACAATTAATACATCACTTGGGCAGTTTTGGGTGTTCATTGAGCTTAGAGCTGCAGTGAACAACTGATGAAAGTGGGCAGTGTGATAGGCATATTCCTGGACAGGATTTGAGAACACACAAGCTAAATGTCAAAATAAATTTGAATTTTTAAATTACTGAACAGAGTTCAATTAGCAGTTCAGCAATTATCGATTTGTATTTCTGCTGACATCTGTGAGGTAGTCCAAGCCACTATCCAAGCTGTTAAAATGTTTGTGGAGTTCAAATTTGCCAAAATTATGTTTGATACCCAAGCTGTCAATTCCCGCTGTTTAACTGCAAACGAAATTACACATTACGTATTTAACATACATGCATACGATTAAATGTAACCCTTTATTTAATAAATAAATTTTACTTATTATCCATAGTAAAAAAAATAAAATAAACTTTACAGAGATAGATAAACTAGAGACTACATTCATAAATAAACAGTTTAATTGTTTAACAATGGCTTTGACACGTCTCCAATTCTGCTGACCTCGCTAGAACAGTCAAGGTGTGTGCAGTCAAGCGTCACTAATCACCTAACGCCCTGCAAGTTAACAGTCTTTCAGAGCACAGGTGTTTCAATGTTTATTTAGCGTCTCCTTAAGTGTCTACAGTCGATCAACACTGAATAAACACAGAGTGAAAAAAAATTTTGGACAGAATTTTTACATCGTAATACCGAGTCCCGGCATTTTAGGACATCGTAATAAACAGTTCTATTTTGTATAGATTTGTTAAGAAATGGTTTTGTGCTTTGAATTTACAACATAATAAGCATTCTATCTTATAAAACTGTCACCGCAATAATGAGTCCGCACTGTAATCTTTTTAAATGTTCTTCAAAGGCCTAGAGAGGCCAATGTGAGAAGTATTATTTTGGCGTTAAAAAATAGACATTTTGTTACTAGTCTGCATGGTAATAGTGATAAATGGGGGAAGACAGATACTAAACCAATTATTTTGTTGATGCTAATCATACTATTTTCCTGCTTTTGGGCAACAAAGCTCCATTATCAGTTTATGGATCCTTTAAATTGTTGTATTGTACTTAGGTGACCGTTAAGGCCCTTGGGCCTCTTGTTTGAAAATTTGTATGTGTTAGCATTTTTTTTTTTTTTTTTTTTTTTTTTTTTTTTGAAAAGATATTTTTTTATCACCATGATCACATATATTTTGTGCATTCTAGAGTTTATTCATTACAAAACAATATCTGTTGCAATTTCATGTAGTTTGATGTTTTGTAAGTATAACAGGAATTCTGGTAACATGGTTTCCGTAGAAAAACATTGTTTTTTGACCTCCCTAAAGCCCGCTCCCCACAATCTGAAAATTCCAAAATCTTATTTCTCATCTTCATGACATCACCAGTTATATTCCAAATTAATGATGATTTGGCTAAGTGTAGAATGTAAGAGGAATACATTGCTTTAATTTGCTTTTCAACTCCAAATTGATCCCCAAGGTGAAAATGTAAATTCCTAAACCTTATGGCACACCACCAATCATATTACAAAAGTTGAGTTGGACTACAGTACTTTAAATATAAGAGCATGGAGTTTAAGGAAGAAGATAGTGTGACAGACGGATTGGACCAGGTTAAGAACAATACATGTTTACCCAAACTTTCTTTAGAAAGTGTGTTTATAGTAATAAACACAGTGTAAAATTTTATATAATGAAATTGTCCCATATTTAAACAAAACTGTAAATGTATTATGTTTAGTCTGTACGATATTTGGCAGAAATTGATTTTTCAACAAATAAGTTATTAAGCACATCTCTGGATTTGCTACTTAAAAATATTAACATTCAAGGCATTTACTGATGCTCTTGACTTAGAAGAAGCTAGCTGTCTTCTCTGAAAGGTGCTAAATAGAATACACAGCCAAATGTGATACATTTACTGTAATAGTAATTAACAGGCCACCCTTAATTTACCGATTTTACAAGATGTTATTTGCGATCTAGTACAGTCAAACCTTGTTATCTCGAACTCGAAGGGACCAAGAAAATACTTCGAGATAATTGAGGATTCGAGATATCCAGGGTAAAGTACTTAAGGAGTAAGCAGTTTGGACTTAAAAAATCACTTCCACATATCCATGGTATTCGAGATATCCGTCTTCAAAATACCAAAGTTTAACTCTTAGTTCAACTTAATTCTCTGAAAAGTTTATTGTCAAAAAACAGCTTTGGAAAAGTATATAGCTTTTAGTTTATATCTCATGCAGATATGTGTAGCATACTGGTAGCTTAGAAAAGGGCATCAAAATATGGAAACAGTAAAAGCTTGCAAATGTTTTATTTCTTATTTCACCAGGAGAAGTGTGTAATGTTACATATTTTGAAACCGGGCAGAAAGAGACTTGGAATTACTCAGTCATCTATGGTTTTGAGTTCAGATACCTGGGCACCACTAAGTTGGTAGAGGTAAGCTGCTTTATTTCATAAGATCTTTTTTAGATCACCTGACCCAAAGGCTGAAGTAAGCTTTTCTGATCCAGAAGTGTCCATCATTCATCTTTCATATTATCATTTGTTGTGTGGGTTAAATATACATTACATCCTTCCATCTGTACATCCATAACATGGGGGGGGGGTTACCCATCTCTCATCTTCAACTCCTCCTATACTACTGAATAAAATTTAACAAAACTTTCACAGTATTCTTATTTCATAGTGCCAATATGTACCTCCTATTTTTCATTCTAATCATGACAGACAGATATTTTGGATTTCCCATAGCCAAACCTGGACACTGCCATCCTTTCTATAATATCAGGGGTACCTATTTTGTATCTACAACTCCTTCTATATCACTGAATAAAAATGAGAACTGAACAGAATTTTTATTATACAGTGCCATTGTGCACTTCCTATTTTGCAGCAAAAAATTGACTTTCCTTTTATACTCATATGGGAGTGGGGGTTTTATTTTGTGAGTGTAGTGCTCACAGTACCTCTATTTTTTTTTTTCCACTTTGGACTAAGAATAAATTGAAATTTCCATATTGATACAATTAGTTCTGAAAAGTTATTTCACCTGCATGTGACTTTCACTCATGTGAACATAACATTCAGGCACATATACATGGAATTTAAGGCTGTGGGGGTGGTGTGTGTATGCCCCTCCCCCATTTCTTTCTGAATGCAAAATTATAATAGTAAAATTTTGAGTTAGTTTGAAAATTTCTGGTCCCCCCCCCCCCCCAATTTTTGATACAGTATAGTAAAATTCCTCCTGCATTCTTGGATCCTAATACCTATCAACCCGAAATAAGATAATCATGGACTTTGCAGAATTCTCCTCTTTTTTTGACTTGTCAAAGATTTTTTTTCAGGTAATTTGTCATTGTTTTCCCCTTATAATTCCCCCTTGCCTTTTCAAAATCAATGGTCTATCTACTTTCCTGACATTTATTTTTTCTACATTGCACCAAAAATAGATTAAGAAATTCCAAGTCAATACAACTAGTTAATATGTATATTTTTAATCTCTCGAGCCCCACTGCATTTAGCTAGGACTCCAGCAAGATGGCATGGTTTAGGGTGAGTTAACCATGCATCGGACACATACCTTGCTTCGGACAACTTTCAGCAATAAACTTTCATTGAACCCGAGTCTCCCCGTGTTTTTACTTGTTTCTGTCTTAAAGGTAAAGATATAAACTTTTTAATGATGTCGATTTTTATTTCCATGTTGTGATAAAAATACCACAAGAATGGCCTTGAAATTACGTCATATTTTGCATCATCAAAGGGGAGTAACCAGAATTTTACGATTTTGCAATTTTTAGAGTTGTCGCTCTTTTAAATAGACTTCAACGGAACGAGTCGGACCTAGGTAAAATTTATCAATGATTGATAATTTTACAGAAATTTTTCAAAAATTTTACTTCAATGTTTGTAAAATAATTTTTAGAGTTGTCTTTTACTAGTATGTTTATTTCACCGTACATCGGACACAAATTAACCATGCATCGGACACTTTCCGATGCATGGGTAATCACTTCCATTTTCATGTAAAACCCAAATGACAGCTGTTTTTTACGGAAATAGAAAATAAAAACTCTAAATTTTCAGTGAAAATACAAATTATCGATATATGACGACTAGAAGTGGACTCAATTTACTTCTTTAAACTAGATTATTTTAACCCACGAGACAAAGGCGCGAGTTGCCATATTACTAGCATTGTAAAGCCTTTCTAAGGCGATGTGATGCAACTAAAATCTCTTCATATTTGTGGATCGAAATGGTCATTCAAATTTAATTAGAAGTTTAATTTTTTAATAAAAGATAAAAATGTTTCGATATCAGTAATTTTAAAGCACAGAGATCAAGGTATGATATTTTTCTGGTATAAATATCGTATGTCCGATGCATGGTGAATATTGTCCGATCCATGGTGAATTCTGACTTATTTCGAAAAAATCGGTTTTTAATGATATTTTCTCAATAAATAGGGCACGAATGTGTCAAAAATTTATAATTTAACCACATACTACATGTTAAGTTCCATTTTGATAATATTCGGCCGGTAGCGATATCGGTAGAACTTGTTGAAGTGCAAGGGTGTCCGATGCATGGTGAATTCACCCTATATCAATCATTTCATAAAGTAAAACAATCAGTACTATGTTTTCAGTCAATACTATACAATTAATTATCCCTTATGAGGTCAACATGGTGAAATAAGGACCCGAGACCTGGCCCACGAGGTGACCTGCCTCGGCCGGGTCAGGTCAGCGAGTGGGCCAGGTTGAGGGTCCTTATTTCACCATGTTGAACTCATAAGGGGTAATCAATTGTTTTATTATACCGATATAAGTCAAGACAATTTTTGTAGGCTTAATTACTAAAATAATCAACTGTGTATTAGATCTACGATCTGTTATTATCAGTGTTTCATCGGGATCGGGATTCGCTAGTGAAGTTGTTTACTTTTCGCCTGCAAGTCTTGTAAGTTTTTGCACCGCCGATTTATTAAAACACTCTGTGATTGTCAGTAACATGCATTTTAATAAATTCACAAATACCATTTCCGAGTACAATGACAATCTGGTGCAGACTTTTACTGTACAAAAGAGCCAAGTCTGCATTCGTTGAATTTGACATTGTAACGAAAGTTTCAATGAAAACGATAAATTTTATGACGCATCTAAAGGACAATCGTATTCCGTATCATAAAAAGACTATACATATTTTTATAACGGCATTTTTTGTAATGAACAGTCATTACTGTATGCATTAATTTTAAAATTTGAATGGAATTTGGATTAACAGGTCATTTTTAGCGGTCATTATTTTTATTGACCGGTCATTATACCCCACGTGCAATGATTCCTAGGTCATTATTGCTGTAAATGGTACTTTTTGGAGTCATCATTGAGTTTAAAAGCCTTCTAACAAGCCAATCAAATTTGAGTATTCTTAATAGAGGTATAATAATACGATTTAGCCACCCTCGAAGTACAATATTCACCTCACCCTTCAGGCTCCATGAATATTGTACAGGTGGTTAAATCATCATATTGACCTCAAAACAGCAGTAATTGTATAATAGCCAGTGTAGTATCTTGAAACTTAATTATTCTGAAACATTTTCATGTTGATTATGATAGAGCCATTACCTGAAGTCAGTACGGCAATCCCATATAGCCAAGAAAGAAATAGTCAATTCTTATTTTGGGGCCACTCAAGGTTGATATGTTTATTGAAAATCTTAATTGGTTAACATATACTATAGTCATTGTCTTCTTACATGGTTAACATATATTATAGTCATTGTCTTCTTACATGGTTAACATATACTATAGTCATTGTCTTCTTACATGGTTAACATATATTATAGTCATTGTCTTCTTACATGGTTAACATATACTATAGTCATTGTCTTACATGGTTAACATATATTATAGTCATTGTCTTCTTACATGGTTAACATATACTATAGTCATTGTCTTCTTACATGGTTAACATATATTATAGTCATTGTCTTCTTACATGGTTAACATATACTATAGTCATTGTCTTCTTACATGGTTAACATATGCTATAGAGTTCTTTCAGGAATTTGTAGAATTGAGAAGGAAAACAATAATAACCAGTAGAATAAACTCTAAACAAAGACATCTATTGAGGAAAAAATAACATTTTAAATAAATTCTTTCTCACTTACTTGCTCTTACATACATTTTTACAAAGAAGTATCAATAATGATCAAAATTATAAGGAATCAATGTAAGTGATAATTTTTTCAATCTTTAGCACAAGGTATGGGATGGATCCTCTCAGTTCAGACCTTTGGTTTCTGATGTTAGTATAAGCAATGAAAGCCCCTTGTCCTATGTTTTCAGATTGGAGATAGAGGGAATAACTCTAAAGAGAGGTAGGTAGTATACTTAATCAACAGTATAGATGTCTTTTAAAGTACATGTAAATATCATTCATATAATTTGTATTTCTTAGTTTTTCAGCTCACATGAGCTGAAGGCTCAAGTGAGCTTTTGTGATCACATTTTGTCCGATGTCTGTCTGTCTGTCTGTAAACTTCAATTTCAACCAAACTTGCCACAAAGTATCCTTGGGTGAAGGGGATTCAAGGTTGTTCAAATGAAGGGCCACGCCCTCTTTCAAGGGGAGATGGTTATAAATTGGTGAAAAATTAATGGCATCTTTTTAAAATCTTTTCAAAAAAAAAAAAAAAAACGGTCATGGTAGCCTAGTGGTAGGGCGTTCGCTTCGTGATCAGGAGGCCCGGGTTCGATTCTCTTTTGCCACGCCGTGTCAAACCTAAGACGTAAACATAGGTACTGACTGTTCCTTTGCCAAGCGCCCGGCATTAGAAGTGAAAGTCACAGGTCTTCAGATATTTCCCTATATACAATCAATCAATCAATCAATCTTTTCAAAAACCACTGTGCCAGGAAAAATGAAACTTATGTGGAAACACCCTTAGGTAGTGTAGATTCAAATTGTTTAAATCATGACCCCAGGGGGTATAGGTTGGGGCCACAATAGGTGATCAAAGTTTTACATAGAAATACATAGAAAAATCTTCTCCTCAAGAAGGACATAGCCATGTGTAGTCATAGTTATATGGAAGCATCATCAGGTAGTGTAGATTCAACTTGGTTCAAATCATGACCCACGGGGGTAGGATGGGGTAACCAATGGGCAATCAAAGTTTTACATAGAAATACATAGGAAAAATCTCAAAAAATCTTCTTCTCAAGAACAGCAAAGCCATGTTTGGCATATTTATATGGAAACAACTTCTGGTAGTTTAGATTCAAGTTGGTTCAAATCATGACCCCCGGGATAGGGTGGGGCCACAATGGGTGATCAAAGTTTCACAAGGTAAAATGTAGGCCCATGGGCCTCTTGTTTTTTAGCTCATCTCAACAAAGTTGGGGGAGCTTATGTAATAACCTCGGCGTCGGCATCCCAGGTTAAGATTTTTGGAGCAGTTTTCTTTTCAAGTACTTCTATGGCCTATATTAGTCAGAGATGCATGGAGGATGCTTCTAGTGTGTTTCATTGTACCAGTCAAGGTTTCAGATGCTGCAATTTCAGCTATAAAATGACCAGGTTAATGTTTTTGGAGCAGGTTAAAGTTTTTGGAGCAGGTTAAAGTTTTTGTAGCAGGTCTTATTTTCAAGTAACTATAAGCCCTATATATTGACCAAACTTGCATGGATGATACATCTAAGAATGCTCACTACTGAACTTGCTTCGGATGCTAGATCTGACCTACATTTTCCGGATGAGTGACCAGGTTAAAGTTTTTGGAGCAGATCTCATTTCCAAGTAATTAAAAGCCCTATATCGACCAAACTTGCATGGATGATACATCTAAGGATGCACACTACTTGACTTGCTTCGGATGCTGAATCTGACCTATATTTTCCGGATGAGTGACCAGGTTAAACTTTTTGGAGCAGATGTCATTTCCAAGTATCTATAAACCCTATATTGACCAAACTTGCATGGATAATACATCTAAGGATGCACACTACTGGACTTGCTTCAGATGCTGGATCTGACCTACATTTTCTGGATGAGTGACCAGGTTGAAGTTTTTGGAGCAGATGTCATTTCCAGGTAACTATAAGCCCTATATTGACCAAACTTGCATGGTTGATACATCTAAGGATGCACACTACTTGACTTGCTTCAGATGCTGAATTTGACCTATATTTTCTGGATGAGTGACCAAGGGACGAACAATCTCAAACTTGCTTCGGATGCTGGATTTGACTTACATTTTCTGGATGAGTGACTAGTTTTAAGTTTTCAGATAAGTCTATTCCCAAGTAACTGCAAGCCCTATCAGACCAAAATTGCACAAATATTGCATCTAGGGATGCACACTCCTTAATTTAGTTTAGTGTGGGACTTTGCCTTACTTAAAGACAACATTTGTTGAGGTGAGCTCTGTAGTCTCTGATTACCTATGTTATTGTTTATCTACAAGATGCTAGTCCTTATGGTAATCGCTGTGTCCATCTATCCATCCATCAACACTCTGTTAGTACAAAATAACGAGAGTGCCTTTCAATTTGCCTTTTTGACTTTTAACCTTGACCTTTGACCAGGTGATTCCAAACACCTGTCTTTTTCTGACATTTAGTAATCATTATCATGACATTTTTTAAGAGTTAAAATGGATATTGATTTATTATGACGTCGAGCTCTTGAAGCTCGAACGTCATCTAGCAAGCGCCAAGTTGAAATCAATTGCGACCGGATGTACACGACCGAATGTGTCAGTCGATGCATCCGCAATAGAAAATAGCAATAGCTATAAACCAATTTCTTTGAAAACGCTCAAAATGGCTAAAAGCTTGAAAATAAAATTGCATCAATTATATCTGCAATTAATTCTATTACAAAACAATGATATTATGTTTAATTCTCACAAAGAAAAACGTGATGGTTGTTGCGGATGAATTTCTGCAGGAAGGGTGCATTGAATGACATGAATAACATTTTGGAACGACAACCGTGTAACATAAACAACACAACAGGAGGTAAAAATAATTACAAAATTACATAAACATGAATACTACAAGACTAAAAAGATTGAATTTCTAAATCTTAGCTTTACTTATAAAATCTTCTAACCAACTCTATCCTAAAAACCGATGATGTTGACCAGTATTACTGTATTTCTCCATTTCCTCCATTTCCCAGTATACCGTTTACCATGCCCTATCGTAACTCGATCGTAATTGTAACAGAGCAGAGTCATGGTTATAGTTTAGATGCAATCACTAACACAACGCTTTCACATTGGCAATTAGAAAAAAATATTATGTAAATTCATGAAATACTTCATAGTTCTTCAATTGACTGAAAAGAATTTAGCATGAACATGTTCGACAGTGTCTGGTCAATTTGAACCCTGCTCCATTCGGACCATGACATAAGGTCCCAAACTGTAATTGTGATATTTTGTTTAAAACTATTTTTTTATTATTATGTCTCCTGAGTCACTCACTTGACTTACTGCTATTTTCAAATTCAAAAAGATCTTTTGAAATTGTTTTTCTTGTTCAACGTACGTCATTGAAGCCTTTCAGGCTTTTGATATCCTTATAACATTATACTTTCTTTATAAATATAATGTACATGTAGGTGCAGAATGGAAGAGGAAGACACCTTGGGGTCATTTGATCAAAGATAAATGTCAAACTTTGAAATTATTTATATGAACCTTCCCTTACAGATATTTCTGATAAGTGACTTATAAGTGATATATTCTTTTACTTATAAGTTGTTTATACTGGACTTATACTTCACAGATACATTTAACTTATTAGTGACTGATTAGTGACTCATTGGGATTTTATATGCAAATAAGGTGTTTGACCTATAAGTGACTTTTAAACCAAGTATTAGCCACTTTTGCTTTATGCAAGTATAGTCACTTATAAGTGACTTATAAGTCAAGCATTAGCCCTTCATACTTTATCAAGTATGAGTCCAGTATGAGTCATTTTAAGTCACTTATAAGTGAAGTACAGCACTGCCTTTAAGGTCTTAATTTAGAACAAAACTTCCAATCATGCAGAGGTTGCATGATGTTCAAAGTTTTTTTTTTACATATGCATATGTATCTGCACTTTAGATGAAATAATCAAGTTAACATTTTATGAAAAAAATTCCCTCTCTGACATATGACATTCTTTGATTATGCAAACTTTATATATATTATTTCAGTTCACAAACAAAAATGTTGGACAAAAAGTCTTCAAGATTTAATGACCTTGCATGAGGCTTCTTCAGATTTATGAAATATGAAAGCATTTAAATACTGAGTCAATTGATTCAAAATTTCAGGCAAAGGAAGTTAAAATAAAAAGATGATGTAGATAGATCCTCCTTGTTGTACCTGATGTGAAGACATACTCAAAATAAACTTGAAATCTCCAACAACATCCTTTCACAGACACTAACTTAGTTTCAAATTCTTGTTGTTTAGCTCTGCAGAGACAAGGTTTCTGATTGGTTATCTTTGAATACCCACAATGCAACTCAAAAGAAGTGTACTATAATGTAAAAATTCTAAGTCCACACTTATTCTGGCTAATACCTTACTGATCTTCTCTTACAAGTAAAGTACATTTGAAATATCACTGATATGTGGCTAATCTTCACTTATAAGTGAAGTATTAACAAAATCTGTTCCTTACTTAAACTTACTTTGACTTATACATGTAGTACACTTATATGTAAATTTCAAAACTTATAGGTGACTTGCTTATAAGTGGTTTTTAAAACATAAGTTTCTATTGTTTTTTTTTTCTGGTAGGGTTGTGCTGCAAAATTGATACATGTGCATTGTTATAATGATGTTCAATGGTGCAGTACAGTAGTTGTGGTATTTTGAAAAAGTAAAAATACTGTAAATGTACTTCCTTATTCCACTGTTAGAATCACAAAATCTGTTCAATCTACAGGTAGAAATAGCATGGATTTCTTTGATGGTCATTTTGTGTTCTTAATTAATGCATTTTAAATATGCTGTAACAAATTTCTGCAGAAAAACTATGACCACATAAGTAGCAAAAAATAAACCCCAGTCAAAATAGTCTTTCTACAATTCTACTTTTAACATTTCCTAGTTACAGGATCTCCTACATAACTCTTCTAACCGGGGTGGAGATGGGGTACAAAGACTCTGTTGTCTTTCAAAGTCAAAAGTTGAAGGAGCACTAGACACCCCCTTCCCCACTGCTACTACTCCTGTGGGTCCCTAAATTGACAAATATCAGCTTTTAAACTTGGCAAATAAGAAAAATTTGCCTGGCAACTGAAAATTTGCATTGGTGCCTTTTTTTTTTTATTAGTAGCCAGCTGGCACCTAGATTGTAGAGTTCACTGACAGGTTTGACTGTAGATTTTTAGGCCACTTGCTGCAACTCAAGATTAAGCCTACTACTAGTGTCATGTGTGACTTAATGATATGTAATGGATATATGCCGAATACTGTTCTATATGTAAAATTATCAGACTGTTTGAGGCCCGTTAGGGCCGAAAACAGTCTGATAATTTTACATATAGAATTGTATGAGGCATATATCTTACTTAAAACATTGCCATTTAAATGTCCAAAAGTTACCTGGAGGAGCCCAATAATTACACAATAGGAGTTCAGGCATCAATAGTTTTCTACCTGAAACCATCTAATAAGTAAAACATTGCTGTGACGTCATGCCTTTGTTCTTGCAGTCTAAAAATTTACCTGTAGCCGTCCGATAATAATAATTAGCAGTCCAATAATATATTATCGGACAGCAGTGATAACAAAATCGGACAGTAGTTAAAAAACAACAACTAGAGTGAAATCAAGGTTTAATTTGTCCAGAAACCAAAAAAAAAAAAAAAAAAGTTAGGGAGAAAAAATTCAGGGAAAGCGAACGCGAGGAAATTAAGTTGTTAAAAATAGCAAATCCAAGAAGAAACCGGAGTTTTAACCTTCCTCAAAAGTAACACTTTCCATTCGGTTCTTTGTAAAGCATTTTCGATACAGCACTGTGAATAAGCCAATTTTAATCCAATTCTGATAAAGAACCAGTCTGCGAATCTCTTCATTTAACAAGGTTTGTTGGCCAATGACCGCACTTTTAAAACCTAAGATTTTCATTATATCATCCAATCAAAATTTTCAAATAAAAATCCGCATTTTTACTTTAAATGCATTTTGAAGATATCATCCAATACTGTATCTGTATCAACGTCAAACGCACTTAATAAAAAAATCTTCCAAATCATAAAAAAATCCTTCATCACCTAACCACTGGCCATTGTTCCTGCTAAGCCAAGCGACTGCCATTGAATGAATGAAACAAAAGAGTTCACTCACTGATTTTACTGTCTAAAGAAAAAAAACTTTCTCTTTTCTTTTGTCTACTTATTAGATGGTTTCAGGTAGAAAACTATTGATGCCTGAACTCCTATTGTGTAATTATAGGACTCCTCCAGGTAACTTTTGGACATTTAAATAGCAATGTTTTAAGTAAGATATATGCCTCATACAATTCTATATGTAAAATTATCAGACTGTTTTCGGCCCTAATGGGCCTCAAACAGTCTGATAATTTTACATATAGAACAGTATTCGGCATATATCCATTACATATAGAATTGTATGAGGCATATATCTTACTTAAAACATTGCCATTTAAATGTCCAAAAAGTACCTGGAGGAGTCCAATAATTACACAATAGGAGTTCAGGCATCAATAGTTTTCTACCTGAAACCATCTAATAAGTAAACAAAAGAAATGTTCTTTTTTTTTTTTAGACATTTAAAGCAGTAAGTGAACTGTTTTTTCATTCATTCATTCAATGGCATTCATTTAGCTTGGCAGGAATTACGGACAGTGGACAAGTGATGAAGGATTGGATTTTTTTTATGATTCGGAATATGTTTTTTTCTTAAGTGCATCTGACATTGATACAGACACAGGGTTGGATGATATCATCATAATGCATGGAAAGTAAAAATAGGGGGGTTTTATTTAAATTTTTACTTTGATGATGTAATGAAAATATCAGGCTTTAAAAGTGCGATCATCGGCGGACAAACCTCATTAAATGATGAGATTCACAGATTCTCTATCAGCAATGGATTTCAATTCGCTTATTTACAGTGCTGTATCGAAAACACTGAACAAAACCAAATGGAAAGTGTTTATTTTGAGGAAAGTTAAAACTCAATTTTTAGCTCTACTGGTCAGAGACCAGAAGAGCTTATGCGATAGTAAGGTGTCCGTCGTCCGTCCGTCTGTCTGTCTGTCTGTCTGTCTGTCTGTCTGTCTGTCCGTCTGTCTGTAAACAATTTTTCAAAACGCTACTCCTCCTACAGTTTTGGTCCGATTTCAATATAACTTGGCACACAAGTAGACTACACTAAGATACATAATTTAGTGCATCGGTTTTTGATTTCGATGGACGGTGTTGCCATGGTTACTAAAAATAGAAATTTCTGTGAAATTCCTTTAAAACGCTACTCCTCCTACAGTTTTGGTCCGATTTCAATATAACTTGGCACACAAGTAGACTACACTAAGATACATAATTTAGTGCATCGGTTTTTGATTTCGATGGACGGTGTTGCCATGGTTACTTAAAATAGAAATTTCTGTGAAATTCCTTTAAAACGCTACTCCTCCTACAGATTTGGTCCGATTTCAATATAACTTGGCACACAAGTAGACTACACTAAGATACATAAATTAGTGCATCGGTTTTTGATTTCGATGGACGGTGTTGCCATGGTTACTAAAAATAGAAATTTCTGTGAAATTCCTTTAAAACGCTACTCCTCCTACAGATTTGGTCCGATTTCAATATAACTTGGCACACACGTAGACTACACTAAGATACATAAATTAGTGCATCGGTTTTTGATTTTGATGGACGGTGTTGCCATGGTTACTAAAAATAGAAATTTCTGTGAAATTCCTTTAAAACGCTACTCCTCCTACAGTTTTGGTCCGATTTCAATATAACTTGGCACACAAGTAGACTACACTAAGATACATAATTTAGAGCATCGGTTTTTGATTTCGATGGACGGTGTTGCCATGGTTACTAAAAATAGAAATTTCTGTGAAATTCCTTTAAAACGCTACTCCTCCTACAGTTTTGGTCCGATTTCAATATAACTTGGCACACAAGTAGACTACACTAAGATACATAATTTAGTGCATCGGTTTTTGATTTCGATGGACGGTGTTGCCATGGTTACTAAAAATAGAAATTTCTGTGAAATTCCTTTAAAACGCTACTCCTCCTACAGTTTTGGTCTGATTTCAATATTACTTGGCACACACGTAGACTACACTAAGATACATAATTTAGTGCATCGGTTTTTGATTTCGATGGACGGTGTTGCCATGGTTACTAAAAATAGAAATTTCTGTGAAATTCCTTTAAAACGCTACTCCTCCTACAGTTTTGGTCCGATTTCAATATAACTTGGCACACAAGTAGACTACACTAAGATACATAATTTAGTGCATCGGTTTTTGATTTCGATGGACGGTGTTGCCATGGTTACTAAAAATAGAAATTTCTGTGAAATTCCTTTAAAACGCTACTCCTCCTACAGTTTTGGTCCGATTTCAATATAACTTGGCACACAAGTAGACTACACTAAGATACATAATTTAGAGCATCGGTTTTTGATTTCGATGGACAGTGTTGCCATGGTTACTAAAAATAGAAATTTCTGTGAAATTCCTTTAAAACACTACTCCTGCTACAGTTTTAGTCTGCTTCTAATATAATTAGGCATACAAGAAGACTATACTAAGATACATAATTTATTGCATTGGTTTTTGAATTCGATGAACAGTGTTGCCATGGTTACTTAAAATAGAAATTTCTGTGAAATTCCTTTAAAACGTTACTCCTCCTACAATTTTGGTCTGATTTCAATCTAATTTGGCACACAGTTAGAATACACTACGATACATAATATGTATTTCTGTTTTTTTTATTTGGGTGAATGGTGTTGTCATGGTTTCCGGTACTAAAAATAGAAATTTCCGTGAAATACTTTCAAAACGCTACTACTCCTAGTTTTCATTTGATTTCAATATAACTTGTCACAAAAGTAGACTACATTAAGATACATAATTCTATTTATTGTTGCATGTTGCAATGTTTCAAATCCAAGTGCTACTTTTCTTTTGTTATACAAACAGACCAGTAGAGCTACAGTCTCATCAGAGACTTCTGGTTATTTTCATGGATTTGCTATTTTGTAGCATTTTCATTGCCTTGCGTTTGTTTTCCCTGAATTTGTTTTATTCCCCAATTTTTTTTGTTTCTGGACATATTAAACTTTGATTTCACTTTCCATGTTGTTTTTTATATACTGTCTGATTTTGTTATCACTGCTATCCGATAATATATTATTGGACTGCTAATTATTATTATCAGACGGCTACAGGTAAATTTTTAGACTGCAAGAACAATGGCATGACATCACAGCAGTGTTTTTAATTAGGGCCCCGCAAGGATTTGCGGGTGCCCTACAGTAATCACTCTGTCTGTCTGTCCGTCTGTCTGTCTGTCTATCTGTCCGTCTGTTATTCTTCCGTCCACAAATTTTCTGTTTTTTTCTAATAACTTTTTTTAGGGTTGACCAGTTAAGTTCAAATTTGGTATGTTGGTTGAATAGGCAGTAAGACATATTTTGATGCTAAGTTTGGTTGTCTGTGTCATCCGGTTTGGAGCTGGAGTGGTGGGGTAGATTCCTTAACTTTATATAAGAGTGAATCGGCAAAGAGAGATAACTGCTGAGAATGTTCCTATTGTAAACTATGAAAGGCTGCAATGAGTCTCTTGGGATTAATTAACTTTTCTCTTGAAGAAAATCCAAAGCATTTATCTTTATCTGTCACATTGAGATTAATTAACACCTCTGTCTGCAAATGAAGTTTGTTTTGAAGTTAAGGTCAATTCTGAATGAAGTTTACATTCTCTGATATGTCGATTTAAATAATGTTCATACTGTATTTTGGTAAAATGCACAATGAATTATTTATGATTTTATTGAATTCTTAAAAACAAGATATAGATAAAGATATCTTTTTTATAATTATTTTCTTTTTTCTTTCTTTTTTCTGCCTTATGTAAATTCAAGAATACAGGTAACTCTTGATGGTTCGAACTTTGATCTCTCGAAGTTCTTGATCGCTCGAAGTGAGCCTCCGGTCCCGAGTTTTTCCCCTATATAACTAAGCAAATTTATTCTTGATTTCTCGAACTCTTGATCTCTCGAAACCCTTGATCCCTTGAAGTCAAAATGCAGTCCCTCTATGTATTTTCTAATTTACCCTCAATACCTCGAAGTGGTTATGTGTACACAAGGTTGCATAATTAACACCTTTATCTGGACATTTAAATGGTCCCAGGCAGAGGATGCGGTACTCAAGGAACGGGGTGTTTTTTTTTTTTCAGGTGACACTAATACTGCAAGGTGATAATTGATTTATAATAAATCATATTTTGCCTATCTGCTTTAAAAATAATTAAGATCGACTGTCTTACGATAATTTAGAGATGCTGCGAAAAGTAGAAATTGATTACAAAACAAGACACTAATTTAATTTTTATTTCAAGTCAGTTAAAAGTTAGATAAAAAATGTAAAGTCGGAAACTCTGCATAACCTCAATCTCAATATTATGACTACTGCAGGACAAATACTTACAGATCATGTTTGGTGTCAACATGTACAAAAAGTCAATGCTATGTACGACGCTGTAGAATGTCGTTTTCATTTTACAAATGCGTAGTTTGATGTTCGTATTACATAAAATGAATAAATATGCTTGAAATGACGATATAATTTTTTTGCTCCACTCAGTTTAATAAAATATTCACCTAAAATACGAAAAAACATCGTTTTTTTTTTTATAAAAACCAAGTACTACATGGAATCATTGCATCCGGTAAGACTAGTTTTAAAAGCTGTCAACCAACCAGGAAAATTCCGGACTCTTGAAAACTCGAACTCTTGATCTCTCGAAGTTTTTCCTCGGTCCCGCAGACTTCGAGGTATTGAGAGTTACCTGTACTATTTATTTTAAGAGGTAATCAGATAATTAGGAGTGAAACGGTTCACCGCGGTATCGATGCACCGCGGTATTTTTTCTCGGTTTGATACACGGTGCAAAATCTCTAATTTTCGGTTCGGTTCATTTTTCGGTCGGGATCGTTATTCAGTCGGGTTTGGCATAAGGTATAACACGTTACTCAGTATAAATAAGTATAGAAAACGTAAATGTTTGATGACTGATAGCTTGTAAAATAATTTTTGACAGTCAAACAATTTTAATCAATTTCTTCTAGTAAATTTGCAAATAAAATTCGTAAAATATGTGACTAGATTTAGAAAAAGAAAGCATAAAACAACGTTGAATTTGTTTCCTTCTATCAAAATGTATCGTATCGAAAATAACCGAACCGAGACAAAATTATACAATACGTATCGAACCGTGAAGGAGGTGTATCGTTTCACCCCTACAGATAATAACCTCATTCTATCGTTGCTGAAAAAGTTCTTGTTGTAAATTTAGAGGAAAAGGTTGAGAGAGCAGTATAATTAATCCCCTGGGATTAATTATCTTGCTGGTTGCAGAAAATCTTAGAGGGTTGTGTTTCTGTCACTTTAAGATTAATTAACACCTTTGTCTGCAACTGATGTTTGTTTTGAAGTTAAGGTCAAGCCTGGGTGATATTTGCATTCACTGAAGACTGGCATTTTAGAAAACACATGCTTCATTCTTCTTTAAATATACATTTAATTGAGTCATTATAGATATGATGTTTTTACTGCCCTATGTAAATACATGTACATGTACAAGGATACTATTTACAGGTTGTTGGATATTTAGCAGTTGCTGTTGCTTATTCTTCTTTATATATCTATCCGTTTTTGTCCGTCGGCGTGCGACGTGCGTCGTGCAATGTGTGTTAACATTTGAACATTTTTAGCTTCTTCTCTGAAACTGCTCAACCAATTTCAACTAAATTTGGCATATAGCATCTATGGGTGAAGGGGAACAAAAACTGTGAATTTCATGGTCCCTGCCCCCCTGGGCCCCAGGGGCAGGGGTTCTGGTGTTAGGGTGGGGCTCTATTGATTATATAGTGAAAATGCATTAATTCATTGAAAATCTTCTTCTCTGCTCCTGGGTATTAAATAAACTAAGTATATAGTTATGATGAGTAAGAGTGCCTCTTCCAAAATTGTGAAATTCATGGCCCTTGGGTCAGGGATTCTGGTGTTAAGGTGGGGCTCTATTGATTATATAGTGAAAATGCATCAATTCATTGAAAATCTTCTTCTCTGCTCCTGGGTATTAAATAAACTAACTAAGTACATAGTTATGATGAGCAAGAGTGCCTCTTCCAAAATTGTGAAATTCATGGCCCCAGGGGCAGGGATTCTGGTGTTAAGGTGGGGCTCTATTGATTATATAGTGAAAATGCATCAATTCATTGAAAATCTTCTTCTCTGCTCCTGGGTATTAAATAAACTAACTAAGTACATAGTTAGGATGACAAGAGTGCCTCTTCCAAAATTGTGAATTTCATGGCCCCTGGGTGAGGGTTTCTGGTGTTAGGGTGGGGCTCTATTGATTATATAGTGAAAATGCATTAATTCATTGAAAATCTTCTTCTCTGCTCTTGGGTATTAAATAAACTAACTAAGTACATAGTTATGATGAGCAAGAGTGCCTCTTCCAAAATTGTGAATTTCATGGCCCTTGGGTCAGGGGTTCTGGTGTTACGGCGGGACTCTATTGATTATATAGTGAAAATGCATTAAGTCTTTGGAAATCTTCTTCTCTGCTCCTGGGTATTAAATTCAGTACCTAAGTACATAGTTATGATGAGCAAGAGTGCCTCTTTCAAAATTGTGAATTTCATGGCCCCTGGGTCAGGGGTTCTGGTGTTAGGGTTGGGCTCTATTGATTATATAGTGAAAGTGCATTAATTCTTTGAAAATCTTCTTCTCTACTCCTAGGTATTATTGAAACACATTATATGCATAGTTATGATAATCAAGGATACCTCTTTCAAAATTGTGAAATTCGTGGCCCATGGATCAGGGGTTCTGGTGTTAGTACGGGGCTCTATTGATTATAAAGTGAAAATGTTTTAATTCTTTAAAAATCTTTTTCTCTGCACCTGGGTATTATTTAAACAAACTAAGTACAGTGTTATGATAAGCAAGGATGCCTCTTCCAAAATTTTGAAATTCATGGCCCCAGGGACAGGAGTTCTTGTGCTAGGGCGGGGCTATATAGATCCTATAGTGAAGGTGAATTATTTCTTTGAAAATCTTCTTCTCTGCTCTTGGGTATTAAATAAACTAACTAAGTATATAGTTATGATGAGTAAGAGTGCCTCTTCCAAAATTGTGAAATTCATGACCCCAGGGGCAGGGATTCTGGTGTTAAGGTGGGGCTCTATGGATTATATAGTGAAAATGCATCAATTCATTGAAAATCTTCTTCTCTGCTCCTGGGTATTAAATAAACTAACTAAGTACATAGTTATGATGAGCAAGAGTGCCTCTTCCAAAATTGTGAAATTCATGGCCCCAGGGGCAGGGATTCTGGTGTTAAGGTGGGGCTCTATTGATTATATAGTGAAAATGCATTAATTCATTGAAAATCTTCTTCTCTGCTCTTGGGTATTAAATTAACTAAGTATATAGTTATGATGAGTAAGAGTGCCTCTTCCAAAATTGTGAAATTCATGGCCCCAGGGGCAGGGATTCTGGTGTTAAGGTGGGGCTCTATTGATTATATAGTGAAAATGCATCAATTCATTGGAAATCTTCTTCTCTGCTCCTGGGTATTAAATAAACTAACTAAGTATATAGTTATGATGAGTAAGAGTGCCTCTTCCAAAATTGTGAAATTCATGGCCCCAGGGGCAGGGATTCTGGTGTTAAGGTGGGGCTCTATTGATTATATAGTGAAAATGCATCAATTCATTGAAAATCTTCTTCTCTGCTCCTGGGTATTAAATAAACTAACTAAGTACATAGTTAGGATGACAAGAGTGCCTCTTCCAAAATTGTGAATTTCATGGCCCCTGGGTGAGGGTTTCTGGTGTTAGGGTGGGGCTCTATTGATTATATAGTGAAAATGCATTAATTCATTGAAAATCTTCTTCTCTGCTCTTGGGTATTAAATAAACTAACTAAGTACATAGTTATGATGAGCAAGAGTGCCTCTTCCGAAATTGTGAATTTCATGGCCCCTGGGTCAGGGTTTCTGGTGTTATGGCGGGACTCTATTGATTATATAGTGAAAATGCATTAAGTCTTTGGAAATCTTCTTCTCTGCTCCTGGGTATTAAATTCAGTACCTAAGTACATAGTTATGATGAGCAAGAGTGCCTCTTTCAAAATTGTGAATTTCATGGCCCCTGGGTCAGGGGTTCTGGTGTTAGGGTTGGGCTCTATTGATTATATAGTGAAAATGCATTAATTCATTGAAAATCTTCTTCTCTACTCCTAGGTATTATTGAAACACATTATATGCATAGTTATGATAATCAAGGATACCTCTTTCAAAATTGTGAAATTCGTGGCCCATGGATCAGGGGTTCTGGTGTTAGTACGGGGCTCTATTGATTATAAAGTGAAAATGTTTTAATTCTTTAAAAATCTTTTTCTCTGCACCTGGGTATTATTTAAACAAACTAAGTACAGTGTTATGATAAGCAAGAATGCCTCTTCCAAAATTTTGAAATTCATGGCCCCAGGGACAGGAGTTCTGGCTTTTATTGATTATAAAGTGAAAAAGCAAAATTTCTTTGAAAATATTCTTTTCTTCTTCTGGTTTAAAAAGCAAAGAAGCTAAGTGTATAGTTATGATGAGCAAGTGTGCTTCTTCCAGAGTAGTGAATTTCATGACCCCTGGGTCAGATGTGCTGGTGTGAGGGGTGGGCTCTTGATAATTTAGTGAAAATGCATTAATTCTATTAAATAATCTTGTTTGCTCCTTAGTGTTAAGCAGATAATCAAAGTGATTAGTTATGATGAGCAAACATATGGTCCCAGGGTCAGAAGCTCTGGTGTTTCGGGGATGGGGGTGGGGGGTTGGGGTTGGGGGCTCTATTGATAATATAGTAAATCTGTAGTAAAAATGCATTATTTATTTAAAAATCTTCTCCACACCTGGGCATATCTGAGGCAAACAGAGTAAAAGTTTTTATAAGGAAGGGAATTTTTACCAGATTTTTGAACATCTGGACCATTTGGTCAAGTGTTCTGGTCCAGGCCAGGGCTCTATTAGTTTGTATTCTACTGAGAGGAGTTATTCCCCTTTGCCATTTACTTTTGATAATTTATCACTGTAAATAATGTACTTGAAAGGTAAATAGAATAAGAGAATTATGCAAAAACTTTTATTGTATAATACAAAAAGTACTTTCATAGTTTTAATGATCAGATAGACTTGTAAGTAGTAGATAAATAGAAATGAGACAAAAATAACTTGTCTTATTAAATATTCATCAAAGACCAAGAGAGGCCAATGTAAGAGATTTCAACAAAGGATTAAAATAGTACAGAAGCATTGATAATTTGTTAATATACTGTATGGTGATAGTGATAAATTGTAGATTTCATAAGCACACGTAGTGTGTGCAATGGAATCCTAATTTCATGAATAACCTGAGATAAGATATGAAAGTGTTCTCTCCGCTTGACTCGCCGCTAGGTGACGCTATAAATAGCCATATAAAAAGTCTCCCTATAGAAATTTACTCATTCTTCGAATTGGTGAGGGAGTACAACGTAAACCTTACATTGTAAGGAAAAACTAAAATGAAGTAAACTCTTAGATTGATTTATTCAAATCACAATTATATTCAACAAAGAAATCTCTTCTTTCTTTATAATTGTCCAGTCTTCTTATGATCTGAAAAATATCAGACAGTGATGAGTTAATATCAGACAGTGATATAACCAATGCAATACAAAATCAAAAGGTAACGGGAAGGGTGGGTGGGAACACTTTCATATCTTATCTCAGGTTATTCATGAAATTAGGATTCCATTGCACACACTACGTGTGCTTATGAAATCTACAATTTCATTTCATAACCTTCGATAAGATACTTAGTGTTCTTTTAAAGCCCTTATTATTACCTTTTCAATACTGAATTTTGAAAGCTCGACTTGTGTACTGGTTTACAATAAAACCTGGCAAAGGTACTCTCCTTAGCCCAATGAGCTTGTTGCATAATTTCAGAAACAGAAACTCCTGCCAAATAAGCTTTTGATACTGAAGCTGACCTAGTGGAATGAGCTTTAAACTGGTCAGTGTTAATACCAGCTTCAGCCATTATGGTTTTTAACCATCTAGAAATAGAACTAGTTGTCACTGGGTGATGTGCTTTTACATAACTCAGTAACAACCAGGATCTGTCTATGTTGTCTGAAACATGTCTAAAATCAACTGTTCTTTCTATATAAGATCTAATACATTCTACCACACATAAAGTGTTTGTCTCAAAAGCAGTGAATACAATAGAATGTAAAGGATTCCCTGGCTTGCAAGTCTTTGTAGGTTTAGACAATTTAAATGAAATGCAGTCACCAGAATCTATCATGAAATTCACATTCAACTGGTTAAGTTCTGAGGCTCTGCCAGCCGAGGTCAGAGCAAGTAATGCCACTAATTTACACGATAACTTTTTCAGACAAAGGCTTCTGTTATTACCTAAGTTATCAATAAACTTGAGTAAAATGTCTACATCCCAAGATTCTTGATATCTTGGTTTTGGGGTTCTCATATTGAAAATAGCTCTCATATGAGTAACAATTAAAGGATGTTGTCCTACACGTTGACCCTCTACAAGGGCATGGTTTTTGGAAATTGCAGATCTGTAGGTATTAATTGTCCTGTACTGTTTGTTCTCATTGTACAAAACAGTTAAAAACTCTAGAATAGGTTCCAGAGGGGAGTGAATTGGATCAAATGATTTTGAACCACACCAGCCAACCCACTTTCCCCAGGCACTTTTGTAAGCTGCTCTAGTTCCTGGTCTCCATGCTTGGGAGTGTAAAGAGGCAGCTTCTCTAGAAAGAGACCTTGTTTGTATGTGTTCCCCGAAACCATCCATGCGGCTAGATGAAGGGATTTGTCTGATGTGAGAGGATGAGGTAAGCCTGTTGGAGATGTTAACAGTTTGGGATATGGTGGAAGAAGGACTGGGTTGTGAATTAACATTTCTAACAGAAGAGGATACCAGGGTTGAGCTTGCCAAACTGGTGCTATCAGTACTACTGATTCTATCTGTTCCTCCCTTATCTTCCCTAAACATTTGCTTATCTGACTGAAGGGGGGAAATATGTAAGCTTTCATTCCCTTTCAAGAATGTAGAAAAGCATTGATCCCCCTGGCCCCTGGGTCTGCTTTCCAACTGTAATATTGAGGAAGTTGATGGTTTAGACGAGAGGCAAAAAGGTCTACTTTGCACCACCCTAGAAGATTCATAATTTGATTGAAAATTGGTTTGTCTAACATCCAATCCCCTGAATCTTGCTGATTTCTTGACTCCCAGTCTGCTTTTGTGTTCAGAGATCCGGGAATAAATTCTGCTACTACTAGGGAGATTTGATTTACTTGACACCAATCCCATATTTGTTTTACCAGATGATTTAGTAATGCAGATTTTGTTCCGCTCAATCTGTTTATGTGTGCTACAGCTGTTATATTGTCTATTTTTATTAAAATTTGAATATTTCTTTTTGATTTTGCAAATGATTGAACTGCCAAAAAAGCTGCCAGGAGTTCTTTTGCATTTATGTGATAGGATTTCTCTACTGGGGACCAAAACCCTCCTGTGCTTTGAGTTTCGTATGTGGCCCCCATTCCTAGGTCTGAGGCATCTGATGTGAGAATCATTGAGGGATTTGAAGCAATGATTGATTTCCCATTTGAAATTTCTAACTGATCTATCCACCATCTTAGTTCTGTTTTTACCCCACTTGATATAGGAATCATTGCTTCGTAATGTTTGTTTTCTAGTAACCCCTTGATCTGAGTCATTTGCATGCATCGACATTGTAATTTTGCTGGAATTATTGCCTGCATTGTTGAAATTAATTTTCCTATCAACTGGGACATTTCCCTGACAGACAGACTTTCTTTTTTCAGAACTTGTGTACAGTTTTCTTTTATTTTTTGCACTTTTTCTTCTGGTAATCTGAAGAGCATATTTACGGAGCTTATTTCGAACCCCAAAAAAGAAATTTCTTGGACTGCGTCTAATATAGATTTTTTCCAGTTTATCATGAAACCAAGCATCTGTAAGAGATACAGTGTTGTATTTCGACTTTGAACCAATTTCTCTCTGTTTCTGGCTAGAATAAGTATGTCGTCTAAGAAGATTATGAGTTTTATTCCTAACCTTCTTAGAAGACCTACTACTGGTTTTAAAAGTTTTGTGAATATTCTTGGAGCAGAGGCCAGACCGAATGGAAGTGTCTGGAACTGAAACATCTCCCCTCTCCATAGAAATCTCAAAAACTTTTGATCCCTTTGATTGATTGGGACTGTCAGATATGCATCTTTCAGATCTATTTTGCACATGTAAAAACCCCTTTCCATTAAATCTTGAACCATGAACAGACCTTCCATCTTGAAATGTTGATAAAGAAGGAATCTGTTTAATGGTTTTAGATTTATTATGGGTCGATGTCCCCCGTCTTTCTTTGGGACTGTAAACATGTTGCTGACAAATTGATATTGATGGGAAGTAACTCTTACTACTGCATCTTTCTGTAGCAAACTTGTTATTTCTTCTTGAAGAATGTTGTCTTGTTCTGAGCTTAAAACGGGGGGATGAGGAATTTTTTCTTGAGCTGGATGACTTATCCAATCTAAAGAAACTCCCTGAACTGTTCTTAGAATTGTTAGATCTTTTGTTATTCTTTGCCAATTGTTTATGAAATACTTTAGCCTCCCCCCAACAGGGATTACATTTTCTTGATCTACCAACTGTAGATTTAAACCCAGAATTTCTGGAAAAATTTCCGATTTTTTTAGAACTACTACAGAAAATGAGCTTAACGCTTCTTCTGCATAAGTAAGAGTTCTTTCCCTTTCTAAATTTTGAGGTATATTGTCCATACCTGTCCGACTTCTTTCTGTAACTCTGGTTAGGTCTGTTGAACCTGTATCTTTGGCCCTCCGAAAATCTGGCGGAGGGCCCATCTTGAAAGGGCTGTCTGAACCTTTGCTTATTCCCGTAACTGGTATAGGAAGTAGAAGGTCGATTGTAAAAAGTTGACTTCTTTCTTTTCTTTTTCTCTGGCTGAAAAGCATCAACTACCTCGTTAGCCTCTTTTCTTCTTTTCCCTGTCTTTTTTAAGATCTTTATAAATTTATCACCAAACAGTTTACTCCCGCTTGTTTCTAAAGCTTCAGCATTTTCATCCAAAATGGCCTTAGCCTTCTTGTAATCTCCTGTAATTTTCACCGTCGCATTGACTCTGCGATGGTGATCAACTGCTACACTTGCTTGGCCAATCAAACAAACAGACTGTTCTAGCAAAGAACACATGTGGGTCACGTCAACGTTATCAACTTCATGAGACTCCCCAGAGGCAGTACGCAGATCTTCTAGAATGCCCCACAACTTAGAAAGAGGCCCCAAGGTTTTGTAAATTCTCGACTGAATATTTTGTGCCCCTTTGTCAGCTCCTTTATCAAACTGTTTGTTTTTCTTTTCCAGTAAAGGACTGATAAAAGAATCTAATTTTTTCACTTTGAAAAGATCACCTGCATCGGGTATTGGATACTTGTCCAAGATCTTAGTTTTCAGGGTTTCGTCACTGAAATATTTAGTAAAGAATGGCTGACAAAACTGTTCCAACCCATTGTCAAATTTTTCTCCTTTTACATCGTTATTAATGTCAAATCTTTCGTAAACTTCAATCGTTTCTGACGTTACACTTCTTTTTGGTTTTGAGGTGCTACTTTCGTTTTCTCTACTTCCGGTGTTGGAATTAATGAATTCCGAACCCGACTTCTGTGACTTACGAGAAGAAGCTCTAGAATCACTGCTACTCCTAGAACCGTCAGAACTTGAAGAATCTGAACTGGAGCCAGAACTCGAACTAGAGTGTCTCCTTTTCTTCGCTCTACTCTTACTGTGAGTTTGAGCTTTGGTGTGCCCACTACTAGGGGTTTCACCTTTATCAAAATGGCGACCATGTCGAGAAACGTGTTCTCTTGAATTCGCCGGCGAACTCGACCTAGAACGCCTAGTCTGCTCTCTCGACCAGTTTGAGAAGGACATGGAACTGTCTGGTATGCTCAATACATCCGAAAGTTTCCTCATAAAACCAAGGTCGAGGGAAAAACGTAAAAAACAGATGAACACGGACACCACGAAGTGTAGTGGACCGTAACAATTCCAGGTAAGTGTCGCTCACGAGCCAAATCGAAGAATGAGTAAATTTCTATAGGGAGACTTTTTATATGGCTATTTATAGCGTCACCTAGCGGCGAGTCAAGTGGAGAGAACACTTTCATATCTTATCGAAGGTTATGAAATGAAATTGGGAACAGATTAGAACCTTAATTATGAACTGTTAATGAATATTAAGACCAATTATTTTGTTGATCATGATCACCCTATTTTTCTTGCTTTTGGGGAACAAAGCTTCACCTTTCAGTTCATTTTATACTCTATGCATCCTTTAAATTGTTGTATCATACTCAGGTGACCGTTAAGGCCCTTGGGCCTCTTGTTCAATTTTTATAATCAAGTAAAATTTTCATCCTGTAATCTGCACCCTTATATTTCTACCTCTCGGCGGGGCCCTTGCTGACTGGTCAGATTTCTAGTTCTAGTTAAATTTAAATGCATGTAATATGAACATTATTGAGTGAATTATTGTGTTTATTTCAGAAGGTAATACTTGGATCAAAAATGGGCTTTTGAAGCTGAAAGTAGAGGTGACTGTTACCTCTAAGTCTGCAAGGCATTTACTTCCTAAACAGTTGATGCCAGATGGTAAGAACAAATAGTTATCTTTTTTCAAATTTGCAATTTAATAAATTTTTAAGCATGTTGGCTGTAATAGCAGGTTATTTCAAAATGAAAAAATACATCCAATTTATAGAATTACATTTTTGAATCATAATGGAATAAAGAAAATTCAAGTAATGGTTGATACATATTTACATGTAGGTAGATCAATATTAAAACATCCTAGCTCCATGAACATAGGAACAGCAAAATCTGATTCATGTTATTACACTTGCATAATATTCCACAAAAATCAGTTTTTATACGCCCATCTTAAGAGTGGACATATTATGTTATAGCGTTCATGTCCGTCCGTCTGTTAGCTTTTTCATGTCCAGCTCATAACTTTAATACTATAAGGCCTAGAATTATCAAACTTTGTCAGCTGATACATCTTGGGTAGAAGGTGTGTCATGCATTAAAAGTAGATCACTCTGGCTTTTAATTAAGATTCTGTGGCCAAATATGGAAAAATCCTGTCCGGCTCATAACTAGAAAACAAGAAGACCTAGAATCGTCAAACTTGGCCAATTTATGCATCTTAGGTAGAAGGTGTTTCACAACCTATTTCAAGGTCACTATGATCTTTAATTTAAGTGAAATTAAGGATAAACAACACAAACAAACTTTTTCTCAGAAATCAGCAAAATATCTCATAGATTTACATTCAAATAAGTAAGCTGACTAATATTAAACCAAGTAAAATTGGACATTTTTTAAAGATTTTGTCGCAATGTTTAAAATATATGCAAAATTTTGTATAGGATTATATAGAAAACAAAACAAAGTCGCATATTTAAGCACAAAAGAAAACTTACGATTTCTTTATATTTTAGGGATTTATTATTTATATCATTTCTATTCAAAATCAGTCAAAAAATATATATCAATCCAGGCATAAAATTTTTGTTTGTGTTATGTATCCTTAAGAAAAAAAATTATGTCTTTGACTTTTAAATTACACAATCCCTTAAGAAGAGTATTGCAGTATCCTTACTAAACAAATGTTAAATCTAGAAAATACTTATTTTTTATGTGCCCGGATCGATAGATCGGGGGCGCATATTGTTTTTGTCCTGTTTGTCTGTCTGTCTGTTGTCAACTTTAACCTTCGCCACAACTTTTGAACCATGAGAGATAGAGACTTCATATTTGGTATGCACACTCCACTAATTAAGTTCTTTCAAATGACACCAAGGTCAATGACCTTGTGACAGGTCAATGACCTTGTGACCTTGACTGTGACCTATATGCTAAAAATAGCTTTTTCGAACTTTGTTGCCGCCGGGTGCATAGTGTTTCACAAACACATCTTGTTTCATTATATACTTTACAGCAATCTGTAACAAATGTAATGTTATTAGAGAAATTCCACCTCTCCCAGGGGTGTAAATATCAAGCACTGGTCAAGGAGAATTTTGATAACAGAAAATTGCATGTCAAATTAGAGAGAAATTAATAAGTTTAGTGTGAGGAGATAACTGATAGAGCATCTCTGAACAAGCAGGTGTTATCTATGTCTCTTGGGAATTGGGCAAAGGAGCCTCTTAATTGATTATGTTGTATTAAATAGTTCTTGATGGCCAGTCTAACTCTCAAGATAAATTGTGTAAAGTAATTAAAACTAACTTGATATTGTATAATATAATTAAAACTAATTTGATATTGTATGATATAATTAAAACTAACTAATATTGTATGATATTTTTTATTTTAATTTTTACCTATATATTTACAACAAATTGCAGAGTGCCATATTTCTCATTAAGATGACAATTTTATAGTCTAAAGAATAAATATAATTTGTTTAGATGTTTTATTAGGCTGTAGCATTGTCAATCCATCATAAAATATACAATAAACAAAGCTGCAGATGGGCATTTGTTAAGCTCTAACAAAAACCAGTGAAGAAATATATGATGTATTATTTGTTAATAATTAATAATAATATAGGATATGTATGTACATCAAACATTATAAGGAATGGAAAAATCATCGAAATCTTTGTATCAAGGTTAACATGATTTTCTTGCACTCTAAACTTTTTATGATAATTGAACAATATTTGACGGGCAAATCATGCTGTGGCAGGGCACTTTATTGGAATCTTTTAAAAGACAAAGCAAATTGCTGCAGTTATATATAAATGTATGATTGTGTTCAATTGAGTTTCAAAGAAGATGTAGTTTTTAGCTCACCTGAGCTGAAGGCTCAAGTGAGCTTTTCTGATCACATTTCCCCATCTGTCTGTGTTAAGTTTTCTCTGAAATTTTCTTAAGGTTCATTTGCAAAAGTTGAAATAAAATTAATTGATTATTGAATAAAGAAAATTATGGATAATCAACATGAACTAATTTCCATATTTTACATGCCTTTTAAATTTGTAGAGCCTTTATCAAATGCAGTGCCTTCATCTCCACAAACTGCTGAAGAATTCCTCTATAATAAACTGCCAGAGGATGAGGACACAATGAATGGCAAAACTTTAGAAACAACAGGGTGCTTTATGGAAGAAGGGTTGGGAACATTGAACAGAGACAAAAAGCCAGATAAAGGTACATTTTATTTAAAGTCTGTTTTCAAATTAGTTGCTTTACTAACTCTTTAATATGTAATAATTGTCTATAGATGGATACGAAGGTATGATGCTGTCCATTTTTCTGTCTTGACTTTGTTTAAGCTTTTAAATAGCAAACTAAAATGTTGCATTAGGCAGGTGTCCAATCCAGGGTGAGTCAATGACTCTCATCCAGGGTAGGCTGGGAAATACCAGTGGTTGGAATTACCAGTGGTAAATACCAGTATTTCCCATCTTAGAAAATAAATTTTTAGCTTACCTCAACAAAGTTGGGGAAGCTTATGTAATACCGTCAGTGTTGGCGTCGGCATCCCAGGTTAAAGTTTTTGGAGCACATTTCTTTTCAAGTACTTCTATGCCCTATCTTAATCAAAGATGCATGGAGGATGCTTCTAGTGTGTTTCATTGTACCAGTCAAGGTTTCAGATGCTGCAATTTCAGATAAAGAAAGACCAGTTTAATGTTTTTGGAGCAGGTTAAAGTTTTTGGAGCAGGTCTCATTTCAAAGTAACTATAGGTCTTTTATTGACCAGACTTGCATGGATGATACATCTAAGGATGCACACTACTGAACTTGCTTCAGATGCTGGATCTGACCTACATTTTGCGGATGAGTGACCAGGTTAAAGTTTTTGGAGCAGATCTCATTTCCTAGTAACTTTAAGTCCTATGTTGACCAAACTTGCATGGATGATACATCTAAGGATGCACAAAACTGGACTTGCTTCAGAAGCTGGATCTGACCTATATTTTCTGGATGAGTGACCAGGTTAAAGTTTTAGGAGCAGGTCTCATTTCCAAGTAACTATAAGCCCTATATTGACCAAACTTGCATGGATAATACATCCAAGGATGCACACTACTGGACTTGCTTCGGATGCTGGATCTGATCTACATTTTCTGGATGAGTGACCAGGTTAAAGTTTTTGGAGCAGATCTCATTTCCAAGTAACTATAAGGCCTATCTGAACCAAACTTGCATGGATGATGCATCAAGGGACGAACACTCTCAAACTTGCTTCAGATGCTGGATTTGACTTACATTTTCTGGATGAGTGACTAGTTTAAAGTTTTTAGATAAGTCCATTCCCAAGTAACTGCAAGCCCTATCAGATCAAAATTGCATAAATATTGCATCTAGGGATGCACACTACTAGATTATTAGTCTAGTGTGGGACTTTGTTTTACTTAAAGACAACATTCGTTGAGCTGAGCTCTGTAACCTCTGATTACCTATGTTTTTTTTCTAAACTGGGATATATTGGAATACTGGGAAATACAAAAATTGAAACATCCTAGCTCCATGAACAGAATAACAGCAAAATCTGATTCATGTTATCACCACTTGCATAATATTCCATAAAAAGCACATTTTTGGAATTTATTGAATGACAAAGCAAATTGCTACAGTTATATATAAATGTATGATTGTGTTCAATTGAGTTTCAAAGAAGATGTAGTTTTTAGCTCACCTGAGCTGAAGGCTCAAGTGAGCTTTTCTGATCACATTTCCCCATCTGTCTGTGTTAAGTTTTCTCTGAAATTTTCTTAAGGTTCATTTGCAAAAGTTGAAATAAAATTAATTGATTATTGAATAAAGAAAATTATGGATAATCAACATGAACTAATTTCCATATTTTACATGCCTTTTAAATTTGTAGAGCCTTTATCAAATGCAGTGCCTTCATCTCCACAAACTGCTGAAGAATTCCTCTATAATAAACTGCCAGAGGATGAGGACACAATGAATGGCAAAACTTTAGAAACAACAGGGTGCTTTATGGAAGAAGGGTTGGGAACATTGAACAGAGACAAAAAGCCAGATAAAGGTACATTTTATTTAAAGTCTGTTTTCAAATTAGTTGCTTTACTAACTCTTTAATATGTAATAATTGTCTATAGATGGATACGAAGGTATGATGCTGTCCATTTTTCTGTCTTGACTTTGTTTAAGCTTTTAAATAGCAAACTAAAATGAAAGTAACCTCGGCGTTTTACATTCGAATACGGAATTAGAACGCGGTTTTTTTCAAATTTATAATTAGCAGCTGTGTTAACTAGTAGAAAAACCCCGAGATTTTCGAATGTGTTTTCGTTTTCTGTCCCTATCAACTGTCCTAAAGAGCGAGTTTGGATTATTATTAGTCTGAAATGTGTATTGTAGAGGCTCCAAGGGGAAAATTTAAGCATTATGTCCTAGAAGAATCATTACTTGACAGATCCGAGGCGGTGAGTCAGTAAAATACGGGAAAATATAACGAAAACAGAGGTTGAAGCGAGGAAGGGGTCCAAAATGGCGTCCTCCCTTGTGTAGTTTTAGTATTAACGTATATGATTTTTTTTAAATAAATAATTATTACACGCCGGGAGCAAGCCCCTGTGCTTAAACCTGATGTAAACAAGTATACTAAACAAAGTTTAGTTATAGGTGTTGCCATAGTTACTAACTTAGAAAAGCTAGAGTAGGTTGAAGTTTTTCTTAATGCTACTCCTCCTACAATTTTGACTGCAACAAAATTTGGTACAAGTTCAGAAAAGTTCTGGATACATACATGTAACTACAAAATGTGTTTCAAGACAGTTGCTATTTTTCTCCTTGTTTTGTGTAAGTACAAACCAGTACAGCTACAGTCTCATCAAAGACATTTGGTAGCTTTAGCCTTTAGGACTGCCTTTAGAATAAGTAGAAAAAATGTACATACATTGGAATTTTTTTTTTTTGAATAGATTTATTCAAGAAGAAAAAAGAGAATGTTGAAAAGATGTCAGAAAGATCAAAATATGGAGCAGTGAAGTCGTATGAAGATTTTCCATCCTGCTACCACAGATTAAGTTGGCTATTACAGTGTCTAATAGCCTTCACAAAAGTCATCATTGAATGTTTTTCCATACAAACTCATTCCATGCTACAAGTATTAGTACCTATCCTTTTGTTGATATCCAGGTCAACTGGAGTAAGTACTAATGTTTAAAGATGCCAAATAACTCTTTGTAAGGAAAATGAAGATGCAGTCTGTATGGCCCCTGTAAAGTATTTATTATAATGCTGTTTTATAATTACTCCATTTTTTTTTCTCAGTTTGAAGAGAAATTTATATAAGGTGAGCATGATTGACCTTGGCCCTCTTGTCTCTAAATATTGCAACTGATTGAGTTGTATTCAACAAAATTTAGTTTGAAAACTTTTAAATTAGTCTAATTTACTTTAGGGACAGTGTTGGTAAAAAAAAATGTGTTCCTGGTTTTATATAGGGATTTGGAGGAAAATTTTAATTAATGGTCTCTTTTAAAAGGATATAAATACTCAGGTACTGTTTCAATACATTACAGAGACCATTTTATTATATTGATTAATTAGCATTGAAAAAAATAGCATTTAGAGTCACTAGTATAAGCACTAGCATGGGTCATGCAGCAAACAATCAGGAAGCAGAACCAGCATTACGATAGTCTGTCCCATGATACCATGGACATCACTTTTTGCAAATTACATCCCAAACAGCTAGGGCTATTACATATGTAAACTGCATGGAGATTTGATCAGTAGATCATTTTTCCATAACAAAGAATAACTAACAGAGAACCAGCATCATTTCCTATTGGTCCATTCTTGTAATATCACTATCTAAAACTACTGAGAAATCACATGCATTGCGAACCCACAAAAATAATAGCATTGGGGTAAGTGGTGTGTCAGCAATAGGAAACCGTGGCAAATGAAGTCTGTGGAAAAATGTGAATATTTAAATAAGATGGAAGGGGGGGGGGTGACCTCCCCCTTTTTTTGCAGAAAAAATATCAATGAAGATACCCCCTCTCCCTATATACACGCACACACTTCTGTTTTTCTTCTCTTTCTGTTTCTTTTCTCTTTGTTTTCTTTTTGTTTATTTTCTTTTTCCATTTCATTTCTTTTCGTAGTTTACAGGTACCCAACTACATGTAACAGTATGTAGGAGCTCAAAATTAAATGTATGTGACTGTCAATTTCTGCAATATATATAATTATACATGTAATTAATAAGAAATGATGGGAAGGGAGAGTCCCAGCACAAGTTCGTTTATGCATAAAAGTTGGGACCAAAATCAAATATTTAACCAGAGTAAGATTTTAAGCATGATGCACAGAACAAAGTCAAGATAAGCTTATACTAACCCCCCCATCATTGTCCCAGATTAAAGTTTTAGGAGAACAATTGTAAATCCATGCCCAAGTAACTACATGTACAGTAAAACTTGTCCAATTTGGACACCACTGTTTCTAAAGAAATTGGCCAGATAAGACAGCAGTGCATATCAGACAACATTTTAAACAATTGAATTTACTGAAAAAGATTACAATTTTCATTGTAATAAGCAGATTTTGGATTACACAACATCTGGAGTAGACAATTTTTATATGATTTGTGTGGTTAATATTTTTGGAGGAAGTCTCAAGTAAATTTTAGTTCTATTGGGACCAAAACTTGCATTAATGTTGCATCCACCAGTACCAGATTGGCTTTGGATGCTGTATCATATCCATTTGTTTTAGATAAGTATGGCCACATTAAATGTTTTAAAGCAGGTCCCTTCATAAATGGATGATTAACTTAGAGATAAGCATCAGTTGCATTGCTTAAGTTTCTGTACGTGACATGACTTTATAGTTGCTTAATGAAAGGCTTATTATTAAGAACTTACAAATCTTCCTGAATATTTCATATGTTTACATGCAGTTATGAGATTTGCCATCCTCATAAATAATATGCATTGTGGTAATCTAAATCTTTGATTAATTTCTGCATATTCCTCAGTAAAGCCTGTATTAAAAGCTTTTCTCTATTCCTTCTTATATTGTAAAAATTGGAACAGTTATTATATACTTTCGAGAATCAAATCAGCACCATATAATTGATAGTTTAAACTTTCTTTAAAGGTGAAATTAGATAAAGATGTAATGTTATGTAATACAGTATTTATTCTGAGTGAAACTGATGTTCTTATAAATGAAGCAAAACTTCAATATAAATTTGCAAGACCAACTAAAAATGCTTATTGGGATGTTTGTCCATCATTTGCATGAGAAAACGAGTACATGTAAGAATTTAATTCAATAATTTCTTTAAAAACATAATGAAGTGCTTTCTTAAGCAACTGATGTGCAAGAATACTAATATACTCTAGATGTAAATTTTTGAAATCATGACCTTCCTATTAATTAATTTTTGACTATCATAACTTATTTCATTTTAAGTTTATTTTTCATAGGAGCAGTGTATAACCGAGGCAGCACTTGAAGTTGGCAATATTACTATTCTCAACCCTTGTGAAACATGTGATTCCCACAAAGTTAACCTTCACTGTCAAGGCAATAATATATCTGTGTGTTTGAAAATTTTCCCCACTTCACAATTTGCAGTAGGATGTGCTCCAAATATCTGCATAAATGGTAAGTAATATTCAATTATTTGAAACTCATAGGGTGGTGTGCTTTTTAGTTCACCTGAGCTGAAAGCTCAAGTAAGCTTTTCTGGTCACATGCATTTTGTCCATTGTTCTAGCTGTCTGTCCATCTGTAAACTTTTCACATTTTCAACTTCTTCTCCTGAACCACTGGGCCAGTTTCAATTAAACTTGCCACAAAGTATCCTTGGGTGAATGAGATTCAAGTTTATTCAAGTGAAGGGCCACACCCTCTTTCAAGGGGAGATAATTAAGAATTAGTGAAAATTTATGGTATCTTTTAAAAGAAATTTTCTGAAGAACCACTGGGCCAAAAAAGTGAAACTTATATGAAACCTTCTTTACATACACTGTAGTGTAGATTCAAGTTTGTTCAAATCCTGACCTCTGGAAGTAGGGTGGGGGATAACAGTTTTACATAAGAATATATAGGGAAAAACTTGAAAAATCTTCTCAAAAAAAGCAAAGTTATTTTTAGTCATATTGATATGGAAGCATTCTCAGGTAGTGTAGATTCAAGTTTGTTCAAATCATAACATTTTGGGGGTAGGATGGGTCCACAATGGGGGATGAAATTTTTACAAAGGAATGTATAGGAAAAAATCTTCTTCTCAAGAACAGAAATGCCATGATTAGTCGACATGTTTATATGGAAGCATCCTAAGGTAGTGTAGATTCAAGTTGGTCAAATGATGACCCCCGGGGGTAGGATGGGTCCACGATGGGGGATCAAAGTTTCACATAGGAATATATAGGAAAAATCTTCTTCTAAGGAGGAGAAAAGCCATGTTTAGTCATATCAGTATGGAAGCATCCTCAGGTAGTGTAGCTTAAAGTTTTCACGAATGATGACCCCCGGGATAGGGTGGGGCCACAATGGGGGATCAAAGTTTTAAAATGGAATATATAAGAAAAAAATCTTCTTTTAAAGAACAGAAAAGCCATGTTTAGTCATATTGATTTGGAGGCATCTTCAGGTAGTGTAGGTTTAAGGGAGCCGACTGGGGTTTTATTGTGTGAAAACTACTATAGAGAAACTCTTTAATTTTATACCATATGTACCTTACATTGACTTCAGTATATATGCCAAGTTTAGTGAACATCTACCGTGTGGTTATTTTTTTAGGGACCATCTCAAAATACAGGTACATTTACTATAGGATTATATAGGAAAATACCATTTTTTTGCACTTCGGAGCAAATTATACAAATGCTACTATAGACTTTTTGCTCAAATTATATTATTTGATGGGTAATACTATATTGTACATTTTATGCAAGAAACACAAAATTCTACCGTCTGGTTTCCAGAGGGGGCATCTCAAAATGCCAAAAATCATGATATTTTCCTGTTTTTATGGAGTTCAACAAAACATGACAGATACCACAGATTTACATAAAAAATAAGAAAAATGATTGTGAGATTCTCAATTTCCTATGTTAAAAATTTCAAGAGCATCTATTTTATACTTTTTATTTTATGACATAATTAATGACCCCGCTTAAAGAACTTCGTTTATTCATAACGTCAAAAACACGCTATTACGACGTCTATCTACCCATGATTTGAAAAATCGTTTAAAAAAATCAATTATTTAAAAACATAATAAGATTTTTTAACCTTAGATTTTCTAAATTTGTTAATTTTTATAAATTAAGTAAAAATAGTTGCTTTAAAAGAGTAAATACGCTTTATTTTACTATGCTGCGCGAAGTATTGCGCAATGAAAACCCCAGTCGGCCTCCTTAAGTTTGTTCAAATCATGACCCCCAGGGGTAGGATGGGGCCACAAGGGGGGGATCAAATTTTTACAAAGGAATTTATGGGAAAAAATCTTTAAAAATCTTCTGCTGAAGAATTTCAAAGCCATTTGTTATATTGATATGGAAGCATCCTCAGGTAGTGAAAATTCAAACAAAAAGTATTCAGTATTACTCAGGTAGTGCAGATTCTAGTTCATTGATGGCCCCCAGGGATAGGATGGGGCCGCAATAGGAGATTGAAGTTTAAACGGGAAAACAGAGAAAAAAACTTCTCTTCAAAAACAGCATGGCTGTGATAAGTTATATTACTTTATATGCAAGTACCCTCTGGTAGTGTAGATTCAAGTTTGTTCATATCATAGCCTTGGGGGTAGGATGGGGCCACAGGAGATAATTTAAAGTTTTACATCAAAAAAAGGGATAAACAATTTTAAAATCTTCTCAAGAACAGCTACACTGTAGATATTGAAGCATCGTAATGTTGTGTAGATTAAAGTTCAGTTAATTCGCAATCTCTTGAGGGTAATTGGTTTGGGCCTTAGGTTGGCGTATAGAATTCATGAGAATAAAGAGGGGATAAATCTTTTAAAAATCTTGTGAAGAATAGCTAAGCCAAGGTATCTCAGGTGAACATTGTAGCCCATAGGCTTCTTGATGTCATACCCAATACCCAGCGATGTGATGTAACGAAAAATTAACTGAACAAGTAATGTAAACATTATCATGGAATGACCAGTGAAATACTAATTCTGACATTTTATTTCCCATGGAGATCTTGATTTCTTTATACCCGGGGGTATATTGTTTTTGTTCTGTCTGTCTGTCTGTCTGTTTGTCTGTTTGTTTGTCTGTTTGTCCGTTTGTCTGTTTGTCTGTCTGTCTGTTAACAACTTTAACCTTGCCCATAACTTTTGATTGGTTGGAGCTATTACTTTCATATTTTACATGTGTATTCCTTGTGACAAGACCTTTCTTTGGGTACCATCATATTTGACCTTTTGACCTTGATCTTGGAGTTTGACCCACTTTTGCAAAATTTTATGAGACTTTAACCTTGGCCATAACTTCTGAACAGTTGGTGCTTGGGGTTTCAAACTTCACATGTGTATTCTTTGTGACAAGGCCTTCCTTTGGATACCAACAACTTTGACCTTTTGACCTTGACCTTGGACTTTGACCTACTTTTGAAAAACTTTAACCTTGGCCATAACTTTTGAACAGTTGGTGCTTAGGGTTTTAAACTTCACATGTGTATTCCTTGTGACAAGACCTTCCTCTGGATATCAACCACTTTGACCCTTTGACCTTGACCTAGGAGTTTGACCTACTTCTGAAAAACTTTAACCTTGGCCATAACTTTCGAAAGGTTGGTGCTAGGGCTTTCATACTTCACATATGTAATCCTTGTGACAAGACCTTCCTTTGAATACCAACCACTTTGACCTTTTGACCTTGACCTAGGAGTTTGACCTACTTTTGAAAAACTTTAACCTTGGCCATAACTTTTGAATGGTTGATGGTAGGGCTTTCATACTTCACATATGTAATCCTTGTGACAAGACCTTCCTTTGGATACCAACCACTTTGACCCTTTGACCTTGACCTAGGAGTTTGATCTACTTTTGAAAAACTTTAACCTTGGCCATAACTTTTGAATGGTTGGTGCTAGGGCTTTCATAATTCACATATGTAATCCTTCTGACAAGATCTTCCTTTTGATACCAACCACTTTGACCTTGACGTTTGACTTTTATTTAAAAAACTTATTTAAAAACCGTCTCCATAACTTTTGAACAGTTGTATCTAGGTCTTTCAAATTTCACAGGTGTATTCCTTGAGACAAGATCTTTCTTTGGGTATCAACATTTTTTATCTTTTGGCCTGGATTTTGACTTGCATTTGAGAAACTTTTACCTTTGCCATAAGCTGCCATATGGGGGCATCAGTGTCTCACAAACACATCTTGTTTATCATGTTTATTGAATTCAAGAAGGGAAGTATACCTTAATTTAACTAAATTTAGTTCTAGATCAGTATAAATTAAGCATAAACTGGGCAACAGTTGTCATGAAGAAAATTGACATACAGGAAGGATAACTCTTGGTAGAATTTAACATTTACGAGAAATTCAAATGGCAGCAAAATTGGCAAAAAATAATATGTATAATAATGATACTGAACATGTCTCTCTATTGGTAACTGTTAGAAAGAGAATAATATATATACCCTTTTCCATTTGACATTCTCTATCAGCCCGAGACACCAATATCAGCCAGAGGGCCGAAGATCCATAAGATCCATGTCAGCCCTGCAGGATCCGTATCAGGGCTTTTGTGACAGCAGCGCAAGGCATATAGCATATGCCAAAAAATCTGTAGTTGTAACTATGTATGTAATAAAGTACAATAAAGTGTGCTAAGTTTTCCAAAATAATTTTTTTCAGAAACAAGATGAAGATAACGAACATTGATCAATCTCAAAAAATCTACAAACAAATCTGTGACACAGGGCATAAAACTGGATTGCCAGAAATTCCATGATTATTTTAATTTTCATCAATATGATTGAATCAACTGATTATCATGTTGAAAAATCCTTAAATAATAGTTTTGCTTCATTTGAGACATATACAGTATATATATATTTGTACCTGTTCAGCTACCTTGATGCAAAATAAACTAGACAGAACCAAATTATTACTAGTCAGAGTTGGTTGGAACTGCCTTAATGTTGAGGCCTGTAGTTACCAGTAACAACATGACTTGTGTACATATAAGATCACTGAAAGAACAATTTGAAAGTCAAGCAATGAGAGAATGTTTGGATATTATACGGACCATAATGAAATTGTTTGTTATTGTGAACAATGTAGACATAAAATTTTTGGAAAACATTTACCTCCACCAAGTGAATTCAAAATACATTTACCTACAACATGATGCAAACATCTTTTACCCTAATCATGCTAATTGTACAATACATGTATAGCAGTTGCTGAATGGGCTTTTAGTTTTCATGTTTGGCAGTTGTACATGTAATAATGTAATCTAATTTAATGCAAATAAATGTATTAAGTGCAGAGGTATCTTGTAGCACATTGTTTCCCACAGATTAAAGAGGCAAATCAAGTCAGATTTATAATTTCCTAAGAAGTCAGTTAGTACGACTGATTTTTATCATCCCTGTACAAATTAACTTTACTTTGTTCAGATGGATGCCCCGAGTGGAATGGGGGAAATGGATCATACAAGATCCAGTATAGAAATGGAGGGTGCAGTTCCATTTGCCAAGGGCATTTTAGTCTTGCCGAGTGGATCAAAAACTGCACAATATCACCGACCCCCTCATTAGAAAACAACTGCCTCCCAACAACATCAGATGAAAATGGGTAAAATATTTAATTTTTTAAGCATGTATTTATATTTTAAAATATTTTATAAAAAAGTACAAGAAAAAAAATATCTTTTATACAGATCAGTAAGACAACAATATCCTGTTTATTAAATATATGCAAGCATTCAATTGTACATATAGATTAAGTATCACTCAGGTCATGACCTTTGATTTCAGAATGTGACAACAATAGGCAGGTCTTTAATTATGGCATACACCTATATCCACCAGGACATATTATCATTTGATTTATTTGTAAGATGTAATTTCGGCATACCCTCTAAGTGACATTTCGTAACCCACAGGTTTTCTGTCCGGTTATATTTCTATCAGAAAAGAAAATTTAAGCAGATTGAAAACCCATGGGGTACCAACAGTGAAGAACTATATGTTTTTTTAGGTAATCTTGCAAAACTACTAGACCAGAAATGATGAACCTTGATTGAAGTAATTGAATACTTAATTTTTACTAAATTATTAAATATAGATCAAGTATGTTTACAATAAATCATAGCCGGAAGGGCCTGGGTGAAACAGAATAGGCCCGGGCTTAAATTTTTAACAAAGTCTTATCAAGAACAGCATCCCACAATTAGACATATTTTTATGATGTGTGTCATCTCATGATCATGTGATGTAGATCTGAGTTTGTTCAAATCACAGCCTCCTGGGCTGGAGCATTGAGTGACAATTGAAAGTTTTACATACGTATTAAATATCAGAAAAATCTTTTAAAAATTTCCTCTGAGAAAGAGCAACATTTGGCAATTGAGTCATATCAAGAGTCAAGTATCCCCATGCACAAGGGTATAGTTAATATTTCAGGGTAGAAAAATCAGATACAGTAATTTACTTTTCTTAATACCAGCGTGACTCTAATAGTCAGATAAGTTGCAATACATGTAGCATCCAATTATAGGGTTCATGTTACTTCAAATCACAGCCCTTCCCCTTTACTTTTGGGCTCAATTGGGCCATTATAGAAAATAAGCATTTTTCACGGATGTACATAGGGGAAAAAACTTTTATATTTTATTTCCTTCAAACAGTATGGCTACAATTTAATTCAGACACTTTTAACTAAAAGCGTCACCATGTAGTGTTTGTGGGCTTGTGTCGACCATGTTAGGGGTTCAAAGTTTTATTGGAGATGTATTCATTGAAATACATACACTTCTGTGGACAAAAAGACTTCAATTTATAAACATATACATTTTAATATATAAACCCATAAGCTTTTTATTAAAATTTATTTCTTCAAATCATTAAGTTTAAGCTGATGGCTAATAAGAGGTTTTATTTATCTACATATATTTACATCCACTGCTACTTTATTTCTTAAGAAAACCATTGCTGTTTATCAGTCAGTAAACAGCAATTTATAAGCATATGATTTCTTGAGCAGTGGCTCTTCCATCAATGAAACATACAATATTTTAATGACATACATATCAAAAATACAATGTTTAATCTGCTGAATTCTACTATAGATGATTATATGTACAGATATAAATTTAAACAATAAAATGTCTTTCTTGGTTTGTTAGTATGGGAGTAATGTTGCAGCTTTTGCAGAAAAAAATTACATAACCGGCTTATACGGGTTATGCATTTTTTTCCTGCAACAGCTGCAACATTAATTCCCATACTAACAACCAAAGAAAGCATTTTATTGTTTAAATTTATTCATAACATTGCTGACCATTATACCTCATAAGTTATCCATTAAAATGTGAATACTTTCTGCAGACAGATGTAAATATAATCAGAGCTGCAAAACAGATGATCATAATAAAGGAGGCCTTTTTTTTTTTTTTTTTTTAGATCTGATTCTGTAGTGATAGTGATTGTTAGTTTCTCAATAGTAGCAGTTGGAATAGTAGTAGGACTTTTGATCCTTTGGAAAAAGCAGCTTTTGGTAAGTCTACTTAATTAACAAACACATTTCTTAAGGGTACAACAATTTCACAAGGCTTTTCTTTTCTTTTCAAAAAATCAATTATTAGGGCCCCGCTCTGCGTGCACCCTATAGTGATCAGTCTGTACATCCATCTGTCTGTCCATCCATCTGTCCATCCGAGATCTCTTGTCCGGAGCATATCTTCTCTCTCTTTGGCCCAATCTGGCTCATACTTCACCTACAGAGTGTCTTTGGGTAAAGGGTGTGCAGTGACCTTGAACCATGTTTCTAGGTCTAAGGTTATAGCAGAATTATATGAAAAATCCTTGTCCGGAGCATATCTTCTATTCTCTTGGTCCAATGTGGCTCATACTTCACTCACAGAGTCAATGGAAGTGCAGTGACCTTGAACAAAGTTTCTAGGTCAAGGGTCAAGGTCAAAAATAGCCTCTCTTTTTAAATTCTTGTCCAGAACATATCTTCTCTTTCCTTGGTCCAGTGTGGCTCATACTTCACTCACAGAGTGCCACTGGTCAATGGATGTGCAGTGACCTTGAACAGAGTTTCAGGGTCAAGGTCAAAAATAGCCCCTCTGTTTAAAATCTTAGTTCGGTGCATAATTCCCTTCCCTTAAGTCCAGTCAGCCTCAAACTTTACCAATTGACTTGGGTACGGGTACGGAACATTTGTGATTTTCCTTCCATATTTTGATAGAGGATATGCAACAATTTTCATAGAGGATATGCAACATTCGTGATTTTTGTGCCCTTTTTTGATAGAGGGTATGGAGCACTTCTGATTTTCATGCCATTTTTTGTTATAACAAGGATGACATAGAAGCCCATTAGACTCCAACAACACATCCCTTAATAGTGCACAAATGTTCCTTTTCAAAATAAACCCTTTCAGCTACCTTACATTTTCACGTTCGTTGCTGAAAGTGGGGCTCTTTGAGATGGCCACCATCTCAATGATATCTAGTTGAAATCCTGTTTTATAGGTTTTGATTCTTTTTTGCAAACGTAGTACCATATGTTAATGCACAGGCACTTGGGGTATGGACCCTCCCCCCCTTTTTTTTTTCCATTTTTTTCTTTTTAAATCTGGGGTCAAGTCACCTTTTTCCTATTTTTGTGTTCTAATATGCACTATATGTTATCCATAATGTAACCCTTTTGTCTCTATAAGCTGTTTTTAAATAATATCGTTTTCGACTGATATATAAAAAGAGAGAAGGCTTGCAACTCTCTTCTTGTTGTCTGCCTCACCTCACTTCAACTTCGCCTGATTATTTATCTAAAGCATAGGAAAACATGGTTTATGCATACATCAATAAATTTGTTACACATTCCTCTGCCTTTTTACATTTTCACAGTTTTGACTTTTTTGTATATGCAAGTTCGATGTTCATTTTCTAACATAGCGAGTAACAATTTCAACAATTTAACATTGAAATAAACTACATACATGTACAAATGATGTTTTCAATGTAGTGGGACATAGAATATGTAAAAGGTAATACCATGGCTGCCTAAGAAAGTCAAGTATATATATATATATATATATATATATTAGGGATGTCAAATCGGTCAATTTTGATAATCGGTTAGTCGGACGTTTCTGATCGAGTACCCGGGTACTCGGTAAAAATGAAAATACAAGTGTGTAAATTTTCTTGAGCCCGGTTACGCTCTGTTAAACCTCAAAACTGTTTTATCACGTTTATAAATGTATATAAACAATTGAGTCAAAGGGAAATGACTTTTTGGTACTAAATTTATTTATCAAATAAACACAAAAGACACAATTAATACATAAAAAATTACAAATGGTTTACAGTTCTTGTTTAGGATCTACGTATTTCATCAATGAAAAAGGAGGACAATCTGTTGCGCAGGTTTGTGTGATTAGATTAGCGAAAGGGAAGGAACGGAACGTTGTTGGGATCGCTAGTCTAATATTGTTTGTTGTTTCCCCCGTATACATTAAACTTACTACGCAAACTGACTTTCAACATTTTCTTAATCTTTATTTATTTCCAAATATTTCTTCACTTTTGAAGTGAGTAGCTGCATTTCTATGCATGTCCGATTTCGCTGCCGTATATTAATTAAATAATTTAAAATCGATTTGAAGATAATAGACCATACTTAAACGATGTTCACTGAAAACGATCATTGAAGCCATCCAATAATTAGAGACCGAAATAGGTGAGAACAGCTGTGTACCAGTTGATTGGTCACTAATTACTGTATATACACAGCCACAAGCGATAACGGGTGTTTTACAGGTGTAGATGACGACACGCTAATTATCGAATGCATTTTTAAGTTATTTTTTGATAAGTCTTTGATAAAAATATGAGCTTTGAAATAAAAAAAATATACTTCCCGAGTAACCGAGTACCATTTTTAGTATTCGATACTCGAACGTTCGATCGAGTACCCGGTTAACCGGGTACTCATTGACATCCCTAAAATATATATATATATATATATATATATATATATATATATATATATATGAAGTAATGCAATATTTTTTTTATTGTAGCAAAGTATTCAAAAATGATACCTATCCCTCCTCTTCTCAAACATTTGCACAAAAATCAAGAAATGCTTCAGATGATAAGCTAGGACTATGAAACTTGAAGTTTTTTTGCATGTCTTTTATTCCAGCATTTCATAACTAATTTATTAAAACCACCTTGCAGCTTCAGATGGTCCACAATATTTTAGTTGATGTCAAACACCTGCAGGTTGAAAATGTCAAAAAGCTTATATTCTAATCTGACAAGTAATTCAACCCTTAGATTACTATTTGCATTTTAGTTTGTTTAATCAAGGCCTGTTTTGACCAGAAAATTAATTCAACATATTGACATTTCAGATTATGAAGCTTAATTGTAATACAATGTAAGAATTTAAATAGAAGTCAGTTAGCATTACCAATTTTTTGTATGTATTTCTTTTTTTTAGTGCTTCAGAAAAAACAGAGCTAATAGAGATGAAATTGAACAAGTGGGTTTAAACCTGAATCCCTAGCAGTGGTGGAAGAAGTAGATAGTCTGATTAAATGATGATGTTTGATCAATAACATGTAATATGGTACCAAATATTACCAGGTTCTAAACTGACTGATTGATTGATTATCTGTTGCTTTATGATGAAGTTCAATGTATTTCAGCAATATATTTTGGTGGTGGGTAAAAAGTAAACATGTAAAGACTCAGATGTTCTGTTTTGAAATAAATGTAGTTTTTAGCGGGAATGTTTTGTGCATTTTCTTACATGATTGTGTAACTTATTTTACATGCATAAAAGTGTACACCTAAGCCAAATGAGGCATTCATCCCTTTACAAAAAAAAATTATTTCATGTCCCCTGAGCATCCTGGGCTACACTTCCTTTATACTATATTTTTGACTTCAAAATGTATCAAATTTTTCATTATTTTTCTATTTCACTACTTGACAGTTAATAAATAGATGATATTCAACATTTTGTAGATGAATATGGAATTTATTTCACAAGTGGGACAGGATTTTTTGATATTTTCACAAGTGCAAAGCACAAGTGAAAATATTAAAAAAATCCTGTCTCATGAGTGAAATAAATTTCATATCCAAGTACAAAACATTGAATTTTCTGTTTATTAGATTTTCCCTTTGCCTCTGTCTTTTCGTAACACAGTGTCATAGGCTGTGACATCATAGTTGGGGGGTTGAGATGTCATAGGAATTTAGTGAATTTCATGGTCCCTGGGTCAGGGGTTGGGGGGGGGGGGCTTATTTATTATATACTGAAAATAAATTAATGATTTGAAAATCTCCTCTGCCCCTTAGTATTAAGCAAACAAACTAAACACATGGTTCTGGTGAGAAAGGGTGCCTCTTCCAAAATTGTGAATTTCGTGGCCCCAGGGTCAGGGGTTCTTGTGCTTGAGTGGGACTCTATTTATTGATTAATAAAAATACATTAATGCTTTGAAAATCTTCTCCTCTGCCCCTGAGTACTAAGCAAACAAACTAAATGCAATAATATCATTGTAAATGTATTAAATAAAAATATAAGTAATTGTGCCTTTTCTTTTCTCCTGGGTATCTAGGAGGCAAACAGAGTACACAATTGTAATAAGTGAAGCAAATGAGAGTTACTCCCCTTTGCTAGATGTTGTTAATCAAGAAATCTTTGTACATAATCTAATTAACAGGTTATTTGATTGAATGAGAATACAAGAGAGAATGTTATTTATTACATTTTCAACAGTGAAATACTGTGATTTATTTATTGAATAAAGTTGATATTCTCTCGCAGTGTGAAAGGATACCAAAGTGATATCCTCTCACAGTGTGAAAGGATATCAAAGTAGGTAAAAAAAAAAAATTCTGGCCTGTCATAAGATAGAGATAGTAACTAAACCGTCTTGATGGAGACTGAAACTGCCAAAGTTTCTCCAAATATGTTGTTAAAAATCCGTTTTTCAATCTTGCAATCGCTTATAGCTATCATATGACGTCTCAACCGCTCAACTATGACGTCACAACCTATGACACCCTGTTACGAAAAGACGGAGTCAAAGGGAAAATCAAAGAAAATGTAATAAACAGAAAATTCAATGTTTTGTAGATGAATATGGAATTTATTTCACTCGTGAGACAGGTTTTTTTTTATATTTTCACTCGTGCTTCGCACTCGTGAAAATATATAAAAAAAAATCCTGTCCCACGAGTGAAATAAATTCCATATTCATCTACAAAACATTGAATATCCTCTATATATATAGAAACAAAATAAAAATGAATGTTTGGTGTAAATGAGCAAAGCATTCTCAAAGTCAGATTCTTGCCTGGAAAGCAACATAAAATATTGAAACAAAGATTATTTTTATATTTAGCAAAAGTTGTAATTGTACATAGTATGTTTACACCGTGGTATTCTGATTGACAGTAGATGAGTTATTGTCACTGGTAGAGTCATGGTTGACAAGAGACTGGACGAAGTTGTTTTATACTTTATCAAAGTGAATTAAAAATCACAGAGAGTCGGGGTGACTTATTGTAATTTGTGACAAGTGGCAAATAGCCATGTTGTATATCCAAGTCTGTGTGTACTGAATTGTAGCACTAGGCAAGTGACAAAAACATATCTGTATATATTGAATACCTTACACAATAGGCAAGTGTCCATTGTATTTGTATATTTTACATTCATTAACATCCCTGTAAGACTTTGGAAAACCAAGTATGATCCTAAGGAGATCACTCGGGTCTAACATGTTACAATAAGCAAGGGTATTTTTACCAGATTTTTGAAATTCTTGGGCAACATTGCTTCATCTATTAATTAATTTTGTTTTATACTTCTGTGGATCCTTTACAATGTTGTATTATACTCAGATGACCGTTAAGGCCCTTGGGCCTCTTGTTTAAAAACACTATTCGTGAAGGGAAGGAAAATCCCAAGTTTTGCCGCACTTCTGATATTCTCACACTGTGAGAATTAATACATTTTGATATCCTTTCACACTGTGTCAGAATACCACTTTTATTCAGTAAATAAACTGGAGTATTTCATGGCAGCTCATCCCCAAGGTTGAAGTACTTGAAGAGTAGTCAATCCCCAAGGCAAGGTCAGGATGTCAAAAATATCTGTACCTCAAGAAAGATCTTGTAACAACAAGGATATGAAAGCCTCAGTACCAATGGTGTAGAGGTTATGACCTAGGTTAATGTTATACTCCAAGGTCAAGGGGTAAAATATTGGTATCCAAAAAAAGGTTATGCATGTGAAATATGAAAACCCTAGCCCCAACTATTCAGAAATTATAGCCAAGGTTAAAGTATTTCAAGGTTGGTCAAATCCCCAATGTCAAGGACATGAGGTCAAAATTGTTGGTACCCAAGGAAATGTCTCATCACAAGGGTTACACTTGTGAAATATGGAAGTGGTAGACCGAACCATTTAAAAGTTATTTCCAAGGGTAAAGTTTGTGTGGACAAACAGACTAACAACCAAAAACTAGAGCTCATAAAAGTTTTTAACCAAACATGCTTTTGTGAAAAAATTAAATGCACATTTTTGACGGAAAACAAGTGCTTATATTGAAAATGGTGAAGAGTAGGAACAGTGATCGATCTAAGCAAAATTTACAAACAATACAAATCCGTGCACAACAGGGCATAAAGCACGAACAGCTGGAAATTCCACAGGCGCAAGTAGGAGTGAACATCCCCTATCAACCGGTCACTCCAGCCGTGAACCCTATGTATTGATCAGGTAGACAGAATTATTCTGAAGTCAAATTTAGTATAAAAACAAAAGCATACAGTTTAGCAATTGGTATATGAAACTCGATCGTCAGACAAAATACGACCAAACAATATATTTGCTATAGGTTACATTTTCTTACACTGCTGGTAAAGTGCGAATCGACATGTACAAAATATTGGTTTCGGATACTCGCTACTATTGGCACCTGTGAAATGTCTGGATTTTTGAAATAACACAATAAAAATCAATTTTGATAAAGCAAATTGACCAAATAGTTAAGCGATTAAATTGCTTCCTGACCCGATTAGTGCTTAACATGGAAACATTACGTGTAAATAACTGTTTGCATCGTGTTTTTCATGCATTTGCATTCAACAGAGGGCTAGTTAGCGGATAAATTTAAATTAAATTAAATATTATTCAATATTATGGAAGCAAACAATATGAATGAATAAATAATTTCCAAGGAATTTGCCAATAACTAGCAAAGTAATTTTGTAGATGCCACAACTGGCTTCTGTAAAATTTTGAAACAAGCGACTATTTATTTGTGTAATTGCGACAAGTGTTTACATCTACGAGACTGTTGGTTTATGTTAGTAAATGTGAAAAAACAAAATTATTAACACTTGTGTGATAGAGGATCATAGTTTTTATAGCTAATAGTTGTTTTTTTGGGTCATTCTTGAAGCAATACAAAACGTTCCAACAATTCTTTTTACAGATATTTTGTTTTTTGACTAAAATATTTTGTTACTTTCAAATAAAATGATACGGGACTTTTTAAAGAAATTAATGGAAACATTTACCCTTGCAAAAGGGTATTCTTTATTTATTTTTAAAGAAATAAATGGAAACATTTACCCTTGCAATATATGGTTATTTAGAAAACGCTGTTTTCTTCTTTACTTTTGAATTGTGTTTAATGGAACTACATTTATCCACTGACATGTTAGGCCCGTAGTCTGCTGGAGGAAGGCATTTCTTTTGCTGTAGTTTTTGGAACAAGTACATGTATTTTAATTTTCTTGTAGATCCTACTTGCCCCCCCCCCCCCCCCCCCACGCCCAAAACACATTTTGTTGCCGTAAGGTGGAACTCTGACAGCCTTTGAAAAAATACTGGAAATGTAAAAGCCCACCCACCCCCTCCCCTAAAACACACACACACACACACACACACACACACACTTTGAAAAACGTTGCTAATGACCTGCAAGTCCAATAAGTAGTATGCCTCTATATGTCATTAGTTTGAAATATATTTTATTCATTACAAATGAAATGGATTGAACAGCAGGCATAATGCCTATAATCGTTCTCTCCATAGGTCATTCTATATGTCATTCAAATATGAGACTATTTTGTTGAAATATTAAAACAGTCCATACAAGTTTTATTGAAAACATTTAATGCCTGTCCACACCGAAAGAGGAAATTATGCTTGTCGACGGAAAGGAGGAGGGCTGGCCAAGCTATTTATTAATTTATTTTTAGCATGTTATCTAAAGTTAAGTTATTTAAATATCATATGTCACCAGTGTTTACATACTTGTCCAAATTCAAAAGCGGCTTGATCATATACGTCACTTATCTTGAAAATTTTCAGTAAAATTACATTCTAGTGAACCAAGTACTCTTATTAATTTCGGTTTCCTTATGTTTTTCGTAGACTTTTGATTCTATAACACTTGAAAGTGGCCTGGTACCCTTTAGGTATAGATATCGCTTCACTTCCATAATGTTATAACTCTGCCGTTTTTTAAAAATTTTTCAGCAATTTTCGCTCCAGGGTTTGGGGATGGGGCATATAAACTCTAACAGATTTTGAGTTTTTAACAACTAAAAGCACCCCCCCCCCCAAATCGTAAACAATTTGCCAAAGAGCTGAAAAAGGTATTCGGGGGTGGGGTGTAAAAACACGTACCAAAGTTAATTTCCTTCAGATATGGTTTATTCTACCTATTCCCACTTTTAGAAAATCAAAAAAAGGTAAATTTTATGTGGGAATAGGTGGAATACTTGTGTATACAAATAATTAACTGTATTAACATATAATTACTGTATAAACAGTGATAAATTAGCTCCTGTTGGAATTGAGGACAGGTATAAATTGGCCTTTTTATTGTAAATTTCATTTTAAACTAAAATTTGAAAGAAAAATAATTAATTTATACCTTTTATTTATTTGAAAAACACAATGAACAAGCCCTTATTTATTTAGGACAAATTCAAACTACAGTGTATGTATGGAGCAGAGAATACTAAGTAAATAAATATAAGCACTAAATCCATATTTAGAATGTACATTTATTAGACATTTCAGTGCATTAAAGTATTTTTTTCTCTAAAATCCCTTTTATTTTAATTTTTATAATTCTTAAATTTATTTATTTTCTGTCTTGAAATGTACAAAATAAAGGTAAATCAAGGTGGGATGTAAATAACCTAAAGTTCTAAAAAAAAAAATTAATTAACTATCAAAAACATCTATTGATTTGTCAAGTGGGAATAGGTTGAATTGAGATTTTTAAAAAGTGTGAATAAGGTGGAAGACACCAGATACATATCTCTCCTTCCCATTGTAAGAGAAGTCCGTGTTGTTACCGGGTGGAGGCAAGCTCATTTTTTTTCTTCTACTTAGAAATTTAGTAACTCTGAAGTTCGGGGGTGAAGGGGGTATGCCCATGTTTTGCGATTGAGGATAAATGGCAGGATTAAAGTGGAATGCGTCGACAAATAAATATACTATTACTATGTGTGTTAAAGACAAAAGAAAAAACCCAGATAATGACACATTTTTTGTGACATGTTGTAGGATAAGGACTTTTTAGGTTGATATCTAATATATATAAACTAACAGAACAGAAGGGAGTTTTCCATTTTATTGGTTGGAAGAATTACTTTCGATGCAACAGAACCAGAATTTATCCATTTTAAAATAAATCAGTGCCAAAAAAAAAAAAATAAATAAATAAATAAATTGACCAAAAAATTGAGTGTTTGCATTAAAAAAATATTAACGCTCCATGCAAGGATCGAACCAAATAAATTTCGACTCCATTACACTGGACGGGTAACGCATACTACTGAGCTATCATTGCTACACAAAAAACTTGGATTTTAAAAGGACAATGGAGCACCGCATTTACACATTGGAATATTGTTTAAAAAATTCATTTTTTATGGTCTCTGGGTGTTCTCTCCATTTTTTTTTTTTTTTTAACAAATGATTGTGTCTTTGAATTAGAATGCACACAAATAACGTTTGAAAATCATGGAGAGATGACCCAGAGATAGCAAATTTATGGAAAAACATGTTTAAAAATGCGATATTTGTACCAAATTAATCATCTAGCCTATTTTCAAGTTATTTTTTAGCAAATCAAAACACAATGTCGAGAAAATATTTCCCTTCCCTATTTTACAGGAACCCGATGCACCAAAGAATACTAAAACTTCATGTGACAGAACAATGAACTTTTCAAGTGCGCCCAGATTCCTGCCGAATGCCAATCAAAAGCGCCCTCGTTCTTTATGAAATTATGATAAACAAAACTTTTCTGGGGAAAATTTTCTCGGCAAAAGTTATTCTGTTATTTAAAAAATAATGTGGTATTCGTGGGGTTCGAACCCTAGCAATAAAAATCCTGATCATGAGTATCATTTTCCTTCGAGACTAACACGCTAACCACTACGCTACACAGCACCTGATGTAAATCATGTTCGAGATATTGTTACATCAAAAGTAGATAGTTATAGATAAGTTTAAACTTTAGATTTAAACTTATAATGTAACAATAATGTAACAATTGACTAATTGACTTTAAGTATTTCTTGGAAAGATGAGAATGTTCTATCATAAAAGTGGATTTTTAAGGTATAGTGGGTCTTTAATTTTGCTCCATGTTTTTGTTAACCAAAAATGTATATTTTTACGCAAACTTTGAGGATAAACTTTCAAAATTATGGAGTGAAGACTCCCTCATATCGAAAATTATGTTATAGTATGAGAAAATGATCCTTTTTGCCCTCTTTGGTGTGTGTATGCTATTTCATAGGCAAATATTTTCAATCTTTTTGATATGTATGCAAATTATGGAGATTTTACATAAGGTATACTTCAATTTTAGATGAAATATCAAAGAAAATTTTGTAATAATTTAGATTTTGATATTTCATCTTCATGTTTGTCGCACTATAGGCATTGCGCTTGCTTTGTTCGCCCATCTTCTTTGAATTACATGGTCCTTTTTCCGCTAGGACCTGAGGAATGGCACTAAAATCATCAAAAGGAGGTGGGCGAACATAGCGTGCAGAAAGCCCATAGCTTCAGATATATAAAAATCATGTTCAATTTGTGAATTTAGTATTTAGAGTTCTCATTATTGAAATTTATGAAATTATGATAAACAAAACTTTCCTGAGGAAAACATTCTCTGCAAAATATATTCTTTTATTTAAAAAAATGTGGTATTCGTGGGATTCGAACCCTAGCAATAAAAAAAACCTGCGTATCATTTTCTTTCGAGACTAGCACCCCAACCATTAGACTACACAAGTCCTGATGAATAGTGGCATTTAAATCATGTTTGTGATATGACCCTTGACTTAATGGACTTCAAGTATTTCTCGAAATGATGCAAATGCTATATCATAAAAGTATATTTTTAAGGTATAGTGGGTCTTTGCTCCATATTTTTGTTAAGAAAAGAATGTATATTTTTATGCAAACTTTCAGGATTAACTTTCAAAAAAATGGAGCGAAGACCCACTCATATCGAAAAATAGTGTTAACGTATGAGAAAATGACTCTTTTGCCTTCTTTAGTGTGTGTATAACATTTCACAAGCAAATAATTTCAATCTTTGTGAGATTTATGCAAATTGTAGAGATTTTACATAAAGTATATTTTATGTTAGATGAAATATCAAGGAAAAATTTGCTATAATTGAGATTTAATTTTTCACCTTAATGTTTGTCACACTATAGGCTTTTCGCTCGTCGTGTTCACCCATCTCCTTGGTTCTATCTTCAAAAATCTTCTCAACTCCTAGACATCAAGCAGTCAAACTGTTTGCATGATTGTAATAACCATTGAGCCCTCTACCAAAACTGAAATTCATTGCCCAAGTGACAGGGGTTAGGGAGTTAGAGTTGGTCTCTAATGACCATATAGTAAAAATATATAAATTCTTTAAAAATCATCTTCTCACACCTGTATATTTTACAGATAAACTAGGTGTATGGTTATGATAAGCAAGGGTGCCCCTTCCAAAATTTTGAAATTTGTGGCCCCAGGATCAGGGGTTCCGGTGTAAGGGAGGGCCTCTATTCATTATATAGTGAAAATGCATTAATTCTTTAAAAAATCGTTTTCTCTGCTCCAGCCAGGGTAAGACAAACAAAATGCATAGTTATGATGAGCATGGGTGCCTCTTTAGAAATTGTGAACTTCATATTCCAAGGATTAGTGGCTCTGGTGAAAAAGGTGACGATAGCGAACAGTGATCGATCTTAACAAATCCGTAAACAATACGTCAAATATGAAAAAAGGGCATAAAACACTGACCCTGGGAATTTCAAAGGTTGGACCAGGTGCCTAGGAGGAGTTAGCATCCCCTGTTCACCTGTCACACCTGCCGTGAGCCCTATGTATAGATCAGATGAACAAAACATCCCGTAGTCAAATTCAGTATAAAAACAAAGGTCTCACAATTGGTATAAAACAAGTCGGTCAAAATACGATCCAATGATTAGATTTGCTAACTAGACATAACGACCATAAATTCTACGTGTGCTGACTTTAAACGAGGTTGTTGAAATCCCTGTAACACATAAACTAAGTGCATTGCTATGATTAGCAAGGCTGCCTCTTGTGAATTTCAATACCCATGGGTCAGAGGTTTTGGTGTTTGTGCCGGGCTCTATAATAGATCACATAGTGAAAATACATATATATATATATATATATATATATATATATATATATATATATATATATATATATATATATATATATATATATATATATATATATATATATATATATATATATATATATATTTTAAATTTTCTCTCCCCATGTATATTTAGCAGATAAACTATAGGAGCATGGTTATGATAAGCAAGGTTCCTCTTTCAAAATTGTAAATTTGTGGCCCCAGGGTGAGGGGTTCTGTTGTAAAGGTAGGAGTCTATTCATTTTATAGTGAATATGCATTAAGTTTTGAAAATTTTCTTTTCTGCCCCTTGGTATTAAGCAAACTACTTGCATGGTTATGATGAGCTAGAATTCCTCTTCCAAAGTTATGAAATTCATAGCCCCTGGATCAGGGGCTCTGGATGGGACTGTGTTGAATCTGAAAATACATTATTTCTTTGAAAATATTTATCTCTGCTCCTTGGCATCAAGAGGCAAACAATTTACAAAGGTATTATAAGCAAGGGAGTTTTTACCACGTTTACCAAACTCTAGACCACTTTGTCAAATATAATGGTGCTGTGCGGGGCTTTATTAACTTTTGTTCTACCGGGAGAAGTTATTCCCCTTTCTATTTATCTTTGATAAATAACCACGGTAAATAATGTAATTGAAAGGTCAATTGAATAAGAGACTTATGGAAGAATTATCACAATATATGATATAGAGGATATTCAATGTTTTGTAGATGAATATGGAATTTATTTCACGAGTGGAACAGGATTTTTTGATGTTTTCACGAGTGCGAAACACGAGTGAAAATATAAAAAAAAATCCTGTCTCACGAGTGAAATAAATTCCATATTCATCTACAAAACATTGAATTTTCTGTTTATTACGTTTTCTTAGATTTCCCTTTGCCTCTGTCTTTTCGTAACACAGTGTCATAGGCTGTGACGTCATAGTTGAGCGGTAGAGACGTAAGTGATTGCGAGATTGAAAAACGTTGTAAACATGGATTTTTAACGACATATTTGGAAAAACTTTGGCAGTATAACTATTAGTCTCTGTCAGGATGGCTCATTAACTCTATCTTATAACTGGCCGGGGATTTTTAAAAAAATACTCTTCGTGAAGGGAAGGAAAATCGTAAGTTTTGCCGCAATTCTGATATTTTCACACTGAGAATACCATTTTGATATCTTTTCACACTGTGTCAGAATATCACTTTTATTCAGTAAATAAATTACAGTATTTCACTGTTGAAAATGTAATAAACAAAAGTACTTTCATAGTTTTTAATGATCAGGTATAGACGTGTAAAAAATAGATAAACAAAATGAATAAAAATAACCTTTCTTTGTACATTGGGAATGAAATGGGTGTATTAAGTGCTGAGCATTAGCCTGCATGATGGTTGTGACAAATGGGAGCAAGTCAGACAAGTAAATAGATGTCGAATTTTTTTTATGAACCCTCATCATCCTACTTCTCTTGTTTTAGGGCAACATAGCTCCATCTATTAGATTATTAGTCCCCTACCGGTGAAACCGGAGGGGACTTAAGGTTTCTTCTGAGTCTGTCCGTCCGTCTGTCTGTCTGTCTGTCCCTCTGTCTGTTTGTCAGTCTGTCCCACTTGGTTTTCCGCAATTTTTTTCTAAACGCTTGCAGATATTGAGCTGATTTTTGGTGAGCTTTACCTTGATAAGTTATAGATCAAATTTGCATTTCGTTCCACTTCATTGATTTTGAAGGAATTTTGGCATTTTCAATTTTTAACGGGAACCAGATTACACTTGCCGGTAGGGGACTAGTATTGCTAATGCAATACCCTCAGAATGCTTGTTTTGTTTTATTTTATGCTTAACAAGTATGTTTCCTTACAGTGTCGTATTTATAAACAGGTGACAATTATGGTCCTTGGGTCTTTAATTATAAACAAGGACATAAACAAAAATATTGGTTAAATTTGCTAAGGTTCCATTAGTTTTCAGCTCACCTGAGGCAAAGGCTCAAGTGAGCCTTTCTGATCCAGGTTTGTGCGTTGTCTGTCGTTGTCGTCAGTCAGTTTTTCTGATCACCTGTTGTCCAGCGTCTGTCTGTCTGTAAATGTTTCACATTTTCGACTTCTTCTCAATATCCACTGGGCCAATTTTATCCAACTTTACTTGGCGTAAAATATCCTTGGCTAAAGGGAATTCTATTTTTTTTAAAGATTGGCCAAGCCCCTTCAAAGGCACCTGTTATCACCTCTGTTCTTTTTAGAGGTCCGTGTTTGTTCTGCTCCCGATTTGTGTTGTTTCAATAGACTTTGATCTTGATTACTCTTCGTTATCTCTATATTTCAAGGAAGCATCTTCAGGTAGTGTAGATTCAAGTTTGTTCAAATCATGCCCCCCGGGGCTAGGGTGGGGCTCCAATGGGCTATCAAAGTTTTACATAGAAATATATATGAAAATTCTGTAACAGCAAAGCAATGATTAGTCATATTTATATGGAAGCATTGTCAGGTATTGTCATGCGAAACAAAAAAATGTTTAAGGAACAATATATGTGGGGCGACAATATGTACAGTGAGGGTGAGGTACATAATGTCGCCAGCGACAATATGTACATGTGTAACTTTTCAGCCGGCGACAATATGTACCGATGGACGACAATATGTGCAGTGAGGGTAGGTACATATTGTCGCCGACGACATTATGTACAAAACGACAATATGTACCGTCACAGGACTATTGAAATAAACTCGTATGAATGGACGATTATTTTTCATAAATTCAATTTGATTAATTTTAACTTGAATTTATATTGATTATAACTTTTGTGATAAATATTATTTATCGCTCTTACTATCCAAGTTTTTTTTTCTTTGCTTTAACTATAATGCTAGTAATAGTATAATATTTAAACCAAAAGTCTCTGGCGAGACTGTAGCTCTACTGGTTAGTACTTTTAACAAAGGAAAAGAATAATAGCAATTAGACTTGGAACTTTGCAACAGCAATACATAGAATAATAATCCTTGCTTTAGTCTCTTTTTATGGCAAGATTTAATGCAATCAGACTAAAACTGTAGGAGGATTAGCCTTTTGGAAGAATTTCACAGAATCTTTTTAGTAACCATGGCAACACCGTTCATCAAAATAAAAAAAAAACAATAAAGAGAATCATGTATCTCGGTGTAGTCAATTTGTATTCCAAGTTATATTAAAATCAGACCAAATCTGTTGGAGGAGTAACGACATTTTGAAAGTATTTCACAGAAATTATTTTAATGAAGAACTTACGTCGTATTACGTCACAATTAAGTTTTCGCTAGGTGTGAAGGAAACCGCTTCTATCTCATCTGAACTAACGAAACTGTGATAATGTGAAAGGGATGCAACAATATTGAAAGAATGCAAACTTGTTAAAAAAAAATCATATGAAGCAGAATTTGCCCAAAATCTTATATGTGAAAAGAAGAAAACACTTGCTGTGGCCTTCAACTCGACATTTAGATATATTGACGACGTATGGTCAATAAACAATGGTTATTTCCATTCTTATGTCAATACGATATATCCTGGTGAGTTTGAGATAAAACATACCACAGAGTCTGACACATCTGTTTCATATTTGGATATTTTACTTGAAAAAGACGTTAATGGTAATCTTACAACCAAGCTTTATGATAAACGTGATGACTTTAACTTCAATCGTCAACTTCCCTTACTTATGCAGCAATATACCTTCATCACCTGCATACGGGGTTTATATCTCTCAGTTGATTCGATACGCAAGAGCATGCTCTACGTATGTACAATTTCTAAAACGAGGGAAATTATTGACAAAAAAGTTGATGAAACAAGAATATCAGCAGTCTCGTTTCGTAATTCTATGGTCGATACAATGACCTTGTCAGCAAATACAATTTATCATTGAGTCAAATGCTGACTGACGTTTTTCATACTAATTGTTAGACCATTACGGTATTTACACACCGAATTGTTGACGAATTTTTCCGTTATTTCCCGATCATGACAAGGAGCGGGTGTGACCGGTCGGCAGGGGATGCTCACTCCTCCATGGCACCTGATCCCACCTCTGATGTTTTGGAGGTCCGTGTTTGCTCTGCTCCTATTTTGTATTGTTTAATGCAGTCTAATTAAAATTAGATGTTCCGAATCCGCTACCGCTTCTCAAACATCTAACAACATCCCATTAGGGGTCACGTCAGAGCGACCTTTCGATTATGAATAAACATAAAAATTTTGGCCAATCAGATTCAATCTTCTGTATACAATTCTAAAATTAGTTCCATCTTTACATCTTTACATTATTGATGCTCAGTAGACTGTCTTACGTTGAATTAAAGTAATTTTGGTATAAATTGAACGTATAGTCCGCCAATCTGTCATTCTTACCTGAATAACGCAAACGAAATTGCACAAACTACTATATATCCCGCACGTCACATTCATATATAGCACGGTCTTTACCATGTATATTTGTTTACTAAGAAACCCCTCGGGCATTTAGGTTTGGCAGTAAAAAAAGAAAGGCATCCGAACTATAAGCCAAGATTTCCGAGACGGCGATTTCATTGGGTAATCGAAAGGTTGCTCTGACGTGACACCTAATGAGATGTTGTTAGATGTTTGAGAAGCAGTAGCGGATTCGGAACATCTAATTTTAATTAGATTGTGTTTAATGGACTTTTGAGCTTGAATACTGTTCGTTATCTCCATATATTTCATCTTCAGTTTTCAACAAAAAGTACAATATCTTGATAATTAGGTCTATTTCAAATTGTGTTTATGTACAGTATTATCTTTTACGAAATGGTGTGTTTTCACATTCTATCCCTAATATTCAAAATGTTTTTGTAATTATTTATACGTATCTTTGGTGGTTGGTGTATAAAAAATTCCTGAATTATTGATTTTGTAAATCAAAATTAACATTATTTGATATATATTTGCTTAGTAAATCTGAAAGTAACCTCATAACATTCATATAATTATTGAATCTTATGTTAGTGCACAAAGGTCAACAGAAGTAGTAATAATTAAGGAGTCGCCCGCGTGGCGCAGTGGTTAGAGGGTCTGCTCTAGAGTCTCGAAGAAAGGAGTTGATCCTTACGTCGCGGGTTCGAATCCCACTGTGGGACATGGAGACCGGTCCTTCGGATGAGACCGTATAAACTGAGGTCCCGTGTCGCAGTAGGTGCTGGCACGAAAAAGATCCCTCACTGCTCAATGGCCGTAAGTGCCGAGTATAGGACAAAATTTGCAGCTCTCCACCGGCAAGTGGTGGCGTCTCCATATGAGTGAAAAATTCTCGAGAGGGACGTTAAACAACATACAAACAAACAAAAGTAATAATTAAGGACATACGCAACGTACCTTACCTACTGATAAGTTTTTAAGATATTCTTAATTTAAGATAATATTGCCATCAGATGTTCGTAGACAAAAAATCAGCATGCATTACCAGGGGTTTTGAAAAGATATCAATAGTTGAAATTTTTTGTAAATATCAAAGAAAAATACACAACTAGAAATATGTCCATAGGACATGAATGCCCCGCCAAGGGTATATTAGTAATGCAACATGAAAATTTGTGTTAGTGTATGGAATTTGATGATACTATCTTGAATAGTTTCTTTAAAATTGAAATTGAAATCCAAAAAGTTGGATAGAGATGATTCTCACCAAATCTAAAAAGTTGGATAGAGATGATAAATTCTCACCAAATTATGTATAAGTGCATAAGCTTACATAAATATATCTTAAATGGTTTCTTTAAAATAAAGCAAAATGCGAAGTTATGGAAATGAGGTCAAGGTCACATGAAACTTCAAGGTCAAACGTTTTTGATGCAGTTGAATAGTTCTCACAAATGCGTATGGGCATATTAAGTTTGATAAAAATATTTTGAATGGTTTATATAAAACTGAGCTAAACATTAATTTAAAATAAATGAAGTTAAGGTCAAAGGAAAGGTCAAGGTCAAAAAATGTTGATGCAGTTGAAAAGGCTACACCAGTATGTATTAGCATATAAAGTTTGATAAAAATATTATGAAAGGTTTCTTTGAAACTGAATTAAACACAAATTGAGAAAAGTGAGGTCAAGGTCAAAGGAAAAGTCATGGTAAAAAAAATATTGATGCATTTGAATAGCTTATATCAGTATGTATCAGCATATGACGTTGGACACTAATTTAAAAAAAAGTGAGGTCAAGGTCAAAGGAAAGGTCAAGGTCAAAAAATGTTGATGCTGTTCAATAGCTCTCATCAGTATTTATCAGCATATGAAGTTTGATAACACTATATTGAATGGTTTCTTTAAAACTGAGCTAAACACTAATTTAAGAAAAGTGATGTCAAAGGAAAGGTCAAGGTCAAAAAATGTTGATGCTGTTGAATAGCTCTCATCAGTATGTATCAGCATATGAAGTTTGATTACACTATCTTGAATGGTATCTTTAAAACTTAGCTAAACACTAATCTAAGAAAAGTGAGGTCAAGGTCAAAGGAAAGGTCAAGGTCAAAAAATGTTGTTGCAGTTGCATAGCTCTCATCAATATCTATCAGCATATGAAGTTTGATAAAAATATCTTGGATAGTTTCTGAGAAACTGAGCTTTGAACAGAGCTAAACGCAAAGCGTGACGGAAGGACGGAAGACGGACATGACAAACACTATATGCCCCGGCCATATTCATGGCGGTGCATAAAAATTACTAAACACATATTCTAGATGTTTTGATTATCCAAACTTGTTTTAGAAGAAGTGTACAACAGCATATATGGACATTAAAATGTAGCACACAGTTTCTTTAAGTATTGGAACTCTTTAACTCCAGGAAAAAGGACAATAAAGTTAAAACTACGTATGTCCTTAAGAAAAACTATCTGTCATTAGTTTGCAAGGAAAGATATATATTTTACCCACTTTTTATAATCATTAGGGTATATTCTTCATCATATTACAGATTGGAAACCCTGTGACAAAGACTCCTCGAAAACATTTTAAAATTGTGGTTTAGATTGACTCCAAAATAAAATCCCTTGAAAAATATTGAGCGCTTTTGCTTATATTTCATGTTATATGGGCTTAATCTTTCATGTCAATTTAAAAATATAAGTATTTTTTCTTGTGTAAAATAGCTGACTATTTTTAAGTAAATAAAATCAGTAAACGATGATATTTCCTAAAGTATTTTTGTTATTTTCCGTCTAGTTCTTGTGACATTTTACCACTAAAGATGACTGAAAATGTCTAGTTGCAGTGTATGATTATCGTTTCAAGTTGCATAAGCTGCAGTATATTCTTGAACAAGGAAACATGCCTTTTAATTTGGATTAATTAATAAGCGAGTGCTAATTAATGATTTTGGAAAGTTTGAAAATCCTTTGATAAAGTCTTTTCGGACATAGGTTCTACCTTAGGTAACCAGGGCAGCACTGTTTATTGAAATCAAAACCGATATATAGAAGTATGTAGCCCAGTGCAATCTACTTGTGTGCCAAGCTAAACTTAAATCAGACTAAAACTGTAGGAAGAGAAGCATTTTAAAGAATTTCTCCGAAATTTCTTTTGTTAGCAAACAAGGCAACACCATTCATCGAAATTAAAAACTGATATAAAGAATGATGTATTTCAGTATACTTGTGTGCCAAATTATATTGAAATCAGACCAAAACTGTAGGAGGAGTAGCGTTTTAAAAGTATTTCACAAAAGTTTCTATGTTTAGTAACCTTGGCAACACTGCTCATCGAAATCAAAAACCATTCAACAGAACTATGTATCTTAGTGTAGTCTACATGTGTACCAAGTTATATTGAAATCAGAAAAAAAAACTGTAGGAGGAGTAGCATTTTTGAAAAATTGTTTAAAGACAGCTAGACAGACCGACGACAGACACATTACTATTGCATAAGCTCTTCTGGCCTCAGGATCATGAAGCAGTCTTCGACTTGTGTCCAAATTTCATTCATTCCAAAAATGAATATTTATTTGAAACTGATTCTTGAAAATTAAAATAAACTGCACGAAAGGGAAACAAGCTTAAATATCGTTTCAAATTTCATGTGGTTTCTATCGTTAAAATTTAAGACAATTGACAAATTCTGACTTAAGTCTAAGGCTGCTTCATGATCTCGGGGCCTGGTTTCTGACCAGTAGAGCTAAAAACGGATGACCACCCTTTATTTACGTCTTTAATGATGTTATAGCAGGTGACAAATGCATTCCTTGGAACACTCTTAGTTCATTATATCACTATCTTTGGTCCAGAAGGTATACTGTCTGGTACTTGTACGTCAAAAATGAGAAAAAAACAAGCATTGAAATTGAAAATACTTTTTATTATTAAATGCATATTTAATTAAGAATAGGAAAACCAGAGATGAATAAAATAACCATCATGCATGAAAAAAAATCAAAACATAAAATTTTTATATTTACACATGCAATAAAAAGTGAAAAATACAATGCAAATATTACCGGGGTATGTTCACGCATGAATCCTAGTATACCTTATACATGTACAATTGTACCATTTTTATAGCTTTTGAGGTCAAAACAATGAATTTACAACCCAAGGAGTACACTATTCGCCGAGTCTAAGGTTAATTTAAGGTTGGTCTATCCTAATCATAGGAATATCTCCATTTACTGTAGAACCATTTGGTACATTATATGACTGACCTCATTCCAGTTCCTTCCCCTTCCATATATTGTGTAGGCTGTGAAAAAAAAAATAGAAGAAAAATATCACTTTACTCTCATGGCATATAATCAAACTTTTATATCTGATTCTGGTCTACAATTAAAGAAACTTTTAGAACATGGTTAGATGACAGCTTATACAGAGATTGGAAACAAGAAACATGCTCCCTTGTTTCTGTGCAATAAATAATTACATGTATTATACACTTTTTCCAGTGGTTGCAACTGTAGCTTTCTGTCATCCATCTCAATTTTTTCAAGCCAGCAAGCTTCAATTGCTTGGATTTTTTGCAGGGGACATTGCCATTGAGAATAATTCACAGAAATTAAACATGTAAGCATTCATGGCAACAGTTTGTCAAAATCAGAAACCAATAGAAATGATTCTGTATATTAGTGTAATTGTATGCCAAAATGAAATTGTACAAAAACTGTAAGGGGAGAGAGAAAAAGAGAAACAAGATTCCCATGAACCACAATGCTCACCTGAATAACCTTTGTCCTGCTGTTTTTGATTTTAAGACTTTAATCCCTTAAAAAAATTGACTTCATATTGTGACCAAACTCTAGTCTCAACGGGTCATGAAGAGGCATCCCCGCTCATCATAACCACACATCTAGTTTATTTGCTAAATATACAGGGGAAGAGAAGATTTTTAAAGAATTTATGCATTTTCACTATATGATCATTAGAACCACTCACCCTGGGGCCATGAATTTCACAAATTTGGTAGAGGGCATAATGTTTATAACAACAATGGCAACAATTCAACAGCTTGATGTCCAGGAGTAAAGAAGATTTTTAAAGATTGGTTAATTTTGATGGTTTTAGCCCCACCCCTGACACCTGTAGGTAGGGTGGAGCTACAACAAAGGATCAAAGTTTCACATAGGAATATACATGAGAAAAAATCTCCTGATGAAGAACGGCAAGGCCATATTGATTGAGGTGAGTGCTGTGGCCAATGGGCCTCTTGTTTAATTTTTAAATCCTACTGTGGTCACATCATTACCTTGCAGCCATGAATCAAACTAATTTGAATATGTGCTAATTAAGAATGCTTGTATATCATATGAATGTAACTAATCATCACCGTATGGAAAGTGCTAATCGAAAATCTACTTGATTTGGATCACTTGCTATATTGCTTTGGGTACTCTGATGCATTGTGGGTAACGAAGAAATTCGGCAAGCAAAAGATGAGGAAAAGTTATTTTAAGCAATTATGTAACGTCTTGACTTAATGGAATCATTGAAGATTTATCCGAGTAAAAATGGAGAACTTTCAGGAATCCAATACCGTTCTCATTTACTAAGTTAATATGGGATTTTCGCTTATTTTGAATTATTTTAAATGTATTTGATCATTTTTAAACGATATTCTGTTGTAAAAGTGTTTGTCTAAGTTTTCTCCCCAATTTACCCACGAAACATCTTCTAATTTCTATAAATTACACTTTTTAAAGAAAATGAGCGATTCTTGTTTTGAGTGAATGCTATAGTATGTTTGCAACATTTTTTTGTGATGGCTACACTTTTTTTGGACACTTTTTCCAATTTGCATGAAATTAAGATTTATTGTTTTATGATAATATCATTGTGATTTAAACATTATGGAAAAAAAACATTGGCATACATAATCACAAGGGAAACATTAATTAGTTGAAAGAAGTTAAACAGATATAAATAAGTACAGAATTTAATGAAATGTGCAATCATTGTTTGTGTTCGTGGGATACTTGGTTTACGTTTTGTTGTGTTAATACGGAAATGCTGTGTTTGATAAGCCTAAAGTACTTCTGTCTTAATACATTGCAGTTAGTTTGATATTTTCTTAAAGAATTGAGGTGTAAAAGGCGCGTACAATCCTCCGATCTGAGAAAAGACACTTCTCAATTCTGAAAGTTCATGAAAAGTTATATTTTTCAAAAATTGTATTGTCAATTTAATCTTCTCAACATTTACTTCCTTTATTTCATTAAATAACTTATTGATAAATAATATATTTTTCACTTATGTTTTAAAGTATGTGAAAAGAAAAGAAAAACCTTCACACATGATTTGAACCCTCTCCAAAGCTCATAATTAGGCGTAAGACTGAACATGTTAACCACTATACGCTACGAAGTCTTCTTATCTTTATTGTGTGTCATTGCGCTTTACATAAACGTATTTGTTGAAACATATAATTTTTTCCACCTATCATATAACCTATGATATCACTGAGCCGTATTTTGGCTGATTTGTTTCAAAACAACTGTTAGGCCTTTGTTTTTATACTAAATTTGATTACGGAATGTTCCGTTTACTTGATCAATACATAGGGCTCACTGCGGGTGTGACCGGTCAACAGGGGGTGCTTACTCCACCTAGGCACCTGATCCCACCTCTGGAATTACCGGGGATCCGTGTTTATCCCCTGCTAACATATTTGTATTGTTTGTAGATTTTTCAAGATCAATCACTGTTCGTTATCTTCACCTTTTTCATTCCAGAAATGTTCGATTTTCATATAGAATGGGTTCAAGACTCCATTTTTTTGAAACATAAAATAGAATTTACATTTTACTTTTCCGTCATTTAAACGCGCTAAAATTGAATGGAGACTTGACCCATTCATATTCAAAAATAATTTCTTACGGCTCTAATATACCCATTTTCCACTGAATATGCTTTACTGTCAAGTTAAAAAAAACAATTATCAATCAATAAGTCATTAGATAAAATAAATTCATTGAATCAAATAAAATTGAGAAATATATTGTCACAGAGCGGAGGATTGTCCTCCCCTTATATGCCCTCTTTCTTTTAGAAAAATATAATAAAGAGATTATAATGCAACTTTTGTAATATTTTACCAATTTTCACACTATCATTAGACATCAGAATTTACCACTCTGATAAGTGAACCAGAATCTATGAAGACTAAAGTTTAATTAAAATTTTGCATTATTCTCATAGAGAGATCCAGCAAAGTGGAAATAGGTCAGAGGGTCAAAACTTCGTAAGTGAAACTATACATATTAATGAAAAAGAAACGTCATTAGAATTTTTTTTTTAATTTAGATGCTGTCATAAGACAGTAAAATCTGCAGGTTCAGAGTGTCTGCAGTCACCTTCGTACCTCAGTAACTAACCAAGAAGCCACACTACTTTTTCTATAATTCATACAAATACATATGTATCACGTTGAGCATAAAATGCTCAAGGTGGGCATATGACCCATGGACCTCTTATAAAAGTATTTTTCTATAATAAATGCATTAATAGTCTGAAATTAAAAAAAATGAAGCATGGATTCTCTTTGAAAAGGATTTTTGAGAAAAAAATTGTTTTAATTTAGTTTCTATAATTTTTCCCCAGGATGAAAACCTTGCGCATAACACCACCAATCATATTCAAAAAGATGACTCGGCCATTGTTAAAAAGAGGAATCTGAGGAAGAAAATAGTGTGCCAGACTGTTATGAACACAACGTACCATCAATAAATAATTTTGCTGAGTGCACTAAATGCTATACGTATACGCGAAAATAGCATAGCCGTCATGGCAACAAAGATAGCTTTCTGGATATTTTCTACGCAAACATAAAATAGCTCACAAAAACTGGGATAGATGCATATTTGATGTAATTGTCAAGGTATAAAGAAGACCTTGTAGTCGAATATGATAGCTATCATTTGATAAAGATTCATATGAAACATAACGATAAATATTTTATTTAAATAATGTCCACAATCCATTTAAGTGAATGATTAGTCAAAAAATGACCATGAGACGCGTTAAAAACGCTTGCTTCCGATGTTTAGGAGGGAAAGATGATACAAATATATGGTAAACTTTAGATATAACAAGAAAAGTCTCATATTAGCTATTTTATTATGTGTAAGAAAACGTATATAAATGACATTTTTTGTCTAAATGTAGAGACAGAAATTTCAAATGATCCATCAAAAGTATAGCTAGTAAATCAAGTAGATTTTCGATTAGCACTTTCCATACAGTGATCATGGCCCTGCTGTATTTTCAAGTTTAAGGTTTTTTTTAAAAAAAATCCTATATTTCCATGTAAAATTTTGATACCCTATTGTGACCCCATTCTAACCCAACGAATTGGGGAAGAAGGGGGGGGGGTGTTGCATGATTTGAATTTGCACTATCTGTACATACATGCAAATTAATGTGACAAACATGGCCCTTCATATTGCTATTGAGAAATTGTTTTTCACGTTTTTCCCTACATATTCCAACAAGCATTCCGAGAGTATTGCATTAGCAATACTAGTCCCCTACCGGCAAGTGTAATCTGTTCCCGTTAAAAATTGAAAATGCCATAATTCCGTCAAAAATCAATGAAGCGGAATGAAAAGAAAACTTGATCTATAACTAATCAAGGTTAAGTCACATACCAAAAATCTGCTCAATATATGCAAGCGTTTAGAAGAAAATTGTGGAAAACCCTTAACAAGTTCCGTCAAAAATCAATGAAGCGGAACGAAATTCAAACTTGATCTGTAACTCATCAAGATACACTCGCATACCAAAAATCAGCTCAATGTCTGCAAGCGTTTAGGAAAAAGGTGCGGAAAACCAAGTGGGACAGACTGACAGAAAGACAGAGGGACAGACAGAGGGACAGACGGACGGACAGACTCAGAGGAAACCTATAGTCCCCTCCGGTTTCACCGGTAGAGGACTAATAAAAATCTGATCCCCAATGGCAGCACCCTACTCCCCAAGGCCATGAATTGAACAAACTTGAATCAGCACTATCTGAATATGCTTGGATATTAATATCAGCATAACAAGCTTAGAGTAAAGTGCCATGGCAAACAATTTTGATTCATTATAAATGTAATTCGTTATGTCTGATAAATTCATACAAAACTACAGGGAACAAGCAAATTCAAAGATTGTGGTCCCTCGCTTTTGGTGTCTTAGTGGTTGGGAAGCAGTTATTTATGGCATATTGTAATGCACATGCAAAATTTAAATTCCCTATTTTCTCTCATTCAAAAGTAATCAGTAATATTAAAAATTTTGAAAATTAGGTCAAACTTCAAGATCAAGGATAGGGGTTAAAAATCATAGTAAATTTGGAAACGTTTTGTCACAGGTAATGCACATGTCAGTTATGAATATGCCATCTTCTTTCACTCAAAAGTTATCAGCAATGATAAAAGTTTAGAAAATTAGGTCAATCTTGAAGGTCAAGGTCACTGGTGAAATATTATTATATTATTACACATTCAGAAACGTCTTGTCACAAGTAATGCACTTGTCAAATATGAATGCCCTATCTCCTCACATTAAAAAGTTATCACAAATGTTAAAATTTTTGAAATTAACTTATTAAGAACAAACTTCAATGTCAAGGTCACGGGGTCATATATCATAGCATGTTTGGAAACGCCTTGTCACGGGTAATACACATGTCAAATGTGAATGCTCTATCTTTTCTTATTCAAAAGTTATAAACAATGTTTAAATTTTTGAAAATTAGGTCAAACTTCAAGGTCAAGGTCACAGGGTAAAAAATCAGAGTATATTTAGAAAGGTCTTGTCACAGGTAATGTACATGTGAAATATGAAACTCTATCTTTTCTCATTCAAAAGTTATGATCAAGGCTAAAGTCATGTTAAATTTTTTGTAAAGTAGGTTCTTCAAGATCAAGGTCACGACGTCAAAAGTCATAATATATTTGGAAAGGTCTTGTCACAAGTAATGTACATGTGAAAAATGAAAGACCTCTCTCTTCCTATTCAAAAGTTATAAACAAGGTAGAAGTTATGTTAATTTTTTTTTAAAATTACATCAAACTTCAAGGTCATGGGGTAAAAAATCAAAGAATTTTTGGAAATGTCTTGTCACAAGAAATGCACATGTCAAACATGAATGTAATATCTTCTCTCATTCAAAAGCTATAATCAATGTTAAATTTTTGAAAATTAGGTCAAACTTCAAGGTCAAGGGGTCAAAAATCAGAGTATATGTACATGTGAAATATGAAATATGAAATTTTTGAAAAGTAAGTCAAACTTCAAGATCAAGGTCATGTGGTCAAAAGTCATATTATATTCGGAAAGGCCTTGTCACAGGTAATGTACATGTGAAATATGAAAGCCCTAGCTTTTCTCATTCAAAAGTTATGACCAAGGTTAATGTTTCTATGACAGACTGAGAGATGAATGAGATTTAATGTCCCCTCGCTTTCACGAAAGCAGGGGACAATAACAAGATGTGTTTGTGAAACACTGATGTCCCGTTATGGCAGCTTATGGCAAAGGTTAAGTTTCTCAAATGCAAGTCAAACTCAAAGGTCAAAAGATCAAAAATGTTGGTACCCAAAAAAAGGTCTTGTCTCAAGGAATATACCTTAAAAATAAGAGAGCCCTAGTACCAACCGTTGAAAAGTTATGGTGAAGGTTAAAGTTTTTCAAAAGTAAGTCAAACGTCAAAGTGAAGGTCAAATGGTCAAAATTAATGGTGCTACATGTAACGGGAAGGTCTTGTCACAAGAAACAAATGTGTGAAATATGAAAGCCCTAGCACCAACCATTAAAAAGTGAAGGACAAGGTATTATTTTTTCAAAGTAGGTCAAACTCCAGGGTCAAGGATAAAAAGTCAAAACTATTGATACCCAAAGGAAGGTCTTGTTACAAGAAATACACATGTGAAATATGAAAGCCCTAGCTCCAAAGGGTCACAATTGTTAGTACCCTAGCACCAACTGTTCAAAATTACGGAGAGAGAATTTTCAAGAGAACGTCAAACTCCTACATGTAGGTCAAGGTTAAAGGGTCAACATTGTCGGAAAGGCCTTGTCACAAGGAATACACCCTCGAACCTAAGCCCTAGTACGAACCGTTCAAAAGTTATGGCCAAGGATAAAGTTTTTTAAAAGGGGGTCAAACTCCAAGGTTAAAGTCAAAACGTTAATAATTATTAATACCCAAGAAAATTCTTCTCATAATGAATACACATGTGAAGTATGAAAGCCCTAGCACCAACTGTTCAAAAGTTTTGCACAAGGTTAAGTTTGGTAAAATTTTGCAAAAGTGGGTCAAATTCCAAGGACAAGATCAAAAGGTCAGATATGTCGGTACCCAAAGAAAGGTCTTGTCACAAGAGATATACATGTACATGTGAAGTATATCACAGCTCCAACCAATCAAAAGTTATGGGCAAGGTTAAAGTTTTTGCAGACAGACAGACGGACGGACGGACAGGGCAAAAACTATATACCCCCGAATCTTCGATTAGAGGGGCATAAAAATCAGTTTGCTGTTACCAATTCAATTATATAAATTTCTATTATAGACCTATATACATATATAAGTATATTAAAATTAAACATTTCATTAAGGTCTTTCGTCTTCACGAAAGACCTTTTAGTGATTCTACTGTTTCTTATTATTATTAAGGTCTTTCGTCTTCACGGAAGACCTTATAGTGATTCTACTGTTTCTTATTAGGGTCTTTCGTCTTCAGCGGAAGACCCTTCTATTATTCTTATGTTTCTTTTTCAATTTTCTTATTAAGGTCTTTCGTCTTCAGCGGAAGACCTTCTTGTTATTCTTAGGTTTCTTTTCCACTATTTTTATTATTTTTTTTTTCTTACCGATTTTGTGCACGCGAGTTCTCGGAAACGGCTCGATGGATTTTCATAAAACTTTCAGGTCTGATAGAACATCAAAAAATCTAGACATATATTTTTTTATTTTGATGACGTCACTTCCAGTTCGGAGATTTCTGCGATTTTGCGATTTTTAGAGGGTCACTTTGTCCGGCAATGTTCTCAAAAACCACTGAACATAGACGTATGAGATTTTCAGTGATGATAGAGCAAACTATGGAGAATTGAATTGTGTATATCATAACCACCGGAAGTACGAAGCGCCGACGCTCGCTATAGCTCGAAAATAGTATTATTGAAAACTTCAGAATTTCTTACACCTTTTCTACAATATCTTTTTACCTGTAAATATTTTGTTAAAACATATAGAACAAAAGTTGTGTAGAATGTTACGATCTTTCAAAGGATATCAACAATAAGGGGCTGGTCCCTAAAATTAGGGAGCTAGAGGGGACAAAAGTGTTTTCCAGATATCTCAAAAAGTTTTGAGAATTTGTAAAGCATGATAGAAGCAAAGTTGTTCAAAATGACAAGAAGTAGCTAAGGAGATCATTAAAAGTCGTCAAAATGACGTCACTTTCGGTCAAACCGGAAGTAATGGTAAATGGCTCATTCTTGCTCATATGACCGTAGATGTCTCTCGATCTCGATCCCATCTCCTTTAGACGGAAGACTTATTTGTTGCTTTGCAACAAGCTCGTCTAGTTATTATTCTTTTTTTCTGCACAAATTTTGTGCAGACGATTTCTCAGAGATGGATCGATGGATTTGCATCAGATTTTCAGGGTTGATGCTAGGTTATCTGAAGTTAATTCCGGCTAAATAATTTTTTGAAAATCACTTCCGGTCGAAAGTTATCGCCCTTTTAATAAAATTCAGAGGACCTCCTTGTCTGTAATGGAACTCAAAAACGGCTTAAGCTAGAACGCTGAAATTTTCAGTGATGATAGAGGACATGTTGCCATTATGCACCTGGGTTTAGATATTTTCCGGAAGTGTCTAGTATGGAAGCTCGGTAGGGGTCGAAATTTAGGACACGAATCATGAGTGAATTTTTGAGACATTTTGTATCATATCATTAAAAGTATAAATATTTTGTTAAAACATACTGAATGATATTTGTGCAGAATGACAAGATCTTTAACAGGATATCAAGAAAAAAGGGCTGACTCATCAAATTAGGGGCCGAGAGGGGCTAAAAGTAATAAATAAATAACTCTTTAACAATCAATATTTTGGTATACATTACTGAAGCAAAAATGTTTATCTTAACAATTTACAACTATATATTATAATATTTATGTCATATGTTACATAATTAGGGGCCATAAGGGGCAGGATGCCAAATCTTAAGCATTCTATATCTCGAAAGTTTGAAATATTTTGATAAGCAATATTGAATAAAAGATGTTCAAAATAATGTTCTAAACAATATGTAACCTTTCGATTTCTGCTAAACGTCCCTATTCAGGAGTTAGAGGGCTGGCCTCTAAATATATCTTTTGCATATATCTCGGAAATGAAAAAGAATTTCTGAATAGTTGTTGAACAAAAAGTGTTCAAAATCATAAGAGCTTTAAAGCGGTATGAAGAAAAAGGGGCTGGCTTCTCAAAAAGTCTTTGAACAATAACTCTTTAACGATCAATATTTTGTAATGCATTACTGAAGCAAAAATGTTCATCTCAACAATTTACAACTATATATTATAATATTTATGTCATATGTTACATAATTAGGGGCCATAAGGGGCCAGAATGCCAAATCTTTGACGCTTTATATCTCAAAAGTGGGAAATATTTTGAACAGCAATAATGAATAAAAGATGTTCAAAATAATGTTCTAAACAATATGCAACCTTTCATATTGTGCTAAACGTCCCCATTAAGGAGTTGAAGGACCGGCCCCTAAATACTTTCTTTGCAAATATCTCAGAAACGAAGAAAAATTTCTGAGTAGTTGTTGAACAAAAAGTGTTCAAAATCATGAGAGCGTTAAAGTGATATGAAGAAAAAGGGGCTGGCCCCTCAAAATAGGGGCTGAGAGGGGCCGAAAGTCTTTGAACAATAACTCTTTAACGATCAATATTTTGTAATGCATTACTGAAGCAAAAATGTTTATCTCGACAATTCACAACTATATATTACGATATTCACATCATATTTACATAATTAGGGGCCCACAGGGGGCCAGAATGCTTTATATCTCAAAAGTGGGAAATATTTTGATAAGCAATATTGAACAAAAGTTATTCAAAATAATGTTCTAAACAATATGCAACCTTTTGATTTTTGCTAAACGTCCCCATTAAGGAGATGAAGGGCGGCCCCTAAATATATCCTTCGGATATATCTCGGAAACGAAAAAGAATTTTTGAGTAATTCCTGAACAAAAAGTGTTCAAAATCATGAGAGCTTTAAGGTGATATCAAGGAAAAGGATCTGACCCATTAAATAAGGGGCTGAGAGGGGCCGAAAGTATACAATTAATAACTCTTTAATGATCAATATTTTGTAATATATTACTGAAGCGAAATAGTACATCTTCACACACTTTATCTAAATAACATGATGTTGATATCATATATTAAGCAGTAAGGGGTCTTTAGGGGACCAGACTGCATAATCTATGGCTCAATATATCTCGAAAAGGAAGAATATTTTGATAAACAGTATTGAACAAAAGACGAACAAACTAGTATTCTGAACAATATGCACTCTTTCAATTTTTGCTAGACGTCCCCATTTAGGACTTGAATGACCGGCCTTTAATATTTCTTTTGCATATATCCCGAAAACAAAAAAGAATTTCTGGCTAGTTATTGAACAAAAAGTGTTCAAAATCATGAGAGCTTTAAAATGATATCAAGAAAAAGGGGCTGACCTCTCACATTAGGGGCCAAGAAGGGGCGAAAGTCTTTAATCTATATTCCTTTAATGATCAATATTTTGTAAAACATTATTAAAGCAAAATTATTCGTCTTAACAATTTATTTATATCATTATATTTGACCGAAAATCTCAGTCAAATTCTTATCTCATGTTATCAAAAATCGGACGGAAGACCCACTCGTTGCTCGCAACGAGATCTCATCTAGTTATTATTATTATTCTTATTTTTTAGACAAATTTTGTGCACGCAATATCTCGAGAACTATTAAGTGGTTTTTCATCAAACTTTCAGGGATAATGCGCTATAAAATGCCATTGTTACATTTGAAAGAGTTTTGGAGAAATTCGCTTCCGGTTCCAAGTTATGGACATTTTTCTGATTTCAAAATGAAATTTTATCCGCGCGAGATCTAAAGAACGGCTAAAGATATGAACTGGAGACTTATTGGAGAGCATAGAACATGATTTCCAGATGTGCGGGTTTGCCTTTTCGTGCGTCGTGAGTACTCCTGTTGCTACCGGAAGCGAATTTAAAAAGTCAATTTTTTTTTCCACTTTTACGTTTTTCAATATTTTTCTTTGATTTTAATAGGAGTAATAGACACTCTAATTCTAATGCTTAATATATAATTTGTTTTTAAAATTGTCTACCAGAAATTTTTCAAATTGATTTTTTTGACAAATCTTGTGCACGCAATATCTCGAGAACTATTCAATGGTTTTCCATCAAACTTTCATGGATAATGCGCTATAAAATGCCATTGTTACATTTGAAAGAATTTTGGAAAAATTCGTTTCCGGTTCCAAGTTATGGACATTTTCTGATTTTGAAATGAAATTTTATCCGCTCGAGATCTAAAGAACGGCTAAAGATATGAACTGGAGACTTGTTGGAGAGCATAGAACATGACTTCTAGATGTGCGGGTTTGCCTTTCCGTGCGTCGTGAGTACTTCCTGTTGCTACCGGAAGCGAATTAAAAAAGTCATTTTTTTTCAACTTTTACGTTTTTCAATATTTTTCTTTGATTCTAGTAGTGTTATATTCCTTTATAGATGCAAGTTACCGAACATAATAGGTATCAGATTCCTTGAGCGTCATATGGCGAGACGTGTTTTGTTGCAAAACATTCAAGTCTTTTCATTAATGTGTTAGTAATTGGAATAATCCACTTTGGGGTAAAGAGGAATATAAAATGTGCAAGAAAACTTAGTGCTGCCTTTATGTTACTTGTCCGTATACGATATGTTATATGTACAGTGTGATAAATAAACATTCTTAGGCTCGAAAATCAGGCTATAGCAACATATTTTTTTTTTCAAATTTCATTGAAGCTATCACGTACACTTATGCAATTGAAGACACATTTCAAAGAAAAGGTGCGAAGATTTACTCGTGACGTTTGGCGCGAAATAATGTATCTTGACCCGCCTTTCACAAATGGTCTGATGCAGCAGTGTAGAAGTACAGAAAAAGATTACACGGACATGCCTGTATTTGGAATTGCATAAAATAGAAAGTTGAATGCATAAAGAATAAAGGAAGTAAACACAATAGTTTTTTTTTTTAGTTTTTATCAGTAACAGATTATTTTCTCTGCTATCATTAATTTTTAAAACTCAAGTAACAAATCCAATGTAAATCTACTAGCACTTGCACAAAATTTAACTGGCTAGTTTTCATCCTATAATTCCGCACTATAAGAAAAAAAAATTAACCTGCCTGACACTCGTTACTTCAGGGAATGAGTGCAAGGTAAACATCGATAATGGCTGGTACATTGCACTAGTGTAGTGGTTTCAATATTAAAGAACAAGGTTCACTTAGGGCCTTTTTTGGCACTGTGAATTTCAGAAAAACTGAAACTGCTTCGTTTTAGTTGAAAATGTATTAAATATCATTTAGACCTTTGATGACTGCGTATCTATCAAAAATGACGTAATTTTCTGGCTAGCCTATGCATTAAGACGTCATGAAATGCGTCATTTTCCTCATATCCTGAAAATTTCTACAAAACAGCCAATTTTTAAACCTATTTTTCGATATTTAATATAGGACGTACTCTCTGATCTTAAATATGCAACTATTAAATGATAGAACTATTTCTGAGGATTACAAAACCTGTTTAATTTTTTAGATCAGAGGATGCGCTCATATTATTTCTCTTCTTTCTTTTTTAAACTAAAACTTGCATCACTTTATTGTGTCTCTTTCGCTGTTTTGAAATATGTTAGACTCCTCCGGAAACAAAAACGTTAACTTCCGGTTTTAGGAGATAAAATACATTATTTCGATATTTAACTTTCTCATAAATATCGCTTATAGAAAAAGAATTGAAATGTTTTAATACATGTTGTAGATACTGCAAATGTCTAGAGACACGTTACAGATTTTTTATCAAATTCACTTCCGGTCGCGTGTTTTCCTGTCCTCAAAATTAGAATTTGTTCTCACAATTGATCGGCAACAATAAACGACTGAAGTCTGAAACTTGCAGGACTGATAGTCCGTCATCAATTTATTTGCAGCGTATGAAAATCGTGTGTCGCCATTACTTCCGGCGGTGACAGGAAGTGATGCAAAAAAATGAATGGTTAATGGTTAGCACGCTGGATTTTCACGCTGACGACCAGGATTAAATCTCCAGAGTGTCTGAATTTCTATTATCTCTTTTTCAGCTTGAATTTTCGTTCTTATTTTCAGAATCGGACGGAAGACCTCTCATTGCTTGCAATGAGTTTCTAGTTATTATTATTTTTCCGCCCATCTAATTTTGTGCACGCAATTTCTCGAAGACGCAATTTCTCGAAGACTACTGGATGGATTTACATGAAATTTGCAGGAACAATGTGTTGTAAACTGAAGTTATTTTATCCGAGAGAAAATTTGGAAATTTACTTCCGGTGCCAAGTTACGGACCATTTTCTGAATTTAAAAATGACGACTTGTCCGCGGATAATCTCAAGAATGGTAAAAGATATCAATATGAAACTTTCAGGGATTATAGATCGTGATAAATACTAGCCAGGACGTGACCTTTCGTTCGTCGTCAATACTTCCGGTCGTTACCGGATGCAAATTTAAAAAGTAGATTTTTGAAACTTTTTTGTTTTTCAATATTTTTTCTTTGATATCAGTTATGTTTATAAAGACACTTCTGAAAAGCCTCAATATATAATTTGTTTTGAAATTGATAAATCCAAACTCTGGATACTCACTTTTTAAAATTTGAAGCGGGTACCAAAATGGTGGCCGTCTCCGTAAACGCAGATCGGAGTTTACGGAGAAAGCCTAGAGTCTGGTTGCATAAGGATCAATGAAATGTGAAGGCATTGTTGGATAAGCAACCAATATTTTAAGAAATTATTACGTTGCAAATGCTTGTAGGGTTTGTGTCATATAACATGAATAGAAAAACGACAAAAATTAGAAAAATTAGGAAGATTGTTTAATGAAGTTGATATTAATATTCCTTTCTAGATGCAAGTTACAGAACATAAAAGGTTTCAGATTCCTTGACCGTCGTAGGGCACGTGTTTTGTAGCGAAACATTCCAGTCTTTTCATGAATGTGTTACTGATTGGAATAGTCCACTTTTGGGGTAAACAGGAATATAAAACATTAAGGAAAACTTACCGAATTCACTACTTTAGTGTTACTTGCCCATATATGATTTGTTACATGTACAGTGTGATTAACATACATTCTTAAGCTCGAAAATCAGGCTATAAGAACACACTTTTAAAATTTCATTGAAGCTATCACATACACTCGCATTCCAAAGATTTACTCATGACGTTTGGCGTGAAATAATGTATCGTGATCATGCACCTTTTATAGTAGACAAATGGACTGATGCAGTAGAGTAGAAGTACAGAAAAATATTACACGGACATGTCTGTTTGGAATTGCATAGAATAAAAAGCTGAAAGCATAAAGAATAAAGGAAGTAAACACATCAATAGTAACAGTAACAGATTATTTCTTCTGCTAATAGTTATTGTTAAAACTCAAGTATAACAAAATCTGCTTGCACAAAATTTAGCTGGCTAGCTTTCATCCTAAATTTTCGCACTATGAGAAAAAAAAAAGAAAAAGGAAAAAAAAAACTAGCCATATAGTGTATAGTGGTTTCAATATTACATTTTCACGCAGGCGATCTGGGTTTAATCCCCCTCACTAATTCTGAATTTTTTTTAAATAAATGGTTCAGTCAAGCCGTAAGCATGGTAAGGCGTATTCTAAAGTTTTTAATTTTATTCTTTTAAATTTTTATCATGAAACAACATACAAAATACAATAGAGGGAATCTGTACATGCCTTCATGAAATATATGGAGATAACGAACAGTATTCAAAAGTCCATTATACAATACAAAATAGGAGCAGAGCAAACACGGACCTCCAAACATCAGAGGTGGGATCAGGTGCCATGGAGGAGTGAGCATCCCCTGCCGACCGGTCACACCCGCCGTGTGCTCCTTGTCACGATCGGGAAATAACGGAAAAATCCGTCGACAATTCAGTGTGTAAATAATGGCCTAACAATTAGTATGAAAAATGTCAGTCAGCATTTGACTCAATGATAAATTGTATTTGCTGACAAGGTCATTGTATCGACCATAAAACTTACGAAATGATGACTTTAAACGAGACAGCTGATATTCTTGTTTCATCAACTTATTTGTCAATAATTTACCTCGTTTTAGAAATTGTACATACGTAGAGCATGCTCTTGCGTATCGAATCAACTGAGAGATATATACCCCGTATGCAGGTGATGAAGGTATATTGCTGCATAAGTAAGGGAAGTTGACGATTGAAAAGTTAAAGTCATCACGTTTATCATAAAGCTTGGTTGTTAGATTACCATTAACGTCTTCATATAAAGCTTTAACACTTATAGAATGACCATTTGATTCTGAAAGGGGGTGGCAAATTTCTTTCCGAGTCTGATTATTTATTTTCATTCCAATAATAAAGGGATATATTATTTATTTCCAAGTAAAACGATGACAAATTATTTTTCTTCCTCACCGAAAAAAAATTACAAGCAAAAACACAGTTACACATACAATAGAATAGGGCAGTCTTAACAAACAGTTGTTAAAACTCTGTATAAAAGTGTAACAGTTTTACTTAATTTTATTTAACAAGCAATTACTTAAGAATTCCTTCAGCTTATTTTTCGTGTTCTTAACAAACAGTTGTTAAGAAATGCCAGATATATAATGGTTTCTTTAACAAGCATTTGGTAAGAATTGGAAAATAAAGTGTTTAAAGTATGCATAGATTTCAGTTGTCTTTTTTGTACTTAACAACCATACAGAGCTTTTGATCAAATGGAATTGATCAAATTAAAATGGAAGGTGTTCTGTCCAAATGCCAAAACTATTTCGTTAATGTGTGCCGGGGGTGGGTGGGTGGGGGGGGGGGGGGGTGGATACAGCAGGCAGGAGAGGTTATATTTATTTATTTTCTAGTAAGCTGAGGACAAATTATTTATTTTCAACATTTCCGAGGGCAGATTATTTGTTTCAAAATCTGGCAGCACCTCTCTCCTTAATGAAATGGTAGTGCCCTTATCCTGCTCCGTGGACAGAGTGTTTCCTTGTGTTATACATTTGATCCGATAGTACAACAATGAAAATATGGAAAGAAAAGAAATCAAATTATTATTTTTTTTTTATTTCTATGAAAATGATACAATGATATTTCAATGTCATCTTGTACTTCCAGCGCTGAAAAACATGAAGATATCTCTGAAAAATTTAAATGAATGAAAAATTGTACGTGAGAATAATGTCAAGATTTTATGCTTACATTTAGATCGAGGATTCAAAAATGATTAGATTGGAATGGCACCGAAATGTTTATAAATTGGAAGTGTCTATCGGCACGACGGTCGTGCGGATTACAGTTCTTATCCGCACGACACAAGAGAGATAACTCTAACATTATACATATCAACGCTGTTGGCGGAAACATGTACAAATACATAGAATAAATTATAATATTCATTTATGCCAAGTTTGCTAACGTTGAATTTTCATTTCCTTTGTGGTGTATCAGTATAATGAAAATTATTTTATTGTTCGTCCTCTATATTATCTCTTGGGCATTTCTAACGTTATTTTGATTGGAGCAATTAAAAAAGTAATTTAAATATATTTCCTCTCAATAATATTCTTTCCTTTCATGAACTTTATACTCTCTCTCCATAATCTCTCTTTCTCTCTCCCTCTTTCTGACCCTCCTTTTCCTTCCGAATACTTCACATAGAAATTATAATAAGATCAAAATATTCTGTCTATTTTCCGTATTCATTTTATCATAGTTATTAATAATAAGATATTTTCTAATATCTTATTCAAAGATTTTTTTTAAGTAAATATATGCATTATTACATACTTTGATAGTGAACGTGTATAAAGTTTCCTCCGAACGTTTTCTTATAAAAATGTTGATCAAACTTGTTTCGAGTTTTTCAAATATACATTAACATTTAACATCGTTTAACAATTTTTTAAGATATGATACGATATAACCATTAATGTCCATTAATGAAAAGGTAATTTCAGTGAATTTAATTAAGAAATAAATAACAAGTTTAAAAACTTCTCTGGGAAATGAAGTGGGTCGGTCACGTGATCAAATCCTGTGAATGCCGAAAGCCTTCTCAGAAGATTTGATCACGTACCGACCCACTTCATTTCCCAGTGAAGTTTTTAAACTTGTTATTTATTAATTATACATACATTTGAGACGGACAATCGAATATAAATATTGCACTAACCGTTCGTCGTAGATTTTGACAAATTACGCAAGGTGTAAATCGGCTTGAAAAGCGGTTACGCTTGAAATTCACTTGTCAAAGGGTTCTGTTTTGAAAGGAATATTCTGTGAAAGGCTACTTGTGATCAATTTAAGTGAGCATATTGGCGTCTGGGAATTTTTGTATTCATGAAAACCCATATTCGATGTTTAAAAAACACAAGAAACACCAAAAAGTGCCCCCCCCCCATTCTACAGGCCTTTCATTGAGTTTCTACGTACAATAGCACAACAGCATGTAAACATTTGATATATGATAAAATATATAATATAATATAATATAATATATATAATATAAATTTATAAACATGTAACGTTAATTAATGTAAATTTAATATAAATTTATTTCAAAGTTTGTCGTGCGAATAACATCCGTAACGACCGTCGTGCGGATAACATCGATAATTAGCACGACCGTCGTGCGTATAGCCTCGGCCTGAAAATTAAGATATGGCTTGTTTAGTTGTTACTGTTTTATAGTAAGTACACATAAGAAACGGTTACCCAATCTGAACTGACCCATCAGATTACGTTTAAGGTAAAGTTGAATTCTACAGGAAATTTAGTTTGTGGCAAGAAACAAATATATTCTCGGAATTTACTGTCGGAAATGTGTTAACGTTAGACTCTAACAGGGCCTGTGGTTAGAAATATATACCTAGCGTACAGCTATGATGATAAACCATACGAAACGTATACACTCTTAATCAAGTTAATGGGACAATTAAGTAGGTAAAGAATGTGACGTAAGCGACTTGTGTTTATAATAAAAATTTTCACACCTTCGTCTTAAGATTAACGACTATTGCCACAACACACGCTTGGGTGAAAGGGATTCAGCTGACTGAGATAATAAACAAATGCATAGTAAATATTAAACGGCATCTTTCGAAAATATTTTTCTCGAGAATCAAAGTTGAAACATGTGAAAGCTTCGCAATCAGGTCAAGGCGGCCTTTATTTTTGAAGGAGATTATAAGGAAGCGGTCTTGCCACCTACCGGTCTTTTCAAAACAAAGGGCATTTAACTCTTAACCAAACAAAGAACAGAAACTCTTTCATTCAATTTTTTATGTATCTCAACTCTTGCATAAAGAGCTAAATCTACGAAGGGGCTAAATCTGCCTATTTTTTCAAGAAAATTAAACTGTTTGGAAGAAGAAAATTAACAATAGAAATATTATCCCTGGGTATCAAACTTAAATAGTTTATGCAATTTTTTTTTATTTGATGACGTCATATTTGTACAGAAAACGTCTAAACACGTGCACTTCGCTAGTTTTTATCAAAATAAAGCATTTTTTCGTCTTTGGTTCAAATTTTTGCTGTGGCCATACCCTTCGAACAAAATAAAATTTATACCATTGAAAAGAGGATTAAAATATGAATAAATAAAGTATATTTCTATTTTGTTCGAGAGGTGTGGCCACATTCCAGTTTAATGCAAAACATAACAGAGGTTGCTTTGTGAGGAATCAGCTTCCCTGATGACAGAGAAGGGACGAAAGACCTTCTTGTTGCCATGGCAACAAGGTTTCTAGTTTTACATTGTTATTATGAGAACATTGTCTAGGAACATACACCATCATCACTAGAAATTTGGGCATCATCCTGTGAAAAAACTCCTATATACATGTCTTCATTAAGATTAGGGTGAAAGTTTTCTGCCAACTTGCTACCAATACACAGGAATGTTCCCTTTATAACTTCTGAAATGTTTGCTGTAAGTTATGCAGAATTTCCATATTTGGAGAATCCAAGGTTTGTTGCAGACTTGCAGCAAACCTTAAGGGCAGAAGATACAAAAAAAAAATGGATGCCTGGATTGTTATATATATTTGGACCTATTTTGGTTGTAAACGATGCAAATATCAAATTTCTAAAATATTAAGAAATTGTAAACTTTTTATGATGCTCAAAATTCTACCTTTATGCAATCTTCCTTGAAAATCTGTACAACATTTTGTTACTTTACTGGACATCATTGTGATACTTCGATTAAAAAAAATAAATCTATGCTAATACTAATTCATTTTACTTAATATATAAACATGACTAAAGTTGTTCTTTTCATGGTTTTTGAAAAAAATTGTATCATCTGTTCTTTATTGCATAATAGATGTTTGCACTAAGCCTGCTATGTGCCACATACTTGCTACAAACATTAAGGCTTTGTAATGGCTACATGTAGTTTTGGTTGATTGCAGTTATTCTGCAGCAGATGTTTGCAAGATGTTTCGTAAGGATTTTCAGTAATGTTTAAAAGTTTACAGATGTTGCAAAAGAGATGATCTTGAACAAATACTGATAACAATTAGTCATCTGAGTGACTCTGGGACTTTAAAGTAACTTACTGGGAGGCTATGCATGTGCATCTGTCTCTCTCTCCAAATGAAGATCCCAACTACAAAAGCTCCAATTACTACCACCACACTCAAGGATATTCCAACAATGCCTCTGTAAAGAAAGCAAAGAAAATCCTTAAGTGAAACAAGAGGCCGAAGGGCCTTAACAGTCACCTGAGTATAATACAATTCTATAAAGGATCCATGGGATGGCAGTTTTTATCATTATATTATACAGCAAAATAAATTGATAGATGATTTGTTGATAAAAAATAAAAAGATGAACGGGACATTTAGAAATTAACACATGAGTTAGTTTGGTAATCAGCAGCAACCCAGAAAGTAGATCTATTTTAATTTACTTGCCTGTATGTGTCAGTGCTAATTACACCCTATCACAACTAGAAAACTGACCAGTCAGCAAGGGCCCCGCTGAGGGGTATAAATGTAAGGGTACAGCTTACAGAATGAGAATTTTACTTGATTACAAAAATTTCAAAATATATGAAGAAGAATAAGCATCAGCAACTGTATAAAATTTCAAGATAATTCCTAAATATCCAACAACCTGTAAATAGTATCCGTGTATTTACATAAGACAGTAAAAAACATTTTATCTATAATAACTCAATTAAATGTATATTTAAGCAAGAAGAATGAAGCATGTGTTTTATAAAATGCCAGCCTTCAACAGAATGAAAATATCACCCAGGCTTGACCTTAACTTCAAAACAAACATCAGTTGGAGACAAAGGTGTTAGTTAATCTTAAAATGTCAGATAAAGACAAGCCTCTAAAATTTTCTGCAGCTGGCAAGATAATTAATCCCAGGGGATTAACTGTACTGATCTCTCATTCTTTTCTTCTAAGTTTACAATAAGAACACTTTTTCACCAGTGAGAATGAGGTTATTATCCGACTATCTGTTAATAGTATTCTTGAATTTACATAAGGCAGCCAAAACAAAAAATAGTAATAATATAAAAGATATCTTTATCTATACCTTGTTTTTAGAATTCAATAAAATCATAACTCATTGTGTATTTTACAAAATAAAGTATAAACATTATTTAAATCCACATTTCAGAGAATGTAAACATCATTCAGAAATGACTAAAACTTCAAAACAAACTTCATTTGCAGACAGCGGTGTTAATTAATCTCAGTGTGAAAGATTAAAGATAATGCTTTGGATTTTCTTCAAGAGGAAAGTTAATTAACCCCACGGGACTCATTGCAGCTTTCAGAATTTACAATAGGATCTTTCTAAGCAGTTATCTCTCTTTGCCCATTCATTCTTATATAAAGTTAAGGAATCTACCCCACCACCCCAACTATAAACAGGATGACATAGAGAACCAAACTTAGCATCAAAATATGTCTTACTGCCTATTCAACCAACATACCAAATTTGAACTTAATTGGTTAACTATAAAAAAGTTATTAGAAAAAAAAAAACAGAAAATTTGTGGACGGAAGAATGACAGACGGACAGGCAGACAGAGTGATTACTATAGGGCACCCGCAAATTCTTGCAGGGCCCTAATTACCAAAGTTAACATTAACATTAGTATTTGCGTAGTGAAAACCAGCACATTCCCCACACCACTGGCATCTCATCTCTTGATCTTTGAATGATATTTAATGTACAATTATAAGGTATTTTTGTCTCATTTTCATTCACTTTTTTTACTTACAAGTCTACCTGATCATTGAAAATTATAGAATTACTTATGAATATCAAAGGGGAATAACTTTTCTTAAGCTTAAATCTGAGAAAAAAATTTCCATACATGAACATAATACGGTCATATCCTAGCTCCAGGAACCTGATCTTGGGGCCATGAATTTCAAAATTTTGGAAGAGGCACCCTTGCTCATCAGAACTATGCATTTAGTTTGTTTGCTTAATACCAAGGAGCAGAGAAGATTTAAAAAAAAAAAAACTGCATTTACACCATGTAATTAATGAAGCCCCATCCTAACACCAGAACGAGACCCAGGGACCATGAAATTCATAATTTTGGAAGAGACACCATTGCTCATCATAACCATGCATTTAGTTTGTTTGCTAAATGCCCAGGAGCAGAGCAGATAATTTTCAAAGAATTCATGCATATGATCTGTAGAGCCCGGCCCGAGCACTAGAACCCCTGACCCCGAGGCCATGAATTTTACAATTTTTGAATGTTTATTACAATCACGCCAAATTTTTGATTGCTTGATATCCAGGAGTAAATAAAGAAGAAAATTTTTAAAGATTGCTTTAATTTTGATAGTTTTTGTCCCACCCCTCAGGCCCCGGGGGGATGAAAATCACAATTTTTTTCCTCTTTGCCCATAGATAGTATATACCAAAATTGGTTGAAATAAGTTCAGAGTTCTAGAGAAAAAGATGAAAAAGTTCAAAGGTTGACGCACAACAAATGACAAACAATGAACAACGACAGACAAAAACATATAGCAATAGGTCACCTGAGTGACTCAGGTGACCTAAAAATCAGGTAGTTGAGCCTTACATGGACTGTTTGAAACAATGAAAAGGCTATACAAGTGAGCTGAAATCAGATTAGCTCAAGTTTAAAATGGTTGTACTTCTGTTCTTCAAAAACTTTAAATGAAGTTATAAGTTACTGTATCGTGGTCATTAATTGATTGTTTATTGTTTAATGCTGAGTCAGCAGAATTTCAGTAATATGTCATCGGTTGTATCATGTTCATCCTTCGGAGCGGGGGTATAAAAGCAAACGACACACTCTAGCGCAAGCGACAGGAACACCAACATAAAGTTGACGAGCTCCCAAACCAAAATCGCACAATCAGTTTCTGTCATTTTTTTGGTGAATGTAGCGGATTATGATAGCCTACTGTATTAAGAGCAGTTTAGTGGTAGTGAGGATAAGACGTTCTGTAGTGGAAAAATTCACAACAAACTGCACAGCAACCTGTTGTTGCCTTTGTCCTTACTTAGGCAATGCAATAGCCAGACCCCATGGAACTTCCGTCAACCATACCAAGATTGCAAGAAATTCATATCTTCTGTTAATATTGAAAAACGATGTGTATACCCCAAGTACATCAAGTGTAGCTGCAGAACTGTAGCTCTCTGCTTGAGAAAATTCGGACAGACAAAGCAGAGAGCTACAGATCCAAGCGTTGTAAAAACCTTCGATTTACGCCGCCGCTTTTTTGTCGCTCGCTTCGGGTATTATTTCTTGTATTTAATGCTTTCCCCTGCTTTAAAAGTGGTATCCAATAATTATCCATATATTTTACTCCTATTCCTGACACTTTATTTACCTTTCAACAGTTCTAGACGGTCGTAATATCAGTTTAAAAAATGCATTCCGACGTCGACGTTGGTGTCATCCTGAAACAACAAGCCCGAGTTTTACTTATCTCATTTCTTTTTTACATACATGCTGTATTCTAATCTGTATAGACAATATACATGATATTTAAACCTCCTGACATTTTTATTTACATTTTCTTGACAAGTATATGTTCTTTGAATTACTTCTTTTCGCACAACCCTCAATAACATGGACGTCGGAATGGGAATTTTTTAAACCGACATTTTAAAACCATAAAGGGCTGTTTGAGACCGTTGAAAGGTAAATAAAGTGTCAGGAATAGGAGTAAAATATATGGATACCACTTTTAAAGCAGGGGAAAGCATTAAATACAAGAAATAATACCGGAAGCGAGCGACTAAAAAGCGGCGGCGTAAATCGAAGGTTTTTACAACGCTTGGATCTGTAGCTCTCTGCTTTGTCTGTCCGAATTTTCTCAAGAAGAGAGCTACAGTTCTGCAGCTATTTCAAGTGGTACTACAAGATGTGTTGACAAACTTATCGTCAACAATATGCACGTGATTTCGGCTTTTTACCACTTTCCCTACGTGACGTCATATTCACAGTTAATTCTGAACACTGATTTAAGTGCACAGTAACCAAGATATCCCTCTGACCAGTTTTCGTAATTTTCAGCTGTGCAGTCAAAAATTTCCGCATATTAGGTTACCCTGTGTTTTTTTTTTCCTTTCAGTATATAATCTTAGATAAATTCAATAGTATCCTTTGGGATCTGGTTTCATATGTTTTGTTTAACACAAGAAGCTTTTACAGATTGGTTGTGACTGTGAATAGTGGGGCTGTCATGGGAACATTGGAAAGGGTTCCCATGATTATAATTTTCACTAATTATTCTGACAAAATGTTTGCACTAAATATACTAAAGGGATATCTCTATTGTTTGATAACCACACAGTAGTATACAGTCTATATCACAATTTTCTTTTTTTAGGCCTTTCTGATATTTAGGCCTTTCCAATATTTAGGACAAGCATGACTTGTATTGATTTTATATTACCCAGCTGACAGTTCTTGTCTGTTCTTTGTTGCTGGTGTCACTGTGGTCTCTGTGGGATAATTCTGTGTACTGTTGTAACATTCTGGAACTAGATCACAAAGACAAATGAACAGTTTACAATGTATCTACTATTAATCATTTGTTGAATAAAATATTCAAAACATTTTAGTTACCTTTAAGGCCTAATTACTTTTAGTCTACAATATACTTTATATTCATTTCGTATTAAAGTAATCACTTACAGTATTTGTTTATTTAAAGAAACTGAAAACTTAACAAAGATTCTCAAAGGTTCTTAATGGTACTTCTGAAAGATAGACTCTAATTGGACAAACCAGTACATAAAAAGGATTTTCCAATCAGAACTTATCTTATATAGTAAAGCATGGCTTCAGTTAGCTGACTGAAAATAAACATTGACAATTCTGGTTGCCCTTTCCATCGTCTTTCAGTCGCCTTTCAGTTATTTTTCAGTAGTCATTCAAGAACTGTTCTTTGGCTTTTCATTGGTATATATTAAGTAACCTCTTGTGGAAGTAATTTTGTTTCCCTGATTGTTGAAAACAAATGATATTTCAGATAAAAAAAATCATTTTAAAATTATTTAACATAATTTTTTAGAAGTAGGATTTACAACATTGTCTAAGGTGAAGACTTATCCCGAATCATTTCAGTCTTTAAAAAAAAGCAAGTGCCTGTCGCCGATAATAGTCATTATCCCGATAAGGGGCGTGTAATAATTAGTCTGCCCCCAAATTCTACGCAATTAACATTTTGCAAATTAAGATAAGATATATATAAGATAAATAATATATATCGCTAAGCTACTTGATAACAGGCAACCTAAGTGTCACAATTTGATTTCTACATATTAATATAAATCGGCAAAAATATGCATGAGTCGCCGTGGTATAGTTGATAAAGTTACTGCATATCAAAAAGATTTTAAAAAGGGTTATAGCCTATCAAGCTGGAGGAACCGGGATCGACCCCAGGAGTTGTCGCATTTTTTTAGACTCGCTTTTATTCAATCTTTTTAAATAGAAAATAGATCAATTTGATGCCATTATAATAGAAACAACTAAAATAAGATTGCTAAGTTAAAAAATCAGCAGATTTTCTTATGAAAAGATATAATTGAAAGGCCACTGAAAAGTACCTGCTATTCAGTCGTTGAATGCAACTGAAAGATCACAGAAAAGTCATTGACAAGGATCCTTTCAGTGATTTTTCAGTGACCTTTCAATGGGCATTCAGTTACCATTCCATTGACTGAATGGCATTATTTCATCCTGTGGTTCTTAAGAAGATTTTTAAAAGAAATTTCCTATGTATTCCGATGTAAAACTTTGATCCCCCATAGTGGCCCCAGCCTACCCCAGGGATCATGTTTTGAACAAACCTGAATCTACACTTCCTGAGGATGCTTCCACAAAAATGTGACTAATCATGGCTTTGTTGTTCTTGAGATTTTTCCTATATATTCCTATTTAAAACTTTGATCACCCATCAGTGCCCCACCCTTTCCTGTGAGTCATGATTTGAACAAAATTTAATCTACACTACCTGAGGATGCTTACATATAAATATGACTTATCATGACTTTGCTTTTCTTGAGAAGAATTTTAAAGATATTTCCTATGCATTATTCCTATGTAAAACTTTGATCCCCCAAAGTGGCCCCACCCTTCCCCCAGGGGTCATGATTGGAACAAACTTGAATCTACATTACCTGAGGATGCTTACATACAAATATGACCAATTAATACGATTGCAGGGGCATAAATATAGTGTATATATTTTGAATAACTTACTTCGTTCTTTCAATAATTGGGAAAGTGGATAAAATGAGGGACATGTTGAACAATATCTATATCCTCCCTGAACCACGTATGACCCATTAGGTGCTTTGTTCCACTCAGGGCACACATTACCTAAAACAAGGTAAAAAAATTTCCATTATTATATATATTATAAATTATACTGTACTTTAATCATTTATTATAATAGTATTTGTATATTATTACTAAGTACTATGTAATAAATATTAAATTACATACCTTTTTTCCATATCACACCATGTGTCAGCCCTTGACTAATATTAACCCACAGACTGATATTGGTGTCTTGGGCTGACAGGCCTAGGGTGTGACATGGAAAAGGTTACGTATAATTCTCTATGTATCATCCGATATGACCATTCTACAATTTCAATTACCCATATTATAAGGAATTCTAAATTTGAAAATGTATAATTAAATTCTGGCTGGCAAAAGGTTAAACTTTGCTGACAATATGAATCAGTACCTTTACTTATGAGAAATCTAACTACCATAACACCCATTGTATTTATAAAAAAATTTTAAGGAGCCTAGGAAACTTTTAAATAAATTATTAAAATTAAATTAACTCTAGGATGATCTTAAGTACCGAACAACAAACACAAAATGTCTAGTGCACAGCTAGAAGTCAAATCTATCACATCTAAAAGTTTCACACTTCTAGCTCACTTCTGAGATCTCTTGATAAAATGCACAAGAATAATTAGTTAGCCAGTACACTAATGCAATTATTACTTTTACAGAGTATTCAAAATCAAACGAATACCCAAGGCATGCAATCATTCACACATTCAAGTAAAATCAAATTTTGCCACTGATTATGAAGTAGAACATTATACTATGGACAGTGCACAAGACATTAAAATATGAACCTAGCTAAAATAACTACACATCAGGGTTTTTTTCCTTATATAAGTGGTACCGATAAATGGTACCATTCCCAATGCCAAAATTTTTCCCAATACTGAGACTAAAAATTCCCAATTCAACTGTGAAAGAACAAAGTGTGATGCCATTGTAGAAACTCTTTACAACATGTACAAGTTGACTTAATTTCTTACTTCCTCTTAAATCGAAAGTAGACATCCCTTCGTAAAATTGCAAGACACATGTTGTAAACAGCCTAGTCCCTGAAATGTTTGACAACTTGAAAGCATGAAAGCGTAAGAACAAGGGGCATTAATATGCAAAGCAATGATTGCTTGTTGTTTATTCTTTAAAACGTTGCAATAAACAAATGTACTTTTTTGTCGTGACAGAAAATTCCCCTTTGTTCTATCAGTGTCTATTTCGACACTATTTTCCCAATTGAATCGGTACCGAACCCATTCCCAATCGGTAGAAAATAATCTCTGACACATACGCATTTTTAATTTTTTTATTTTCTAGCTGGCCACGTTGTAGCTTAGGGAATGACTTGAAAATATCTAAGCCTACATTGGGATACTACAAGTACATACCATATTAATTTTTCTTATCACTGCTTTACTGTTCTGGAGAATCTTTTAAAAGAATGTCAAAATCTGATGCCGAGAAAAAGTTATGACCTACTTCTAGACCTGGGGTTAAACAATTAATTGAAACAAGAGGCCCAATTAAGGGCCTTAACGGTCATTTGAGTATATGTATAATACAACCCTGTAAACATGGTAAAAGATCCATGAAATGGCAATTTAATAATTATATAATTATAACACAAAATCTTGCTGAAAAACAAGATAAAGAAAACACTCAAAGATCAACAAAATAGCTAGTCTGGTTATAATCAGCAAGAACCCAGAAAGTAGATCTATTCGCCTGCACACTGTATGTGTCGGTGTTAACTATACTCCATCACTATCAACAAACTCAGCAACATAAAAGTACTTTAGCGTAATAAAACAGTAATTTCATTGTAAACAGAGCACACTCTCCATCCCTTTGGCCTCTCTTCATTCTTTGATAAAATCTAATAACTGTATAACATAAAATCATAATATGTTTTTAATGTGTTTTACTGTATTTTTGAAGATTTTTTATTTTATACTTTTACATGTGTCTTAAGCTTGGATCCCCCTATCTAGGTACTATCCTAGCTCAGGGGAAATACTTTCAGTAATGTAAATGAACACTACAATCATGTATTTGTAGATCGTTGCTTTGCATCTGAGTAACTGTTGTTCTTCTCCATTTGAAAAGACATTTTAAGAATTTTTCAAAGTGAACATACTTCATTGAAAAAGTATTACCAAGTTGCAGTACAAGTATGAATGTAATTGTCTTACAATAATTGGCTGTGTCAGATTTTAACATGCAGTCCTACATGTACATACCATTTAAGCATATGTCTGGTGCGCAACCCCAAGCCAAAGTATTATCAGGGACACTGTACAGGCACGCAAGCAATAAATCATCTTTACAGCTGACTAGGATCTCCTGATGTGAGTAGCATGTGGCAATGGGATCAAGTCTTGTTATATTATCCACTACCCGTGCTTCTGACAAGCATCCCTGCAAATATACATGTATACAGAAAAGCATGTCATTGAGAGACGATGGACCACAACACTCACTTCCCCAACTTCGTATGAATTTTTTGCATAAATATTTATTCCCTTATCTTGGGCTATCTATATACATCAAAGCAACAACGGAATGTTCATGCATCTATATAATACAAATATAATTATAATACAATTTTAAAAAGCTGGTACGAATTATTAAAAAATTCTATTACAGTATGTCTTTAAACATTTTGTGTCCTCAATTAAGTTAAATTTGCAAATCAATGCTAAATGAACGCTTAGCCATCAAATGAATGACAACCACATCATAGCATGAACAACAGTGAGTGAATACATGGAAAGTGAATATTCAGTGAATACATGGAAAGTGAATGTTCAGTGAATACATGGAAAGTGAATGTTGAACAAACAATTATCAAATTACCAGTTCATCTTGCATTTTGACTTACAAATATAAGAAAATTTATAACACTTAATTTTATCTGAATCACATGAATTATAAATTAAATGTGCAAAATGTTATTCAATTAATGCATCCAAGGACGAACAATGTTTTCCTCATCTGACTCTTTTAATATATTCATTTTTAAATTAACTAATGAATTAACTTACACGTACATATAAATTATGTAATCAAATTTTATTTAGAGGTTTACTATGGATTTACAAATATAACACTAAAAATGTACCCCCCAAAAACCTTTTGAAAGCAAAGAACCTTTATTTTCAGTTGTGAACTCATTATCATAATGTATTTCATTTTGTTAATTGCTAAGATTTACTTATGATCAATGAAGGTACATCTTGTAAGAAAGCGAGATTTATGTCAAATGAAAGACTTTTTTCAACAGTTTATTTAAGCATTTTATAGTATTTTGCAACTTTACTTCATAATCTATTGTTCTATTTGCCAAAGCGTGTGCACACAAAATTTATAACTAGTACAAGCACATAATATCAAGAGGTACAAGGACATTAAAATTCACCTTGTAAAGGATCTAATGTGATAATTACATGCATACAATAAAGCAAAATACACTGATAGAGGGAAAAAATTGCTCACTAGCAAGAGAAATACAGTGATCAAAGGTCAACAAAATAGTCTGTCAGTTAGATGCATCAACTTTGAAAGTTGATGATAATTGCCAGCTTGGTTAATTTCACCCCCACTTGTCATTATCCATATACGTAATATAAGTGTTTACTGAAACTAGTATTATAAGATGAAATATATGGAGATAACGTGCAGTATTCAAGCTTTAAAGTCCATTCATACAATATCAATCAGGAGCAAGAAAAACGGACCTCTAAAACATCAGAGGTGGGATCAGGTGCTCATAATGTACGTTGTGTAGGAGTAAGCATCCCCTGTCGACCGGTAACACCCGCCGTTTGCTCCTTGTCATGATCGAAAAAAAAAGGGAAATCATTTCAGACATTTCAATGTGTAAATAATGGCTTAACAATAAGTATGAAAAACGTCCACCAGTATTTGACTTAATGACAGATTGTATTTGCTGACAAGGTCATTGACTAAACCCCAAATATACCCTCAAAGCATCCACTCCTACTCTTTAGATAATTTTTTTGTCTTGAATTTAATTATTATCTACAAGACTTCAGGGACATTAAACATAAAATCTATTAAAAAATATAAAAGTACTTTTAGTAGAACAAATTGAAAGTTCTTGTATAATTTTCATACCTATAACATCTATCAATTACATTATTTCCTCTGATTAAATATCAAATGTGAATAACCAAATGGGAATAAATTCTCCCAAAGACAAGTTAAAATTTTCCTACATGATCAATACGTTACTGTCCTAGCAAGAGATCCTCTAACCCAGGTGGTCATGATTTCCATAAATCTGGTAAAAAAAAATCCTCGTTCATTATAGCTATGTACAGGGTGTTTCATAATATATGTTACATTTTTAAATGTAATTATTTTTCTTACCTATCAGAATTTTATTACAAACTATATATCATTTAAAACATCAAATCCTGCATTTTCATTCCATATGAAAAAGTCAAGGAAATCATGGTATCACAATGATTAATTGTGACATAAACACCGATGTCATAATTTCAATATTTATCGAAATGGACTTAACTTACCAACATATTGCTGAATTGTAAAGCTGTTTTTTCAATACATGTCGCCAATATTCATTCAGAAGTTGATAAAGGAAATATTCAAAAGAATGGAAGCTTTTTAAAATGCTTATCAGAAGGCTATTAACAAGGTTAAAGGACAGGGACGAGCAATATGCGATAAATGACACGGTGCTCTAGAAAGCCTAAGGACTTCAATAATCGAAGATTTAATTGGTGGAGTGTAGATTCTTAGATAGTTTAACAAACTCCTGAGAAAAGTGTCAGATAGATGTTTTCAGAAATTGATGCTGGCAATATCAGCATTTCCAGCATATATTGAACTTTGAAATATGATATGAAGTTATCAGCGTACAAATTTTCAATTATGCAATACCCCAAGAAAAGAGTTTGATCTCTGCATTCGCCAATCTCAATCTTTGGGCCTTTTTCTGTGGGGGTTCTTTAGGAACAGGGTCTACAATCCTAGACCACAGATACTGCATGAGCTCAAAAGAAACATAAACCTTCAAATGAGGAGTGTATAAGCAAAAATGTGTTACAAGGTTATACAAATTTCGAGAAGCAACTTTCATTTTTAGTTGAAATAGTGGAGATCATCAAGAACATATAATACATGTATGGGCTTTTGACATTGTGAAATTCAACGTAACAAAAATGACGTAATTTAGAAATTTCACTAATTTTCATTAATGTTTGAGATTTCGTCCAATGTGTAATATTTTAGTTGGTAATTGTACATAATGAATCTTATAGATACATGCATCAAGTTGATAAAACACTTGTCTATATCTTTTTTCTTGAGTTTGTGAAATTGAAGATTCAAAATGTAACATATATTATGAAACACCCTGTACTTGATTTCTCTCCTAGACGTTCAGAAGTAAAGAAGAAAACTCTATGATCAATAGGGCACCACTCTTAACACCAGAATTCATGAGTTCACAATTTATAGATGCATCTTTTCTTATCATAACCATACACTTTTTTTTTCTGAATAATACCCAGGGACAGCTAGAGAAGAAGATCTTCGAAGAATTTGTGCATTTTCACTATTTGAGCAAAAGTGCCTTTACCGTACACCAGAAAACCTGATCCTGTTCATCAAAACCATGCACTTAGTTTGTCTGTTTAAAACCCCTGAAAAAAGATTTTCATGCATTAAATGCATATCATCAATAGAGCCTCACTCTAACACCAGAATCCTTAACCCAGGGTGAAATAAATTTTACAATTTTGGAAGAGACCCCCTTGCTCATCATAACCATGCACTTACATTGCTGAATACTACATTGCTGAATACTCGGAGGCAGAGAGGAAAAGTTTTTTTTAAAGAATTGATGACTTTGCTCTGTATATTCAATAGAACCCCACCCTAAAACATGAACTCCTGAGCAAGAGGCCATGAAATTCACAATTTTTGAAGATATATCCCTTATCGTCATAAACATGCAATTAGTTTGTTTGCTTAATACACAGGATCAGATAAGGAAATTTGTAAACAAATAATGCATTTTCATTAATTAGTCAATAGAGCCCCATTCTAACTCCATAATCCCTGACACAGAGGCCATGAATATTACAATTTTGGCACATGCAACCTTGTTCATCATAAGTTAATTTTCTAAATATGCAGGGGGAAAAGAAGCTTTTTAAAGACTTTATGTATTTGATTATATGATCTATAAAGCTCCATCCTAACTTCAAAACCTCTGATCCTGGGCCTATAAATTTCACAATTTTATAAAGTATTCATTTAATATATTATAATCATGTCAGCAGTTTGACTGCTTGATGTCCAGGAGTAAAGAAGATGTTTGAAAATTGCATGAATTTTAATGGTTTCGGTCTACACCTTAGGCCCAAATGGGCCATGGACCATTAAATTCTCAATTTTTGCCCCCCCCCCCCTTTTGCCCATAGATGTTCTGCACAAAAGTTAATGAAATTGGTTCTGAAGTCACTCATGTGACCTTAAAACTTTCGTCCAACAATGTGGTAATGTATGCAATTGCATGTATCAATATAATTATTTTTTCTCAGGCACCAGTATTTGAACAAACATATTTTGATTTTTAAAGAATTTATGCATTTTACCATGTGGTCAATAGAGCCCAACCTTAGCAAAAGAACCCCTAACCCTTGGCCACAAATTTCACAGCTTTGGTAAAGGACTTAATATTTATTGTAATCATGCCATCAGTTTCACTGCTTCCTATGAGTATTAAAGAAGATAGATTTCTCTAAGATTACAGTAGTTTTGATGATTTGGCCGCACCTCTCGTGACATTTACAATTTATATTCTTCACACGTAAATGTCATTTAGCAAAATTGTTTCAGATTGTTTTAGCTATTCCAGAGAAGAAGCTGAAAATGTTCAAATGTTAACGGACAACTGACAACGGATGTCGAACAATGACAAATAAAAATATATAGCAATAGGTCACCTGAATCTCTCAGATTGCCTAAAATTTTACAGAAAGAGCTTCAATACTGGGAAATTCGAAATTTATTTTTTAAATATAAGTTCTGTTCTTGCTATATGTTAGCAAAATTGTTTCAGATTGTTTTAGCTATTCCAGAGAAGAAGCTGAAAATGTTCAAATGTTAACGGACAACTGACAACGGATGTCGAACAATGACAAATAAAAATATATAGCAATAGGTCACCTGAATCTCTCAGATTGCCTAAAATTTTACAGAAAGAGCTTCAATACTGGGAAATTCGAAATTTATTTTTTAAATATAAGTTCTGTTCTTGCTATATGTCCATAATGTATATATATTCATTACTTTAAAAAAATGAATTACCTGGACCTAATGATCTAATGAATAATCTGTGTCAAAAATCTGATAATGACCTGGTATCAGGTTTTTTTTTTATAGTCAGTGCTTCCTTTCAAGTTATATATTTTGCAATCTTAGCATGCTGAAATAAAATGTATACTGATGGGCTCAAGACCTTTGAATAAAGAATTATGCAAAATATATACAAGCATATCTAAATAGACACTGATGTTATATTACCTAAAATTAAAAATTTTCCACAGATATTACCAAGATGTGACTCTTTTTCTCCTATCTTGTTGCTCAGTCACGGATCCTAAATTATGGAACATCTTATGCTTAAATAGTTATATATTAGGTAAAGTATGTATAATCAATAAATGGTGTAGAAGTTACACAATCCAAAAAGAAAATTTATGTTATTCTTCATTGCATCACCAAAAAGCTAGTACTGAATTTTATTGATTTCTTTGAATACTTTAAAACTTGTTTCCTATATAAATCTTTACTGAGAAAATCAAATATTTCCAATGTTTTCTGTTTTCAAAAAATCGATGTTGGATCACTGAATGAGATAATGAACCGCTAATTGTAGGTAGGATGGGATCAGTTATTTTTTTCTTTTTCTTCTTAAACATATGCCGAATGAACTTGCTATTTTTTCCTAAACAGCCATACAATGGAAGTTTTAGTGCTATTTGCCCAGGGTGAAAATAAATATTGAAAAATTCACCGACAGCACTCCATTTCCCCGCATTTCATCTCGGAACTCTTCTGGTTTTATCTTGATTATGATGATCATGACGTGACACAAGTAATGTCTGCTTCAATACAATAAAGCACCTTTTTGCTGGCTATGAGCACAACAGCTAGTTTGTTGTCCCCCTCGAAAGTAGCTCTTTTCCTCGGCTGTGCCTCCGGAAAAAGTTGCTGTCATTGAGAACAACAGGAAGTTTATTATCCCCTTCGACATCAACTATTTTCCTCGGCTGCGCCTGGGGAAAAAGTTGTTGTCTCGGGGGACAATAAACTTGCTACTGCCCTAAAAGCCAGTGAATAGGTTATATAGATTAATTATCGCAAACACTGAAACCCGAGGAAGATGTGTTAAAATAGAAAGTAAGGTATAATAATATATTCATTGACTGTGTTCCCGGGCAAAATGCTTTTTGACGACTCCTCGAATCTAACTGTTTGCCATCAGCCTAACAGCCTCATGAAAGCAGTTTGGTTCTTAGGTCCAGCAATGCGGCCCTCGTTGTGCTCGAAGCCAGTCAATAAATGTATATTATTATACCTCTACTCTTATTACTCTATATAAAATTAATACCATAAAACTGTTTATTTCCCCGAGAAGATACTTTTCCCCCCATCTGAGGACTACTCCCTGAAAAATCAGAGCTACTCCCTGGGACTACTCCCTCATGAATATTTATTATAAATTTTAACCAATTAAAATGAACAGTGGGCGGAGCGTTCAAGGAATCTCGAGTCCGTGACGTAATGTTATTAGCAATGTAACTATGACGTCAAAACATTTCGACATGCGATGTCAAAATCATACTGGAATTTCTAAGCAAAAAGAGGACAACGATAATCCTTCGAAATGTCAGTGAAATTATTGTTTTTTTAATTAATTTTTTTTTCGGTATTGATGCATTATATATTAAACAAAATTGGATTCACATGCATTTTTGATTATTTATATAAATGCCTCTATATTGTTTTAAAAATGTCTGTCTCCTCGGAAGGAAACTATTTCCCTCGGCGGCTTCGCCGCCTCGGGAAATAGTTTCCTCCCTCGTGGAACCATAAATTTGCTATTTCCCTCATACCCATTCCATAACTGTATATTATCGACACGTATCCATATTCAAGAGTGTATCTTTACAAAATATATAATTTCAGTATGTATCAGTCAGGCAATTCATCTCTTCGTTCTGTGTAAAGTATTCATCATGTACTTCAATCTAGACAGAGTTAAACGGTTGATTTGAAGTCTTTTTGTAATGATTAAAAGACAAGAGCTATAAAATAGATATGAAATATTCAGCATTAAATGATTCACAAGACTCTTATAAAAGATTGAATACTTAACACCAATTTACCACACATCGCTTCAAAAGTTATTTTATTGCATTGGATTTTTTGGTTCAATTAAGTCCTACAAAGTGCAGTTATCTGTTAAATACATAAAAGATCATTTTACGAAAGACAGAAATTCTGACCTGAGTCTATTTAAGGAATATAATACCTTGTTTTTATTTTTATCTAAAGATTACTACTTTTTTCAAACCTACCTCTGTTTGGCTCACTATTATTCTGAAGCATATAGACAGCTGTAAAACCTTTTTCTTTGATGCAATGATTAGTATAATGGCAACTATCCAGTTGGTAACATCTACTAGTTGTGGACATTTTCTGTACTCTATTGAGAAAGATCATTTAAGAATAAATTATGAGCCAACAATGTCATTGAAAAATTATTTGCTACATTCAAAATAATCTTTCAAGCTACATAACTTTACATATGTGTAACCATCTGTTGTTCCTATATCTAACCAACTATTCGCTACTTTAAACTTTCATTTGACAATGTGATTCATTAGTTTGAAATCTATCCATAACTACTAATATTTGCTACCTAGAAATGTACATTTGAATAAATGGTTCGCAGCGAAAAAAAATTGTGAGTAAAAGTAAGTTATAAATCCCTTAATATTTTTGGTTGCAAATAAAGATTGGCTTACACTACCTGGATGACTTGTAATCTTCAACTTTTTTCCTAAATCAGATTTAGCATTATGACCACTAGACAGAGTTATCTTTCCATTTTCTTGGTCAGGTTGAGCGCTATGGCCTTTGAGAGATTTCAATTCCTTAGCTGGAAAAAATGGAGATTCGGGCAGTCTTGGTGGCTCTAGTTCTTTTGCTGTCCCTTGATCATATGATGATTCAAGACAATTGAATTGATTTCCATCTATCTCTTCTGCCCCTGCTTCTGAACCAAAGATCTCTTCTGTGGTCCCTGCATCAATACCTAAATGTAGACCATAAAATTGACTTTTATTTTAGAATCAGATAAACTATTTTTATTTTCAGAAATTAATAAAAGAAAAAGTGAGCAAGCTCACATGCCACACTCTCCCATATTGTTTGACAATGTAGCTATGCATGAAATACAACAAATATAATTAACCCCTTTCTCTCTTGCAGATGTTTGAAAAAACCAATGCCATACAGGACATAAATTAATAGTTTTGATATGCTTACCTTTACATCTTGACGTTTATTCTTCATGCTAAACTGATTCACATAAGTTGCACAAATGGCATTTTTTGGCTATAGTTCTATGTTCGAAAGGGGCATAACTCCCAGAAAAAAAATTGAATCAGAATTTTCTGTGAATACGCAAATCTACAGATTATGTACCTAGTAACTACAAAGTTACACAAAATTCTGTTGAGAAGTTTGAGAGGAATTGGGCTGACAAACTGTTTCAGTAGTATATTCAATATAGTTCACCGCCACGGCGTATGATACCCCCCCTCAAATATTGTTTAATTATCATAAACAGATAAGATTGAACGGAAGAAAATCATGTCATTTTTGGTACAGAGGTTTCGATGATATATTTCTCAGCTGGTTGTGTAAGAGTTTTACAAATGCTCATCTGCAGCTCTGTTCATTGTATTTTTTTAATGAATGGAGAACAATGCTACAGCCAAATAAAACATCAAAACACTAATCATTGTGTATTCGTAGACTGTAAAACTGTCATCTTAGTGAGACATGACACTTAGAGATATAAAAAATTGAAATAAATATGTTATATAATACAATATCAAATTAATTTTAAAAGATTGCTATAAATTATATCATAAAAAATGTGTATATCTTGATTAAATATTTTTAGTAAGGTTACTGATACTCTAATATCTGTTGGGAATGTGTACATTAAAAACATAGTTTTTATTTTTTTAGATCACTTAATTAAAAGTTAACAGTGACCTTTAAGTAGAATCTAACACACCTTTTACCTAAATGCATTAATTGACCAAGTATGATGATTCTAGGTCTAATAGTTTTCCAGTGATGAGCGGGAGAGGATTTTTTCAATTTGGCCATACATATGTATCATCTTCACTAAAGGTCAAAGCGACCGACTTTAAATGTGCGGCCGCACACCTACTACCCAAGATGTATCAGTTGACAAAGTTTGATTATTCTGGGCCTCATGGTATTTAAAGTTATGAGCCGGGAAGGAAAAAGCTTACAGACAGACAGACGGATGGACATGAACGCCATAGCATAATATTGTAGTATGGTCACATTAATAAAATTTATTAAAAATTAAATGTGTTTGTTTATGTTTGTTTAATTGGTCATATGGTTGTGTAGTATTTTGTGTTCTGTGTGGTATTTTGTCCAGTTTGGTGTGTCATGTGACTATCATCTTAATTGCTGCATGGTCAACCAGGTGATAGATTTAATTTTATGCAAAGCATGCTCTTCACTTTCCACCCAGACCTTGGTCCTGATAGTTAAATTTCTTAATTTATTCTCTTTACTTTTGACCATGACATGTAAAGTAAATATAAAGTTTATCTAAAGCTAAGTTAATTATTTTGCTTGATTAAAAGGCTTATTAGTTTTAAGCAATAATCTTAATGTTAAAACAGTTACTATATAAAGTGTGTGTGCAGCACCTAAAACCATTTTATATAATTTTGATACCAGATGCTGGTTTCCCTTAATTTACTACATCTGTATATACATGTATTAAAAGGTACATTGTCTTTGGTATGAACATGCATTTTATATTTTAGATATTATTTTTAATACTTTAAATTGGTTAGTGAAGCTATTGGTTCTAAAGAATATTTGACAAATATTTTTGATCTATCAAGCTAAAACCGAAATCTACTTTTTATTAATTCAATTTTTGCTAGTTTTATTTCTAAAGCCCTTTAGATATGTTCAGTTAAAATTAAGAGTTATTGCTCTTCATTCAGTATTATATATTTATCATGAAGGAAAGTATAATGTTGAACATTATGTTATACTATAATATTTCATGTGTTATATGATTGTTTGTGTTTATAATTACTTCCTTTGCAGATTTACATGTGTTCATAATATATTTTCAATTTTAGGGCTCAATCATCCAGATGATTACCATGTAAATAAACAATAAGGTGAACCCTCACAGTGTTATTATTATTGGCAACAATACACCCATCTTAAGACGGGTGTATAAAGCTGAGATTTAAACTGGTCCCTGATATAAGCCTTTTGCTGACATTGTTACCTCCAGGATTGAATATATAGATGGGATCAGGCTAATAACAGGAAATGGACATTATTTAGTCAGAAATATACGAACAGTACAGATGTTCTGTTAACTTAATTATTAATACTGAGACGTTAACTAGATTATGAGTCAAAATGCTGGTAAATACTTTTCAAATGCAATTAGACAAAAAGGATTCCCAAGAAAATAATACACTGTTTTACTAATATCAGTAATGCTTCCAATGTGTATATTCAATGTAATCTAAAAAAAGAATAATGTGAAATCAGAAATTTTTCGATTAGGTTTAATTTTCGTTGTTTTCCAAGAAGAGACCCACGAATTCATGTCCACCACGAAATGTAAAATGTCATATACATAACTACTCATCTATTCGCCTTCCAAGAAATTAAATCCTCACGAATCCATATTTTTCTTCGAACCGCGAAAATTTCACCCTACGAAAATATGTGATTTAACAGTAAATAAGTTTATGGTAATATATCAAACCTGCCCCCCAGGATCATGAAACAGACAGAGTTAAGTCAAAATTTTATTAATTCATAAAATGAATACTTATTGTAAACCGACACTTGAAATTTATAATTAACATTATAAAAGATAAAAAAGGTTTTCGCAACATTTCAAATTTTGCGTGTTTTCTATAATAAAGTTTTTAGACAATGTACAAAGTTTGAGGTTGGATTCCCAGCTTTTGAGCAGATTTTTATCTGGACCTCTATTTCACAAATTCTGCATAATTCTTTAGTTCTAACATTAAATTGAGTTTCAAAAATGCCAATTAAACTATATTCAATTAAAATCCCACGATTAAATTCCATACCAAAAGCATTAAGTGAAGTACTATATTTTGTGGCTGAAGTTTTTTTTTTTTTTAGAAGAAAATGATAATTTTTTTTTCTCTTTTGAGGTATTCACAGTACTGTAAAGTTTAGATTCCTATTTTTCCATACAGGGTGTACACAGAGTTATTTTGTGCAGTGAAATATTTTATGATGGTCCCAAATTATTTATTAAAGTAACTGTTATGCATTCAATCGTCATATTGTGACAAATGAATCAAATACATTGTGAAAGCTCAGGAAAAAAATAGCCCCAATTTAAGCTAAAAATTAACACTATTTTAGTAATATCTAAAACAAAAAAATTAAACCGCAGACCACCACATTAAATTTTCTTTTTTTGAATATATAGGATAATTTTAACCATTCTACTGAAACCCATTATAATTTTAATACTTTAAAATGATTTTATTGCTTGTTAATTTTTCTATGCCAGAGAAATGACATTTTCTGAGTGCAGAAAGGACAGATAAATAACTGTGTGAGGTAAAAATATTTTCACTGTTACAAATTTAAATGTGTCTATTTAAGGTCTAACGACACGTTCCTCTGATATCTAATTTGTACTTTTTCAAAAACATTGATAATTGCCATTTTCTTGTGAATTTTAACTGTTTTGAAAAGGTTTTTAAGAATAAGTACACCAAAAATTGGGATATTGGCAAACTCAGCTATTTCTTAACGAGGTTAGCTCCTGAGCTTTTGAGCAGATTTTTATCTTAACCTATTTTTCAAAAATTCTGCATAATGTTTTGATTCTAACAATAAATTTGGATTCTACAATGCCAGTTTAACTATATTCAGTTAAAACTCCATGATTAAATTCAATACGAAAAGCATTAAGTGAGGAACTATATTTTGTTGCGGAAGGTTTTTTTAGAAGGAAAAAGATCATTTTTTCTCTTTCGAAGTATTTAAAGTATGTTAAGTTTGGTTTCCTATTTTTACGTGCAGTCTGCACACATAGTTATTTTGTGCAGTGGACTGTTTTATACTGGTCCTAAATTATCTATTAGATAAACTGTCATAAAATTCTATCATCATGTTTGATAAATATAGCAAATATATTGTGAAAATGAAGAAAAAAATAGCCCTAATTTAAGCTTAAAATTAGCACTGTTTTAGTAATATCTAAAAATTAACATTACAGACCCCCACTTTTAATTTTCTTTTCTGAATATATACGATACTTTTAACTATTCTTCTTAAATTCAGTAAAATGTCATTACTTTCAAATGATTTTTTTGCTTGTTAAATTTTTAATGCCAGAAAAATGAAAATGTTTGAGTGCAAAAAGGTCTAATAATTGAACATGCGGAGTAATTTGAAAATTTCTTGGTTGTCACAGATTTTAATGTGTCTATTTAAGATAAAATAAGACTGTTTTTGTTCCCATAATTTATTTGAACAAAAAATATTGGAGTAAAAACTTTAAAATTTATTTATGTGTAAGACGTATTTACAGTGCAAAAAGGTCAAACTAAATGCTCTGTAGCGCAAAAAGAAGCGCATTGACCCCCATTTTTTGTTTTGATTTTTAATAAAGCCATGTGTATAAATTCTAAAAATATACTTGATAAAAAATTCTCATTACTTTTGATGGCAGGATCCAACCTCCTTAAAGGATTATATAAGAAACACCAACCTCTGATATCTTGCAGAAATTCCTGGTAAGGTACCTCAAATTTTTGTGAGGAAACTTGTTAGAATTGCAATACTTCAATGACATATTGTTGGGGGAAATTATGTATTTTTGAGGAATGTGTCGTCTGACATTAAAGTAAAATAAGACTGTATTTGGTCCAAAGATTTATATGGAGAGAAAATATTAGAGGAAACCTTCGATAAAATTATTTATGTGTTAGACGTAGTTACAATGCAAAAAGGTTATATAATATGCTCCTTAGAGCTAAAAGAAGCACACTGACCCCCATTTTTTGTTTTGATTTTAAGCAAGCTATGTGCGTTAGTTTAAAAAATACATTCTTGATAATTTTAAAAAAAAAACTTTTGCTAGCATGATCAAACTTCCTTAAATCCAAAACGGCTTCATGATCTTGAGATCTAAATTAAACCTCAAATAAAAAAAGATTTGATTGATTATTATTAATTTTTGCACCTTGTTTCATTGTGATATACTGTGAATGATTTTTCCCAATTTAAGGAAAAGTTCATTTATTTTTCCCAATTCAAAAGGACGGATGATAGTTTAGGGAACAAAATCACTATGGTAAAAAACATAATACCCCCCGCAAGTCCTTACCTGGGGTATGTTAATTGAAGCAAAGTTTTATATGCTTTATATAAGTAAATATTTACCTTTCTATTATAATCGGTTAAATTGCATCGGAAGTAGCAACATTTTCCAACCAATGATCGATTTTAAAATTGAGCTATGTCTCATCAGTAATGCATGTTTTAAAACATAATCAAGCTAACACTATACCCTGCGCAGCTGGAAATCAAGGTTAGATTTCAATTTTGGTACAGAGCTTATTGCTCATTATTATGCTTCCTGTTAGTTATCTCTATATTATAAAATACTCTACTATTACATGTATGCGTCCTTTTAGTTATCTCTATATCATAAAATACTCTACTATTACATGTATGCGTCCTTTTAGTTATCTCTATATTATAAAATACTCTACTATTACATGTATGCTTCCTTTTAGTTATCTCTATATTATAAAATACTTTACTATTTTCGATTAATATACAAAGGATTAATATAGCGTAAACCATGCTATAATATGCCAAAATATTGCAAAACTGTCTTTTCTGGAGAAATTGTGTTTGTACTCACTCTGGAAATCGAACTCACAATCATAAAAACGTCAGTCCATTGCATTACCGATTACGCCACAAACACCATTACATTACAACCTGTATACTTTTAAGTATATGAACGTGGTTTTATACATATGACTTGAAAGAAAAAATAAATGAATATCATCTCCAAAAACTGATATTTCTGACAACGATCTTGAAGAAAAACATTCTTATTCAAATACTAAAATTAATCAATAACAAAAATTACAATGTTGCATGAACTGGTACTTGGGAGTCAAATAAACGCTTTTTGGTATATTTTTGATTGATTTAAATTTCACGTCTGCAAACAAAACATAACTTAATTTTTTTCTATACATTCTACAGTCAGTATATTAATTATGATAGTGTTATTATTTGGATATACGATGCCAAAATAATAGGCAGGGTTTGACACATAGTGCTTTCGCCTCCGGTTGGTGCACCATGCGTCAAACCCTGACCATTATTTTGGCATAGTACATCCAAGTGATACATATTACACTATTATAAAAATATGAATATTACAAAAGTTTGATAGTTTGATGTCTAGAGGAAATTTTTCTAAAATATTTTGCATTTCCTAACAAGTTCCACCGTATGGGTTCTGAGTCTTAAGCCAAGGTTTATTAATAGAAATTTCACAGTTCTGGTAAAGGGTTAATTCTCTTACATTATATAATCATGTCAATAATTGATTGCTATGTGTTCAAGAGTAAAGGGTTTTTGTTGATCGCAACACCCTCTGAGACCCCAGGTAGATCATGAAATTCACGATTTTTGTTCTCATATATCCATGGTTTACAACAAAACTTTGTTACTTCAGCCAGAAGAAGTTGGTAATGTTCAGAAGTCTACAAACAAAGCACAACATGGACGAAAAAGTATAGCGTTGGTCAGGTGAAATATATATTAAAGACTTACATTTTTTAGAATCAACAAGTCCATAATGAGAGGGGCACCTTGGGCATTCATTAGAATTGTTGTGGCTTGCTGCATATTTGCCATCTTCTAACAAGACCCATACTCCACGCTCGTTACCTTTAACAAAGTCAAATGCTTTTCAACTCACATTAAAAAATTACATTGAATTAAGTTCATGAATTCTAACTTCATTTCATTTTTAGGGCTTATATATATACAGTCTCTGAAAGTGTGATTTCCTGAGACTATATTCAAATACAATATGTCATGGTATGAGATCCACAATAATGATACAAACAGTCCAATATAATTGTACATTTTATTAATTACCAGTATTTTAATAATAATGATGAAATAATATTGGGTCCTCGGATCTACAAAGTTTTTAATTTAAAAGCTTAAGGTAATTCCACCTCCATGGTTACACATGTAGACATGTAGTTGAGCAGAATATTAAGAATATAAAAATGCTTTTTACCATTTACGCATGAATTTTCTGCACATCCTACAGCCAATAACGAAGCGTACTGAACTGGCAGACAAACTACTACAGAATAATGATCACATTGTAGTTTACTGGTTGCTGTTTCGTTGAACCAGGCCTCTGTGATCCCAAGAATTTGAATGTCGTACACCTTCCCTGTGCCCGGGCCAGTACACTACAAAGATTAATATACAGGTACAAATTAAGTCAACAATGTATGGTTTGTCAAAATCATAGTCAACAAAATTGCCCATCAGCTAGGAAGCATAACCAAAGTGCTTCGCGAATTAAAAGAGCATCATTGTTGATGATAAATATTCTGCAGATCAAATAACATGGGCATACGATGCAGATTTAATAAAATACAATAGATGTATCTAAGAGTTACTTTTAAAGAAAAAACATTAACATCATACAACTGATTTTCCTTCCCATGAAGGGTATTTCGTAAAGTTAAATTCTAGGTAAGGGTTTATTCTGCTTTTTTATAAGTGGATATACATATATTTAATTTATGAATTAAATTAATTTTCTTAAGAATAAAATCAACTGTTTGTGCAAATTAAAAATACTTTATGAAATAATATTTACTACAACTGAATATTTTGACCTTCACGGTAGCTCTGTCGGAAGAGCGCTCTCTCTGTGATCGGAAGGTCAAGTGTTCAAATCACAGCCGCGACTGACCTAAGTCGATGTAAACTAGGTAGCAACTGTTCCTTCGCCTAGCGCTCGGCACTTTGAAGTGAAAGTTGCGGGTCCTTCGGATGAGACCTTAAAAACCGATGCCCCGTGTCACGGCAGACGTTGGCACGATAAAGATCCTTCACTGCTCAATGGCAGAGTAAAGGTCAAAATTTGAACCCCTTCATCGGTATATGGTGATGTCTCTATATGAGTGAAAAATTCTCGAATGGGACGTAAAACAGCATATAATCAACAATAAATCAATCAATCGATGGCCTAAATCCAAACAAACAAAGAATTCCCGAAGGCTCACAATGCACATAATTTTCACATTACAGAATACACATAATGCAACAAAACACTAAAAATAACAAATTTCAAAACACAAACTATTAGCAGGTGGTTAATATTCATTACTGCATATCCTTGTGCAATAGCAAAAAAAAAAAAAAAAAAAATAAAAAATAAAAAAAATAAAAAGTAAAAAAAAAAAAAAAAAAAATAAAAACAGAAACTCTTAACACAAGAACAGAAAAACAAACACTAAAAATATTATACCAACCATTTTCTGTGAAACAATCCTATTAAAAAGTAATAATATTGATACTTTTAACATATTCTTTATATATATATATATATATATATATATATATATATATATATATATATATATATATATATATATATAAAGATTTAAAGACAGATACATTTAACGATGTACTTTTTAACAGTACATTATTACAAATTAGTTATGAAAAAAAATCATTCTTATATATAAAACATACCTTGATGTTCCCAGCTTCTTCTCTAAGTGCACAAATGTAAAGTATACATGTGCCTAAAAAAGAGAGAATCTGAAAGAAGGATGTCATTAAACTTCAAGATAGATAATCACGGGAAATTTTTATTTCAATTATTATAATGTCATACTAATGAAATGTATATGGAGATAACGACAGCATTCAAGCTCAAAAGTCCATTAAACAATACAAGTTTTGGAGCATACATGTAGCAAACAAGAATCTCCAAAACATCAGACTTGGGATTAGGTGCCATGGAGGAGTGAGCATCCCCTGCCGACCGGTCACACCCGCCGTGTGCTCCTTGTCATGATCGGGAAAAAAACCGATGACAATTCAATGTGTAAATAATGGCCTAATAATAAGTATGAAAAACGTCAGTCAGCATTTGACTTAATGATAAATTGTATTTACTGACAAGGTCAATGTATCGACCATAGTTTGTTGGAAGACCTGATCTCCCAGAACCACATACTAGATATTGTCAATCAGAAACTCAAGCATGCTTTCAACTTCAGAGTATTTGTGTGTACAATCAGAATGTTTTTAACAAAACAATTTTGCAAATGACCAATGACAAGGTAAGCAAAATTTACGAGTTCCATTTTTATTGAAAAAGCAGCTGTCAATAATATCAAAAAGTCTGGACTTTAATTTATTGTGAGGAATGGTTGTATTTAAAGTTGAAAAGACATTTTTTTTGTTGCTGTTGTTGTTGTTGTTGTTGATTTTGGTAAAATTTTGTTATCTCAAATTTTCCAAAAGTTCTTTGGAACTAAACGCTACATTTTTTGAATGGCAACAATTTTCTTTCAACTTCTGTGGAATATAATCTTGGCATTCTGAGTCGGTAATAAACCCCCCCCCCCCTTCCCATAAAAAGAGGCCCATGGGCCCTTAGTCATCTGGGCCTGTTTTTAGAACAGAACTTTTGTCCCTCGTGATAAAACAATTTGACCTTACTTAATTTTTTTTAAACCTATCCTTGAATTAACCCAACTGGAATTTCTCAATTTGGTATTCTTAATAAGCCTAACAAAGCCTCATTGTTATGGAGAATAAGATAACAATTTTTTTCCTATACACATGAATTGCGCTTTCATATCAATGCGACTAAACATGACCCTGTTGCTCTTGAAAAGAAGATTCTTCATATCTTCTCATATAAATCTTTTATTGTGACCCAACTATACTCCCAGAGTCTCTTTAGTTCAAACAAAATCTAAACTATGTCATGAATCTTCTACACGTGTTTAATTTTTTTCTGGCTCGGTTTTTCATGAGAAGAGTGTTTCACTAATTCCTATTTATCTCAAATTTCAGAACGACGTTGCTTTTATTTCGACAAGTTTGAATTTACTTTATCAAAGGATACTTTGTGGCAAGTTTGGTTGAAACTGGTCTAGTGGAGAAATAACAATTGTAAAAACAAAAAATACAGACGAATGAAAAAACAAACTCTGGACAAAATGTTATCAAAAAAGCCCAGTCGAGCTTTTAGCTCAGGCGAGCTGAAACAGGTCCAAAAAATATTACAATTCATATAAAGGAAATAAAATTAGAGGAAATGTGAGCACTGAGCTACCAAAATGATACCACCTGTTCCATATAAGTATAGCGGCAAAGTGCATTTCTTGGCAGTAGGTAAATGAGATTCTGTGAAAGTTCCTTTGAAATTTATTCAGAGGTTGAGGAGGAGAGGGTTTACAAAATGGGTATACCCTTTATTGGGAATAGTCGATATTTTGCTATTAGAAAGTTAGAAACCTAAATATCTGTGCGATCAAATCATAAAATAGAAGATGCAACATTGCACTATGTAATAAAGATTTTGTGAAAAATTAACTAAAAAGGGTATTCAGCTGACAATTGATTGATTGATTAAGCCATCGGTAATAAAGATTTCAATATTTTATATGCATATTGCATTCAGTGGTGTAAGAGGAGTTGCAGATAAAAGATAGCTTATGCATAATACAAGTAAGTACGGACGGACACCTTATCACTGTATATCCCTCTCGCTACTTTTTCAAGAGGTGGTGTAAAAACCAAACGCTCTTGCATAAAAAAGTAAAAATTAAACATTTTACAAAAATTATTCAAAAAAACTTAATAAAACCGCTTTTTCGGTTTAAGACTTTCATTACTAAGTTATATTTTACTTGTCATTTTCAAGTAAAATGCATAGGTATAATATTCAAGCGGTGCTTATTTGGACCTAAACCCTGCTTGGAATTTCATAAATCACTTATATTTCACAGGTATTTTCCTTGTAACGTGATTTGGCAGTCAAATAATCATAACACGCCCAATTATGACTTTCATTTTACGTCACAAACGTCGAATGCCGAGCAAATGCAACAACATGAGTTGGTCATTTGGTCAAGATATGCATCTGGTCACAAACAACATTTGCTATATCAAGTAAGAACTAAAGCTAACAAGGTTTCGACATTTTGCTTAGACAAATAATATTTACTCTTCTTATTCGTGAAAAACATATTCTTAACAAAAAAACTCTTATTAAGATCGTAACTTTTTGAAGTTATGGCAAATTAATCTGAAATAATTCTTTGTTGCTAATTTTAAAATTGTATGAATAAATTGAACATATAGGTATATAATTTGTAGAAAAAATGCTCACCAATCAATATTCCAGGCATTTTCTTTGTGGACATAATAAAAAAGCTAAGAAGGATAACCTGCAAAAGAGACATCAAATTTAATATTTCGACAATAAACCAGAGCTTGACACACAAAGTATTTTTAGCCATTTCTAGGGAGCCTGATTTATATTTAAATTGAGAGAATATTGTTCAATTTTAGAAAATGATATTAACTAAAATATTCTTCTTCTTATTATTTCATTCTTATTTCCCGATCATGACAAGGAGCATACGGCGGGTGTGACCGGTCGGCAGGGGATGCTCACTCCTCCATGGCACCTGATCCCACCTCTGATGTCCTAGAGGTCCGTGTTTACTCCTATTTTATTATGTTTAATGGACTTTTGAGCTCGAATAATGTTCGTTATCTCCACATATTTCATTCTACAGTTTATTAAAGTAAATCTGTAAAAAAAAAAAAATAACTTTGACCTTGTAGGATATGTAATTAACTATAAGTTTTCTTCTTTGAAATGTAAGTAGGTTTGAGACAGTCAACAAAGTAATACTCAAGGTACATTTTATAATACCTCTGAAATGCAAATGCATATCAAATAAAACTTTTGTAATGGTTTTCTGGAAATATGTTTGGAAAAAAAGATACCTCGAAAAATGATAATAAAATATAGAGAGTTTGATTAAATATTTACACTTTATTTAAACACTTTGAAATTCACAATATTAAATTAAGTGCCTATCTAACGAAATGTCCAGTAGATAAAAAATTTGGCCATCTTAAGGTAAAGGGTTCAATGCGTATTATAATCACACGAGTGGTATAATGTTAATGTTCAGAGAATAACGATCTCTTTTGAAGATTTTATTAAATTTGATTACTTTGGTATCATCTTTTTGCCTTTCAAAGGTCAGATTTATAAATGAAATAACGATACTTTGACTACCAATTTTAGCCCCTTAAGGTATAAAACTATACAAATAATCATTTCTGTTCTATGTTATCCATACATGCTACATACAAAAAGATTAATAGGTTTAATCATGAAGAAGCTAAAAAAATTTAATGTTTAGAACCCACAATGATACAGGATGAAACAGAGAACAATATGTCATATGCGTGACTCGTGGTATATGTCATAAGCCCTTCGAGTCTTCCAATCCTTTTAAACTGGATGTTATTGTGACATAATTTATATTTAAGAAGAGTAACTCTTACACTTGTACCATTTATAAATGTTATACTAGAGTTGTCTTCCATTGTCATTCATGATGATGCTGCACATGTTTGTAATAAACTAGTTCTCATCGCCATCTTGATTCTGAATAATGCTACATGGTGTCAGAAGAAGAAAATCTTAGAAATGGATCGCTAACCGCCGCCACCCGGACTAAACCTTACTGGAAACTTAGCAGAGAATTGGAGAAGATTCGAACAGCAGTATGACCGCAGGGGTAATAAGGAAGCATACAAAATATTCTACCTTGACTTAATCAGTGCTACATTATGACGTCATAGTAGGCGAGATGACGTCAATTTTAGAATACAAGTTTTCGTAATATTCGTATTTAGAGATGTAATTTAACTCTAGAAAATGAATAGAAACGTGTAAACATTAACAAAAATAAAATTTTTCTATTTTGTTATGCTGTATCTGTCATTTTGATTAAAATCTACCACCGATGACGTCATATGTGTACTTCAAGTAACTTGTGAATTGATCATGTTGTGTAAAGAGAATTTGGCTATGACGGCATGTGCAAAGATATGTAAAATGGAGGTTAAAAGCAAATATCCTGAATATTTTGTGAAATTCATATGGAGTTCAGTTACTAAAACAGGTATGCTAATTTATTTTCATCGATTGTATTCTCTTCGAAGACAGTCAGCTATATACGTATCCCGGTCGGCCTTTCCTCTGTCATTTGTGACAAAAATAATGCAGCAGAACAACAATAAGCTGTATATTTCAAAACATAAGATTTGTACAGATGAAAAGTTTGCCTCCTAAAATACTTGGAAAGTGCTGCTAGAATCCCGAGTTAAGCATGGTTTTACGAAAAATCTCGGTTTATAGTTACAAAATTCAAAACATCGGGTAAGGTTTCGTGCGAATGTGTGGAATTATTATTTTACTGACGGGACAGTGAGATTCTAGCAGCACTTTTTAGGCAAAATAGATGTTTTCCAACTATATTATTTACTCAAAGAAATTATTACACTTCGGGGTATTGTTGTTCTGTTAGCTTTTTTACTAAGGAAAATTTCGCTATTAATAGAAGTCACGTGATGCCGTGGTGGTGGTGCACGTCTTTGCGTTAGACACTCTTTTATCTTTATGCAATAGATAATAATAGTTTACATTTTTCAGCGGTTTTGGTAAATTATCAAACTTAATTTTCTTTAAAAAGTCTAAATTTCCAGAGAATTGACTTATATGCTTCCTTAACATACCCGCGATGTTTATGCTGTAGCGGAGTTGTAAGTAAGGGAGATAAAGTTCAGGGGATAACCCTACGCCACGTGTTAGGACCGGACGCCATTGATGTTTATAACACTTTTTCGTGTACGGAAAACGAAGATAAGACTAAAGTGGCAGATATCAAGAAGGAATTCAAGGAGTACTGCAATCTTAGAAAGAATGTAACATATGAGAGACACAGTTTTAACACGAGAAAAAAGAGGAAGGAGAACCTGTCGACGCTTTTGTGACTGAACTCAAACAAAAGGCAAGTTTATGTGAATTTAGTGAACTAAAGATTCCCTCATTAGAGATCGAGTCGTGTGTGGAGTTCGAAGTGACACTGTGCGTGCTAGATTGTTACGAGAGCGAGAACTCACACTGCAGAGTGCCATAGACATTTGTAGGGCAGCGGAAGTGTCTGAATCGCAGCTCCGAGAAATGGGAGACGAGAAAAACGTTCATGCAGTCAGAGACAAGAAGCAGCGGTACAAGCAGAAGGATGCACAGCCCCAGCATAAAGGTCAATGTAAGTACTCTGGATTGAATCATCCTAAAGGACCAGATCATTGTCCAGCATATGGCAAATCATGTAACAAGTGTCATCAGAAAAACCATTATGCAGTCATGTGCAAATCTAAGATGCGGCCTATGCCACATCCTACTAAAACAAAACCCGAGGAATCGCAAAGTGCATCAGATTGAAGAAAGCCGTGAAAACCCTGACGATGACTTTTTTATGTATTCAATTGACACATTTAAGGAGGATGATTGGACGGTGAAGCTACTGGTCAACGATGCACAACCTATCAACTTTAAAATTGATACTGGTGCCCAGTGCAACGTCATGAGTCTCAAAGCCTGCAAGTATGCCAACATCGACATTAAACAATTGATGCGTAGTAACAGTAAATTAGTTTCCTACTCTGGACATGCAGAGAAAGCCTGTAGAAAAGTCCGAACTTCAGTGAAACACAGGGACAAGTATTTTCTTCTGGAAATACAGATTGTCGATGAGGATGTCCAACCTGTTCTTTGACTCAAGTCCAGTATTGACTTGAATTTGGTGAATCGTGTGTATACAGTCAAGAAAAATCAAAGTACTAAAAGTGTAGAAGGACTGCTGAAAGAATATGATCATTTATTTACTGGAATAGGATGTCTACCTGGGAAATATGAAATCAAGATTGATCCCAGCATACCACCAGTAGTTGCGCCACCTCGAAGAATACCACACACTTTGAATGACAAAGTTTTAAAAGAACTACAAAGGATGGAATCTTTGAAAATAATCTCTAAAGTGGAAACCCCAACTCACTGGGTCAGCCCCATTGTAGTAGTTAAGAAACCGAGAGGGAAAGTTAGGATTTGTTTGGATCCACGAGAACTAAATAAGGCTATTTTAAGGGAACACTATCCACTTAAGACTGTCGAAGAAGTGGCTGCTAACCTTAAGCATGCAAAGCATTTCACAACTTTGGATGCAGCTTCTGGATTTTATCAAATCAATTGACCGAGGAGAGTTCGTGGCTCACCACCTTCAATACGCACTTTTGGAAGCTTCAAGTTCGAGATACTTCCGTTTGGAAATCTTCGGCTCCAGAAGTGTTTTAGAGGGCCATATCTCATGTATTTGAAAATCAGCCTTGTGAAGATATTGCAGATGACATTTTGATATGGGCAGATAGTGAACAGGAACACTGGGAAAAACGTAATCAAATACTGCAGAGAGCTGAGGATGTTGGAGTACGTTTCAACAAGGACAAGTGCAAAGTAAACAAATGAGAAGTTGAATATATTGGACATGTATTCAGTGCAGATGGCGTAAAGCCCAGTAGTGAAAAAAATCAAAGCAATTTTGGCAATCCCAGCGCCAGAAAACAAGAAGGAATTACAGCGATTCATGGGGATGATAAATTACTTAGGAAAGTTTATTCCAAATTTGTCCACCAGGAATCAACCACTCAGACAGTTGCTCGAAACCGATGTAGCATGGCACTGGAATGATGAGCAGGAAAAACCTTTACTGATCTGAAGAGTGCAATAACGTCAACGGCTACATTAAAATATTTCGACGTTAACGAGGATGTCAAACTCTCCGTTGATGCATCGTCATATGGACTAGGTGCTTGCATCATGCAGAAGGATCAACTTGTGGCTTATGCATCGAGAGCACTGAATGCAGCTGAGAGAAACTATGCACAAATAGAAAAAGAGATGCCTAGAATCGTGTACGGACTACAGAAATTCAATTAGTATGTGTATGGTAAAACAGGTTCAGTGGAAACAGACCACAAACCATTAGAGAGCTTGTTTAAAAACCATTGTCTAGTGCACCTCCACGACTTCAACGTATGATGTTGAAAGTTCAGCAGCATGATTTAGTTGTGAAATACAAAGCTGGTGAGGAACTCTACATTGCTGATACACTGTCAAGATCAACTAGATCAGATGCAGCTGATGAACATGAAGAACAGTTTGAAGTTCATGTGATAGAGACTATTCCAGTAAGTCAGGAAAAGGTGATGCTATTTCAGAGTGAAACCAAAAAAGACCCTGTTCTCGTGAAATTGAAGGACACAGTTCTACAAGGATGGCCAACAAACCGGAAGGATTTAGACAGTGAACTTACTCCATACTGGAATTTTAGGGATGAGATAAGCATTGTAAATGGTTTATTGTTAAAAGGAGATCGTATTATTACACCAGAGCAACTTAGTCCCCAGATGTTGAAAATTCTGCACAGCAGTCACCTGGGACAAGAGAAATGTATTCAGCGAGCTAAATCTACATTGTTTTGGCCAGGAATAATCATGCAGTTGAAAGACATGATAGAACAGTGCAACTTTTGCAACCGTTACAGGAAAGCGCAGCAAAAAGAGCCAATGATACCGCATGGGATCCCAAATCGTCCATGACAGAAAGTTGCAGCTGACATTATGTTTTTTGGAAATACACGATACTTGATAAATGTTGACTACTTTTCAAAGTTCAAAGAAATCAAACCGCTTACCAGATGGGAAAGCTACAACCGTTATCAACATTCTGAAGCAACATTTTGCTCGACTAGGAATCCCTGAAGAGTTCATTAGTGACAATGGGCCTGAATTCGCAAACCATGAATTTAAAAACTTTGCGAAGGAATATGATTTCCGACATATAACATCTTCGCCAAGATATCTACAGAGTAATTGTATGGCTGAAAGAGCTGTTCAGGCCATCAAAAACCTGTTTAGGAAGGCGCAGGATGACCACAAGGATCCTTATATTGCGCTTATGGAGTTGAGAAATTCAGAAATACCAGGAGTAAAGTTTTCACCAGCACAACTTTTATTTGGACGAACCACCAGAACTCTTGTACCAACCGTTAAATCCAACTTGCGACCAATAAGATTTAACTCGGAATGTGTTCGCGAGGAACTCCAGAGCATTAAAGATACACAAAAGTCTTATTATGATCGCAACTCAAAACCCCTTAAACCACTTGACAACGGAGATGTAGTACGTGTTAGGATTCCAGGACAGTTCATTAAAACACCAGGAAAAGTCGTTAGACCTGCAGAAACGCCACGATCGTATTACATACAGCAAGGGAATGCCACCGTGAGGAGAAACCGCCGAGATCTTATCAAAACCAAGGAACTGAGTACAGAACAATCAGTAGAAACTGAAGAGACTGTTAACTGTCACCGTGATTGGTTTCTTGATAATTCTTACAGTGCTAATGGTTCATTTATCAATTCTGGAGACGAACCAACTGGTGTTACCACAGCAAGTGGTCGCGTCATTAAACCACCTGGCAGGCTGGTTATGGAGTGTTAATTCTTTCAAACTGTGAAAGTGAATTTCTGAATTTGATGTGTACATTCATAGTTCAATTTTGTAGTTCCAATTTGTTAGTTGTAGTTAAAAAAAAGTAAATGTATTGAGAGCTGTTTATTATAACGGTAAATTAAAATTTATTTCAAATGTAATTTTAACAAACGTTTCAAAGTTAACTTAAAAAGGGAGATGTGACATAATTTATATTTAAGAACAGTAACTCTTACACTTGTACCATTTGTAAATATTATACTAGAGTTGTCTTCCCTTGTCATTCATGATGATGCTGCACATGTTTGTAATAAACTAGTTCTCATCGCCATCGTGATTCTGAATAATGCTACAGTTATGAAATACCTTCAAAACCTACGAGGAGGACATATTTAATTGATGAATGATGAATGACTATAATATATATATATATATATATATATATATATATATATATATATATATATATATATATATATATATATATATATATATATATATATATATATAAACAATTTTCTTATACATGTATTATATCTATGAACAGAAATCGCTGAAACAATTATGTTTACTTCGTTATTTATGATATTTCTATATTGATTTACATTCTTCAGCTTTATTATCTCTGACGTTTTGTAAGTAAATATGTATATAATGATTGACATTTCTTTATTGACTAAATACTAAACAAAAAGTTAAACTTTTCTTCTCCTCAAGAATTTCTCGCCTATAATAAATTCAATTTTTTTTTCTCAACGGTATTGACCATGAATTCATATAATATATTCCTTCTCACTGGATCATAACAGTTTTACTGAAATCAATAATGCAGAACAATATTTACAGGTATCATATATCTAGCTACCTGCATCGCCTGTAATATGATTCGTAAAACATGTACTTTAACTAGAGATGTTACGAAAGCTATTAAAATATTGGAAAAGAAACCTTGGCAAAATATTATCATTTTAAAAAAAGCATAAAATTAGAAACTAGAATTTACCTTTGTGAACGATAGAGGCGATTTGTTAATCAAATAAATGTACTTCCTGTTTTACGGATAAACATCGCTATATTTTGTGAAAAAAGAGAATTCTTTATATTGGCCATTCGAGAGCTAACAATTTAGAATGGGTTTATGCAAACTACAGTGCTACTATCCTTCAAGTTGATAGCAGCACCTAACTCACCTAGGAATACCGCAATTCACAGTCCTACATGTATCCCGTGACTTCCGTGTAATCTTGTTACTTTCATCTTTTTAATATTTAAGAGTTAACTTCACAAAACGAAAAAAAAAAATTATAAAATGACCATAATATAAAATCAGTTATAATATATATTTAATTAATAGCATCTATTTGTGTATACAAAATAGATGCCTTTATTTTACGAGAAAAGTATATTTGCAGGGACCTATATACTAGTATATAGGTCCCTTGTACGTTGGCTTTTAAGATTCGGGCTTGGATGACACACCAAGTGTTGTATATATAAAGGGTCGGGTTTGTTCTTCACATTCCTTTCTGCTGAACCTTTCAAAGGTAAAGACGCATAACAAATGCTTGCAAAAAAATACATCTAATATTTGCTTTGTAATTTTGAAAAATCGTATAATTTTCCATTTACGTATTGTTTTTTAATCATATTAAAGATTTTATTACTGTTGATGTTTAAGGCGAATGATGTTGGATTCAAAATTTTTACGAATCAGACAACGCACACGCGGTTGTGTCAAAAAAAATAATTACTTTACCTTTGTATCCTTATTAAATGTTATTAAAGGATGAAATATTGGTTATTGTCAAATTTATTTTAATAATTGTATAAATTATTGTCTTTTTGTTTCATACTGCGTCGCGAAAACGGAAAATGCTAACCCAGGATAGGGGAACAACAATATGGAAACTCAGTCGGACCTTTCGTGGACACAGTGAGGATGGGCCCTAATATATGTCAAAGAAAAGAATAGCAAATCTGTAAACCAGTTGGAAACCAGACATTGAATATATGTATCATCACAGTCCAATATATCCACCACCTTTGAAATACATAAATCAGTTAAATGTGCATACTTGATTAATCTTTTCCATTGTAGAATGAGACCAAAATATAAGCAATAGTCTGCTTATACAGTGTATAGATATTGCCTCTAAAACATCCTTGCTTAAAGTGTTACCTTTCAAGCTAAGAGTAGGGAATTTATTCCTTTTTTTAAGAAAAAGTGGGGGGCGGGCTTAGGAAAAAAACTATTAAGATGAGTTTCGAACAAAAGTACCAGAAAGTCAAGCTGAAAACAAAATATATTTAAATATAACTACCAGTGAATCCTAAAAAAAATGTTACAATAGAATAATCTTTCAAAATACATTCAAATCATATTATAATTTTACCATAGAATTCTCTCAAAATAAGGACAAAAGACCAGCAATTGCCTGGAATTGTTCAAAACTAAGGTCAAAATAACTCAATAGATTGTGCGGTGAATGTTCTGGACCTATTATACATTTATATTAGGTTTCTATTTGTGAGAGGATTAAATTTAGTTTTTGTATAAATTCAGGTAATATGTAATATAACAGATACAATGTTCTGTGTATTTGTAGAAGTAGAACTTAGTGAATCTTTCAAATCCAACTATTAGGCACTACCTACAACAGGGCTCAGACTAAACAATGATTAGTTATGAAAGCATCAGAACCAAAGAAATCCCTAAATTCTTGTTTCGTATGAAAGAATTAATGTTAGAGCACTCGATTACTAAAAATATCCATATGCAAACCTCCTTTTCATATTTCTAGATTGTGATGAATTTAGATAAAAGGGAGAATGAAACAACCTATCTTGCTGAGAGAAGAGTATTGTTATATTTATTTAAATGCTCCAGAGATTTCCTGGAGTTCACTACTTTGTATTCTTAATGTTGTGAAAAGGAGGCTCTGATATATAGGTAAGTCATAAGATTAGTTGAATATCATAAGTTATTACAGATTTACATTGGGGTTGAGCTTCCAACTCAATATATATGACTTAAAACAAGGGGATCTTAATTGTGTGGGATCTGGGAGCAGTAAACCTCTAGAAAGGGCTTTTTTCAAGTCTCGTATCTTAAGGTGCTCTCGTTGAGGATTGTATTTGCTAGCTCTTAAATTGGAAATGAAATGATCTTATAATACAAAAAGAGGGAGTTTATCATTGTTAAACCACATAATTTATCAATCTGATATTGATTAAGTTTGAATGAAAAGGAAAATGCAAAATATTTTTATATAAACATACATTTTTCTATTACTGGAATTAGGACATCTTTGTTATGATCCTGTAGAGTGCAAATGAAACGTTGGAAATTGCAACATCTTGTACAAGAATGTTCTTGTGATCACTTATTAATGAATACATGCATATCTTAATTATTAATTATTAGATTAAAAAAGTAAATACAGTCAAACCTTATTGTCTTGAACTTGTGGGACAAGACATAACTTTCAATTGAGATGTCGGATATTTGAGATGGCAAGTGTAGAATGCTAGATGAGGAGGTGTCGATCTGATGTGACCATGTTATTTAAGGTATCAGTGTTCCAAATACCGAAGTTAGAATTACAATTACTTCTGTAAAGCAATTAAAACTTATAGGACATTCATCAGATTATGTTTTAAAATGAATACAGTGGAATCATCATTGTTCGTGGGGGATCAAAGTTCGTTGATTTCGTGGGTTACCCTTACCCACGAATTTACAACCCCACGAACATTTTTTGTCAACGTACTGATTAATTAAATCTACAAAAATAAATTAAACGAGCTGCCCACGAAATTACATCCCCAAGAACCAATAAAATTTTGCTTGCCCACGAACATTGACCCCCACGAATTTAAAGGATTTTACAATGTATGGTCTTATTTTAACTATATTTAGTTATCTACAAACATCAGAAGTGACCCCAAAAATTGTTTAAGTACATGTACCTTAAATTCGTAATAATGTATCAATTATTTTTCAGAGGAGTCCTGGAAGGATGCTTATATTTTGTAATTTTAAACAGATAATGCTGATTGTTTGACTTCGGACATTGGGCTTACATTTTAAGGTGTTTGGCTCGGAAAACTCCTAGCAGGGTGCTTATATTTTGTAAATTTGTATTTGGAATGACATGCAATAAAACAAGCAAATACACACACACACACACAACTGTCAAATCTCAAAATATCCAATTTGACAAGCATAATTTGAAAAAAAATAACAGAAGTCTGGCGAGACTGTAACCCTACCGGATTGCACTTATAACAAAGGAAGAGAAAAGTAGCACTTGGACTTGTATATAATGCTGATTCTAAGATTTCAGTATGTGCAGTATGTAGGGAAGTTTCTTTCTACAAGACCAAAGCTTTATCAGGCATTGAGGGATTAGGTGGGATACATCACATAATATTTATAGGATATCACATCACAATATCAACAGTCTCGTTTAGAGTCATAATTTCGTAAGTTATATGGTCGATACAATGACCTTGTCAGCAAATACAATCTACCATTAAGTCAAATGCTGACTGCTGATGTTTTTCATACTACTTGGAAGCTAGTGGTTAGACCATTATTTAGACACTGAATTATCAACGCATTTTTCCGTTATTTCCCGGTCATGACAAGAAGCACACGGCGGGTGTGACCGGTCGGCAAGGGATGCTCACTCCTCCATGGCACCTGATCCCACCTGTGAACTTTTAGACGTCTATGCACGCATTTGCTCTGCTCCATACATTTCATTGGCAAGTTTTGATTACTTAATGTGTTACAACACCTCTCTTAATAGAGGGAAATTCAAAATTTATTTTAAGTGTGCTGAAGGATTAACACATCCAGGCATCAAGATGTGTTAAGAACCCAGCTGGGAGGGGGTCTTGGCAGTATTGGTCGTGGAACAGTTGATTTGTTTTGCTTCCCCAATGTTTGGGGTGACTGCAATCTGTGCCAGCTTGCTGCCATGTTGCGTCTGTGCACACCAAGTCAACTGATAACTGAATATTTGTGTGAAACTTGTATTGAACTTCCACTTTGTTGATATGCTAATGCTAGTGTAACCTAAGCTAATAAGCTTACTTTTGGTGACAGTTATATATACTTTAGAGCTATAATATAAAGTACAAGTTTGAATTATGAAAAAGTTTGATATTTGAAGTTTGAGATGTTTGATCTATGAAGTTTGAGATATTTGATATATTATGCACAAGATTTGATATATGAAGTTGATTTGAAGTTGATATGCCTGATATTTGAAGCTTGAGATATGACTTTGATTTTGAACAGTTTGTATGTTGATTTTGAACATGTGTATGTGTGCTGACCCTCCGCGGTAAACCTGGGACGGTTAGACTTTGAAACACACATGAAGTTTGATTTTGTTGGGATTGCCCAGTTGAAATGGCACCCCACAATGTTTGTATTTTCTTGTGCCACGGCCAATACTCGCCACAATAAATGAAGTATAAATTCTATTCTGAGTTTGTGTCATTTTCTCTGTATAAATAATTTGTTTTAATGGAGAAAAAATAATCGAGATCGACATCCATTAATCCCGACACCTCGCACGAATTAATTTTCGAATACCCAGTTATAATGTAAACAAAAGGATTGTAATAGAACAATATATACAGGTATCATATATCTATCTACCTGCATCGCCTGTAATATGATTCGTAAAACATGTACTTTAACTAGAGATGTTACTAAAGCTTTTAAAAATATTGGAAAAAGAAACTTTGGCAAAAATATCATCATTTTAAAAAATAGTATAAAAATTAGAAACTAGAAGGAGAATTTACCCTTGTGAACGACAGAGGCTATTTGCATATCAAACTAGATGCTGTCATGAGACAGTAATACCCGCACTAAGGTGTTTGCCTCCAAATGCACACTCCTTCATATTAGGCTTACCAAGGAAAAAGTCCGACAGTAAATATATTTGTCAATTCAAGCATAAAATGCTCAGGTGACCATGTGACCTATGAGCCTCTTATAGGTATTTCCTTTACTTAATTCATTACCAGTCTGCAATAACAGAATTTAATTAATTATGTAAATTAGGTTAGCAATTCACAAATTGCCTGTTTTTGGAAATAGGCCTAGATGGCAAAGTTATGTTAAACATCGTTTGTTGTGATAATTTAAAATTTGTTCTTGTACTGTACATGTATGTGAACACCTTTTTGAAAATTTCTACATAACACTGGGCTTGCGTCACCCTACTAATACTAGTTTTACCATTATCATTTTTACATTGGACATGGTGCAGTGTGGTGTAACATCATTACATGTATATCAGTAGAAAATAATTCATTTTGTGTTTTAATTGGATTATATTTCATGAAGTTGACAGGACCTATGACAGTCGGTAAGTACAAGTTTAAGTATAGATTGGGGTAAAATAACCGAAATGCAAATGGTTAGGTTAAAGTTTAAAAAAGATCAAAGATCATCGGATGCCACAATAGACGAATTTCACATTCTGAAGAGTTATCTTCCGTTGTCGACATTACATTTAGTTACAGGCACAGATCCAGGAATTTTTTCCTGGGAAAAAAAACAAACAAACAAAATAAAAACAATGATGGCGTGGTCATGTTTTTAAAGGGGGAGGGCGTCCAAAGTCATTTTTTATTTGCTTCTGTAAATCAGAATATAGTCCTATTTAAATAACTCTGCAAATTTCAGGGGGATGTGTCCAATCTCCCAAGCCGCTCCCTGTCTCTGAAATGACAAATGATCATGTGACTCCAAAATAGTAGAAAACTTTTCCATTTGACTATACATAATTTTGTTTCTTGTGTTATTATATTATGTTCATCTTATGGTTTAAGGTTATGAACCCCTGGAGATCATCCCCACTCTCTTAATGAACTGGAAATGTTCACAATATGACTACATCAAATTGAATAAAAGTGCATCAATGATAAGATTGCTTGACATTTCATTCATGATTTTGGGTCAACCCATGTACCCTCCTAGAATTAGGAATGAAAATCATTCAAAGAGATGGACCATTAAACTATTTGTTAATATTCAAATTTTTTTTTATGTCAAAACAAAGTATTAGTTATATGAACAAAAAGGGGTCTGGGAAGGGGCTAGGGAAAGGAGTTATCTCTTTACGTCTTAATTGTTGAAAACTCCTAAAATGAATGTTAATTAACCTCAAATCCGACTTGTACGTCTTCATAAGTTTTAAATGGTGACAGGTGTCTCCATATGAGTGAAAAATTCCCGAGAGGGACATTTAACAAGGAACAAATATTAATGACTTAAAAACACAATATACATGTACATGTTTATTAGTCAACGTATATATATTTCTGGTCATATCTCTAGTTCTCATTTGAATCAGAAATGAATGATACAAATATTTTAAGAATGATTAAGAGTTGAAAAGGTTGTGCATCTTAAAGTTGACTAAGCTCTGTGGTTGAATTAGCTATACCAGTTTAGCTTATTTTGCTACTCAAAGCACCTTGATTAACTATTTTTAATCACACTGTTCTCTGAAATGTTCAGTTTTTTCAACATGGATACAAGTCATACATTTTCAGCTTCTGAAAACAATGCATGAAAAAACTGCTTTTCAAATACAGCAACTCTTTCCAAGTACTTGTGATCATAAGTTTTTATCTCACTTGAGTTCTTCTGGTTTTCTGGTCACATTTTGTCTGTCATCCATCTGTCCGTCTGTAAACTTTTCACATTTTTGTCTTCTTCACTAGAACCGCTGGGCCAATTTCAACCAACCTTGTCACAAAGCATCTTCTGGTAAAGATGATTCAAGTTTGTTCAAATGAAGGGTCACACCCTCTTTCAAGGGAGGATAATCAAGAACTCATGAAAATTTGGTGGTATCATTTAAAAAAGTCTTATCAAGAACCATTGACTGGGCCCAAAAAGTTAAACCTTTCTTTACATAGACTTAGTGTAGATTAAAATTTGTTCACTTGGATAGGATGGGGCCATATATGGGGATCCAAAGATTTACATAAAAAATGCAGGGGGTTTTTCCATCATAAATCTTCTTCTCATGAACAGCAAGGAAATTATTGTCATCCGTTTTCACGAAAGGGACCTAGGGGAAATTAAATCTCATTTGTCTGTCAGTCTGTCCGTTTGTCAGTCTGTTCGTCTGTCACAATAAATTTAACCTTGGTCATAACTTTTGAATAATAAGAGATAGGGCTTTCATATTTCACATGTACATTACCTACAAGAACTTGCTAAACATACTATGATTTTTGAACCCATGACCTTGACCTTGAAGTTTGACCTACTTTTCAAAAAATTTAACATTATTTTAAATTGATCATTTTGAAAGAGAAAGATAGGGCATTCATATTATTTATGTATATTACCTGTAACAAGAATTTTCTAAATATATCATGACTTTTGACTCTGTGACATTGACCTTGAAGTTAACCTACTTTTTAAAAATGATATATTTCCTTATAACTTTTGATTGAGAGGAGATAAGACTTTCGTATTTGACATGTACATTACATGTAACAATATGTTTCTGAGCATGTATTGATTTTTTACCCCTTGACCTTGATGTTTTACCTAATTTTCAAACATTTCAACTTTGGTGGTTACTTTTGAATGACATATGATAGGGCATGCATATTTGAAACAACATGTCATAAATAATGGCACCCCATCCACTAGGACACGGAAAGCAGGGGACAACAATTCTTTGAATTTGCTTGTTAGTCATTTTGATATGAAAGTATCCTCATATAGTGTAGATTTAAGTTTTTTTTATGCCATACCATTAATATGGCCGAGGCATAAAGTGTTTTTCATGTCCGACTTCAATCAAACGTCATATGCTGATACATACTGATGTAAGCTTTTCAACTGCATCAACTTTTTTGACCTTGACCTTTCCTTTGACCTTGACCTCACTTTTGTTAAATTAATGTCTAGATCAGTTTTGAATAAACAATTCAAGATATATTTATCGAACTTCATATGCTGATACATACTGCTGAGAGCTATAAATTGCATAAACTTTTTTGACCTTGGCTTTTACTTTGACGTTGACCTCACTTTTTGAAATTAGTGGTTATCTACTAAATAAACCAAGTATGATATTTATATCAAACTTCATATGCTAATAATAAATACATACTGATGTCAACTTTTCAACTGCATCAACATTTTGACCTCAACCTTTCCTTTTACCTTGACCTCTCTTTTCTTAAAGAAGTGTTAAGCTCAGTTTTGAATGAAATAAATCAAGATATTTTTATCAATCCTAATATGCTGATATGTATTAGTGAGAGCTATTCAACTGCATCAAAAACTTTTCACCTTGCACTTACCTGTGACCTTGACCTCCCTTCTCTTTAATTTGTATTTTGCTTAGTTTTAAAGAAACAAACTAAGATATTTTACGTAAGCATGCACTTATACATAATTTGGTGAGAATTTATCATCTATATCCAATGTTTTTAGATTTTAAATTCAATTTTAAAGAAACTGTTCAAGATATTCTCATTACACTTCATAAACTCATACAAATTTTCATGTTGCATTAGTAACATAAATTCGGCGGGGCATTAATGTCCTATGGACATATTTCTAGTTTTCAAATCATGACCTCCGAAGATAGGGTCAGGCCACAATTAAGGATCAAAGTCTTATATCGGAATAAAAGGAAAAAAAATCTTCAAAATTCTTCTTTTCAAGAACAACAAAAGCATGATTAATATGGAAACATTCTCAAGAAGTGTAAATTTAAATTTGTACAAATCATGACCCCATGGGTTAGGGAGAGGCCATTTTTCCTGCCTCAATTTCCCTTCCACATGGAAATGCAACTAACCATCTCCAAAGGATGATCTGGCAGCTGTGTAAAATGTAAGAGGAGTTCTGGGAACCAGGGACTTTTTGCATAAAAACGTCATTTTTCGACCCCTATTTGACCCCCAGGGTGAAAATGAAAATTCCAAAACCTTACTGCACATGTAAAGGACACTACCAACCATCACCCAACAGATGATTAGGCTACTGTGTAAAATGTAAGCGGAGTTTGAGAAAGAGGAGTGTGACAGACGGACGGACGGACAGACATGAGTTACAACAATATACCCGAACTTTCTTTAGAAAGTGTGGGTATAAAAATTTTGAAATTGTTATTTTTCAAACCAAGTGTACATCCATGTCCTACCGAATATAACTTGTGAATAATGTTTTAAATTAGTAAAATAAATATAAAATAAGATAAACAATAATTTAAATGCATTTAGTTGTCTCATTAAACAATATCACATTGTATCAGTGTGACTTTAATTTGTTTGAAAAACCGTGTCAGTTTAAAAAGAGCACGAACCTGTACATGTATGATATAGATAACGGAATTTTGATTTCCAGAAATTTCGTACATAAGTCAGATCAAAAGAAATATCCCCGTCATTTGTATAACACTCCTTTCGTGTTTTATTTTTTACTTTTTATGACCGAGAAATTTAAATTTTCACAGATAATGTTTCGAATTTCTTACCTTTTGCAATATTTTTTGGGAAAATATGAAATAAATAAAAATGGTTTATGCAGGAAATAAAGACTTTCTTGATAAAATTCAATATACTAGGCTTTAAATTTAGACTGTAGTAACTTTTGTTTGACCAAGATATGGGCATGCTGTTGAAAAATAAAAATGTTAAAATGTCAGGAGTGCAACAAAAAAATGTCATGTTGCCAAGAAAACATAACAAGAACCCTGTATGGTAATTGAGTCACAGAGGAATTTCCAACGTGTAAAAATATACCTGTTATGCCATTTAAAAGTTAAAAACATTTTAGGAATCACAAGCAGCATGAATGAGAGTCAAGTTTCTGTGCATACCATGTCAGGAGGGCAACATTGGAATTTTTACTCCCCAGTATGCAAAACTTTCATCAGTATATGACTCTCTGCTTGCTTTTTTGAAAACAAAGACAAAATTTTAACCGAATAAATTTATCAATTACAGGATCTCTAAACCATAGAGATACTAATCCATCACCAATATCCTCGACTAAGCCAGTAAACGCTCTGACCTTTTGAGTGCAGAAGGATTCATCAACCCCTTTAAGTAGTTATTGACCCTGAAAGTTTTTGAAGTTGATGAATAATGAAAAATTTTCAAAACGACAAGTCGTAGAGACATGAGACTAACTGCATTAGATTCCTTGACATTAGACATTGAAGTTTATGTCAAGGTCAAAGGACAAGGTCATTCCGAATATGAGAAATTATGCTCTTTTTATACCTCTTTTGTCTTTCAACATATACTGTATATCTTTGCATCTTTAAGATGTACTCTTAAAACTATTTCAAAGATTTCAATCTTATCCCCTAAGCTTAAACCCTTTAAAAGGTGTTGCCCCTCGTGCGACAAACCTTGTTATCGCTACTCCTCAGACACTGTAAACCGTAGAGAAACGAAACATTCACTAATGTCTTCAGGGTCTTTAGACACAACTTCTATCTTTTCAGTGCAAAAGGATCTGATGACCCCTTGTATGAGTTATCGCCCTTTAACGTCTTTAAATTTGCGCTTATAATTAAACCTTATAACTTTAAATGTATAAGTCATAGAGGCATGGGGTCAATTTTAATGTAACCTTTGACCTTGTAAATTAAATGAAGCTCAAAGGTCAAGGTCATTTCAAAATTATTAAAATTTTTTCTATCTTTCAAACCATTTCTGAATTCTTTTTGCAAAAAAAAAAAAAAAAAAAACTTTAGAGAGTAAAATATAGAAAATTTAAGAAATTTAAAGAAGGTGGTAAGACCTCTAATTGTTCGAGAACAATTATTCTACTAGTTATAATAGTGTTATTATTTGGATATACGGTGCAGAAATAATAGGCAGGGTTTGACACATTAGGCTTTCGCCACGGGTTGGTGCACCATGTGTCAAACCCTGAGTATTATTTTGGCATAGTACATCCAAGTGATACATATTACACTATTATATAAATATGAATATTACAACAGTTTGATAGTTTGATGTCTAGAGGAAATTTTTCTAAAATAATTTGGCATTTCCTAGCAAATTTCACCGTCTGGGTTCTGAGTCTTAAGCCAGGAGGTTATTAATAGAAATTTCACAGTTCTGGTAAAGGGTTAATTCTCTTACATTATATAATCAAGTCAATAATTGATTGCTATGTTTTCAAGAGTAAAGGGTTTTTGTTGATCGCAACACCCTCTGAGACCCCAGGTAGGTCATGAAATTCACGATTTTTGTTCTCATATATCCATGGTTTATAACAAAACTATGTTACTTCAGCCAGAAGAAGTTTGTAATGTTCAGAAGTCTACAACCAAAGCACAACATGGACGAAAAAGTATAGCGTGGGTCAGGTGAAATATATATTAAAGACTTACATTTTTAGAATCAACAAGTCTATAATGAGAGGGGCACCTTGGGCATTCATTAGAATTGTTGTGGCTTGCTGCATATTTGCCATCTTCTAACAAGACCCATACTCCACGCTCGTTACCTTTAACAAAGTCAAATGCTTTTCAACTCACATTAAAAAATTACATTGAATTAAGTTCATGAATTCTAACTTCATTTCATTTTTAGGGCTTATATATATACAGTCTCTGAAAGTGTGATTTCCTGAGACTATATTCAAATACAATATGTCATGGTATGAGATCCACAATAATGATACAAACAGTCCAATATAATTGTACATTTTATTAATTACCAGTATTTTAATAATAATGATGAAATAATATGAGGTCTTCGGATTTACAAAGTTTCATTTTAAAAGCTTAAGGTAATTCCATGGTTACACATATAGACATGTAGTTGAGCAGAATATTAAGAATATAAAAATGCTTTTTACCATTTACGCACAAATTTTCTGCACATCCTACAGCCAATAACGAAGTGTACTGAACAGGCAGACAAACTGCTACAGAGTAATTATCACATTGTAGTTTACTGGTTGCTGTTTCGTTGAACCAGTCCTCTGTGATCCCAAGAATTCGAATGTCGTACACCTTCCCTATGCCTGGGCCAGTGCACTACAAAGATGTATGGTTTGTCAAAATCATAGTCAACAAAATGTATGATATTGTTTATCCTTTTAAAAAATTCCAAGTAAGGAAGAAATTGTGAACAGTAAAATACTTTTCCCTTCAGAAACATGCAAGCAATTTATGAAAAAGGAAATACATAGCTTCAACGAAAAGATTTTGTATTCAAGTACTTCCCTCAATATGAATTACTAGGCCTAGTCTAGATCTGCCGCTGCTCAGTATTTTTTTTCTGTTACAATTCTCCAACCTTTTTCCACTGTATAGAATCATGCAATACCCCCTTCCCGTCGAGATTTTCAAAGGTATTAAATTTTTATGAAAAGGGGGCGAAAATGACCTTATATCTTTCTATTAAACACAAGCCCCTCTGAAAATGTACATGTAAAAAAATTTTTCATACAACTTAATTTGTTTAATTATTTATTAATTAACACAGGGTTCCTCTTTGAAACACGTTCTTAAAAATGTTCGTATTACGTGTAAAGTTACTTAAGCAGTGGAAATCAATCAAAAGCAGCAAAGTTAAAAACTATCTTTGATTTTGGTGGCTTTTCTGAAGGTCCCTAATAAAAATACCGATATAAGAAGTAATTTAGCAATTTTTTGTTTATTTTATACAAAAAAACATACTTGTGAAAAATAGATAAATCAAGCTTCTTTGAATAGGTAAAATTTTAAGCTTTGTAGCTAATTCAAGCTATGTAGCTAAATGTTGTAATTGTACTGACTCCGTAATAACAAGCATCAAGTTTAATTTTGTTCCCCGTAAAATTTGAAAATGCTGTTACTCCGTCAAAAATCACTGAAGTGGAAGAAACGCAAACTTGATCTATAACTCATCAAGGTAAACATACATACCAAAAATCTGTCAAATATAGCGTTTAGAGACAAAATGCGGAAAAGCCTTAAAAATTAAAAAGGCTGTAATTTCGTCAAAATCATTGAAGAGGAAATAAATTCAAACATGATCTTTAACTCATCAAAACAGTCACATACCTAAAATCAGCTCAATATCTGCAAGCAATTAGGAAAAAAGAGCGGAAAATCAAGTCGGACAGACTGACAGACGGACAGACGAAGAGGAAACCTATAGTCCCCTTTCGCTTTCACCGGTAAGGAACTAATTAATTGGTCCCATGTAGAGACGAAATCATACAGGTAAAAGGTTTACAAATAACATATCAAAGGTGTACATGACACAAACTCCACAAACAGAGAATCACAATTCAGAAATGTGGAAAAGATCTTGACAGAAAGATAAAAAGACCGATCATTGTCGTAAACGTTCCATCAACCGGCCTTCAATGCAGTTAGCAAGCAGCAGAGACCTCTACCTCACAATAATACAGGCTCTTCATGCTGCTGCATGTTTTCAAATTCATGACATTATAAACAAATTTTCACATTTTTATCAGATGATCTTGGCCTTTCTTTGTTAAAATTCAAATTGGATTGAATACTATATGTGATCAACTTTTAATCCAATCACGAGACTCAACAATTTCACAAATATGGTATAAGATACACTTTCTGCTTATAAGAATCCTTGTATTACATGTTCATGTACATGTCGAGGAATAAATTTAAAATTGAAAGTCTGATATGGGTGAATTAAAAAAAAAATGACCACCAAACTGAAATTTTTTGGAAAAATTCAACTACTTCTAACATATTTTTCACTTATATCATCATATTGCACATGCATTCTAGTTTAAAATCCTGAAGTGGCAATAGAATAGACAATTGGATTAAAAAGTTTCAGAATTTTTATTAGAAAAATTTCTTTTGAAAAAAGAAAATATCATTACACCTTAAAAGACTTTCTAAAATACATAATCACAAGAAATTATAGTTTTTTATGCTTCAAAGTGGTAAAAGGGGTATAAATGATTAAATCTAGACCTTGATTGAGTATCATCTCTTGTATGTGCGACAAAAAAATGACTTTTTGATTGTCATTTTACATTATTTTTTTCAATTCTGGTTTGAAAAGTTTTAATATGAAAAAAGTATGAAGCAATAAAATTGCCCAAATTTCACTTTTTTGTCCGTTCAAGCCAATTCTTTAAATCTAAGCCAAAAAAGAATTTTTATATACGAGTTCTCGTACAAAAAATACTAGATTTTGAAGTGACCCTATGTTACATTATTGTGTTGCACTCCTGACATCTGATATGTATTTTAGTTAACATTGTTTTAAAAATTATAACACACGATAACCCATTCTTACTTGGTAAATTAATTTGTCGTTTTGATATTTTTGATCATTTACGGCAGGTTTTTCATATTTTGAAGACCTTAACACAAGATTATTTGCAAAGTGTAATATATATAAATTGTATATAAAACTATATGTGAAATGATGAAAACTATTCCCTGAATTGACTAGAAAATTTCCGTAATTTGTTGATAGACATAGTGTTTTGAACATAAAATAGTATCAAACATTTTTTTTCAACTCATTTTTTAGTAAAGATAGTTAAAAAGCATTGGTAATTATAAAGCAGTTTTGTTGCACTCCTGACTGCAGTAAAATTTAAAATTAAAACCGTAGAACACAAAATTTCATAAAAAGTTGGCAACATCAAGCGGTAATGAAATTGTGCAATATTTATAGTCCGATAATTTATAATCAAAACAGATGAAAGTATTTGAAATTTGCATTTTATCTGGAATTGTTCCCTATTTATGCCAAAAAACTAACTTAAATGTATATTTAGAAGATAAAATATATTTTATAGCATATTTTCCTTTAGAAGACAAACACAATAACCCACCAGAAAAAATTCTACTCATCATTTTTTCTTTATTTTTATTCTTATTGGATGATTTATAATTCTAACATATTTGTTGCACTCCTGACCAAAAGCATTGGGACCTTTAAAGTAGAATTGTGAAGTGAAAATTACATAAGAACTTGTTCTGTTGTTTCAGTGAAGTTGAGGAGGAATTACTTGAATTTTATGACAATTTTTTAGTGTGTTTATTTTTAACATTCATTTGAAAAATCACAAAAAAGATAAAAACACATCTGAATTGATAAAATTGAAAAAGGAATGATTTTAATAATAAAACTGTCAATAATTTAGTATATATTAAATTATACAAAAAGATCATTATTAATTAATGAATACGTCTAAGCATGAATAGAAGTGTTTTCGTCACACAACTTGAATCTTTAAAAAAATGCGTTGCACTCCTGACCATAGAAATATAGATCTGAAGCACAGACAGATCCAGTAATCAATGAATCTATTTGGTAAAAATGTTCTTTGTGTCTTTCTTTTCCAAAATAAAAATCAGAAAATCATATAATGATAATAGTTTTTTCATGCTTGGGAGCAAAACATCAAATGTTGCACTCCTGACATTATTGGGTATGCACATATACTTGACTCTTATTAATGCTGCTTGTGATTTATATAACATTTTTAAGTTTTAAAATGTATATCAGTTATTGTTTCACACTTTGAAAATTCTCTTTTGTCTTAATTTTCTATCAGAATTTTACAATTGATGTTTTTTTGGCAACGCTACATTTTTTCTGTTGCACTCCTGACATGGTATAACATTTTTTTAAACATCAGCCATGACCACAACTTGATTAAACAAAAGTTACTACAGTCCACATTTAAAGCTCAATACTTTGAATATTATCAGGAAAGTCTTTATTTTCAACATAAAGCATTATTATTTATTTTACAGATCTCCAAAAAATATTGAAATTTCAAAATGTCACAAAAAGGTGTTGCACTCCTGACAATTTTAGCATCATTTTTGGGCATAACTTTTTTGTTAATTGAGATATCAACGAGATATTTAGCAGGTATTTAGACACTATCTAAAGACATATGCTGAGACATAGAAATCTATTTTCATTGCCTGTATTTTTAGTGTGGGTTGATAAATATGTGTTTGGTCATTTTTTTGAATTCACCTATATGCAAGTTTGACCAATTATGCCACATCGCTGGCCTAAATACTGAATCAAGAAATCATGAATTTCCAAATCTTGGTAGAGTGCAATTACCCCACATCGGTCATCTAAAAAGTCAACCTAATTTTTCATAATGCGGATAAAAAAGTTCATTTAATATCACACCATTTTTATAGCTTTGAACATCCTCAGTAGCCCAAACAAAGGACGCATTCGCAAAGGCTCACAATGCACATAATTTTCACATTACAGAATACACATTATGCAACAAAACACCAAAATTAACAATTTCACTACACAAACTATTAGCAGGTGGTTAATATTTTTACTGCATATCCTTGTGCAATACAACAAAAAAAAAAAAATGAAAAAAGAAACTCAACACAAGAACAGAAAATCAAACACTAAAAATATTATACCAACAATTTTCTGTGAAACAATCCTATTAAAAAGTATTAATGTTGATATTTTTATCATATTCTTTATCTATCTATCTATCTAAAGATTGAAAGACAGATACATTTTACAATGTATTTTTTAACAGTTAATTATTAAAAATTAGTTAAAATTTATTCCTATATATAAAACATACCTTGAGGTTCCCAGCTTCTGCTCTAAGTGCACAAATGTAAAGTATACATGTGCCTAAAAAAGAGAGAATCTGAATGAAGGATGTCTCTAGACTTCAAGATAGATAATCGTGGGAAATTTTTTTTTCAATTATTATGATGTCATACTAATGAAATGGAGATAACGAACTGTATTCAAGCTCAAAAGTCCATTAAACAATACAAATTTTGGAGCAGAGCAAACACAGACCTTTAAAACATCAGAGGTGGGATCAAATGCCATGGAGGAGTGAGCATCCCCTGCCGACCGGTCACACCCGCCGTGTGCTCCTTGTTATCATCGGGAAAAAACCGTCGACAATTTAATGTGTAAATAATGGCCTAACAATAAGTATGAAAAACGGCAGTCAGCATTTGACTTAATGATAAATTGTATTTGCTGACAAGGTCATTGTATCAACCATAGAACTTACGAAATGACGACTTTAAACGAGACTGCTGATATTCTTGTTTTATCATCTTGTTTGTCAATAACCTAACTCGTTTTAGAAATTGTTCATAAGTACAACATGTTCTTGCGTATTGAATCAACTGAGTGATATAAACCCCGTTTGTTGGTGATGAAGGTATATTGCTGCATAAGTAAGGAAGTTGATGATTGTAAAGTTAAAGTCATCAAGTTTATCATAAAGCTTGCTTGTTAAATTACCACTAATGTCTTTTTCTAGTAAAATATCCAAATATGAAAAAGATGTGTCAGACTCTGTGGTATCTTTTATTTGAAGCTCACTGGGACATATCGTATCGACATAAGAATGGAAATAATCATTGTTAATTGACAATACGTCGTCGATATATCTAAATGTCGAGCTGAAGGCCACAGCAAGTGTGTCCTTCTTTTTACGTAAAAGATTTTGAACTTATTCTGTTTCATATGAACACAAATAAGGTCTGCTAATAACGGAGCGCAATTGGTACCCATGGGAATTCCAATAGATTGTTGGAAGACCTGGTCTCCAAAAGCCACATAGATATTGTCAATCAGAAACTCAAGCATCCTTTTAATATCAACTTCATAGTACTTGTGTGTACAATCAGAATGTTTTTTAACAAAATAATTTTGCAAATGACCAAGGACAAGGTAAGTAAATTTACGAGTTCCATTTTTATTGAAAAAGCAGCTGTCAATGATATCAAAAAGTCTGGACTTTAATTTATTCATGAGGAATGATTGTATAAAGTTGAAAAGTCGTGTTTTTATGTTATTGATTTTGGTAAAATTTTGTGATTTCAAATTTTCCAAAAGTTCCTTGGAACTAAATGCTACATTTTTTAATGGTAACAATTTTAAACTTCTGTCGAATATAATCTTGGCATTCTGAGTTGGTAATAACCACCCCCCCCCCCTTTCCTATAAAAAAGGCTTATGGGCCCTGAGTCATCTTGGCTTGTTTTTAGAAAAGAATTTTTTTTCCTCCTGATAAAACAATTTGCCCTTACTTAATTGTTGTTCAAACCTGTCCTTGAGTAGTAATGATTAACCCAACTTGAATTTCTCAATTGGGTATTCTTAATATGCCTAACAAAGCCTCACTGTTATAAAGAATAAGATAACAATGTTTTCTCCTGTACACAAGAATAACGCTTTCATATCAATGCGACTAAACATGATCCTGCTGCTCTTGAAAAGAAGATTTTTCATATATTCTCGTGTAAATTTTTTGTGATCCCGCAATACCCCCAGAGTCTCTTTAGTTTGAACAAAATCTAAACTATGTCATGAATCTTCTACACGCGTTTCATTTTTCCTGGCCCGGTTTTTTCATGAGAAGAGAGTTTCACTAATTCCTATTTATCTCAAATTTAAGAAGGACGTGGCTTTTATTTCGACAAGTTGAATTTACTTTACCAAAGGATACTTTGTGGTAAGTTTGGTTGAAACTGTCGAGTGGAGAAAATCAAAAATGTAAAAACAAAAATTACAGACGAATGAAAAAGTGTAATAGAAAAAGCTCAGTTGAGCTTTTAGCTCAGGAGAGCTGAAACAGGACAAGAAAATATCACAATTTATATAAAGAAATAAAATTAGAGAAAATGTGAGCACTGAGCTACCAAAATTTTACCACCTGTTTCCAAATAATTATAGCGGCAAAGTGCATTTCTTGGCGGTAGGTAAATGAGATCCTGTGAAAGTTTCTTTTAAATTTATTCAGTGATTGAGGAGGAGAAGGTTTACAAAATGGGTACACCCTTTTTCGGGAATAGTCGATATTTTGCTATCAGAAAGTTCGAAACCTAAATATATGTCCGATCAAAACATAAAATAGAAGGTGCAAATTGGCACTTTGTAATGAAGATTTTGTGAAAAATTTACCTCAAAGGGTATTCAGCTGACAATTGATTGATTGATTAAGCCACTGTGTACTGAAGATTTCAAGAAAGTTTTAGCATACTGCATTCAGTGGTGTAAGAAGAGTTGGAGATAAAAGATAGCTTATGTATAATAGACGTAAGTACGGACGGACACCTTATCACTGTACATGTATATCCCTCTCGCTATTTTTTCAAGAGGTGGTGTAAAAACCTAACGTTCTTGCATAAAAAAGTAAAAATTAAACTTTTTACAAGAATTTATTCAAGAAAAATTAATAAAATACGGCTTTTTTGTTTAAGGCTTTCATAGTTAAATTATAGTTTACATGTCATTTTCAAGTAAAATGCATAGGCATACTATTCAAGCGGTACATATCTGGACCTAAACCTTGCTTGGAATTTCATAAATCACTTCTATTTCACAGGTATTTCCCTTGTAATGTGACCGAAATATTTGGCAGTCAAAAAAGCATAACACAGGAGGGGAGGTCAGAACGCTAAGTTAAGTCTTTTATTTTACGTCACAAACGTTAAATGTCGAGCAAATGCAACAACATAAGTGAAAATTTAAATCACGCTCACATTTATCAGAAAGTCTGCTTCTTTAACTAATGTCTTCAAGTATGTGTCATCATTTAAACAGATACACTATCCTTCCATATTTTATCAATCGTCCATGAAATTTAAAAATGTAAATGTAAAAGCACTGAATTGTGCGTTTTTCAATTTATCGGCACAACCGTCCGTGTTATGACACGTTGAAGGTCCAAAATTTAAGAATCAATGCTCAAAGGTAGGTTCCATCACATTTCCTTACATGCGCATCCTTTTTGCTGAGTATGCGAATAAAACCGTCCAAAGTCCTAGCATCAAGTAGTCAGAGCGCAAAGGACATTGAACTTCTGAGCCATGTGGCCTTTACCTTATACAAAATTCCCCTGCTAAGAAGGACGAGATCTTTTGGATACAAGCAGTTTTTGTTCTAGGTATGCACTCATACAAATGTTTTTTAAAAATATTTTTTATAATATTTCTAAGGCCTTAGCTATTTGAAACCTTTTAATCTTTTGACCTTGACCTAATTGAAAGATTTTTTGTTAAGATTCATGAAGTCATTTGTTCCTTATCACTCCTGGGAACAAGCATGGTGTTCTCAAGTCTTTCCATTACAAAATTATTGTAAAATATAAAAAAATTCTTCACTTCAATCTAATTGACATTGGCATTCCTCAACAAAGTGAACAAAGTTTAGAGTTAATACAAACCCTCTGCTTGAAGCAAAAATCATACTTAGTAAAATCTTAAGTTTTTATCTAAAAAATTATGTCACTTGCAAGAATTTTACCATTAAAAACATTCGAAAAACTCTTTGTTCCAGATTATTCAGGGAAGGGTTATAACATAGCTTCGAGTCACAAATAACCTTATTTCTTTCAAGTGAAACTTTTAATTTTTATTTCAAGGTTGTGGCTAGAATAATCATCTAACACTCTATACCTTTTGTCATTGACATCATCCAAATGAAGGTCATTTGGTCAAGATATGCATCTGGTCACAAACAACCTTTGTTATATCAAGTAAGAACTAAAGCTTACCAGGTTTCGACGCTTTGTTTAGACAAGTAATATTTACTCTTCTTATTCCTGACAAACACATTCTTAACAATGAACCCTTATTAAGGTCATATTTTTTTGAAGTTATGGCAAATAAATCTGAAATAAATCTTTGTTGCTAATTTTAAATTGTATGAATAAATTGAACATATATGTATATAATTTGTAGAAAAAATGCTCACCAATCAATATTCCAGGCATTTTCTTTATGGACATAATAAAAAAGCTAACAAGGATAACCTGCAAAAGAGACATCAAATTCTTGATTTAATATTTCGACAATAAACCACAGCTTGACACACAAAGTATTTATAGCCATTTCTGGGGAGCCAAATATTGAACCAGGTTGCCCAAACGATGACAAGATAATGTTCATGATGTTTTAATTCCAAACACATTTTTTTTTTTTACAATTAATCTAAATTGAGAGAATATTGTTCAATTTTAGAAAATAATATTAACTAAAATTTTATTCTTAGTTTTATTCTTATTCTTATTTCCCGATCATGACAAGGAGCACACGGCGGGTGTGACCGGTCGGCAGGAGATGCTCACTCCTCCATGGCACCTGATCCCACCTTTGATGTCTTAGAGGTCAGTGTTTCCTCTGCTCCTATTTTGTAATGTTTAATGAACTTCTGAGCTCGAATACTGTTCGTTATCTCCACATATTTCATTCTACAGTTTATTAAAGTAAATCTGTAAAAAAAAAAAAAATAATAATAATAACTTTGACCTTGTAGAATATGTAGGGAGGAAAATTAACTATAAGTTTTCTTATTTGAAATGTAAGAAGGTTTGAGACAGTCAACAAAGTAATACTCAAGGTACACTTGTACATTTTATAGTATTTCTGAAATGCAAATGCATATCAAATAAAACTATTGTAATGGTTTTCTGGAAATACGTTTGGAAAAAAAGATACCTCGAAAAATGAAAATAAAATATTGAGAGTTTGATCAAATATTTACACTTTATTTAAACACTTTAAAATTCAAAATATTGAATTAAGTGCCTATCTAACGAAATGTTCAGTAGGGATAAATATGACCATCTTAAGGTAAAAGGTTCAATTCGTATTATAATCACACGAGCGGTATAATTTTAATGTTCAGAGAAAGACGACCTTTTTAGAAGATTTTATTAAATTTGATTGCTTTGGTATCATCCTTTCGCCCTTCAAAGGTCAGTTTTGTAAACGAAATAACGATACTTTGACCAGCAATTTTAGCCCCTTAAGGTATAGAAACTATAAAAATATTTCTGTTCTATGTTATCCATACATGCGACGTACAAAAAGATTTAATAGATTTAATTATGAAGAAACTAAAAAAAAGTTAATGTTTAGAATTCGAACCCACAATGACACAGGATGAAACAGAGAACAATACGTCAGATGAGCGACTCGTGGTATATGAGTCATGAGCCCTTCGAGTCTTCCCACCCTTTTGAACTGGATATTATGAAATACCTTGAAAACAGCCCTACGAGGAAGACATATTTAATTGATGAATGATGAATGACTATAATTCATATATATATATATATATATTTAATCAATTTTCTTATACATGTATTATATCTATAAACAGAAATCGCTGAAACAATTATGTTTACTTCGTTATTTATGATATTTCTATATTGATTTACATTCTTCAGCTTTATTATCTCTGACGTTTTGTAAGTTAAAATGTATATAATAATTGACATTTCTTTACTGACTAAATATAAAAAAAAAATTACGAACCTCTCTTCACCTCAAGAATTCCTCGCCAATAATAAATTCATTTTTTTTCTCAACGGCATAGACCATGGATTTAAATAATATATTCCTTCTCACTGAACGGTTATAGTTTTACTGAAATCAATAATACAGAAAAATATACACATGTATCATATATTTACCTGCATGGAAAATTACCATTGCATCGGCTGTAATATAATTCATGAAACATGTCCTTTAACTAGAGGAGTTACGAAAGTTATTAAAATTATTGGAAAAAGCAACATTGGCAAATGTCAACATTTAAAAAAATGTATAGGAATTAGAAACTACAAGGACAATTTACCCTTGTGAACGACAGAGGCGATTTGCAAATAAAATTCAAGTACTTCCTGTTTTACGGATACACTTCGCTTAAGGAAGTACAGGTATAAAATACCAAGGAAATCTATTTGAACTCATTTTTGACAAGTACACTATAAAAAGGATAATATCACTATAATATCAAAAAGCAATGATCTTTTTGAGGAAAATAATAACCCATGACATGTTTTCGCCATACTTTGTGAAAAAAGAGAATTCTTTTTATTGGTCATTCGAGAGCTAACAATTTAGAATGGGTTTATGCCACCTACGTGCGTTAATAGATTCTGTTATTAAATGCAAATAAACTTTTGATCCATTTACTGTAGAGGCCTGATATTTGGACATATTTATAAGAAGTCTCTATTTTATATACACAATGAAGGTCATATTGATGTTATATTTGGATGTCAATGGTCAAATACCGTGACGTCATCATCCACTAATTCTATTTATTTTTTGCTTTGGATATTTTTTTAATGGCAAAAATACCTGAAAGTAAATCTTATTTGAAACCAATTCTGATGCACCAGATGCGCATTTCGTCAAATTATGTCTCTTCGGTGATACTCATGCAGACACGTTGGAATCCGAAATTTTTAATTTAAAAAAAACTTCGAAGAGCTGAAAAAGGGTGTTCCAAAGACGAGTTTAATACGTCGAAGGATCATAGCTATGCATGAGGGAGATAATCCTTAATTTTGAAATAAATTTCTAAATTTTACCAAAGCTATTAAATGTATATCAGTATTTTCAAGCTCGTACCGATTTACTTACAGTTGTAGCTACTGGGTTGTAGAGATCCTCGGGAACTAACAGTCAAAACTAAATGTTAACTATATAACTAACAGTGAACTCTATTATTATCTTGGGTTGTGAAGCCATATGAATGTACAGATAATACAAATTATAGGTATTGAGTCTAGGCAAGGGAAAAAAATCACCCAAAGCCAAAACACTCCAAACTTTAATAGGGCGAGAAAACAGAAAAAACGATTTTGGAATTGTTCTTTTTACAAATAAGATTTTATCCATGTCCTATCGAATATAACTAGTGAATAATGCTTTAAATTAGTAAAATAAATATAAAATAAGATAAACAATAATTTTAAAATGCATTTAGTTGTCTCATTAAACAATATCACATTGTAATAGTGTGACTTTAATTTGTTTGAAAAACCGAGTCAGTTTAAAAAGTGTACGAACCTGTTACATGTATTATATAGATAACGGAATTTCGATTTCCAGAAAATTCGCACATAAGTCAGATCAAAAGAAATATCGCCGTCATTTGTATAACACTCTTTTGGTGTTTTATTTTTTACTTTTTAGGACTGAGAAATTTAAATTTTCCCAGATAATTTTTCGAATTTCTTACCTTTTGCAGTATCTTTTGGGGAAGTTCTGAAAATTTAATAATTTTGGAGAAAATATGAAATAAATAAAAATGGTTTATGTTGAAAATAAAGACTTTCCTGATAAAATTCAATTTACTAAACTTTAAATTTAGACTGTAGTAACCTTTGTTTGATCAAGTTATGAGGATGCTGTTGAAAAATAAAAATGTTATACAGTGTAAGGAATGCAACAGAAAGAATGTCATGTTGCCAAGAAAATATTGGTTTTTCAAACCCTGTATGGTAATTGAGTCACGAAAGAATTTTCAACGTGGGTTTAAATACATGAATCACAAGCAGCATGAATCAGATTCAAGTATCTGTGCGTACCATGTCAGGAGGGCAACATTTGATTTTTTTACTCCCCAGGATGGAAAAACTTTCATCAGTATATGACTCTCTGCTTGCTTTTTTTTGGAAAACAAAGACAAATTTTAACCAAATAAATTTATCAATTACAGGACCTTTCCGTGTTTCAGATTCATATTTTTGCGGTCAGGAGTACAAAGCGTTATTTTAAAGAACCAAGTTCAATGATGCGATGAATTCTGTTCGTTATACTGGTATTCTTTGATCAATAAGAATCTTTTTGAATACTTTAGTACTTAATTAATTTTATTATTGATTTTGTTTTCTCGATTTTATGATTCCAGATGAGTTTAAAATCTGTTCCTTTTTTTTGGGGGGGGGGGTTCAAATTAAAATAAACACGGATTGTTTTTAATGAGATTCAAGTAATTTGACTACAACTTCACTGAAATAACAGAACACGCTCTGGTGTAATTATTGCTTTACAATTCTTAAAATCAATTAAGCAGGAAAGCATCTCAATGTCCCCGTACCACAAAAGGAAATGATTATAAATACACTATACATTTATGAAATGATCTGCGAAAAATATTTGTATGAATGTTAAATGTTAATTATTATTTTTCTTAAAAATTTGTAAACATCTGTAGACAAATGTAGAGTCAGTAAGGTTTTAGAACTGTATTATATAGAATTCTGATTTCCAAACATTTCGAACTTAATTAGGCTCACATTAGAAATAACCATATCATTTGTACAATACTCTTTCAGTAATTTATTTTTCCTTTAGGGCAGAGAGATTTAATATCTTTCCTGAACTGTTTCGATATTCTTGACGAGAATTGTTCAAGATTAATTCCTAGGTCCGGCTCATATTTGTGTATCATTATATCACACAGTTAATTATGTTAGTGTTGATCATTACGTTAATCAAGCATACATCTTAATTTATCTAGGAAGCTATTGAATTTGAGCAGCAATATTCTTTCTAGAGATGATATAGTTACTGCGTAAAATTTATACTAGTAGCGTGATGAATGACTATAACTCATATATTTTTAAAATCTTTTTTTCTCAAATACGTGTATTTTATCTTAAACAGATATTGCTGAATCATTTATGTTAATAATTTATTATATTCCTAAGTCAAATTACATTCTTTAACAGGATAACCTCTAACTTTTTTTTAGTCCAAATGTATATAATAGCGACTTTTTTACTGCCTATTCATATTCTTCGACCACATGCGCATTATATATATTAAAAAACAACAAATCTTTTTTCCTCAAGAACTCCTCGTCAATGATAATTTCAATTTTCCCCCAACGTTACAATAATGTTTCATTTCCAATGGAAGATTACCGCTTTACTTAGATTAACAATATACAGCAATATATATCGTATATGTATACGGAAGAATTACCTCTAGAAAAGAAAAGGAATGGTGTAAGCTTTATAAATTTTTGTGCAACGCAGTTTTAGCAAGTCCCAGGATGTTTCACTCCTTAAATATGTTATTTTGTTAAAATGCATGACCACATATCTAAGGAAAAGTTATAGGCCAGAAACTGTCATTTCTGTGAGAAGAAAAAACTGTTAGAGGGCAGTTAGGCCATTATTATATGACAGATATTTTAAATTATTGAACAGTTACATGTAACTTATTGGATTGTCTTGGGCCTTTCAACAAAAAAGTATTAAAAGAACAAAAGGTTATTAAGCAGTTCCAAGCAAAGCCCCCCCACCCCCCCACCCCCTTATATCATTTTTTTTTTCGAAAATTAGTTTTTTCTTTAAAAATGAAGTATAACTTATGGTGAATATAACCTGTAAATATTACAAGTGTATCTTGCCTCGTTATGGATTTACAGGTAATCAACGTATGCTAACAACATTTATAAGGCTGACGTCATATTTTACAAATTGTTTCCTAGTGCCACCATCTCATATATATACCTTAAAATTAATGAGTCTTTATCAATTCATAGAAATTATAAAGTTATAAATTATATATCATGCAAAAAATTCAGTGTTAAAGACAGATACGATAATGGACAGCTAGACAGACGGACTGATCAATAGAACGATCACATTTTACATTTCAAATTTCTATGTGAATGGCGAAGGGGGTTATAGATTTCGGAAAAATATTTGAAATAACCCAGAAATCAAGAAGATACATTGATTAAGGTATGTAAATTCTACTTTGTGTGTTCAAAGTATCATTCAGTAATATTGATTTATTTGTATTTTCTATTAAAGTTACATAGTGAGTCAATAGCATGTGTTTCTTTTAAGATAATTGTATCACAAAGCTAAAGATTTATGAGAAATAGGAACAAGGCGAAGTTTTGAGATCTAAACTGCACGGTAAAAGCAAGAGAAGACTGCAAAATGTAAGTGCCGGAAAAAGAATAGTTGTATCTATGGCGTGGATGTTATCGTCAACAAGGTAATGTGTCATATTTTTAGCGTGAAACTTGTAAACAACATTGAATTGGAACAGCCCATAGTGAGGAATAAATTCTGATAACCTTTTATGAAAATTATATTAAAATCCTCGGTCATCCGACATTTATATCTATGGAATTGACACCATGGTAACTACCTTAACTTTTCTGCGCATGCGTACCGAGGAAGAAGTGAGGCAATATTTTCGTGTTGTGGCAAACTAAAATTATTTTTACTTATATTTTTTTCCATAAAAGTATATATATTTTTTAGGTTTGAAACCTGTAATTTTCTGAAACCTAATACTTTCAAGAATTTTAATTGTATAAAATTTGCATGTGTTTTGCAAAAATTCTACTTTTGTCAATTTTCCCGTTTGTCCGTCACGGTGACACTTTAAACAATTTAAACTGAAAATTCCAAACCATTACAAAAGTTGTTTAAAGGATTATAATTTGAACAAAAACATCAAAAACTGTATTTTTATACTTGTAACTATCTGGAATCTGTGTATTTATTGATAAAATTATCAACTTCACTTTTCCCATTTAAATTTTCCTTCACATATGCATCTACAATGTTAGAGGATTGTCAAGGTACAAGCCCACTAAACATGATGAAGTTTAAATATTTTTTCCACATATGTTTTTAAAAAACCATGCAAAAAAGTTTGTCAAATCAAACTTCAAAAATGTTTATTATATGATTGAATATTCCCTAGCTCTCTGCTTGGCTAAGATCCAACATTGTGAAAAAATACTACTTTATAATCACCGCATGTAATCATTCTGATGAACATAACGATTTATTTTTTGCTACATTAAAAGAAAAGTACATGTCGATCGGTAAAATCCATATAGATAAAGATATTTTAGTTTGAGTTATTTCACTTGCATCCGATTTGCACTCGCGTGGATATATACATTCAAGGGGGGGGGGGTACATTAGTATCAATATGCTATCGATCTTTTCAACACAAAACGAAAAAAGAAGACTGTCGAAGATATTCAGGATGTAGCTTGGTTTGCCTGAATTAATGTCGCTTTTCTGATAAGAGGTTCTGGTCTATAATTATAATGAAAAAATACCCCGATTCTAGATCTGACATTGGTGTAGTTTGGACATTTCTGTCATTCAGTTTTGATTGATGTTAATGCGTGTGCAATTTTCTGGACATGTAGTTTTCAAATCAATTTTTGCCAAAAATTCGGATTTTAAAAAAAACATGCACGTTTTAGACTATTCGTGTCAAAATCCATCTTAACCATACCCTTCTATCAAACTTAAATTTTTCATGTGGGTGTTTTTCTTTTCTTTCTTTTTTAAAAATATTTTCATTACATGTAATAATTATTTCTTGTTATTGAATGAGAAAGAGTCATTGTGAATCTGAATTTTAAAAACAGTTGTATGTTTTATTCAGTTTATAAAATATTAAATTGTGGAACAGAATAATTGTTGACAAATTTAATTTTGCACGCTATTGGTTAATTTTAATGTTTAATGTAGTTGGACGCCTATCATAGTCAGATATGTCATGGAAAAAAAACTCGAGGAAGAAAATTACGCAGAAAGCATTTAGTTGGAACGCAGTTAGTGCGCTATAGATTTAGATTACAGTTGCAAAACAATGACGTCGCTTATTTCTATTGTGACGTAAAATTCTGTCAGATTGCATAAAGGAGGTTTTTGCTTGGAACGGCAAAATTAAATCAAAAAAGAATCTTCAAAGTGTAAAACAATTAAGAAATGAATTTCATTTTTGAATTCATTTCTTATATTTACATTATTTTTTCTGATGATTTGCCACAAATAACGCCATTCAACTGTCATTTTTAAAGCAAAACAGTTTGCACTATAGTGTTGACGTCAAGTAAGGTATTATGACGTAACAATGGTGATATTCGTGCCCATCCATGGTAGTTCATGAGAAAATGAACTGTATTCTATTTTGTAAAGAATCATAGGGGAAATTCATTGGAAATGTAAATATTAACTGATATACCATTTTAAAAAGTAAAAATTATACATGAATCACTAGCAACATAAATGAGAGTCAAGTATATGTGCTTATCCATTATGTCAGGAATGCTACATTTAATTGATTTTTTTTTTTTCGCCTCAACATGGAAAAATCACTTTATGATTCTTTGCTTGCTATTTTGGAAAATAAAGACTATAAGGATTTTTTTTACTAAATGAATCTGTCAGGTACGGGCTTTTTCTGTGTTTCCGATCCATATATTTAAGATCAGGAGTACAACACTTTTATTTTCAAAAAGATCCGAGTTCGATGACGGAATGAATTTTTCTCATACTACCGAAGTATTCTATTATCAATAAGAATCTATTTGACAGTTTATTGACAGTTTTATTATTGAAATTTGTTTTCCCCCTAATTTTATAAACCCAGATTTGTTTTTAATCTTTTTAAATTTTTTTTAATGAAAAAAACTCTAAAGTTTTAAAAATAAAATTCAAGTAATTCGACAACAACTTCATTTAACAAGACACACGTTCTATTGTAATTTATACTTCATAATTTTATTTTTACTCGGATGCTCTTAGTCAGGAGTGCAAAATCTAGAATTTCGATGATCAAATATGAATAAATGTTCAGAGAAAAATTGATGAATTAAATGATTCTCGTTGACCTCAATTGCTTAAAATGTTTGTAACATGAAATAAAATTTCTATAAAATTTTCTTTTCCAAATATAATTTTAGATAATTTTGGACACAAATGTCCTGTCACATTATGATTGTGTAATATATATGTGTATTATGTATGTTACTTAGTGAACCCAGGGCCCCAACCCTGGCACTATTATATACTTGGACATGTGATGGGGCAATAAAAAATTTAAAAAAAAAAAAATTGGACACAAATAGGGGAAAATTCAAGATACAAAGCCAAGTTTAAACAATTCTATGCAGTTCAACCATGAAGTAATTGAACTGTAATATTGCACAATTTCGTAACAACTTTATGTTGACAAATGTGTTCAATAGTTTAATTGTTTTAAATTTTACTATAGTCATGAGTGTATTGATACTGTTTAATATAATATGAATGAATTTCATCTCTTTACTAGAAAATAAATTGCAGAATATACCGTATAGAATGAGACTGTCCCAAGTCATATATATTTCTTTAAATGCTTCTTTAAAAAAAAGAAAAGACGGAAGTGCAGCAAAAAAGGTAAAACTAATAGGATCACTGCTTTTACGCTACAAAACATAATTATATCAAAACTGTTTATTCAATTCTTTTCATAAGCATAACATCTTTCGAAAAAAGAAAATATTACTATATCCTTTAAAAAATCCTAAATAATACTTAATAAATTTAAACAGGAATATCTATCTATCTATCTATCTATCTATCTACCTATCTATCTATCTATCTATCTATCTATCTATCTATCTATCTATCTATCTATCTATCTATCTATATATATATATATATATATATATATATATATATATATATATATATATATATATATATATATACAATATTACGTTTTTATTGTGTATATTGTCAAAAATTAAGGGGGAGTGCATTGGGTTAACCAACCAACCCCTCCCCTTGATTTTAAATTGTTAAATTGAATAATCATATTCTATACGATGATACGGTTATGGCATAAAAAATTATAGTGGTCACATGATGATAAATATAGGTTTATACATGTATCATATATATTTTTTACATCATTTTTTTTTTTCAAATATATACATTTCATCTTTGGGATTGCTGAAACATTTGTCTAGGTTATTTATGACATTTCTGATAGTCTACAGCTTGATTATCTCTGACGTTTAGTCAGTATACATGTATATACAGTCCCTGAAACGTTCTACGTTCCCACTTGAACGGTGAGCGAACGCTGAACGGACGCTGAACGAACGCAGAGCGAACGGTGAGTGAACGATGTATGAACGCTGAACGGTGAGCGAACGCAGAACGCGAACGGAGCGCAAACGCGAAAGCAAAGTGAACGGTGAACGAACGGTGAACGCAAGATGAACGATGTATTCGGAATGCCTCTGATCCTTTCCTTGCATTGAAACTATTTTGTTGTATTATAATGTCAGGTGCCAAAAAAAAAATAAATAATAAATAATAAATAAGTAAACCAATAAATGAATGAATGCACATTAAGTTTTTAATCACACGATTTTTATCGCATTAAAATATTGCAATTGTTGCCGAACGCTGAAGTATAAACAAATCAGAGAAAACTTCTGACTTATAGAATGAATTAAAGCGGTTGTAACATCCATTCATATATCTCCGTGTCAGGGCGATTTCGTGTAAAGTAATGAAAATTATAAAGGTCAGTGGACGTTTTGCATTTATGCGCTCGTATTTTAATTTTTTTAATACCATAATATATTATGTGTCATTTCTATTTTCATCATCATGGGCGGATACAGGATTTGTGATTAGGGGGGGCGTGGATAACTTTGTTCAGGCAGGGGGTTTGGGGGCCGCCTTAAGGCCCCCAGTGGGTCCAGGGCGAAGCCCTGGTGGGGGCCCAGGGGGAGAAGCCCCCGGAAGCACCTGGGTTTTCGTGAATTTTTAGAGTAAAACCAGACACAACAATAGTGGTATTGATTAGTTATGTACACTACGATATTTCACTTTTAAAAAGAAAAAACACATACACACACACACACACACACAAACAAACCAAAAAACAACGAACAAACAAGATCAGATTTTTAAAATAGCATTTTACCTGGATATACAAGAAGTCACAAAAATCAGAATGTTTTTCAAAGTACCGTGGTGTAATTTCGACCGATTATTTTTTTTTTTATATTTTGATTTGTTCAAGTATGTCACTGCCTATTACATGTATTACGCTCAACTTTTACTGGATCCTTTTTCCTTCGGAATACCTTTTATTGGTCAGATTACATTGTATTATATGTATTATTCGTCCTGTTATAAAATTAATGTGTTCGATTAACAAGATATGCGTGTTGGGTAACTTCGACCGCACAGGGGATATTTTCGATCGATGTGCAAATATAAACCTCTAATTTATAAATATATATATATTAATTTAAATTATTCTGTTGTAAAACATAAAAGATTGTGAAAAAATGCTGACAAAAAAAAAAAAGAAAAAAAAAGAAGAAGTAATTTTCAAAATGTACCTAATTTGAAGACATTAAGTGCACCAGGTGCCTAGAGACTGATTTACCGATTTGTCAAGGCATGCTACAAATGTATATATATGCGCAGGCATCTAAACCGCATGTAAACAGATGATTTTTTCACTGTTACAGAACTAGTTTGTATGGAGAATATTCTTGTACATAATACTTATCCTAATAATTTTTTTATACGGACGGTGGTCATGATTTTTTTCTGGTAACAAATAGCATTGCGTCTTTTTCATTGGTCAAAATGAGTTACCCGCTGACGCCGTATTCATGCATGGATAACTTCGGCCGATTTCTGTTCAGCTGATTTGCATTTTATTTGTAAAAACTAAATTCTATAAATTAAAAAGGTGTGAATTTAAGTTGAAAAATTAAACATAGTTGATAAATTTCACGCCAGGAATATCCACTGTGTCTTTCTATATATACAAGATATTTTCAGAGGTGATAAACTGATAATTCCCCGCAATGGTTTGAAAATACACGTCCGTAATTTTTCGGGCGATAAATTTTCTTCTTGCATGTAATTTTCCAGTGAAGAAATAAATTTCGACTTTTATTATCGACATTGATTTGTATATGAGAAATGCATTTTCTTTCTGCATAAAATACATGTAGATGTATGTACACTATAATGGGTTATAAACAGATTATTTTAAGGTATTTGTGAACGGTCGAAATTAACCAGGTGGTCGAAGTTACAACATCCTAACCTATATCCTGACGTTAAATTCCATTTATATGGAAAGATTATGAGATGTGTGTAATGAAAAAAGTCTTGTATCTATGTAAGTAAATTACACCATTTGATAAATAAATACATCAATCAGTGGACGGGTTTGTAACGTAGACCATCTGATTTTAAATTCATTTATTTACCTTCGACCAGCCTTTAAATATTACAGTATTTTTTCTTGCATCATGATAGGAAATTGACAAGTGCAGTCTACCCTTCCGGTTTGAATAATTATGAGATAATATTCATAGCCTAGAGAATGCAAGGTTTTCAGACTTGATTTTTAAGAAAACCGATACTTAGTCATTAACTAAAATTACCATTTTTTAATTGACCATTAATTATAAAACCAAAGTATGGCATTATTAATATTAGTCATGTCATACTTTGAAAATGTTAGGGGGGCGTGCGCCCCCCACCCCCCACCCCCCCCCCTTAATTCCGCCAGTGCAAAGTATGGCATTATTAATATTAGTCATGTCATACTTTGAAAATTTTTTGGGGGGGGGGGGGGGGCGTGCGCCCCGCCCCCACGCCCCCCCCCTTAAAACCGCCAGTGATGATGATTTATTGAGCAGACTTCTACATGTATATGTAGATCGCCGTGGTTATACTCGGACAAGATAATACAAAGATACATATTCATATTATTTGTTATAAATTCAATTTTCAGAACCTGATATTTAAGTAATATGCTGTTATAGTTTTTTTTTATTAAACAGACAAATGAGAGAGAGAGAGAGAGAGAGAGAGAGAGAGAGAGAGAGAGAGATTTTAGCCCCCCCCCCCTCCATTCAGGCTTTACTAAATGTTTGTACCTATATCAAACAACAACTCTGAATTTTTTTTCTAAATATATCAGACAGTGAAAGTAACTTTTTTTTATCAACAAATCATATCCATTTGTTTGACAGCCATACTCGTTTTTATTTTCCTGCTTCAAGTTCACACGAAGTCCACGTGCTTGTCCTGTCAATCAAAATCATTCGACACTGTGGAGGTGTGAAAGTTTCGTCACATCGAAGACGAAGTATTTCCAACAAGTTATAGCATTTATTTTTATCTTTTTATCTTTTCTAGATTTGATCCCAACATTTGAATAATAAATGAATAAAATACATTGGGCATTAACACTTGAATTTGAAACATACTCTCTGCCAATTTCAAATACCACCGCCGACACGTGTACATGTTGAACTACTATTGTTTTGTGACTTTTTTAGATGCATGTTTGTTTTGAGACTGGAATTTTTATTCTAAAAAAGACCTTAACTTTAAAAAAAAAAGTTAATTAAAATAATCTGGAAATACAGTACTGACTAAGTAACCAATCTAGAGGGAAAAGCGGGGGGTGGGGGGGGGGGTTAATAATCATATGGCAAACATATAAAGTTACGGTGAAGAAAGAGTTTTTTCTCTATAACTGTAGACTTTACATATTATAGTAGAGAAAATTCTGTAGTGCAGTACATTTCAAATAAATGTTTCCTTTAACCACACTATCAATTTAATTCGCTCCAAAGATAATAAATTAACAGGATATCCGCAGTACTATGTATAACTCTCAGAACTAGTTCTATCATATTTTCTGTAGTAATTGAAAAAAAAACGTGTTAGAAATAAATATTTCCGTAATTTTGCTGCGTTATTATTTGACTTGGATAATTATATCACCATTAACGATTTGTCGTCTTTAGAAAAACAACAAAATGTTGCAGTACTTGAAGTATTTGCACATTACCCTTAGTTAAATTTAATATTTCAGCATCGTTCTACATAGGTATAGAATGTGCTTATAACAATATTTATTTTCCAGAGTAATTTAATAAATAACCTAACAGCTAAGTTAGAATAATAAACATAAAAATCGTAGATATTTTTCAACATGAAATAATGATTCTTCAAACACGATATGTTAGTTATTAAATTAAAAAAAACTGTAACTCCTTCCCTACAAAAAGATAAGTCCTTTCACTTCGGAGTTCCGAATGACAATGAAAACTGAACGATAGGTGAACGCTGAACGCAAGGTGAACGCAAAGTGAACAGAACGAAGAGCGAACGCTGAACGCTTTGTGAACGGTGAACGCGAGCGCACGGTGAACGGTGAACGCAAAACTGTGAACGGAGAGCGAACAGTGAACGCACGCTGAACGAACGGTGAACGCACGCTGAACGAACGGTGAGCGAACGGAAAAATGGGAAAGTAGAACGTTTCAGGGACTGTAATAGTGAGGGTTTTTCAAAGCCTAAATACATAATCACTGCCCATATGCTCAAAGAATGTATATAAGAAAAATTACAAATTCCCTTTTTCTCTCAAGAATTCCTCGCCAATGATAAATTAATTTTTTTCAAAAGTATAGACAATGTATTACAAAAACATGTTCCTTCTTAGATTACTAGATTTACTGAAATCAATAATACAGAACAACAAATATCGTAGCCGGAAAATTTCCACTTCAGAATGTTTCATGAAACACGAGAGAGGTTTAATTTTTTCCCGGAACTGTTTCGGGATTCTTGAATAAGTTTCAAGATTATGCCTAGGTGTAGGTTATATTCATGTCTTATAATAATACACAATGAATTGTGTAATTTTTGACATTTAAATCGATCATGCTCACATGTTAATTTAGCTAGCAAGCTATTTAATGATTTTGATAAGTAGTGTGCATAAATTTTGTTAGAAAACAATCACAGTCAAAGATTCTATGAAAATGACATTTCTCTAGTAAGAATTAAATACGCAAAGGATACTTCTTACATTATAAAATATATTACCTTTTTTTGTAGTTAATTAAAAATATAATTTCCTCACAAGAAGGAGAAAATTCAGTGATTTAAAACAAAACACAGTTAAAAAGAAGACAGTGCCTTATAGATTTTAGAAGTAGTTTGTGTTGCAAAACAACGACGTCGCTTTTTTTTCTGTAACATAAATACCTGTCAGGTAACATGAGGGGAAATTTGCGTTGTACCTCTCATATATTCTTATTCCCTTTGTCAAGAGCCATTTAGTATTCTTCTGAGAAAATGTTCTAGATTCATCGTCATCCCCTATTATATAATTATTCAATATCTTTTAAAAAGTTGAGATCCACACCGCTTTACTAGATATATTCACCCTATATACTTACGTCTAGATGCATTGAGTATTCTTTAGTTTGAAAAGGAAAAATGAATTATATTTTCATCGTATAAGCATATTATTTAGACTATCGCCACAGTGCAGAACTATTTCATTTATCTAAATTTCATAGGAAAGTGTATATCAGTTATAAATCTAATATAATAAAGGTTTTAAAATGTTAAATGTACACATGTATAAACGTTATATGATAACGATATCTAATTATTTATACAGATTAAGATGCATATGATGGCCAAAATTTTTAACATTCAACTAAAAATATATTCCATGTATCTGTATATTCTAATACTTCGCTTGCTGCCATTGCCTCCTGCATTAATGTTGAATGTATATAACTATTCATCTGAATAATGATAATGAATTACATATAAAGAGGCTAAGGTTGAAATAAAGATTTTTTTTTATCAACAGAACTGGTTTCTACAGAGGTATTTGTTACAATTTATGCTTTCCATGCTACTTTAAGGGGAAAATTGAACAAAACCTAGGGCAATAGAATTTAATAGTTATAATTCCTTGTACATTTTTGTACATATAATTATTTTTATTATATGATGGAATAATTCCAGTTTCTCTGATTGGCTGAGATCCAACATTGTAGAAAAAATACTACGTTATGTTTACCTGCACGTGGCCTTCTAGGTGAACATCAAGATTTATTTTTTCTATATTGGACTAAAAATAGATCGGAAAATTCCAAACTCATACAAATAGTTTTTGAAAGTTATTTCACTTGCACCAGACTGCCACTCAGGTGAAGATAACATATAAATGTTATATAAATGGGATATAAAATCTGGGGAGGGGTGGTTGTGGGGGAGGGGGTCTGCCCCCTCCCCACTCCACACATACGCACTATTTTTCTTAACGTAAATTTTCACTTTAATTTAGTATAAAAATGTTCACTGAAAGGCTGGACCCCCCACAATAACCCCCCGATCCACCTACCCACAACTCCCGAAATAAAATTTAGAGTTCGGAGAATTCTTTTTTTTTTTTTTTTTTTGTTGAGGTGCGTCATTAGAAAAATGACAGACTGAAGAAGAATAGTTTTACTCTTTTGAAATTTCTTTAAAAAATATATCTCTAGCTCCCACGCGGAAAAGCAATTCTAGCTCTCCCACACTGAAAAGATTTCCTTTTACATAGACAATTATCCGTATGTTATTGTGCTTTATGGTAACTATGATTAAAAGGTAATCTTCTAAGTATCAATGTGCAGCCTAACATTTTTCTTAAAGCTAGGCATCTTGGTACCAAAGAAAATATTCTTAATATTATTGATGATTGATTTTCTCGCTTGAAGCTCAGAAGTTCTGAATCTAGCTCCTTGATATATTTAAATTCTTTTTTAACCTCCATATAACCAGTTTTAAATGTGAGAAACCTGTTGTCTTCAATATTCAGGCATATGACGAATGAATTTCTCCCAAATGTCGAGTAATGGATTGATAGAGTAAAGGACATTGACAAAACCGTACCTATTAATCACTTGATTCAGAATTTTGATAACACTTGAGAAAATAGAGAAGGTATCTGATTGTGGTTGAAGCAGCATTGAAAATACATGTGTTTGTCCCGCCCGCTTTCTCAGAAAATGAAGATAATTTGAGACAAAATACGACCATGGAAATAACTTAAAAGCATTGAACGAGGTTCACTGAATTTTGCATATTAAACATTTCCATAATTGGTTTAATTGTGTTGCTCAATGTATGATGTGGTATAAAAATAGGGATGTTTAGCCAATTTAGATTTCACTTCCTTGTACAGAGTAAAGCGGAAGGAAGTCTCTAAGGAGGAAACCATTATCAAAGAGTTCCACAGCTTAAGGTTCATTCACCCCTCCAATAAGAGAGATAACTTTCAATGGAGTAATTCACTTTTATTCCTTTGTAAAGTTGTAAAGTTTTAAAAATTTTGCTCACCAAGGTATGCTAAAATTGTGTGTTTTCCAATTTTGACTCAGATTTCTTTTCGAAAATTTTTAGCCTTAAAGTAAAATTTAATATGAGTGAACAGAGGGATGTTGAACCTTAAGGGCTGTGCTCACGTGCGCGATTTGAGAGACAATGCAAAATTGGCAAACAATTCATTCGACATTTTTCCATGGAACAATTCAATTAACCATGCTGATATTTTTGCTGTTGTTTTTCGAAGGAACAGATGCATTGAACTGTGTAGGGTATGCATTTTATCCATAGTAGAAATTTTATCAATCAAAAATTGTTGATGCGTGATAAATTGATCGGATTTTAAGTCTATTTTGGAAGTGTATTATCAATTAAAAGTTTACTCAGTAATGTCCAGTCAACTAACCATCAGGGGACAATTTTTTCTATTTTCAACTTTTATTGATGAGATCAATTTCTGTAAAGATTATTATAATGGTCAATATGCTAGACCCCAGGGGTTTAAAGGGTTTTTATCACGTATCTAAATCTCTTTAAAATGAAACACTATTATATTATTGAAACATATAATTATCGTTTAATTATGAAATTATTTTGAAAATGATCGTAATTAGACGATATAGCGCCCGTGATATAAGGCCCTCGAAGTAAAAATCTCCACTAATTAGACAGGGGTCACGTGGTACTGAAACGTCATAGGTGTCAATGGTCAATTAGAACTCGTAAAGCTTATCATAAGATAAAATTATATTGAATAGATTTTTACGTTTACTTGCCGCTTAGACTCATCTAAATTATTAACAGTTCTCTTCAAAATTAATTGCATTAATTTCCTATTATTATTATTATCATTATTATTATTTTGTAAAACGTCATTATTATTTGTAAAACCTCATCTACCAAAAAAAAAAATATATATATATTAAGCTTGTCCTTAGTTTACCTTGCTTAAGATATTTTGTGATTTTTGTTTTGTCTAAAATGTTAAAAGTTCTTACATATATATAAGAATGATTTATCACGAAGGGAATATTTTGCAGCATTATATTTTTTGGTCTAAGTCTTAAGTTCATTTGTAAAAAAAAGAAAGAAAAAAAAAAAAAACCTTAGCGGATTCTTTACCCGTTTTTAATGTTGATGAAGTGGTGTATTAAGCTTTTTCGGTCTAAAACAAAAATATTTGAACATTTGGATATAAATGTCACTATGTCAAATCAATAAAATAATTTAGCATTGACTTCGTATTGCTATATTTAACTAATCCCAGTTCTAGGATGAGATCATTTGATACAAGATAATATATTGATGCTAAGCATCAAATCGGCCACAAACTTTTCACGTGCTAACATGTAATCCTGAATATATCACAAATATGTGATAAAGATGCTGATGATTTCTGCAGATGATGGACATCACAATAACCACAAAATAATTGAGAAGTGTCGAAAAAAAATAGTCTGGCGTTAATTGTGTCATTAGCATTCGTAGCAAGTTCAAAACAAAGTTAAAATCCGAATCTGACATTTGGACCCTTCTTGGAAATAAAATCCTGGATCCAGCTAGGTTAGGTAAAAAATTATAAATTTAGAGAGAGAGAGAGAGATAAAATTTTCAGATAAAATGGTGTCATATATAAACTTTGTTTCTTCTTTGTAGAAGGAATAGAGAAGTTGAGTGCTGTACAGGTTATAAATGGAATGACATCACTGGAAATTGCAGCACAAGTAACTTCCTTTTTTATTGAATATGTCTTTCTATATACATTATATTGCATAATTTACAAGAAACATTCATTTTTGAATTGATCAAAGATTAAAAGGTAATGCAAATGGGTCGCAATTCTTTTATTTGTTAAAGATTACAGCGAATTAAATAAAATCAAAGGAAAAAAAAGCACCGAATTTCATCCACAATTAACGGAGTTATAGTCTCTTATTGAAATACAATGTATATGTATGAAGAGAAGATGGAGTCTCTCTCTCTCTCTCATTGACGTAAATTAGTCGTGCTTTCCTATGCTAAATTACATCCTGCCATTTAATGTATTTTTCAAACTTTAAAGTCAGATCTCTGACAAATAGTATACAACATGTACATGTAAGTGCTTACACACCAAAAAAAATTGTCAGTAAAGTATATAGAAATATTATATTGTAAACGTCTGTCTCCCGTGAAGGTCGTTTTTATTCCTGACAAGTATAGAATTTTATAATGGTTATAATAAATTCAAGGAAAAGCAGATACGATATAGAAAGCGATTATGATAACCGTTGATTTGCGATTTATTATTATAATCTTATTTAAGGTATTCAATGTATAATGAATGGATTCTCAAATTTTTTTAATCATTTTAAACTCGTTAAAAATGCATCGCTAGATAACGATGGTAGGGAAATGAACCAAATTCATATGACTGATAACAAGAAAGAAGCTGGCCATTTTGCACCTTAAAAGTTTTTTGAGGAGTTAATTTTAATTTTGTCAAAATACCTGTGGTAAATGGTTTATTTTATTTCATATTTTAATAAAGAGATTGCTTTTTTACAATATCTTAATAAAACCTGCGCTGTCCATAGACTTCAATGTAAAATTCAAGGTGAAATTTATTTGATAATAATCAAAATTTTGTAAATTCCTTTGGTGGAGTATTTTTATTTAATAACACTTTCAGAATGCTATCATGGTTAAAAGTATCGGACCATTTATTTATAAGGTACAAAATATGGTCGTCATACATTGAATACCTTAAAGTTCATCAAGTGCTTTAAGATTATCGTAGTATCGTAACTTTTATTAACTACAGACACACAAAATATAAAATCTTTTTCCCAAAACGGGTAACAAATTTAATTTGAACTAATACTACAGTTCCCTTAAAACTTTGTTTGTAAAAGTCACTACAAAGTAAAAGAATCGCTCAAAAAAATCAGCGTAACATCCAGTGTTTTCTTAGCATTCTAAATGGTGGTCCATGTAGTGACGTCACAGTGGCCAAATGCCTGAAACCGCTCGATTCAGAAAATCGCTCAGGTTTGAATTGGGGTTTTTACCTGATATCTCCGTTAATTGTGCAAAGATTTTGATGTGTTTTTTCCCTTGGGATTATTTTACCGTAATCTTTAACATATAAAAAAAAATGCAAACCATTTCTATTACCCTTTAAATAAAAGGTAACAGTTAAATTCTACATTCATTGTATTTGAACTGATATTCAATTGACCCTTCTAGTCTCCTCCAAGATATCATTGACGTTAAATCTGTAATATACATTATTTGTTTATAAGTTTATTAATTAAACATAAAATCAATTTCTTTAGAGTAAAAGTGTGCACAGTGCCTCGTGACTTTTAATTTAATTTTTTTGAATAATATTTCCTGTAAACTGTCAACTGATGTTTATTGTTCAATTATATTTACTAAATACTGAGAATAGATGAGGAAATTGAAAGCTTATACGTGTGAGTAAAAATAAGGAAGTATTTTTTTTCTAATGATTAAAGAAGATACAAAAGTTAATTTTGATACCAAAATGAAATTGATATTGCAGCATATTAACAAAAAGCTTTAATACATGTACAGTGTATGTTATAAACCCCCAGGTGTGTAAACGTACCATTACCCTTTCTAGCCTGGCAAGTACTTGTTTATGCGTTTAAATTTAATGTCCTTCATATAAATTTGTATTTAAAACTGATTTTTTGGCCTCATCAGTTTATGTAATTTTCTTACCATATTTAGAGTGTGATCCTGGTTACTTCGGCATAAACTGTACCGGCCAATGTAGTCCTGGTCGATATGGAGAGGCTTGTGCCTATCAGTGTGTTGAGTGTGAAAAGACTGAGTGCAATGTTTCATTTGGGTGTCCAGTCACCATAACAGGTAAGGTAGCAAGAAATGTACAAACTACAAATTATCTGTCCTCAGATTTTCATAAAATGAAGATCAATTTGTCACTTTTTTTAGCTCACATCGACGAGATTGGGGATATTTATGCTATAAACCCCGTTTTGGTGTCGGTGTCTCATATTTTAATCTTTCTTTTTTTTTAGCAGATTTATTTCCATGCTTCTTTATGCCTTATATTGACCAGAGTTGCATAGATGATGTATCTTTTATGCCTCATTGTTCCCAGTCAGGTACATGTGATGCATTTTCGATCAATATTTTCCTGAACAATGACAATGTTTTGCTTTTGGAGCAGGTGTAAATTTTGGGAGGGGGTTAAAATCTAAATTAAAGCAAACTTGCACTACCAAAATTGGTAAGGATGTTAGGCCTGACCTACATTTTTTGGATGAGAAAGCCAGTATAAAATTTAAGGAGAAAGTCAAATTCAAGGTAAATATAAGCCTGCCCTTGACCAAACATGTAGTGCAAACTACCAGGATTGTTTGTATGCTAGATATATGACTGATATATCCAAATGACTGAAAGGGTTAAAGTTTAAGATTAATAAAATTCTCAACAAGTCCTGCAAAAGTCCTCCAAAAAATCCTTGATGTTCTACTGATGCTGGACACCTGAACTATTAATAGTACTTGACCATAAGTGAGTCATGATTTCTTTTTATTTTTCATTAAAAGTATCAATGAAAAACGCCTTTTTGAAAAAAAGTTATTTCAAAGTTATTTGTAGTACAATATTTATGGCTGTAATATTACAGTGTATAAAATGGAGAATTACTTGTAGATTCTTCACAGAATTTCAAGGTGATTACAAACCTCTAAGGCAAAGTTGAGTTGTTATGGCACAGAATTGTAAAGAAATTATGGTACCTTGGGATTTGAAATTCTGACATGATGAATTCTTAATTCAATCTCGATTTCCAGTGTAAAAGATTTCTATTAGCATATTTCAGGAAAGGAAAATTTGAAAAATTCTACATAATTAAGTGAAAAAAATATGGAAATCGGAATTAAATTACCCTCTAAAGAAGTTTTTACAAAAATCGTGTTATTGTTCGCGGACTTTTAACATAACTTTTTTCCCTTAATGTAATATAATTATATATCCAAATTATATCCAAATTTACAAGACATGTTTTGACAATAAATTAGAGAGATGTATATAAAATTTTTCAAAAAAATTACACAATTTTTACTGTTTTTGAGGTCAGTACGGTGATTTAGATCCTTGAGCCTGAATGGCGAGGTGAATATTGATATTGTACTTCGAAGGTTGCTGAATCATCGTATTGACCGAAAAAAGCAATAATTGTTTAATTATATTATTCATTGATTAAATGACACAAACTCGTTAAGTAACCCATGCCAGCTTACTTGTTTACATTAGCTGAAGCCCTAGCCAAACATAATGGGAGACACAGAGTTTAAAAAAAATAACCAGTTGTATTAATTTGGGATTTAAAAATCTATTTTAGGTGCAATGTAGAAAAAATAAATGTCAGGCACTTAAATAGGATCGTTTTTAGAAAAAATCAAGATGTGTTTTTGAAACACTGATGCCCCCGAATGGCAGCTTGAGGCAAAGGTTAAAGTTTCTCAGATGCAAGTCAAACTCCAGGTCAAGAGATCAAAAATGTTAGTATCCAAAGAAAGGAATATACCTGTGAAATTTGAAAGCCATAGCATCAATTGTTCAAAAGTAATGGCGAAGGTTAAAGTTTTTTAAAAGTAAGAAAAACGTCAAGGACAAATGGGCCCCAAGGGAAGGTCTTGTCACAAGTAATACACATGTTCGTGAAATGTGAAAGCCCTAGAACCAAACGTTCATATGTTATGGCCAAGGTTTAAGTTTTTTTAAAAGTAGGTCAAACTTCAAGTTCAATGCCAAAATTAATGGTATCCAAAGGAAAGTCTTATCACAAGGAATGCACATGTGAAGTATGAAGCCCTAGCACCAAATGTTTAAAAGTTTTGGCCAAGGTTAGAGTTTTTCAATAGTAGGTATAACTTGAAGGTCAAAGGGTCAAAGGTGTTGGTATCCAAATGAAGGTCTTGTCACCAGGAATAGACATTTAAATATGACAGCCTTAGCACCAACCATTTAAAACTTATGGCCAAGGTTAAAGTTTTTCAAAAGTAGGTCAAACTCCAAGATCAAGGTCAAAGGGTCAAAGTCATTGGTATTTGAAGAAAGATCTTGTCACAAGGAATACAACTGTGAAGGTTGAAAGCCCAAGCACCAACTGTTCAAAAGTTATGGCCAAGGTTAAAGTCTCATAAAATTTCGCAAAAGTGGGCCAAACTCCAAGGTCAAAAGGTCAAATATGATGGTACCCAAAGAAAGGTCTTGTCCGCAAAAACTTTAACCTTGCCAATAACTTTTGATTGGTTGGGGCTATACCTTCCATATTTCACACGTGTATTCCTTATGACAAGACCTTTCTTTGGGTACCATAAAAATTGACCTTTTGACCTTGACCTTGGAGTTTGGTCAACGGTTTGTGCTAGGGCTTTCATACTTCACATGTGAAATCCTTGTGAAAAGACCTTCCTTTCAATATAAAAGAACTTTGACCCTTTGACCTTGACATTGGAGTTTGACCTTCTTTTGCAAAACTTAAACCTTGGCCATAACTTAAATTGTTGGTTCTAGGGCTTTCATACTTCACATATGTAATTGTTGTGACAACACCTTTCTTTTTATACCAACAAATTTGACCCTTTGATTTTGACCTTGGAGTTTGACCTACTTTTGCAAACTTTAACCTTGGCCAAAACTTTTTAATTATTGGTGCTAGGGCTTTCATACTTCACATTTGTAATCCTTGTTACAAGAGCTTACATTGGATACCAACAACTTTGACCCTTTGACCTTAGAATTTGACCTACTTTTGAAAGACTTTCACCTACGATATAACTATTGAACGGTTGGTGCTAGGGCTTTCATATTTCACAAGTGTATTTCTTGTGAGAAGGCCTTTCCTTGGGCACCATTAATTTTTACCATTTGAACACTTGACCTTGATGTTTGACCTACTTTTGAAAAAACTTTAACCTTTTCTATATTTATTCAATGGTTGCTTCTAGGGTTTTCATATTTCACAGGTATATTCCTCGAGACAAGACCTTACTTTCGGTACCAACATATTTGATTTCATTTTAGAAAGTTTAATCTTTGTTATGAGTTAATTGCCAGACGGGGACATTAGTGTTTCACAAACACATCTTGTTTGTCCAATGTAGAGAAAATAAATCCCAATGTTCATCAGGATTGTCACGTGCAGGTGAACATTTTATAGTATTTTTTCTACAATATTGGATCTCACCCAATCAGAGAGATAGGAATCATTCTTAATAAAATTATGTAGTATATACTGGGGAAAATCCCAGAATAAACTCTGAAAATGATGGGGGAAGCAGAAAATATGTCAAAATGGAGTCTTGCATCTGTATGTAAATAGAACAGGCGGTTAAAATTTTTGAATGATAGAGACTCTGTATCAAACGAAGACGATTTGTGAGGAAACGGATATCTGTAAAAATCAAGAGTTATATACACTGTAGTTATGTCAGGGAGAAATACGCGCCTCGCTGTTGCTGGTGTTATGCGGTAAAAAAGAAAATATGGACAAAAGATATATTGCTACTAGAACAATTGTTCGCAAAATAAATAGCAAGTGATATAGAAACTTTTGCAAAACGGAGTATTGGGCGAGACTGCGTGAAATGCATAGGGAGAGTATTTTTGAGAAACTCATGACGCTATGTTTTTGACTTTACAATGTTGTGTGCTCTATGCAGTATGAATGGTTTCAAAATATGCTGATTTTAAAATTAAATACCATTATTTCCATTTAATTACGTGGAGTGAACATTCAGATATCAACAAAATAATTTTTCCTTCATATGATAATGTTCTATTTAAATTTCTTCATAAGAGTACATCGAAAAATGGCATGGTCCGTGAACTTTTCCAGCAGCCCTCGTATAAAGTAAAAGAAATTATGACTCACGTATGGCCACATACTGGACATTTTCCAAATGATTGATTCTAATTCCAAGAATTTAAAAGTCCTATATACAGGGTGTCCCAAAACATATGTTACACTTTCAAACTGTTATAAAATTTTAATAACTTAAGTTACATTAATGAAATTTACAACATATAACAAAATTGTTTTAAATTTTTTGTCAAGCATACATTTGTCACAGTTTCCTAAAATCACTAAAACTTTCTTTGGAATAACATATGTAATTTTACAATATATGTTCCAAATGACGTCCCTTTGTCTTTAACATTGTTTGAACACGATTTCTGAAGTTTTTTACCACAGCTTTACATGTATACACAGAGATTGATCTTATTTCTCGTGTAATAGCTGTTTTTAGGTCCACTGTTTGTGAGGAAGCAGAGTACACTCTATCTTTTAGATAATCCCAACATTATTCAGATGCAAGTGGGCTTCATCAGAAAACCATATGTCATCTGTTAAATTTTCAGAGTCAGGTCTACTTAAAATCCAATTGACAAACTCTAAACGACTTCTGATGTCTATCTCTTTCAAATGCTGCATTACACTTATCTCGTAAGGAATCAATTTTAATTCAAATTTGAGTATTCTATGAACACTAAGTTTACTAACGGTGCCATTTAGTTCATGCAGTACCCGTCTAACTGATTTTTGTGGAGTTTCAGTAATAACTCTATCAATGGCATCAATGTTCTCTTTGGTACGGACACTCCTTGGTCTCCCATACCAGAATTGTGTCTTGTGTCATTTATGGTGCCTTTAACCTCAAACTTCCTCACAAGTTTGTAAATTAGCATTCTGTTGAACACTTTCATTCCAGGATGTTGTTTTCTCATGGTTCTAATGACTAAAGTAGCAGATTTACACTCAAAGTAAAGTTTGACAATTTCTACCAGCTGTTCACATGAAGGTTCCATCTTAAAAATGTGATGTCATTATGACGTCATTATTACCTGACTATTGAACAGAACTCCCGAAATTTTGTCAAATAAAATTTATACTAATACACTAGATGTTGACAAAATATCTTCATAATTGCTTTGGGTTTGATAAAGTTATAGATGATTGAAAGTGTAACATATGTTTTGGGACACCCTGTATAATGAGCATTATGCATGATGCATCTAGTGATGTTGCACTACCAAACATATATCAGATGCTGGATTTGACCTACATATTTCGGAAGAGTGACCAGACTAAAGGCGATTAAAGTTAGGAGAAAATTCATTTGCAAGTACATTTTTGCATATAACTATCACTCTTACTGTGACGAAACTTGCCTGAATGATGCATCTAGGGCACTGATGTATACCACCAGACTTGCTTTGGATGCAGCATTTGATCAACATTTATACATGATTAAATAGTTAAAAAGTATTTGACCAACATAATTTTAAAGTAACTTTTAAGGTCTACCCAGATAAGACTTAAATGGGTGTTACATCAAAAGGCGTATTACCAGAATAATTATTTAGTATTTGGTGTACGTCTCTGCCTTACTTCAAGTCAAAATTGTTAACCTAAGCTTCAAAATACATGTACATGTATTTGATTACCTATGTTTAAATTGCCTTCTTCACTCTTTAGGAAAATAAGAAAATTTTATATAATTACATGTATTATTTGATTACCTATGCTTAAATTGCATTCTACACTCTTTATGAAAAAAAATTGTATTCAAAATTTCATTTTCACGTTCGAAAAACTTAAGTCCAATATTACTTTTGACAGAAAAAATTCAAGGCATCGAAAACAGAAACCATGCCAAAGAAGAGAACGCAGTGAATATTTGGCAAATGGTATCCCTTGGCTTCTCGGTTGGAACATTTGCAGTTCTGGTCATAGTATTGGCTTACAAGTATACCTACAGAAACTGGATCAAAGTCACTGCCAATCCTCAAGCTGAAAACAATACGAAGGCAGATTCAAACTATCTGGCACTTAATAATATAGCCGTCTACAGTGGAATGGCAAAGGTTCAGATAAACCTCAACACATCGGAGAAAAATTTCACCGTTATCCTAAATACTGATTCAGAAGGAACAACCAACATAGAAGCATTGCGTCGATTGGAAAACAGTGAACCCAAAAGTCCATACGCTTTGGAGGCCTCTTTGAATGGAAATGCAAAAGTTTATGAAACTCTTCATTAAATAACATGTTTTCCAGGCCGCTGAAATATGGCCGAAATATTTCATTATCATTTCACCAGGGATACGTATTGTTCATGTAAAGATGATATCTGAATTATCTAAAATTTTACTTCGATCCTTCATGCTTTCAAAGGAACGAATTGGATATGAACATCTTGTCAATTTTGATGACAGAATATCCTGTACATCTAACATCCACGTCCGGAATTGTTTTCGACGGTTCTAAGAAAGATTTGTACAATCATGTATTTAGTTTTAAATTATCCGAATTCTAAAATTTATAATGTAACATTTGTACTGCCAATTGATGTAGATCTTTGCAATGTAATTATTCTACCGAGAAACGATGTTGGGGCCTTATTCTAATGACTTCACAGATTTTGTTTGTATAATAAAAAATAAATACATGTAAATAAAATTATTATAATAAATTCTATTTCAATGTGTTCCAATTATTTCCTAGGCTTCTTGCATCTTTGAGGATTGAAAAACAAGAAGTGGATGAATGAATTATTAATATAGTATAATTCACCTTAAAGGCGAACAAGAAGTGCAAAATGCCTATAGATTCAGATATATAAAATCATATTCCATTTGTGGATGAAGTATTTCGAGCATTAAGTTCTCATTGAAATTTATGAAATTATGACAAACAAAACTTTTCAAAGGAAAAAAAAATTCTCGGTAAAAATTATTCTAGTATTTAAAAAAGGGAATGTGGTGTTCTTGGGGTTCGAACTCTTGCAATAAAAAGCCCGAGTATCATTTCCCTTTCATACTAACACGCTAACCATTACGCTACACATCTCCTGATGAATTCTTGCATTTAAATCATGTTTGTAATATGACCCTTGACTAAATAGACTTAAGTATTTCTCGGAAATATACGAATGTTGTGTCATAAAAATTTCAAGGTAAAGTGAGTCTTCGCTCTATGTTTTTGTTAACCCAAAAAAGTATATTTTTATGCAAATTTTGAGGATAAGCTTTCAAAAAAAATGCAGCAAGAACCCACTCATATGGAAAAATTGCGTTATAATATTAGAAAATGGATCCTTTTTGCCCTCTTTGGTGTGTGTACTATGCTATTTCATAGACAAATAATTTCAATCTCTGTGAGATTTTTGCAAATTGTGGAGATTCTACATTGAATATACTGTATATACGAATAAAACATTTATTTTATATATGTTAGGTGAAATTCAAGGAAAATTTTGTTATAATTGAGATTTATTATTGTCGCAACATATAAAGGCATTTCACTCGTTTTATTTGCCCACCTTCTTTGAATTTTTTAATAAGCAACCACTTTTTTGTCAGAACAGATAACTTATTTGTCAGAACAATTACATATTTTTTTCTTGGCTTCAACACCATACTATCGCCTTCAATTCCTTAATTGTAAAAGTAATAGCTCTCATGAATTTTGTAAATTAGTTAAAGATAAGATTCTGAAATTACTCAAACTATTTGCTAACAAGGTCATTATAATGACCCAAACGTTTTCGAAATGCTAATTTTGATTTAAACTGTTGAAATCCCTGTACCATCAACTTATTTGTCAGTATCCTGCCTAATTTTAAAAGTTGATAGTACCCAAAGTATGTTCTAGCGTACTGAATAAGTTTTGAGACATAAACACTATATGCAGGAGATATTGGGATATTACTACGTAAATATATGTTAGAAGTTGACAATGGAAATGCCGATTTTGAAGTCATCCTGTTTATCAGATGTTTTTGTTGTTATTTGAACGTCTTAAATCAGTAAAATATCCCAATGGGAAACTACTTAAAAGTTGTTTTTAAAAATACAAAAAAAAAAAACGTTTCCATGGCAATGGAAATTTTAAATATAGGTAAAAAAAAAAAAGTAGCAAACCTAGTGTTGCCGATAATTATTTCTGTGAAATATGTTCAAGCCATCTGCGAGGTCATTTATGGACAAAATTTGTCAATTTTTATTTGTAACCCATGGCAACCGTGGTAATTTAAAAAAAAAATCTAATGCACATTTAGAATTGCTCATCGTCATTTTTGGGAAAAAAGTTTCATTACAGAGGAATGCCACATCAGAATTTTATTTCATAGATCTTTTAAGTCATCCCTTTTAAACTATGGTTAAAACATTGAAAGACTGATATTACCTCTTAATTATTTTATACGATTTTTTTTTTTTTTTTTTTTTTTTTTTTTTTTTTGCATTTGTTCAGAGGAAATGAAAAAAAAAATGCTTTATTTGCAAATAAGATGCTTTATGGTTTAACATTTGCAGCTAATACATGCATTATATGAATGTCTAATAAATTATGCAAAGAAAGACTGAATAGATATTATAAATTTTTAAATAAAAATTATTTATGAAAGAAAACATATTATTTGTGAATATTTTTTAAACCTATGGATAAAATCTTCATAAAACTAGTCACAACTATGAAGACCATGTTAGTCAATCATATTTTTATAAGAAATTGAAATTAAACTGCAAAATTTGAGAGAAAATAATTATCTTAATATTTGGACCAATCCCGATCAAAATCAAACTGATCCCGATTCATAAATAAAATAATAATTTATTGCCTTCTTTAAGCGTTTACTATAAAGAAATCTATTTGATTGTCAAGTTCAATTACTTTTTAACCTGTATTGACTTAAACAAACTAGTATTCTTGTGAAAATGTTACATATTTCTAATTATTATAAAATTCTGGTTGGGATCAGTTTAATTTCGATCAGGATCGGCCAAAAGGGCAAGGTGCGTTTGGTACAAAATTCGGCCCCGTGTCAAAATTAAATAATGTTCCTCAAAACTCTTTCAGAGAGTATATATTTTCATGAAATTATCAATATATGCATGTACAAAGCTTTATTTTTTGTTTTATATGTACGTAAAGGTAGCATAGTTTACGATAACGTTGCGATATTTTGACGTTGCTTTATGCGACGTCATGAACAAGAAATTAATTAACGTCATGTTTTAAAATAAATCAAGCTTACATGTTATATTTTACTATGTACGTTTATTAAATTTCATTTTCATTAATTTTTCTAAAACTTCTTAATTCCATTTCAATTTCTTTTTAAAATATGATTGTCTAATATATCCTCTGTAGCTGTGACTTGTTTTTTGAATATATTATCCATAGGTTTTGAAAATATCCACAAATAATGTGTTTTATTTTCATAAATAATTTTTTAGTGAAAAGATTAAAATGTCTATCTTGTTTTTCTTTATATATTTTATTAGATATTCATATTATGCTTTTATTAACAGCAAAATTTATTCTCTGAAGCATCTCATTTGCAATTAAAACATTGTTTTCGTTTTCTATGAAAAAATGGGGGAAAATTTTTTATAAAATACTTTAAGAGCTTATATCGGTCTCTCATTGCTGAAACCATAACTTATCGGGTTTATGAATTAAAATTTTGGTGTTGTACGTATTCTTCCTTAAGGTTGTCCCAGTCTGGCAATAACAATGTGTCGTCCCGATTTACGTTAGGGACTTCATAATTAAAATAGATTTATCAAATAACCACTGTGATGTAGCTATTGTTCGTTTGTATTGTGTGTTGAGAACACAACAGGTCTAATAGATAGAAATGTAATGCTGCTATTCTACATTTTGATTGCGTGCTTGTCCAGTGTTCGTCAGAAAATTGCAAGAGAATTAAACCTTGAGGCCCAACCTTGTTGGATTACATGTACTCTGTTGGGATGGAGGTCATTTTTCAACAGGGGTCAATTTCTTATAGGTAACACGCACAGGAAACTGACCCCTATGGGTCTTTCTCTACAAAAAATGACATTTTCCTACGGCTTGGGGGTCATTTTTCGACGGCGAAAAATGACCCCCGTTTATTTTTCTATGGGGGTCATTATTTGTCTTTATAAGGGCTACGTCGTGTTATGCAAGCGTCCATTACAACCTTTTTTTCACAAACATTGAAACAAATGTAGGGGAATTAACCTCTTATCTATAGAGCTAAAGTTCACTGGATGCAATTAACGTTCGCGTTGGGGAATATATTCATCCCTAGGGGGCTAACATTATCAATGATGCCCTGAACCCCAGTCAATATCTAATAACCACAGGAGAAACAAACAACTCTGTCTAGCCAATATTTTATTGATGAGAAGCAATGGGAAGCGACTAAATCCACTGATGCAAGTTTTACGAACTTGCCGGAAAGTTCCAATTAAGATGCCATTGCTACAAAACAGTACCACACTGGGCTATTTTACAACATGTAAACTAAGTGTCCACTGACTCTACCGATTCATGTACATATCTAGAGGGGGTAGAGGGTCCAGAACCCCCCCCCCCCCCAAGCGAGGGGGGTCCAGATGAATTTTCTATGTAAAATCACGAAAAGAAAATCCAACCCCCCACCTTCCCACGATATTCAAAATCAAAATTTTGACTTAAATCAGTTTATGGTCTTAAGGTCAGGTCATCACCCTCTCCTCCATGCAATAGATTTTTCAGTTGGACAATTTGTATCCAACTTTTACCCTCATGCCATCCTTTAAATTGTATTTTCCATCTCAGAATTGAAACAAGGAAACACTGATGTTGGCATCAATTGTCACCCGGGAAATACATGTAAATATGAAGTAAAATCTTGATTATTAAACCGCTTAGATTTGTGTGATAAAGTTGTGATAAAGGCGTGCGTCTGAATGATCGAGACTATAGTCGAGAGGATTTACGGAAAGCTTCTAATCAGATGAAAATCGAACAAAAACGATACCGTTTTAAACTTTATCATATCCTCAAGTACATGTAACTGCTGGCTGCATAAAATATAAATTAGAATCAGACACATGTATCACCTATCATCAAAAATATATTTGACTTAACAGTCTAGACGAACTCCAAAAACGGGGTGAACTCTGAAAACGAAGTCTTTGGCTCCATCATGCATTGCGGCAAAATGGCGTCTGATGTAAACAATTAAACGATGGATTGGCGTTCGATTTCTCCAAGTATACGGCTGCAAATGGCTGTATATAGTACATTGTGACTTTATTTTAATTTTTGTTGAATGGATAATTACACTTATTAAATTATTCTGTGGATATTGACTTATTTATCGCTTCCAACTCTTGCATGATAATAGTGAATTGGATATACATGTACGACATCGAATTCACTACTGCCGGTAAAAAAAATTTTTTTAATCAATTTATTGTCTCTTTGATTTAGATTTTATGTTGTTCCTACAATAAAGGTGCTTTTATCCCCCCCCTCCCCCCCCCCCCCGCTTTCGCGAAAGCAAAGGGACATTAAATCTCATTCGTCCGTCTGTAAATCTGTCTGTTTGTCAGTCTGTCTGTCACAAAAACGTTAACCTTGGTAATAAATTTTGAATGAGAAGAGATACGGCTTTCATATTTCACATGTATATTACCTGTGAGAAGACCTTTCCAAATATACTATGGTTTTTTGACCCTGTTACCTTGACCCTGAAGTTTGACCTACTTTTCAACAAATTTTCTTTGCTTATATATAACTTTTGATTCAGAAAAAATGCGTCTTTTATATTTGACAAGTGCATTACCTGTGCCAAGATGCTTCTGAGCATGCTATGATTTCTGACCCCTTGACCTTCATGTTTGACCTTCTTGTCAAAAAATTTAACTTTGGTGATTACTTTTGAATGACAGGGGGTTCATATTTGACAAATGCATTACCTGTGTCAAAAAGTTTTCGAATATGCTATGATGTATGACCCAGTGACCTTGACCTTCATGATTGACCTTATTTTCAAACATTTAATTAGTTTGCTAACTTTTGAAAGCGAAGATAGGGCATTCATTTTTGGCACGTGTATTACATATGACAAGCATTTCCAAATGTACTATGATTTTTTAACCCATGATCTTGACCTTCAAGTTTGACCTAATTTTCAAAAAATATTAACATTGCTGATATCTTTTGATTGAGAGAAGATACGGCATTAACATTTGACATGTGCATTACCAGTTTCAAGACCTTACCGATTGTATACTCTGGTTTTTGATATTTTTTTCGCATATGTATTAATTGTGACAAAACCTTTCGATTTGTATTATGACATGACTTTGATGTTGAAGTTTGATGAAGTTTTGAGAAGCTATAATTCTTTGCCATAACTGTTATTTATTGTCCCCCGCTTTCGCGAAAGCGAAGGGACATTAAATCTCATTCGTCTGTCTGTCAGTCTATCTGTCTCAAAAACTTTAACCTTGGTCATAACTTTTGAACAAGATGAGATAGGGCTTTCATATTTTACATGTACATTACCTGGGACGAGACCTTTCCAAATATACTATGATTTTTTACCCTGTGACCTTGAAGTTTGACCTACTTTTCAAAAATATTAACATTACTTTAAATTGGTCAGAACTTTTGAATTAGAAAAGATAGGACTTTCATATTACATATATGTATTTTACCTGTGACAAGGCCTTTCCAAATATAATATGATTTCTGACCCCTTGACCTTGAACTTTGGCCTACTTTTCAAAAAATTTCTTTACTTATAACTCTGGATTGAGAATAGATCTGGTTTTCATATTTGACATGTGTATTACCTATGACAAGATCTTTCCAAACGTACTATGGTTTTTGACCCTCTTGATCCGTAACCTTCGAGTTTGACCTACTTTTTGAAATTTTTATCTTTGCTTATAACTTTTGATTGAGAATAGATAGGGCTTTCATATTTGACATGTGCATTACCAGTGAAAAGGTGTTTTTGAGCATGCTATGATTTTTGACCCCTTGACCTTCATGTTCGACCTAATTTTCAAAAATTTTAACTTTGGTGATTACTTTTGAATGACATATGATTGGTCTTTTATATTTGACAAGTGCATTACCTGTGTCAAAATGTTTCTGAATATGCTATCTGACCCCGTGACCTTGACCTTCAAGTTTGACCAATTTTTCAAGCATTTCATCAGTGTTGCTTACTTTTAAAGGAGCAAATATAGGGCAATCCTATTTGACATGTGCATTGCCTGTGACAAGTATTTCCAAATGTAATTTGATTTATGATCCCATGACCTTGAAGTTTGACCTACTTTTCAAAAATTTTAACATTGTTAATAACTTTTGATTGAGAAAAGATAAGGCATTTACAATTGACATGTGCATTACCTGTTTCAAGACCTTTCCGATTGTTTACTCTGGCTTTTGATATTTTTTTCACATGTACATTACTTGTGACAAGACCTTTTTATTATATTTTATTTTATTATATTTGACCTCATGACCTTGATCTTGAAGTTTGATGTAGTTTGAGAAGCTATAATCTTTGCCATAACTGTTATTGATTCAATAATTTATATCTTTTTTTGTATAATGCACAGCAAGACAGGACACACAAACAAGACAGTAACAATATGCCATAAATAATGGCATTCAAACCACTAAGACACCGAAAGCGGGGAACCACAATTCTTTGAATTTGCTCGTTTCTTTTTGAAGACACACAGATTGTATTTACTTTAATTAGAAAATGCGCATTTTTCACCACGGAGCAGCTAGAAATATTAACAGGTTCATCTTTAGAAGACATGTTGTGACCTTAATTTCTAGTAGAGTGATTTTTCAAGTTTTCATATTGATAGATAGATAAATAAGTGCCCCGCCACAGCATGATACGTCCGTCAAATATTGTTCAATTGTCATAAACAGTTTAGAGTGCCAGAAAATCATGTCAACCTTGATTCAAAGATTTCCATGATTTTTCCATTCCTTATCATATTTCCTGCTTACACATCTCCTGTAGTGTAGGCATTAATTATACATGTAACAAATATTACATCACAGATTTTTCAACTGGTTGTGACAGAGCTTGACAAATGCCTGTCTGCAACACCCCCCCCCCCCCCCTCATCTTTCATATTTATTTGATATTTTCAAAATCAATAACAATGTCAAATAAGTCTTAAAAATTTAATCTATACCAAATTAATTTTGAAAATAAAAGGCTGGCCATCAAATGACATATGCTATAAACTGACTAGTAGATCTTTTGTCTAGTTCCCAAAGGATGCAGATAAGAACTGCTGGATCAGAGATGCTCTAACAGAAATGATTGAGACAGCTAGCCTTCCTACATTGAACTCATCAATTAATTATAATCTTTAACTGGATGCATGTCTACTCATTACTCCCAATGGATGAATGGATCTGCACCATCTGCTTTGTAGTCTAGCTGTATTGCAGTAAAAATGCATATTTATGTCATTCTGTTGAAAACAGAGATTTTTTAAATTTGTTACAAAGATTAATAAAAAGAAACAAAAACTTGTGTAATCTTGATGCAACATTTTTAATAAGTTTACTGCTCTTAGATTTGTAGGGACTACATGTATCTACCATAAAACATTTTTTTTTTAAAAATACTTGATTTTTTTTAAAGATTTAATGTCAGACTGGTTTTAAACTGCAGTGCATACGGACAAATGAACATGCTAAATCCAATACCCCCCCCCCCCCTATAACTAGTTTTTATTATATTATACAATATCAAATTAGTTTATTTTACAATATCAAATTAGTTTTAATTACTTTTTACCAAATTCATTTTAAAAGTTGGGCTAGCCAACAAAATCTCTTTAATCAAACAGGGCTGATTCCTTTGCCCAATTCCCAAGAGATACAGATAACACCTGCTGGATCAGAGATGCTCTACCAGTTAGCTCCTCACACTACAACTCATTAATTTCTCTTTAATTTGACATGCAATTTTCTGTTATAAAATTCTCCTTGACCAGTGCTTGATATTTACACCCATGGGAGAGGTGGAATTTCTCTTATAACATTACATTTGTTATAGATTGCTGTAAAGTATATAATAAAAAAAATAAGTATTTTCTTGATTTAACATTTTTTAATAAGGATACTGCAACACTCTTACATTTTTTGGTATTGTGTAATTCAATAGTATAGAAACAGTTTGTTTTTTTTAAATTTCACTTAAATTAAAGGTCACAGTGACCTTGACATAGATTGCGACACACCTTCTCCCTAAGATGCATAAATTGGCCAAGTTTGATGATTCTAAGTCTAATAGTTTTCTAGTTATGAGCCGGACAGGATTTTTCCATATTTGGCCATAGCATCTTAATTAAAGGTCAGAGCGACCTACTTTTAATGCGCGACACACCTTCTACCCAAGATTTATCAGCTGACAAAGTTTGATAATTCTATGCTTAATAGTATTAAAGTTATGAACCGGACACGAAAAAGCTAACAGACGGACGGACGGACATGAACGCTATAACATAATACGTCCCGTCTTAAGACGGGCGTATAAAAATCGGAATAATTTAAGTCAAGTTTTTAACAGTTACAATATAAATTGTCCCATTTTGCATATATATCTCTTTTATAATGCATATTTACTTCTCAAACTCTCTCTAATTGATCTGACTTGAAAAGTCAACTTTGAGAGTAAATATCTCCTTTTTTGCAAATAGAATCTAAAATCTGACAAATGCAATCTTTTGCTAAGTCTTTTATTTAGCATTTCTGAGAAGTGGCATTTATAATTGCCACACTTTCCAATACTTTGCACGGAGTTTTTGTAGACCCATCATTTCTGCCCAAAAATTTTTGAGTGTTTGCTCATGCGCGGACTCTATTTTCAGAGTCTTTTTCAATCTCAATTTCTTAATTCCGGAAACTGTTTTTGGAGTTCGTCTAGACTGATGAATATAAAACATCAACTGTGTAACGTACGCTTTTATGCGGTAAGTACAATTTAATGTTCTAAAAAAAGGAACCTGTCGTTTTGTCGATAGTAAATGATAAGAAATTTGTATATTACAAATGAAAAACATATATATATTTTAAAGATGTACTTCATGGAAGTCTATGTTTTGTGTATCTCGTAATTTATAAAGGGAAAGAACATTCTGATGTATGATCTTTTTAATGTACAGTTAACCTTTAATCCTGAATAACTTCTCCCTCCTCAGTCACATACACCAAAACTTGTATGTATAGAGCAGTCCGGTCCTCCGGGCTGCAATCACAGTGAACGACATGATTTGATCACATGACCAACCATGTTCATTTCCCACAGAACTTTTTAACATTGTTGTTTATTTCTTAAATACTCATACATGTACATGCAGTAAATATACATGAAAGTAGGGTATGGCCATACTCCTTTATCCTACAGAGAGAGAGAGAGAGAGAGACTAAAATGCATCAATTCTGTTCCATTTTATTTACAAATAATCTTTAAGCATTAAGGTAGTCCCTATCCTCAGGTTTATAAAAACAACAGTAAAGTAATTGAATTTGCTCACAAAAAATATATCTGAATTTACAAAATGATGTATATTTACCCACAGTAATTCTTCAAAGTTAATCATTATTGATGATCATATTATACAAGTAAAATTAGCAAATCTCCAATATATATTAAGAAAAAAGGTAAAAAGAAACATCAACCATACATTTTCTAATTTAAAATTGATCAACAAATATAATTTAGGTTAAAAAACTATAGGTATCCAGGGATTCAGAGAAATTTGCATGTTTTTAATACTTATTCAGTATTCTAGGTCTTCTATTTCCATCAGTTATTATATAATGCATAGTGTAACAAGAGGCCCAGGGGCCACATCACTCACCTGAGCACTATGGCTAGAAAAAAACAGAAATCAGTTCAGTCTTGAAAGGTTGAAAAGTTTAAATATAAAAGTGGGGGGGGGGGGGGGGGTCATGAATTGAACAAATTTGAATCTACATTATCTGAGGATGCTTCCATTTAAATATGACCAATCATGGCTTTGCTGTTCTTGAGTAGAAGATTTTTAAAGATTTAACCTATGTATTCCTATGTAAAACTTTGATCACCCATTGTGGTCCCACCCGACCCCAAGGGGTCATGTTTGAACAAACTTGAATGTACACTATCTAAGAATGCTTCCATATGAATATGCATATCATGGCTTTGCTGTTCTTAAGAAATAGTTTTTTTTTAAAGACTTTTACTATGTGTTCCTATGTAAAACTTCGATCACCCATTGTGGCCCCACCCTATCCCCGGGGTCATGGTTTGAACAAATTTGAATCTATACTATCTGAGGATGCTTCCTTGTAAATATGACCAATCATGGCTTTGCTGTTCTTGAGAAGAAGATTTTTAAATATTTTTCCTATATATTCCTATGTAAAACTTTGATCGCCCATTGTGGCCCCACACGACCCCCGGGGGTCATGATTTGAACAGACTTGAATCTACACTATCTGAGGATGCTACCATATAAATATGACCAATCATGGCTTTGCTGTTCTTGAGAAGAAGATTTTTAAAGATTTTTCCTATATATTCATATGTAAAACTTTGATTGCCCATTGTGGCCCCACCCGACCCCCAGGGGTCATGAGTTGAACAAATTTAAATGTACACTATCTGAGGATGCTTCCATGTAAATATGACCAATCATGGCTTTGCTGTTCTTGAGAAGAAGATTTTTAAAGATTTTTCCTATGTAAAACTTTGATCGCCCATTGTGGCCCCACCCGTCCCCCGGGGGTCATGGTTTGAACAGACTTGAATCTACATATCTGAGGATGCTTCCATGTAAATATGACCAATCATGGCTTTGCTGTTCTTGAGAAGAAGATTTTTAAAGATTTTTCCTATATATTCATATGTAAAACTTTGATTGTCCATTGTGGCCCCACCCGAACCCCAGGGGTCATGATTTGAACAAATTTGAATATACACTACCTGAGGATGCTTCCACATAAGTTTCATATTTTCAAGCACAGTTGTTCTTGAGAAGAAGATTTTTTAATGATGCCATTAATTTTTCACAAATTCTTAATTATCTCCCCTTGGAAGAAGGCGTGGCCCTTCATTTGAACAAACTTGAATCCTCTTTACCCAAGGATACTTTGTGGCAAGTTTGGTTGAAATTGGCCCAGTGGTTCTTGAGAAGAAGATGAAAATGTGAAAAGTTTACAACAACAACGACGACAGACAACGGACAAATTTTGATCAGAAAAGCTCACTTGAGCCTTTGGCTCAGGTGAGCTAAAAAGCTTGTGCTATCATTGCAAGACATCACAGATCACTTCCAATTTCATATCTACTAATAAGCATTGGTATCTAAGGCTAGATTTAAAAAAAAAAATCCTATTTCTCTAAAACTACATGTATTTATTTTTGACATTTATAAGGAACAAACATTTTACAAGTCCCTTTCTAAAGACTTCACAGAACCTTGAACAGTATTAAGATGCATAAAATAAAAATTGTTGCATGAAAAGTTTTCAATTTCAAGCTCCACTTTTTGAATTAAATAATTATTTTATGAGTTATCCTTCCTGGCTGAGGATTGGATATCCTTAACAAGATGATTCATCATCTGTATGGTTGGGTAGAAAAGTTTGTTTCACAGGATCAGGTCTAGATGAGGAACTTTCTTGGTTTCTATATCTCTGAAAAAATATACGTTACATGGACATCAGGAAAAAAATCTAAACATCTATCTTTTAAAATACATGATAAACACAAGTAAAGTGAGGATCTACTCATTATCTTTAAATGGATACAAGTATGTATATAGAATTAAAGTTGCATCAACTTACAACAATGTTAACTAAACCAGAAGTCTCTGACAAGACTGTAGTTCTACAGGTATGCACTTATCATAAAGGAAGATAGTTTACTTCTGTACCAAGTCTTATTGAAATCTGACCGAAACTATAGGAGGAGTAATGCTTTGAAACAATTTGTCTTAGTATAGTCTACTTGTGTAACAAGTCTTATTGAATTAGATTTAAACTGTAGGAGGAATTACAGATATTTCTATTTTCAGTAACCATGGCAACACTGTCATAATCAAAAATTGATATTTATGCATCTTGGTGTAGTCTACTTACAGTACCAACCAGACCCAACCTGACACCTAAGCAGTCCCAGAAAGCAGTCCCCAGGACTGCTTTGGGACCGCTGTGGGACTGCTCTGGGACCACTGTGGGACTGCTCTGGGACTGCTCTAGAAAGCAGACCCAGCAGTCCCTGGGACTGCTTTCTGGGACTGCTTTGTTCACTCATGCATGAAAAAGGTTCTGAGTGACATGATAGCTCCGCCCCTTGTGTATTCTGAATTTGCAGGCTCCCTGTTGTTGTTTTGTTTACTTTCAGCAGAGAGGTGTTTAAGATAAAGAATTAAAAAACCCAAGGATTTCTTAAAACATTTTAATAAGTAGAGATAGATATACATGTTATTACTAAATGTCTTCAGGGGCTGTAAATTTACACAATTGTAGTCTAGAATTAATTTTAAAAAATGAAAGTATAGTTTAAAGGGAAGTCAGGAGATGACTTTTATCCCTTAAATTAAACTTTCATAGAGGTGTTTGAAAAAAAAATATTGGCCTATTTAATTAATTAATGCTAATTAAAACTTTAATACAGGTGTTTTAAAAAAATATATCTAGGTCTATTTAATTAATTAATGCTGTCAAGTTACGGTATGTACTCAAAGTTTACATAAGCACTATTTAAAAAAAAACAAAACAAAAAACAAACTTACTTGTCATTACAATAAGATATTCAGAGGGACGTACTGTACTGTATTTTTTTTTAATTGAAAAAGCTAAAACCATGCTAAAAAAAAGAGCATTCCATGCTATTTTTTACCGCCCTCAAATAAAACCTAATAATTTAGTAAATGACCATGAATTATTCTACCATTCTTCAGTCATTTAAACAATTATATTTGTGAACAATTATTGGGAGATTTATTTATGAATTTGTTTTTGATTTATAAACAAGTTATTAAAAGAGTAAATTTATAAACATTTTAAAATATTGGAAATTGTGACTTATTTCTTATTTGTTTTGTTTGGTTTTTTCCTGGCCGATTAATAAAAAGCAATACAAATATATAAAATGGTGTCAACACCTGAGATTTCAATCGCCTTCGGGCATGATTAGCAGAAAGTCAATGCATGTTATTTGGGTATCAGTGTTACACATCACTGAACATGCTGGTCAACAATGACACTAATTTCAATCTATGTACTGCAAAAAATCTATGTTTCAATAAATGTGTATAAATTTATTTCGGGATTAATTAATTTTGAACATAATCTGAGGGTTCCATTCGCGTGATTTACAGATGTACACTCAAACGTTTATATAATAAAAGTATTATTGTTTTCTGTTACATAGATAATCTAACGATAATTAGATTGGCAAGTCAGTGAAAATAATCATGACTGAAATATAATACTCAAAGAATTTTCAAAAGCTCCAGTACTTAAGAAAACTGCATTCAGAGTATATTAGTATGGAAATCGGTCTTGCTCTATAATCATAAGGTCTATTTAAAGCTAGTTTTGATAGAAAATAAATAACTCAAGTTTAATTTTCTATAAAAAATAAATATATAAATATGGCAACCAATATCAATCACAGTAAATAAAGAAATTGATTTATTTTGGTGAAAAATTAATATACTACAAAACTGTGTTTAAATATTCATGTTATAAGTAGATGTGAACGTCTTCTTTGTTCAATATTTATTATTTGTTTCTATACGCGTAGTGTGATTTTCTTAACTGTTCAAGAATTACTGTCGCATGAGAATTGATACTGCTCAGAAAGAAATGGATCATCAATTTCAACTGTCTTTTATAGTTACATTGTTTATTGGTAATCTCATTTCTGAGTAAGCTCCGCTCATTAAATTAATTAACCCCGCCCACTGGGACTGCTTTCTGGGACCGCTGGGACTACTTTCTGGGACCGCTGGGACCGCTGTGGGACTGCTCTGGGACCGCTGTGGGACTGCTCTGGGACTGCTAAAGCAGTCCCAGAGCAGTCCCAGAAAGCAGTCCCCGGGACTGCTCTGGGACTGCTTTGTGTCAGGTTGGGTCTGGTTGGTACTGTATCTATTAGGAACAAAAAATGTAGGAGTAGTAGTGTTCTGAAATACATAGAAATATCAAATTTTAGTACCTATTTCAACATTGAAAGAGATCTGATATATGGGGTCAAGTATCTTCTTAAGGTCTATCTATGTACAAAGTCCTATTGAAATTGGACCAAAACAGTAGGAAAGGTATTCCTAGTTACCATGGCATCACCCTTGTCAAAATCAAAAACCCATACTTAGAATATGCATCTTGTATAAAGTATTTTTGTCTCAAGACTTATTCAAATCAGGCCAGAACTATAGGAACAGTAATGTTTTGAAATAATTTCAAAGAAATTTCTGTCTTTGGTAACCATGACAAAACCATTTGTCAAAATCAAAATCTGATACTTTGAATAATGTATCTTAGTATAGTCTACTTGTGTACCCAGTTTTATTGAAATCAGACTAAAACTGTAGGAGGAGAGTTTTAAAGAAAGAAGACGGGCGAACAACCTGAGCAATTTTTCATACTAAAACACAATTTTTCAATATGAGTGGGACTTTGCTCAATTTTTTTTTGAAGGTTATACTGAAAGTTTGTATGAAAATATGATATACATTCTAAGGTTAACAAAAAACATGGAGCAAAGACCCACTATACCTTAAAAATACAATTTTATGACACAATATTTGTATCTCTCCTGGAAATATTTTTAATGCTTGGGTTGGAACCCAAGAATAGCACGCTTTTTTTAAAGTCATAGAACGATTTCTGTCAAAAGAATTTCTGCAGAAAAGTTTTGTTCCTCATAATTTCATAACTATCAATGATAAGAACTTACATGTAACTCTACATACTAGATTCAAAAATTGAATATGACTTTTATATATTTGAGGCTAAAGGCATTTAGAATGAATTGTTTGCCTTATTCTTAGTAACCATGGCAACAACATTTGTCAAAATCCAAAAACCAATGCTTAATATTATGTATCTTGGTATAATCTACTTGTGTATGAAGTCTTATTGAAACTGAACTAAAACTGTAGGAGTAGATTTTAAAAAAAATGTTTTACTTTACAGACAGAAGGACGGACAGACAGACACACACACACAGACAGACAGACACAAACACAAGGGTAAAACAGTATGCCCACCTCTCCTTCTAGCGGAGGCATAAAAATTTGATTTATATAACTTACTTTCCGCAATTTAATTACAGCAACAATGACGATGATAAAAACTCCACCAACAACTGAAGCACCAATAATTACTCCCTCACTGTAAAACAAAGACACCAAGAGCTTCAATTATCATGTATATAAAAAAAATATGGATATATGACACAGATACAGATTTTAAAACATATAAAGCACATTTTAAATGAAAATCTGCCAAATATAACACAAAATACTGCAATAAACACAAGTCATGGTGTTTGATATTTCCTACCTAAAAACCCTTATTCCTTCTTGTATGCACAAAGTCTAATTGCTTCACAGATAAATAAATATTAAAATAATCAAATGTTGTTTTTATGCCCCTGTATCAAAGATTGGGGGGTATGTAGTTTTTGCCCTGTCTGTCCGTTTGTCTGTTTTTCCGCAAAAACTTTAAAATTTCTCATTACTTTTGATTGGTCAGAGCTATGGCTTTCATATTTCACATGTGTACTCCTTGTGACAAAACCTTTCTTTGGATACTATCATATTTGACCTTAACCTTGGAGTTTGACCCAGTTTTGCAAAATTTTACCCAACTTTAACCTTGGCCATAACTTTTGAACAATTGGTGCTAGGGCATTCATTTTTCACATGTGTAATCCTTATGACAAGACCTTCCTTTAGATATCAACAATTATAGCCCATTGACCTTGACCTTGGAGTTTGACCTATTTTTGGAAAACTTTAACCATGGCCATTACTATTGAACAGTTGATGCTAAGGCTTTCATTCTTCACAGTGTAATCCTTGTGACAAGACCTTCCTTTAGATACCAACAATTATAGCCCATTGACCTTGACCTTGGAGTTTGAACTACTTTTGGAAAACTTAACTTTTGCCATATCTTTTGAACGGTTTGAGTTAGGGCTTTCATATTTCACATGTGTATTTCTTGTGAAATGGCCTTTCCTTGGGCACTATTCATTTTGACCATTTGACCTTTACCTTGGTGTTTGACTTACTTTTGAAAAACTTTAACATTTTCCATATCTTTTCAATGGTTGCTGCTAGGTCTTTCATATTTCACAGGTATATTCCTCGGGACAAGACCTTACTTTGGGTACCAACATATTTGATTTGCATTTGAGAAAGTTTAATCTTCGCTATAAGTTGCCATACGGGGGCATCATTGTTTCACAAACACATCTTGTTTTATATTAATTTGATGTTAAAAAGTTTATAACACAGTTTAGTATCAATTTTATAGGTGTGACGCAGCTCATGTGAGCTAAAAAGGATCAACTTTAAATTAAGAATGTTTGAACTAATAAGCAGAGAGTTTTGCAAAAGCAATACTAGTCTCGTACCAGCAAATGTAATCTGCTTTCCCTCAATAAGCTAACAAGAGGTCATTGGTCCACAAAGCTAACCTGAGTATTCATGGCTTTTTACTTTCCCCCGTAATTTTATGTGCCCATTATATTTTTGAAAGATTTGTCCTTTATATCCCTATGTAAAAACTTTGATGGCCTTTGGTGCCCCCCCCCTCCCCTGACAACTGTCGGATCAGGTAATTAAGCTAAAATCATCAGAGGTGTGATCAGGTGATATAGGATAATGTGTATATCATCAGTTTCTGAGAGGGGTCATATGGATTTAGAACACCTATTACTGTGACTCACTTATTCCCTTCAGATTCCTCAGAGGTTTTATTGGGTGGGGCTGCTGTAGTCATTACTCCATGTTCAAGACTGGTCCCTTTGCCAGGAGTTACTTCAGCACTGGTAACAGTAGTTTGCTTAGTTGTCAAGGCTCTTTCATCTTTCAAACATTTTGCCACTAAATAACAAAAAAAAAACATGAATTACATGCAGTTCTTCCTGAAATTGTTTATCTCATGACTAATCTGATTATGGCAGGTAAAAAGTTTTCATTGGTTGGTGTGCTCACCAGTCTGAGAGTCATTTTAAACATGTAAAGGCTGGGTGAAAAATGCTATGGACTAATTTGAACAAGTTTATTGATATACAGTTGAACTTTGATATCTCGAACACTGATATCTTGAATACCATGGATATGTCAAAGTGATTTGGAAGTCCCAACCGCTCATTCTTTAAGTATTTTACCCTGGATATCTCGAATCCACAGATATCTCAAAGTTTTTTCTTGGTCCCACTGAGTTGGAGATAATGAGGTTTGACTATACATATCATTTAATGAAAGTTTAAGACAAATACATAAATTTGCTCTTAAGCTGGGATAAATGAGTTTTCTGGCAAGCTGACAAATCACATACTATTTTCAGGAAAATCAATTGCTTCAAAATATCTTACCTTCGCTTGAATTTGAAAGTCGGTAGTGGTCACTGCAGTTGTCACATTCGTTGTCTCTGACGTTAATTACATAGTCACCATTTCTGTCATTCCATTCTGGACAGCCTTTACCATTTATACAGATGTCAGGAGCACATCCAACTGCCAGGTCTGATTCAGGGACGACAGGCAAACAAACAAGTATAAGACCGTTTCCACATTGCAAGTTGACATTGTGAGTTGTACAGGATTCATTTCTGCTCAAGATGTAAGGGTTTGAAACCCGGATTGGGGCTGGAACACAGTTGGATCCCTATAAAATAAAACAATTTTGAGATACAATGCTTCTCTTTTTCACTTCGTTTTTTTTGGCTGAGCCCCCTTGCATAGACCCATCCATATACTAAATAAAGTGCCCTGCCACAGCATGATACGCCTGTCAAATATTGTTCGATTGTCATAAACAGTTTAGAGTGCAAGAAAATCATGTCAACCTTAATACAAGGATTTCAATGATTTTTTCAATTCCTTATAATATTTGTTTATACATCTCTTGTGGTGTAGGAATTATAACAAACATTATAAATCCTCAACTGGTTGTGTTAGAGCTTGACAAATGCCCATCTGCACTCCCCCCCCCCCCCCCCCCAGCTTTCAGATTTGTGAGACATGATGCTTTGAATTAGTTGATATTTTCAAAAAAATAAATAAAAATATCATATTAAACAATATCAATCTTAATCTAACTTAATTTTAATCAACTTAATCTATATCCTATTAATATTAACAAGAGGCTCAATCTTAATCTAACTTAATTTTAATCAACTTAATCTATATCCTATTAATATTAACAAGAGGCCCAAGGGCCTTGACGGTCACCTGAGTACAACAATTTAGAGGATCCATAAACTGATAAATGAAGCTTTGTTTCCCAATAGCAAGGAAAACAGTATGATTAAGATCAACAAAATAATTTGTCTAGTATCTTTCTATCTGTCCCCCATTTATCACTATGCAGACCATGCAGACTTTTAACAAAATGCTTATATTATTACCTCTCACATTGGCCTCACTTGGCCTTTGAAGAACATTTAAAAAGATAAGTTATTTTTGTTTCATTTTTATTCATCTATTATTTCCAAGTCTACCTGATTATTAAAACTATGAAAGTACTTTTTGTATTATACAATAAATGTTCTTGCATAATTCTCTTATTCTATTAACCTATCAAATATGTTATCTACAGTGATTAATTATCAAAGGTGAATGGCGAGGGGGAATAACTTCACTCTGTAGAATACAAATTAATAGAGCCCTGGCCAGGACCAGAACACTTGACTAAATGGTCCAGATGTTCAAAATTCTGGTAAAAATACCTTGCTTATTAAAACTTTTACTCTGTTTGCTTCCAATATGCCCAGGAGCAGAGGAGATTTTCAAAGAAATAATGCATTTTCACTATTTAAAACAGCCCTACCCTAACACCAGAACCCATGACCTAGGGTCATGAAAATTTACAAATTTGGAAGAGGTACCCTCGTCATCATAACTATGCAATTAGTTGAAGATTTTCAAAGAATTCACACATTTTCACTATATAATCAAATAGAGCCCCCCCTCCCCCTTCAGAGAAACAACAGAACCCTTGGGGCCACAAGTTTTCTATACACTTGTTTCTTTGCTTTATAAGCAGAAGTAAAAAAAAATATTTTGAGAGAAATTATGAATTTTCACTATATAAACAATAGAGCCCCCCCCCCCTTTCACCAGAACCCCTGACCCAGGGGCCATGAAATTCACAATTTTGGAAGAGGCAGCCATGCTCATCATAACAATGTACTTACTTAGTATATTTAATACCCAGGAGCAGAGAAGAAGATTTTCAAAGATTTAATGCATTTTCACTATATAATCAATAGAGCCCCGCCCTAACACAAGAACCCCTGACCCAGGGGCCATGAAATTCACAATATTGGAAGAGGCAGCCATGCTCATCATAACAATGTACTTACTTAGTATATTTAATACCCAGGAGCAGAGAAGAAGATTTTCAAAGAAATAATGCATTTTCACTATATAATCAATAGAGCCCCGCCCTAACACAAGAACCCCTGACCCAGGGGCCATGAAATTCACAATATTGGAAAACACAGCCATGCTCATCATAACAATGTACTTAGTTTATTTCATACCCATGAGCAGAAGATTTTCAAAGATTTAATGCATTTTCACTACATAATCAATAGAGCCCCGCCCTTACACCGGAACCCCTGACCCAGGGGCCATGAAATTCACAATTTTGGAAGAGGCAGCCATGCTCATCATAACAATGTACTTAGTTAGTTAATTTAATACCCAGGAGCAGAGAAGAAGATTTTCAAAGATTTAATGCATTTTCACTATATAATCAATAGAGCCCCGCCCTTACACCGGAACCCCTGACCCAGGGGCCATGAAATTCACAATTCTGGAAGAAGCAGCCATGCTCATAATAACTATGCACTTAGTTAGTTTATTTAATACCCATGATCAGAGAAAAAGATTTTCAAAGAAATAATGCATTTTCACTATATAATCAATAGAGCCCCGCCCTAACACCAGAACCCCGACCCAGGGGCCATGAAATTCACAATTTTGGAAGAGGCAGTCATGCTCATCATAACTATGTACTTAGTTAGTTTATTCAATACCCAGGAGCAGGGAAGAAGATTTTCAAAGAAATAATGCACTTTTAATATATGATGTATATAGCCACACCCTAGCACCACAACCCCTGACCCTGGGGCTATGAATTTCACAATTTTGGTAGAGGGCTCAATCCTTATTACAATCATGCCAACAGTTTGACTGCTTGATGTCCAGGAGTAAAGAAGAAGATTTTTAAAGATTGCATTATTTTTGGTGGTTTTAGCCCCACCCCTCAGGCCCTAGGGGGGCAGGGACCATGAAATTCAAAATTTTTGTTCCCCTTCACCCATAGGTGCTATATGCCAAAATTGGTTGAAATTGGTTGAGCGGTTTCAGAGAAGAAGCTTAAAATGTTCAAATGTTAACGCACAAGAAATGACGAACGCCGACGGACAAAAACGGACAGCAATAGGTCACCTGAGTGACTCAGGTGACCTAAAAATAAAAGGCTGGCCATCAAATGACATATGCTATAAACTGACCAGCAGTTCTTCTGTCTAATTCCCAAAGGATACAGATAACAGCTGCTTAGAGATCCTCTAACAGAAATGATTGAGACAGCTAGCCTTCCTACACTGAACTCATTAATTAATCTTTAACTGGATGCATGTCCACTCATTACTCCCAACGGATGAATGGATCTATACATACTATCTGCTTTGTAGTGCAATAAAAAATGCATATTTATGTCATTCTGAAATTAAATTTCATGAAAACAAAGATTTTTTTTTTAATTTGTTACAAAGATTTATGAATAGAAAAAAAAACTTGTGTAATCTTTATGCAACATTTTAATAAGGTTCCTGCATTACTCTTAGATTTGTAGGGAATATCTACCATAATTAAAACATTTTTTTTTAAATACTTGATTTTTTTTTTTTTAGATTTAATGTCAGACTGCTTTTAAGCTGCAATTCGTATGGACAACGGGCATGCTGATTCCAATATCCCCCCCCCCCCCCCCCCCCCCCCCCGAAGTATAATTAGTTATAATTATATAATACAATATCAAATTAGTTTATTATACAAAATCAAATTAATTATTCATACAATATCAAATATGTTTTAATTACTTTTCACCAAATTCATTTTAAAAGTTAGGCTAGCCAACTATTTAATCCAACACGGCTGATTCCTTTTTGCCCAGTTTCCAAGAGGTATAGATGACACCTGCTTGATCAGAGATGCTCTACCAGTTAGCTCCTCCCACTAAACTCATTATAATTTCTCTCTAATTTGACATGCAATTTTCTGTTATCAAAATTCTCCTTGACCAGTGCTTTATAATTACACCCATGGGAGAGGTGGAATTTCTCTTGTAACATTACATTTGTTATAGATTGCTGTAACATATATACCCAGGTAATGAAAAAAAAATAAGTATTTTCTTGATTTAACATTTTTAGAATAAGGTATACTGCAACAATCTTGCATTTTTTGGGATTGTGTAATCTAATAGTAAAATTTAATTTAACTTAAAGGTCACAGAGACCTTGAAATAGGTTGTGATACACCATCTACCTAAGATGCATAAATAGGCCAAGTTTGATGATTCTAAGTCCAATAGTTTTCTAGTTATGAGCCAGACAGGATTTTTCCATATTTGGCCATAGCATCTTAAGTAAAGGTCAGAGAGACCTACTTTTAGTGCATGACACACTTTCTACCCAAGATGTATCAGCAGACAAAGTTTGATAATCCTAGGCCTAATAGTATTAAAGTTATGAGCCGGAAACAAGAAAAGCTAAGGCCAAAAAAAATTAATCAATAGTTTCTCAGGCACCGCTGCATCAGGTCAAAAACGGCTGCATTGATCAATTTTTATTGACATTATGAAAAGGGAAATGACTTAATTTTCTATTTTTCAAATTGAAAAAGAAAATTGAGTTATTTCCCTTTTCATAACAATAATAGACGTTTTTCTTAGATAAAAAATATTCTTCTAGTCTATACAGTCCTTTATTAATTAACTTTTAAAGAAATGTTTAGAATAACATAATTTAAAGTTGAGTACTTATAATTAGTGTATTAAGAGAACAAAAAAGTGAGAATAAGTTAATATCATCATTTTGTTGAACCACTGACATGAAAAAAAGATACTTGCTTAAAAAAAAAATAAAATAAAAATAACCTGCCTGCCGCATTGAATTTTGAAATTTTTGGCCCGAGAAACCATTGACTGATTTTTTATGGCCTAACAGATAGACAGATCGACAGACAGATGGACATGAACACCGTAACATAATACGTCCCTTCTAAAGACAGGCGTTTTAGACGGGCGTATAAAAAAAGAACTGAAAAAAGAGGGAATGATTATTGTAACTTACTATGCCAGTAGCATTGGGAAGGAAAAATTAATTTACATCATATATGGACCTTAACTAAAATCAACAAAGTATATAATAGGTTGTTGTTACTCTTAACTGATGAACTTTAGGAAATGACTATTGACATATCAAATATGAAATTTGATTTTCGGTACCATGTAAATGCAACCTTACCTGATCACCATAAGTCCAGTCAATCTTGGATAAAACAATCAAACAGAACACGAAAATCTTGAATGGTGACTGTCCAATCTTAGATAAAACAATTAAACAGAACACGAAAATCTTGAATGGTGACTGTCCAATCTTTGATAAAACAATCAAACAGAACAGGAGAACCTTGGATGGTGAAAAAATTGGCCTTGGAAATTCTACTTTTTTCCGCTTTAATCTTTCATCTTCGCACTCATTCTGTTTTGCTGCTTTAAAAGATAATAATTACTTAGTATACATTATTATATAATAATTTTAAGTACACATGTACTTTATATTTATTACTGTATAATAATACTGCTAATTCTATTTAATCTGTTTCATTAGACATCAACAAAAGAAAACAAGGACTGAGAAAGAGAATCTATGTAAATGCATGTGAGATAGTTATTCTTGATAGCTCAGTATGTAAGTGGTTACCTCTGCATTTTTATGCACTGTTCATATAAATTTGTTAGTATATTCGCAAGGTAAATTATATGTCATAATGTATATTGTGTTCATGAAGTTGAGTCACTCTCTGAAATATTCAGCATAACATTCTTTTCATTTTTTTAAATTTAAGTCTCAAGATAAAACCTGAAAAGGACATATTGTCATCTATCTTAAAAGACTGAAATAAAGAGTTAGTTATGTAACTGATTTAAAAATAGATTTTTAATGAGACATGCAGAGTAAGCAATGTAATTAATTCAAAATGGATTTTTAATGAGACATACCTTTATTTGATTTTTTGTATGTATTCAAATTTTCTTCCTCCCTTTCTGAAACAAATGGTGAAGAAATGGCATCCTTATTCAATGCTCTGGCCTTGTCTTTGTCTGCGTTCAAATCTCCCCCTCCCTTTTCAAACGGTGAAGAAATGGCATCCTTATCCAATGCTCTGGCCCCATCTTTGTCTGCATTCAAATCTCCCCCTCCCTTTTCAAAAGAAGGAGAAGAAATGGAATTCTTACCCAATTCTCTGGCCCCATTTTTGTCTGCAATCAAATCTTCCCCTTCCTTTTCAAGAGAAGAAGAAATGGCATCCTTATCCAATTTTCTGGCCCCGTCTTTGTCTGCATTCAAATCTCCTCCTCCCTTTTCAAAAGAAGGAGAAGAAATGGCATCCGTATCCAATTCTTTGGCCCCATCCTTGTCTGCATTCAAATCTCCCCCTCCCGTTTCAGAAGGTGAAGATATGGCATACTTATCCAATGCTCCAGCCCCTTTTTTGTCTGTTTTTAAATCTTCCCCTTCTTTTTCTTTCTCTTCTTTTCCTGTAGAAAAAAGTGGACTGTAAATTCCCATGTAAAACTTGAATCACCTACATGTATTGTGTCCCTACCCTACTCCAATGGGCCATGATTTGATCAAATTTGAATCTGTACTGCCTGAAGATACATGCATATAAATCAGGGTCTTATAATTCTTGAAGAAAATATTTTTAAAGATCTCCAATCTTTGGAGAACCCTGATTTGTAAAACCTTGAATCCATGTAAATTTCTTAATTTTAGGTATTTCCCCTAGTGCACGGATTTATCAGCCTATTTTGGGAAATGCTATTTTTGGGGAATTGGGAAAAAATTATCGGCTTTTTGATGAAATTGGGAAAAATTAAAAATGTTGCTTAAATCATGTATTTAGGTGTAATTCATGTAACATTTCAGCATGAACTCTAAGTCTAATTTGGGCAACCAAACAGACAATTATATATGATCCAACTTTATACAAGATCAATTATGAATAACAGACTAATAAAAGTAAAATTGACTTCAATGAGTATAAAGTGTTTATACAACTTAGGGTAGTACATGTGTGTATGAGATTCCAATTTAGGTCATTACAGAATCTGTTTCTGGAGAATATAAACCTCCTGCAAGTATACATTTTCTCAAAGTCCTCTTTTAATATGTATTAATGCATTGAAAATGTATTTTTCTATTTGAAATAATGCCTACAGTCCTAACCATTCACTTGTAGATCAATTGAGTAGGTAGAAATAACTTAATCAATTTATATAATTACACAATATCACCATTTTCAGAACAAGAGACCCAAGGGCCTTAACGGTCACCTGAGTATAATACAACAATTTAGAAGTTAAATACACTGATAGATGAAGCTTTGTTGCCCTAAAGCAAGAGAAGTAGGAAGATCAGGATCAACAAAATAATTAGTCTAGTATTCAGTATCAACTCATAAATTAAGTTCTAATCTGCCCCAATACAACAATTTAGAAGTTAAATACACTGATAGATGAAGCTTTGTTGCCCTAAAGCAAGAGAAGTAGGAAGATCAGGATCAACAAAATAATTAGTCTAGTATTCAGTATCAACTCATAAATTAAGTTCTAAGAGGCACTCTTGCTCTTCATAACTATGTACTTACTAGTTACTTTATTTAATACCCAGGAGCAGAGAAGAAGATTTTCAAAGAAATAATGCACTTTCACTTTATGATCTATATAGCCCCACCCTGGGGCCAGAACCCCTGACCCAGGGGCCATAAATTTCACAATTTCCGAAGAGGCACTCTAAGACTTGCTCATCATAATTATGTACTTAGTTACTTTATTTAATACCCATGAGCACAGAAGAAGATTTTCAAAGAATTAATGCATTTTCACTATATAATCAATAGAGCCCCGCCCTAACACCAGAACCCCTGACCCTGGGGCCATGAATTTCACAATTTTGGAAGAGGCACTCTTGCTCTTCATAACTATGTACTTAGTTAGTTTATTCAATACCCAGGAGCAGAGAAGAAGATTTTCAAAGAAATAATGCACTTTCACTATATGATCTATATAGCCCCGCCCTAGCACCAGAACCCCTGACCCTGGGGCCATGAATTTCACAATTTTGGTAGAGGGCTCAATCCTTATTACAATCATGCCAACAGTTTGACTGCTTGATGTCCAGGAGTAAAGAAAAAGATTTTTAAAGATTGCATTATTTTCGGTGGTTTTAGCCCCACCCCTCAGGCCCCAGGGGGGCAGGGACCATGAAATTCACAATTTTTGTTCCCCTTCACCCATAGATGCTATATGCCAAATTTGGTTCAAATTGGTTAAAGGGTTATCAGAGAAAAAGCTAAAAATGTTCAAATGTTAACACACGACGCACGCGACGGACGAGAACGGATAGCAATAGGTCACCTGAGTGACTCAGGTGGCCTAAAAACGGAGGAAATTCGGATTAAAAGTTGGCGATGTTTTTACAGTGTTTTTTAAACATGTGTTATGACAGTCACTGCAGCTTTGCTTAATGACTTAAATAGATGAAAATTACAGACAATCTGACAATTTTCCTTGTGTTTTTCCAAGATAATTAAATATAAAAGCATTGTTCACCAATTCGGGAAAAATACTGCCAAATTGGGAAAAAGTGAACTCATTTTCAGTTGGGAATGGGGCCGAATTTCGGCCCATGAGAAGGTACTGATAAATCCCTGTAGTGTGGCATTTTATGTGGACCAACTTAAATCTCATTCACGAAAAGGATGTGCTGTGTCAAGTTTGGTTGTGACTAGCCAAGTGGTTCTGCTACAAAAGTTGAAAATGTGAAACGAGAGGCCCAAAGGCCTAGAATGGCTTTTCTGATAAATTGTATGATGCTATAACTTTTATTCTAAGCCTCTCAGTATCCTAAATATTTAGATAAAACCTTGAAAATTAGGCCACTGTGACCTCCTTTTTGGTTAACACACTCCGTGATGACCCAAGATGCATTAACTGACCAAGTTTGATGATTCTTAGCCTCTTTATTATTTGAAATATTTAAATATAGCCATGAAATTCCAAAAGTGGGTCACAGTGATCTAATCATCAGTTGACGCACTTTGAGAAACCAAGATACATCAACTAACAAAGTTTGATGATTGTATGCCAGTTAGTTTCTGAAATATTTAAATATATATACCCATAAAATTTAAATAGTGGGTCACTGTGACCTACTTTTCTTGTTGATAAACTTTGGGATGCATTTTAGGATGCATCAATGGACTAGGTTTGAGAATCCTAGGCTTCACAGTGTCTGAAATATGCCTTTAAAACAATTTGAAATGAATACCTGCAAAATTAAAAAGTAGATTATTGTGATCTACTTTTTGATAAATATATTTCAAGGCTCCAAGATGATTCTAAACCTCTGAGTGTCCAAAAAAAATGACCTTGAATGTTTTGAAAATGATTAGCCATAAAATTCAGAAAGTAGGTCATAGTGGCCTACTTTTTGGTTGACACATTTCAAGGCCCCATGATGAATAAACTGACAAGTTTGGATAACAAGAGGCCCATGGGCCACATCGCTCACCTGAGTAACTTTGGCCATGCTGTTCTTTACCAGATTTCCCCCCTTGTAATACCTATTGTGGCCCAGTTCTACAACCGGGGGTCATAATTTGAACAATTTAGAATCTACACTACCCCACGATGCTTCCACATAAGTTTCAGCTTTTCTGTCCCAGTAGTTCTTGAGAAGAAGATTTTTCAAGATTTTTCATATACATTTCAATGTAAAACTTGGATTCCCTATTGTGGCCCCGCCCTACCCCTAGGGGTCATGATTTGAATATTTTAAAATCTACACTACCCGAGGATGCTTCCACTGAAGTTTCAGCTTTTCTGGCTCAGTGGTTCTTGAGAAAAAGATTTTTAAAGATTTTTCTTATATATTTCAATGTAAAACTTGGATTCCCTATTGTAACCCCGTCCTACCACCTGGGGTCATGATTTGAACAATTTAGAATCTACACTATCCCAGGATGCTTCCACATAAGTTTTAGCTTTTCTGGCCCAGTGGTTCTTGAGAAGAAGATTTTTAATGACCCCAACCTATTTTTGTCTTTTCTTGATGATCTCCCCTTGTAAGGGGACTTGGCCCTTTATTTTAACAATTTAAACTCCCCTTCACCCAAGGATACTTTGTACCGAGTTTGGTTAAAATTGACCCAGTGGAGAAGAAGTTGAAAATGCAAAAAGTTTACAGATGGATGGATGGACAGACGGACGGACGATGGACAAAGGGTGATCAGAAAAGCTCACTTGAACTTTCAGCTCAGGTGAGCTAATCACAAACTTCAAAGTGTTCAATATACACATAAAAATTGACAAAATTTAATTTTTGGTCAACTTTGAAGTGCCCCAAAATTCTGATCCCTATTTCTTGCCCCCAGGTAATTGGAATATATTTGAACCGGATGATGCTTCCATATAAACATGATAAATATGACCAATCATGGCTTTGCTTTTCTTGAGAAGAAAATTTTTGAAAGATTTTTATTGAATATTTCCTATAAAACTTTATTTTGGCCCCACACTATCCCCAGGGGCCATGATTTGAATACTTGAAACTTGAATCTGCACTACCTGAGGATGCTTCCATATTAATATGATGGTCCATGGCTAGGCTGATTCCCATCAATTACTCATTCTGCCCCCCCCCCCACCCCCTGGGCCATGATTTGAATAAACATGAATCTACACTACCTGAGGATGCTCCCATATTAGTATGATCATACATGGCTGGGCTGTTCTTGAGATGAAAATTTTTACAGATTTTTTCTCCATATTCCTTTTGTAAAACTTTGATCACCCATTGAAGCCCCACCCTACCCCCATGGAGTCAAGATTAGAACAAACTTGAATCTACACTATCTTGGGAAGCTTTTAAATTTAAACAAATTTCATTTCATCTTTCCCAGTGGTTCTTGAGAAGAAGATTTATAAATGACCCCAACCTATTTTTGCCTATTCTTAATTATCTCCTCTTGGAAGGAGACACTGCTCTTTATTTGAACAAACTTGAATTCCCTTCACCCAAGGATACTTTGTGACAAGCTTGTGACAAAATTGGTTCTGCGGATCTTTAGAAGAATTGAAAATGTGAAAAGTTTTTGCATGATGCACAACGGCACAACAATTAATACAAAAACTGTTAGCAATAGGTCACCTGAGTGAATCAGGCGACCTAAAAAATGTCTACAGACATACAACAAACAGACAGATGCTGTACATTCTTTGATGAGTAATGCCCACTTGAGCTTTCATGAACTAGGTTAAAATTACTTTTCATTTTCCTAGCTATATGGGAAAAAAATGTATGAATGAATTATCATTCTGTCATATACTGTGCTATGTATGTATCTGCTAATTTGTCATCTGCATCAACATCACTAAAACAAAACAACAAAAGCTGGTTTTAACAAGATGTGTTTGTGAAACACTATGCACCCCGTGGCAACAAAGTTCTAAAAAGCTATTTTTAGCATATAGGCCACAGTCAAGGTCACAAGGTCATTGACCTTGGTGTCATTTGAAAGAACATAATTAGTGGAGTATGCATACCAAATATGAAGTCTCTATCTCCTATGGTTCAAAAGTTATGACAAAGGTTCGGAAAAGCTATTTTTAGCACATAGGTCACAATCATATTCACAAGGTCATTGACCTTGGTGTCATTTGAAAGAGCTTAATTAGTGGAGTATGCATACCAAATATGAAGTCTCTATCTCCTATGGTTCAAAAGTTATGGCGAAAGTTCGAAAAAGCTACATGTATTTTTAGATTATAGGTCACAGTCAAAGTCACAAGGTCATTGACCTTGGTGTCATTTGAAAGAGCTTAATTAGTGGAGTAAGCATACCAAATATGAAGTCTCTATCTCTCATGATTGAAAAGTAATGGCGAAGGTTAAAGTTGACAACAGACAGACAAACAGATAAACAGACAAACAGACAGACAGGACAAAAACAATATGCGCCCCCGATCTATCGATCCGGGCGCATAAAAAGTAGAACTTAAACACTATTTTGTGTACATACCCTTCAGTTGTAGTTGGGTTGGACCAGTCAGCCCCTTTTTCAGCTTCCTAAGCCCAACATAAGTACCCTCTATAATTCAGAGAGGAAACAATTTTAATAACTATGAAATATTTATTCACCATAAAGCTCACCAATTAAGGATGTACTGAAATCAGCAATTTTTACTATAATAGGATAAAAAGTAGATTAAACATTCTTTATTATTAAAATTAGCACTGTTTAGCTTTGTTTTTTTCCTTCAAATTTTGTTTTGAATGATAAAATTATTGCATTGAAATTTAAAAATTGAAAAGTTAATTCAGCTTATCTCTACAGTCTACATCTTTAATGATTTGTTAAACATAAATTTATACTCTATATAGCTAGTAAATTATTCATATCATGACAAGTACATGTATTTGCAGTGCAATAAATGCATCTAGATCAATCATTTAATTTACATACGTTTCTTGGGACCTTTTTGGTCAAATTCCAATTCAAAAATAGAGAGCAAGGGATTTCCATCCTTCATTGGGGAACTTTCCCCTTCCTTAAAAAAAAAGATAAAATCAAGATGATATATGCTGATTTAATGTCCGACAATGAAGGATGTAATGTGTGTACAATTGTAAGGCTACCTGAATTTAATTCTATGTTTAACATTACCTTTTACATTTAAAAACCTACTAGGGAGGGAAAAAAAATTGAACAAACAAAAATTTCAAACAATGAGTATTTACTCCTTTACGTGAATCAAAATACTGAAAATATTTGTGCATGGTGTAAATTTATTGTTTAATGATCAATTTTAGTTTTAAGTCAATGATAGACTCATCTCAAATATACCTCATAGAGGGTCCAATTATTGTCTCAGGGATCGACATTAACAGTTGTCCGATTGCCTGGGACAAGTAAATTCTCAGTTTGGGCAAGTGAAACTATAGATGTACTTGTCCGATCAGGCAAGTGAATATTAAGTGATTATAGAAATATACATATTATATGTATAGTTTACATTAATTTATAAATAAAATAATATGGAACACTTGAAGCCTGGTATTTGCGTTCAGAATTCCTTCGTAGCGTTTCTAGATTATACCATTCATTTAAAATCGAGCTGAACTTCGTTATTCTTTCTTTCGTGATAAATATGTTAACTTTTTACTAGAAAATTATATTATTTATTCACTCACAAAATATAAGTAACAAAATGTATCCCAATCAAGATATGTATGTTTCGTAGCAACTATCTTCCTTTAACGCTGCTTCACAATTATCTTTGAAAATCACAACTCACAAAAGGATCCTCCAAAAATTATTTTTAAAAATATGAATTTTATTTAAAGGAAACTGAGGGTTATTGCTGCATGGCAGTGTGTGTTCACAGGTTAAATTGACAAGGACAGTGGTACACATTTATGTACAAACGCATCGTCAATTTTTTTTTTTCGTGTGGTTCAACTTGCCAAGTTGACAGTAGTGTATGAATTAGTCACATTTCTTTTCTTCTCATGACATTTACAGTAATAAACAATATTCTTCTTTCCTAATTTTGGGCAACCAAATTTTGCATTCGGACAAGTCAACGTTTGAAATCACTTTCCCGAAGGGCAAGTGATATTCTAAAAGTTAATGTCTATCCCTGTGTCTATTACTATGGAATGGATTTTTTTAGTTGCTATTATTATATCCCTCCTTTTTAGAAAATGAATACCATGAAACTATTTCCTTCAGAGGGCACTATACTTTCTCCTTCTGATGACTATATTTACTCCCTGTAAAGTCAGAGCTACTTCCTGAAACTATTCCCTCATTAATCTTCATTAATATATTTTTAACCATTCAAATTGCTCAGTGGGCAGAGCGTTCAAAAAATCTCAAGTCTGTGACATAGTGTGATTAGTAATTTAACTATGATGTCAAAACAGTTCAACATGCAATGTCAAAAACATACTAGAATTATAGTAAAATGATGAGCACAATAATTCTTTAATGTGACAGTTTTATTTTTTAAACATGTAACATTGTTATTATTTTCCTCAGTGTTGATGCATTAAATATATATATATCAAAATTTTAGTTGCAAGTTTTTGAATTCCTCTATATTGCCTAAAAATGTTTGAGCATCTGTTTTATTAAATCTTCTTAGACTGTTTTGGTACAATAAAACAGTTACGGAATATGGTCATGTGGGAAATAGCAAAGTTTTGGTTCCTTTTGGCAGGAAACTATTTTCCTCGGCAACTTTGTCTCCTTCGGAACTAGTTTCCTCCCTCAGGAAACCATAAATTAGCTTTTTTCCTCATTTCCATTCCATAACTGTATAAAATTAAAAGCAAATCAGAATAGAAACTTTAAAAAAAACAAGAGGCCCATGGGCCACATCGCTCACCTGAGTAACTTTGGCCATACTGTTCATTACCAGACTTCCCCCCTTGTAATACCTATTTTGGCCCCGCCCTACCCCCAGGGGCCATGATTTGAACAATTTAGAATCTACACTACCCCAGGATGCTTCCACATAAGTTTCAGTTTTTCTGGCCCAGTGGTTCTTGAGAAGAAGATTTTTCAAGATTTTTCCTATATATTTCAATGTAAAACTTGGGATTCCCTATTGTGGCCCCGCCCTACCCCCGGGGGTCATGATTTTAACAATTTAGAATCTACACTACCCCAGGATGCTTCCACATAAGTTTCAGTTTTTCTGGCTCAGTGGTTCTTGAGAAGAAGATTTTTAAAGATTTCTCCTATATATTTCAATGTAAAACTTGGAATCCCTATTGTGGCCCCGCCCTACCCCCGGGGATCATGATTTGAACAATTTAGAATACATACTACCCCAGGATGCTTCCACATAAGTTTCAGCTTTTTTGGCCCAGTGGTTCTTGAGAAGAAGATTTTTAAAGATTTTTCCAATATATTTCAATGTAAAACTTGTATTCCCTATTGTGGCCCCGCCCTATCCCCGGGGGTCATGATTTGAACAATTTAGAATCTACACTACACCAGGATGCTTCCACATAAGTGTCAGCTTGTCTGGCCCAGTGGTTCTTGAGAAGAAGATTTTTAAAGATTTTTCTTATATATTTCAATGTAAAACTTGGATTCCCTACTGTGGCCTCGCCCTACCCCCAGGGGTCATGATTTGAACAACTTAGAATCTACACTACCCCAGGATGCTTCCACATAAGTTTCAGCTTTTCTGGCCCAGTGGTTCTTGAGAAGAAGATTTTTCAAGATTTTTCCTATATATTTCAATGTAAAACTTGGATTCCCTATTGTGGCCCCGCCCTACCCCCGGGGGTCATGATTTTTACAATTTAGAATCTACACTATCCCAGGATGCTTCCATATAAGTTTCAGTTTTTCTGGCCCAGTGGTTCCTGAGAAGAAGATTTTTCAAGATTTTTCCTATATATTTCAATGTAAAACTTGGATTCCCTATTGTGGCCCTGCCCTACCCCCGGGGGTCATGATTTTAACAATTTAGAATCTACACTATCCCAGGATGCTTCCGTATAAGTTTCAGTTTTTCTGGCCCAGTGGTTCTTGAGAAGAAGATTTTTTTATGACCCCACCCTATTTTTGTCTTTTCTTGATTATCTCCCCTTGTAAGGGG